>NC_039363.1:58077216-58708261 GCF_003573695.1 Papaver somniferum | reverse complement strand
TTCAAAGAGGTCGAGAAGAGAAACGACATCATCTACCCAAGCTCAAGGGGAGTACAATTCGAAGAGACAAAGGATCACCCCGAGTACTGTCACTATCACCAGTATCGAGGCCATTCTACCAACAATTGCCGAGAAGTAAAATACATCGTACAACACTTAATCTGAGATGGATACCTGAGGCAGTTCGTCCGACATGCAGCACCACCAGCTACCATACCCGAGGTACCAGTCCATCAAGTCGGAATCGACAGATCCACTAAGTTTGTATGCAACACCATTTCGCACTCGGCTACCCAGGGGTACGACCTGAGCTCGGGGATCACATCCAGAATTCATAAGAGAGACCGTAACAGCAAAGATATTTTCAGTATGACCAAGACCTTGCCAATGGAGCCATGTATGATGCAACCTATCTCGTTCTCTGCTAAGGATATCCCACTAAATGGCCAAGCCCATGGGGACCCCTTGGTTATCACTTTGATGATCGATGAATGGGGAGTGAAGAGAATTTTGGTAGACAGTGGGAGCTCGGTTGAAGTACTTTTCTATGATACCTTCAAAAGAATGGAGCTATCAGATAACATCCTCATTCCGTCAACCTATCGAATTTACGGTTTCAATGGGACCGTGACTATCCCAAAGGGCGAGGTAACTTTAAGAGTGTCGGATGGGGGAGGCTACCTCGATACGCTTACCACATTCTGCGTCGTCGATGTCATCTTGCCCTATGAAGCAATTATCGGGAGACCTTGGATCGTCGGAATCAAGGGGGTAGCGTCGGCCTATCATCAAAGACTAAGATTCCCGACGTACAAAGGAGTAGTGGAGGTTATTGGAGATTCCCAAGCGCCAGACAATGTATGCAAGTCGATATTCAACAAAACGAGGAAAGGCGAGCACGACAAAGGAGGGAAAAGAACAAAGTCAAGGAAGTCGAGGTTTCTCAAGAGCTGGAAAAGGTAATCTCCCAGGCGGTCATGACGTATGAAACCAACGAAAAGGAACTGTTATAGCAATCACAGGGAATGCCTCCGATGAACGAACCGAAGCCAAAATTCTTGGCCATAGTTCCCACTCGAGAAATCAATTTAGGTACCATCTAGGAGCCGAAGATATTAAGAATCAGATCCTTATTATCGGAGGAGCAAGCGACCCAGCTCATAGCAGTTCTGCGAGATAACATGGACGCTTTCGCATGAAACTCGTACGAAATGGAAGGAATTGATCCGGAGATATGTTGTCATCATTTAAAAATAGATCCAAGCTTCAGACCGGTCCGAAAAAAGATGAGGCGAATCGCACCAGAATTACAGGCGGCAGTTGAGGAAGAGTTAAAGAAACTACAAGCTTCAGGAATCATCCGAAAATCTCAATAACCCCAATGGATATCTAACATGGTGATAGTGCCCAATAAGAAAGGAGGAGTCAGGGTCTGCATCGACTTCAGTGATCTAAATAAGGCTTTCCCGAAGGACAGTTTCCCCCTATCAAGCATCAATCAACTGGTGGAATCTATAGTAGGGAACGAAGTGATAACACTGATGGACGGATACTCAAGGTATAACCAGATCCCTCTGGCCCTCGAGGACCAGGAACACACCTCTTTCTTTACACCTAGGGGTTTATACTGTTACACAAATATGTCGTTCGGTTTGAAAAACGCAGGCGCCACTTACTAAAGACTAGTAGGGGATATGTTCGAAGACAAGATCCATAACACCATCAAGGTGTATGTCGATGACATGTTGGTAAAGATCTGAATGGCAAAAAATCACCTCCGGGAGACCTTTCAAACAATGAAGAAGTTTAAGATGAAAGTGAATCCATCAAAGTGCGACTTCTGGGTCACATCGGGTAAATTCCTAGGATATATCATCACGCCCAAGGGGATAGAGGCCGATCCCGACAAGGTAAGGTCCATTCTCGAAATGCCCTCACCGGCGACAGTAAAAGACGTGCAAAAATTAAACGGAAGCTTGGCAGTGTTGGAGCGATTTGTATCCCGGTCGTCGGACAAATGTAAAAACTTGTTTGGTACACTTAAGAAGGGCGAGAAATTCAGATGGAAGGACGAGTGTGAGGAGGCCTTTCAAAACATCAAACTACACCTCGCAAGCCTCCATGTGTTGCAGAGGCCCGAGCCCAACGAAGTCCTTACCCTATATCTAGGGGAACATCATATGCCATCAGTGCAATTTTGGTTAAGAACGAGGGAAAGGAAGAAAAGCCTGTTTACTTCATCAGCAAGACACTAAGCCCGGCCGAAAAGAACTATACCCGAATCGAGCAAATGATTTTAGCATTAACGTTCTCAACTCAGAAGCTAAGAACTTATTTTCAGGCCCACCGGATTCGGGTATTAGCGAAGTCGCCCATTGAAGCAGTGTTGGACAATGCGGGGTGATATGGAAGGATATCCAAATGGGGAGCTCAAATCAAGCAGTTTAACATCATCTATGAAATGCGAACGGTCGTAAAGGCTCAAGTGTTAGCAGATTTTTTGTCCGACTTTCCACTAAACGATGAGGATGAAGTGGAGGAGATACCGGGCTTGAAGGAGGACCGAGAAGATCCGCCCGATATTCTGGACACAAGTAGCCCGACACGATGGGAGGTATTTATCGATGAGGCATCTAATAAAGATGGATCGGGCCTGGGGTTAGTCTTTACAACACCAAAGGGGAAGAAGATCGTCCACTCATTCAGATTGAAGTTCAAGGCGATGAATAATGTTACCGAATACGAGGTCGTAATCCATGCCCTGAGGTTACTCGTATAAATGGGGATACAATATGTCAGACTAACTAGCGACTCGCAACTGGTGATTCGCCAAATAACTGGCCTGTATGCTACTCACTATCCGGTTTTACAAAGGAATTAGGAACTCTCCCAATTCTACATCGCCCAAATCCCCAGCATAAAGTTTCGACATATATGCAGAAAAGATAATCGACATGCCGACGCCTTGTCATATATCGCATCTATGTTAACAGATCCAAGTATCGATGGCGCTCGTGTAATGAGGATCCTTACGCCCTCTATTCCAGAAGTGCCAGAGGGTCAAGCTTATGTGGCCGTCAACACAGCCGATAGATACAAGGAAGGCGACTGGCGTAAACCGATTCATTTGTACTTAGAAACAGGCGAGCTACCCAAAAGCCGGCCCGAGAAAAATAAAATCAAGAGTAAATCGGCCGCTTATGAATTGAGGGATGGCATTCTATACAAAAAATCCTATTTAGGGCCGCTCCTGAGGTGTTTGAGTATAGAAGAGGGGCAGTCAATCTTGAATGAACTATACTATGGTGCGGCACGGAATCACAGCTATGGTCAGAGTTTGTCGGCTAGGGAAAAAACGATGGGTTACTTCTGGCCTTATATGAATGATGACGCGAAGCAGATGGCCCTAATTTGCGAGGAATGCCAAAGTTTTGGAAAGAAAATACGCTCGCCGGCAGTGTCCCTAAACTCGGTCATAAGTCCCTGGCCCTTCTCCAAGTGGGGGATCCATATTGTAGGACCATTGCATGTCGGGTCGGGGCAGAGAAAGTACTTAATTGTGGCCACATACTATTTTACCAAGTGGGTAGAAGCTGCACCTTTAAAGCACATCCGGGACAAGGACGTCTTCAGGTTCATTTGGGAGCATATCATATGCCGTTTTGGTGTACCAGCAGCAATCGTCTCGGACAACGGAAAACAACTACAAGGGAAAAATATTGACTTGCTATTTAACACTTATAACATTCGGAAGAGAAAAGCTACCCATATTTATCCTCAGAGTAATGGACATGCCGAGATTACAAACAAAACCATCGCCGACAACTTAAATAAAAAGTTGGACGGAGAGTATGGGGAGTGGTGTGAAGAGCTTTACAATGTCCTATGGGTTTATAGGACCACTCGAAGGGAGGCAACTGGACTATCGCCTTTCAAGCTCACTTATGGAACATAAGCCATATTACCAACCGAGGTGATGATACCCACTAAAAGAACCGAGGCATGAAAACGAAACATCTCAGCGGACCTAATCCTGGCCAAGATTGATGACCTGGAGGAAACACGAGAAATGGCGCTGCAAAAGATGGAGAACTACCAAAGAAGGTTACAAAGAGAATATAACAAACGAGTCCGACCGAAAGAGTTCCAACCCGGGCAATTGGTGCTAAAGGAATTACCGAGCTATGAACGCGATAAAAAGGGTGGGAAACTGGCGGCGAGATGGGGTGTACCTTACACAGTCGTGTCGAAAGTAGGCGAATGTGTATATAAGATACTAAAGTCGGACGGAACACCCGAACCGAGGCCCTGGAACTCCCAGCACTTGAAACTCTATCACCCATGAAGGGGTACACGCAAAACAGGTACGACATCTTGTCATTTATTTCCTTAAAACCACGAGGGGTAGGAAACATGACATGAGCGACTAATGGTCATTCGAACTCGGGGCAATGGCAGTGAGCAAGTGCCGAGGTGACTTACACTCGCATGGTCATTTGAACTCGAGGAAATGGCAGTGCACAAGTGCCGAGGTGACTTACACTCGAATGGTCATTCGTACTCGGGGCAGTGGCAGTGCGCAAGTGCCGAGGTGACTTACAGTCGACTGGCTATTCGATACTCGGGGCAGTGGCAGGGTGCAAGTGCCGAGGTAGCCTAAGGGTACTGGTGGTTTGAAACCAGATGCCAAAGGTTGTTAAGATACGAATTCTTCTCAACTAGGTAACCTACTTACATCTGAAAGGTTACCCCCATCGCAAGTGGTCGTGACCACTTGCCCAAGTTGGTTGGTCGATAAACACTCGGGGTCGTCGAACCTAGCATCTAGAAAAACTATTTCCCTTCCACTGAATCTAAGAGATAGTGATGAGATACCTCGGTCGAGACATGGCATCGAGCCCGATGACCCTCCTTATCGAGTGTGTTCGACAGAAATGATTTTTAGTACTAACTTATATCATATATGAAACGAAGAGTGACTGAATAACAACTTAAGGAGTTAGAAATAAAAGGAAAAAGGTGTCAAGAAAGGAAACAACCATGAATACGGCGACGCAGCGCCCCATCAAACACGCAATCAAGGAAAATGGGGTTAAAGGTTCAAGCGAATTACAACCCGAGATCATGGGAAAATTAGTGACGCAGCACCACAAAAGACAGAATCATTCTTGTGTTGGAGCAGCTTTGGATCCTCCTTTCTTCAGAGCGACCTCGCGACGTTTCTTCTCGATATAATGATTGACACCAGCAGTAATCTTCTCGGCGAGCTCGGCCTTGTAGGCGATCCTTTCGCTATCAATCTGTTGGCTCAGCTGTTGAGAAGCCGCCTCGTCAGTAACAACCTTCGCCTTCATATCGGCCTCACTCTTCTGCAGTTTCCTAACCTCTAGATCGAGGCCAAAGACTTTCTACTCCAGATCTCGGGCTCATCCCTATTCAGCTGCGATACCACCACAAACAACACGGTTAGCCCGGGGCACTAAGACAGCATAGAAGAACAAAAGGGCAACAAATCGTCCTAATCCCAGAATCAATTCGACATGCTCTCAAGAGACCTGAAAGGGTTGGTAGCACAATTTCCAGCGACTCCATAGATTTAGCCAGCTCATCCTCTGCCTTTAAAAGTTTTGAGGTTAGTTCGTTATAAGAATGCTCGTTGAATTCATTGATGGGGCAATACTTCTTATGATCATTCCACTCGGTCCTTTGGCGGCTATGGACTAATTGAAGGGCCGACAACTGAGCCTGCGCCCATTCCAAGTCTTGGGATAATTTTTCGAAACCCTTAATCTTCTCACACGATTCCCGACTTAACCGCTCGGCTATAACCTTCTCCTTCAAGAGCCGTTGCCGATCCACATGCAAATCTCGGTTCTGAAGCCTTAGGGAGTGATTCTGACTTTCCAAGTTATCGGCCAATAATGTTTTATCGGCGGCGAGCCTTTGAAATTCACCCATATGAACCCGAAGATTGTCCATCTCTTCAGGCACATACTCGAATCTCCGACATCGCTCCAGTTCTTCCCGAAGCCACTTGATCTCGTCTTCGTGGCGATCTATTCTGCCATCTTTGTTAGATATTCGTTGCAACAGATTTTTCACATGATCCTTTTCAATATCCCATTTTCTCTTCATAAGACGATATTCCGAAGCAACGTCTAGATCTATACTAGCTATCTCGGCTAAAAGGATAACACTAGACTTAGGATATTGACACGAAGAAACTCAATCAAAAACTGCAGATATCTCGACAACATACCTCGGGCGGCAACAAGCTCTAGCTCTAGATTGCGTGATCGCTCCTTTTCCTGCTGCGGCTGAAGTTTCACAGCCTCAAATTGCTGAAACTCCCTTCGCTGAAGAGCAGCCTCTAACCTCGCCCGATTCATAGCCTAAGGATTCACCGTCCAAGACAAAGTGTGTCAGCAAGGTCCAACAAAAGTGAGACGGGCGCAAGTAAGATACTCACCATGGTGTCAAAGTTATACGAGATGCCGTCGTACTGGGGCAAGGCGGCAATCATCTGCTTATCGGTGAAGGAACCAAAGTTCACAAAAGTTAGCGCACCGAGAGAATTGCACACAGGGACCGATATATTAAATGAAGTTTGGACTCTTGATGACGACCCAGAGATATTCTGGGGAAACCTCTGCAACGCCTCCGTCTCAGCAGTAGACACCTTATCCATCACATGAGTCTCAGCCGGCCCGAGATCGCTAGGCTGCAATCCAGAAACCACCACAACAACATCATCATCTTTCTTAGCTTCATCCTCATCATCATCGCCGAAGATGTCGTCCTCATCATCCTGATCGGGAATCTCGATCACAATATCCGAGTCTTTCGGCATTTCACACTTTGTTACTGATCTACCCCGAGGAGGATTGTGCCTTGGGATCTGCTCCTCAACCTGAACATCACCACCTACAGCTGCAGACGAGACGATAGAGCAATTTTTTAGCGACCTCTTCAAAAAATGAGATATGGGACGCCGATCATCAAAATCTTCACCCTCTTGAACCTCGGACCCCCCCAACACTCTCATCCTCGTACCTAGGCATTTTCTGCACAAGGCCCTACGTCAGACCATGTGAAGGCAAAAAACAGGGGCAAGTACATGTACTTAGGACTAAGGTTGTATGTTTGTTACCTTCCCCTGATCCTCCTCGACCCTTGTGCTAACACTTCTCTTCTTAGAAATTAGAGCTGCCTTAACAGGATCGCTCTGAGCCTTAACCTTCGGCAACCAAAAGATAATCAATAACCCGAGCCAGTACATCAAGGGCCGAAGAAAACTAAGAAAAAGCAGCGTACCTTATCACCATTAATAACCCAGAAAGGGTAAGGCTCGAGGGGAAGCTCTGAGGAGGAAAGCTACCATACAAAATTTGACCACGGACGAGGAGTGGAACCCGATCCCAGTAAGGGTCATTCGTATGAAGATCACGCTTGTTAGAACCTTTACCAATAGGATCGGCATCCAACATTAGCCTAGCAACACCATCGGGGAGAACCTTTTGATGATGAGGGCTAGCGGCGAATCCAGCAAGATCACCGTTGGTAGTAGTCCTGCTCTGATAATTAGCAACAAAACTGGCAGAAGTGTATGCTGGGGCATCAGATGGTTTATAGGTCGACCACTCTTCCTCAGTGCAGTAACCATCGCCTCGCCTTTTCCACTAGTTCATCAGGCGATAAGTGTTTCCGTTCCACTGAGCCAAACCTCGGGGAGGACGAAGCTGTGACAGCACCTCATAGTAGAAGGTATTTTTAGGATCATACAGCGGGAGACGAAGACCAAGCTCGAGCCGTCCCCTAGTAATAATAACCCCCTCGGACGACTGTTCGAACTTGTCGACATCGGCTTTCCTCAACACACCCGTTTGGCCCGAGATAAGAGTCACCTCATAATTCTGAAGGTCGAATTCTTCCTTCAACTGATTAATGAACTCATCATCAGACAATTCCTTAGAAATTCTCTTATCAGCCCTACATGGAAACGAAGGAGAGCTGTCAGGGAAAAGGGATTTCATAGCACGATAATCATGATGGGAAGGACTTTCAAGCAAAAACAAAGAATCAAGGGAAACGGCATCACTATCAGAAAAAGTATCACTCACACACCTTTTTTCAGTCATGGGTGGAGAAGAAGTTACCATTACAGAACAAAAGGGAGAGATCGAAACCCAAAGACAAACAGAAGAAAGAGCAATGAAGGAAGAAAACCGACCAAGGCAGTCGCCGTCAACTTGAAAACCAAAGAAGAAAGCGAAAACGGAGAAGAGTCACCGGAATTAATGGTAGCAAAGAAGGAGTAGAATCGCACGGAGAGAGAAACTTTTGATTTTATAGGAAAACACAAATGATGGTTAAAAGCAGAAGCCGCACAAGTTATACTCAAAGGCATCGTAACCGGCAGCAGCAGTTACAGGTCATAAAGGCAGTAGTAGTGGGGAACTGTGTGGCGGAATTCGCGGCATGACTAGGGACGTGGGAAGTCGAGCAATTTTCTTCCCCTCGTGTCAAGCACACGAGTGAAAGAAGGGGCATAAATGTAGGTGTAAATAATCCACAGGGCTAGGGGCGAGATCCCAGGCTATGTTGCACCAATAAACGAAGGAAGAGAAGCACTGAATAACTCAAGCGGGCACAAACAAAGAGAAATCACGAGGGCCGAGCGTGACAACCATTTAGCTGTAGGATGTGACAAGTCTCCCATCACCTGACAAAGCAGACACAAGACCAGAAGACACTCGGTTAAACTAAGAAAGAAAGTCAAGACGAAGCGGCCAGAAGGGAGAAGGCAACCTCTGACTAAATAACATTAAAGGATCGGCCTCGGATGCAAAACTATCGGGAGCCCCTACTGTATCGGCCCAGTCGATAGATCGGAGAAACATCAAGGTAGGCCCGAGGAGGAACAGCGAGATAGATGCATCATGATTTACAATGTAACTCTGCCTTGGCCTATAAATATAAGGGCATCTAGAGAGTGAGATGCAGGTGGTAAAGGAGAGAAAGTTCACACTTAGAGAGAAAAGAAGTCATTATTGTGAGAGTTAATCACTTGTAACCAAACTTGAAGTAATATTAATTATTCCTTTCACCCCGTGGACGTAGGTAATCATGTCGAACCACGTATATCTTTGTGTTCATGTTTGTTCATGCATCTCCATTTTGGTTTAGTTTAGTAGTTTCATCCTTGGATGTAGTGTGCCATTTTATGCTACTACAAGTGGAATAAGGTGTTAACTGTTAAGTGTTGGAGATTTCGTTTGAACTGTGATAATAATATTAGGAATTAGCAAGTCAATTCTTGGAACTATTAACATGTGTTGCGTGATACACAGCGTCGTAGTGATAGAGAACCTTATTGATCACATAACAGAACCAAGAACAAGAGAGTACTAGATTGGATAGCAAAACTTTCCCATTTCCTCCGTCCCAAATTAAATGAGCTAGTTGTAGTTTGCACAATTATTAAGGTAAGGAGAAAAGGGAAATATATTTAAGTATTTTTTTCTTTTTATAATTATACCCTTACAAATAATAACTAGTAAAACTTAAAAATGATTTATTTCTTAAACTATATCACGATTTTTCGTAAACTTATATCATTGAAAAACATTTTAACACACCTGCGTAACGAATATAAAAATAGCTATCAAATTATACATATTCTTGTAGTAACAATAATCAATTAAAATGGTAATTTTAGAAATATCCTTTTGATTAGAGAGATAGCTCATCTATTTATGGGACAAAATTTAAAACCAACTAGCTCATTTAATATGTGACGGGGAGAGTATTAAAAAACTGAATATACTTTTGAGATGAGAAATGGCAGGAAGTCTAGGAATGATACCAATATCCTCGTCATCTTTTGGAAATTCTCTACTGGATTTGGTAAGATTAAAGAGCTGCATATTCTGTGGGGACTGGGGGAGTTCCTGTGGAAACCTACCGGAGATGTCAGTCAGGACTTTTGTGCAGCTGGGTAGTGGCAAGCGCTTCTCCTCGTCAATCTAAGAATTTTAATGATCTTCATATCTTTTCAAATTGTGAGTACTATGATGATGGCTCATAAAGTCGTGTCGCGTGATACCATGAGAGTTTATTTTTCCTTTGGCATTTTCAACACTTTTAAGTAGTCTGCTTAACTTAGTATATATTCTTTCTTAGTTAGTTTACGTGTTGATTAATTTAAAATCTTTTAATCAAGATGGCTATAAACGGTGTAATTATTTTATTTAATTCTAAACGTATTGGTCATCTGATCAAATCTAGTCAAAAAGTTAATCATATAATCAACTAATCAGGGACACTAATATAATACAATCTTATGGTTAAAAGTTGTAATCTCGATCGATTAAGAGGCATCACTTTTCGACTTCCTTCCCTTCTGGTCTTTTTTTTCGGACAAGTTTTCGCCTTTTAGTATAGCAATTTGTTGAGATTATTAGTCCCACGTTGTTTGAGTTACGTTATCTAAGAATTTTGAATTGAATGCCCGTATTCTAACACAGTTTGTGCTGATTTTTGTCTAATCATTTTCGTCAAGTTCCCAAAAGAAATTCATATCTGGACAAAAAACACCAAAGAAACTCATGCAATCTAACAACAAAATCGGCTCCTCATCAATTATATTTCTCGGAGGCACGATGTAAACAAAAGTATCAGAACGCCTTAGAACCTTGACAAAAGGTCTAATGCTTTTTCTTTTCTAAAAAGTCTGAAGCTGATGCTGAGGCAAACTTGAAATGTAAATACGAAACAAAGGATTTACGTGGTTCGGCTACAGCCTACATCCACGGAAGAAGAAAAGGGTTTTTTCTTATTATGTATCAATAGAGGTTACAGAAGCCTCTTATAAGAATTACAGGGAAGATATATTTTTGAGGAGATACTAAACATAATGGCAGATATATTGTTACCATATGTTGACACATATATATAGAACTAAAATCCCATCGGATATTTCTTCTCCAATCAACAGATGCTTTACCAACTATGCCAAGGAAGTAGTGGCATGAAACAAGTATTCGAAGAAACCATGCACTTTTACTTAACACAACAAGTTGAAAGACTCGAAACAAATGATAGGTGTAGTAAATACCTACTTTTATATCTAGTATTTATGCTTTCTTTGCGAGTTTTCTGGTAAATTATGTATCTAGTTTGTTTTTGAATGTTTAGGTACTTTGGAGTCATCCGGATTAAAAGAATGAAAAAGCGTTCATTTGGAGCGTAAAAGTCAAAGATCAATTCACGGACGAGTGATACTCGGAGCCAACAAAAGATATACAGCAAGGGAGGCGAAGGATGAACCTTCAGTCCCCGCAACTGACAATTGAGTTGAAAAAGGAATTAGCTTGTCAGTTCTGAGAAACTGGCAAGTCATATATGATTTTGGTTGGCCCTTATCCAGTTCATTTGGGTGGCTATATCCAGAACAATTCCTACACTAAACCTAAAATTCAGTGTCTCATACTCATTACTTTACTTTCTCCACCTGAAATCAAGAGAGGAGAGGCGGCATCATTAGAGTTGCAGTGAAGATGAATTAAAGAAGAACAGATGGAGTTTACATGGAATTTGATCGAGAATCAGAGAAATTTGTTGTTGCCATGGTAGATCTTCAAGGGTTTGATGCTGTTATAGTCTCAGAGAAGAATTAAGAGAAGAAATTGGGGATCTGTTGCTGCAGATCGAGAATGGAATGTCAAGAAGAAAGAATTGTTGATGGGTTTATGATGAATTTGCAGAAGAAGAAGGAGGTTCTGTTGCCGTTGATTTGAAGAAGAAATTGAACTCAGGGAAGAAAGGGTTATGGTACTATAATGAAGACAAGTTAAAGAGATCGATGGGGGTTTGCTGAGCTGATGTTGTTAACTGTTGGCGATGAAGAATCGAAAGAAGAATTGGGTATTGCTGGTGACCATTCAAAGATGGTAGAGATGCAGTTCCTGTATCTGTCATGATAAGATTCAGATGGGAGAGTTATGAGCTCAGTCTTGAAATAGAGTTGGAGATGGACATGGTAGAGTATATGGAAGCTGTGGAGATGTTATGAGCTATGGAAGTTGCAGGCAAGGGAGGAGCTGAACTGAATCTGTGGAGATGAATTGGTAGAACATGGAGATGGTGGCCTGTATTGCAGCAAAGAAGGGGCTGAGTCTCAAGTGGATTCAAGAGTTTGTGACCAGTGTTGGTGGATTGTTGATGAGAGTGAAGTTCTGGTGGTGCTGCTGAATTGCCTAGATTTATGTTAGGGTCAAGAAGCTACAGATGGTTTTATTGAGAAGCAGCTGAAGTTGGTGTTACTGCAAGCCAAGTGAACTGGAATTACAGGGAAATGCTGGTGCAGTTGAGGGTATGAAGCTGAAATGCAGCTGAGATGGCTGAATCTGGTGGTACTAAGAAGACTAAAGAAATGGCGCTATTGCCTGAACTGACTGAAGCTGCAGGTTGCGAGGAAATTGAGCTGTGCTCCCAGTTTGCTGAGATAGTACAGCTAAAGTTGGTAAATGCAATGGGTTTTGGTTTGTGACCTGAAATTGATGTTGCAGTTAACAGTGCAGTGCAGTTCTGTGGTGTTATATGCATCAGCTGAGCAATGGCTGATGATACTGCAGAAAATGGTGCAGGCTGGCGAGCTAAAGGATGCAGAGAAGGTTGATTTAATGTTTGCTAGTAGATGGTGTTATTGCAGTGGCAATTGATGCCGCAGTAATTAGCTAGAAGAGAAGGAGAACATTGCAGATGGTGTTGGTGTTTTGAACAATGCAGTGAGCTACAGATTATGTGATTGGTTAGGTTGTTGTGTGCAGCGGCTAGGTCTGAGAATATAGGGTTGTGGTTTCCATGAAGCTAACAAGAGCTGGAATTGAGCTGTGTTGTAGAGCGACGAATGAACATATTGCAGGTTAGATGTATTCTAGGCTTGGAATACATGGTATGCTCAGGTTGTGGTGTTGTGGCTTGATGTTTGTGGCAATGGAAGATGATGAGAACTGAAGTTATGGGTTTGGTGTTGTTACTTGAAGCATCAATGGTGTGATGCAAGAGTTCTCAGATTGGGAAATGATAACTGGTGAAGCTGCAGTTCAGTTGCAGGCATAAAAATGGGTGTTGTTGTGTTGAGCTTGCGAAGAAGTGATGCTGCAACGGAATGGCGACTGAATATGGTGTTGTGCGCTGATGGGTTATTGGAGCTGTGGTGTTGTTGTGACCATGGTGATGGCAAGCTGGTGGTGCAGGTGATAGAGATGGGTCCATGAAAGAAGATAAGTTGCAACTGCAGTTGTAGGCGTTATGACAGAATTGCAAAGAGAACGCAGGTGCGTATGTATGGCATTACAGGGTAAATGAGAAGAGTGAATGGAAGCCTTGCTGCATTACAGATCTGTGTGCCTGAATGGGTATGAATGCTAGATGAATGTTAGGTTTGCAGGGGAGAAGAATTGGCTAGAGTTGGTCTGGAAATTTCCTGAAAAGAAAGGGAACTCTGCGAGATTTTCTACTAAAGCGAGTTGACCCAGTGATCCGATCCGACTCACTTGACCCGGTTTGACTGAGATGGTTTTGGACCCTGTTTTTACCGGGCTTGGCTATGGGCTGATTGAGTGAATGATTCTAGGGGTGTAAATTCGGGCAGGCCGGGCCGCCCGACCCAAAAACTAAGACAGGCCGGGCAGGCCAGGCTTAATATTTGTGAGCGCGTAAATAAATTTAGGTCGGACAGGCCGGGCACAAGTAGATAATTTGCTACCCAAAGACCGCCCAAAGGCCGTTTTTTATACGGGCAGGCCAGATCGGGCCGGACAAGCCACTATTTTTTCTTTTTAAGTTTAAATTTTCAAATGAACGGTATTAAATACAATATCCTTTCCTTTCCAACATCGCAGATCGTAAGTGATAGTATTATTTTATATTTAAATTACACTGACAAATTTTTAATTTTAGCCTATAATAAATAATTAACTAGAGTACAATAAACTTTCTAATAAGAAAATATATTACCATTAATGTTTTGAAAAGGTTAATTATAAGTAAAAACAATTATATATTTTATTTTTCTTGACACAAAATTGACAATTATAAAATTGTAACTTTTAAGTCTTTTTAAGAGGATATTAAATGATTAATGGCACATAGAAAGCTTTCAGGCCGGGTACCAGGTCGGGCATCATAATTAATCGCAAAGCCCGAGACCGCCCAAAAATTTAATCCAGGCCGGGCCGGGTGGTCCATGACGGGCCATAACAGGCTTTTGGCTACTTCGGGTACAGGCGGGCTCGGGCGGATACAGGCAGGCCGAGTATTTTCGGGTATTATTTACACCTCTAAATGATTCTTTTTGACATGTGAAAACTACAGCCAAACCCATTTTACAGATTTCTTCCATTGTGAAACCCACTCCCAGAAAAACTTAGGCGCGCACCCATATTCTGTGAGAAAATTTCTCACAAACCCAGAATTTATAAAATTACGTTCCAGTTTATTTTTCTCTTTCTTCTTTCTTTCTCTCATTTTCTACTGTTCTTCTCGTCTGTCTGTCGACCTCAATTCAAAGGAATTGAGCTTGATTTTGTGTGAATAATCTCTAGGAAGTTTAGTAGCTTGATGAATCTAGGGAGAAGGTGATGGTGCTGAAGTCGATTGAGCTCTAGAAGAAGAAAAAAAGGGTAAGCTAATTTAGGGTTTCGTAAACGATTGATATTTTATGTGAAATCGATTTAAATCTATCAATTGTCGACGGTTTTGTTGTTAATTGGAGTAGAAATGGTTGTGAGAGGTTTAATTTTGGTTTTCTGTGTGTAAAAATGTCGCAACGAAGTTTTTTGCCACGTTTTTTGCCACGTTTTTACTTCAAACGCTGATGTTATTGATGATCACCACTGTATCATTGTATTTTCTTGTGGTATGAAACGATTTGTATGCCTAACTTGATAATCTAACAATATCCCCCTTCTGATTTCAGGTAATGATCTTTGTTTTCTCTTGGGCTTTCATGATTCATTCTTCCAAGTTGTTTTGCTACCTCAATTACATGATGCAGTGACTCAATATTTTGAGATAGTAATGAAAACAGTAAAGAGTATTTCGGTGAGTCCACAATAAATAATTTCATTCAGGAAATGAACCTCAGAAGTATGCCAATATTTTTCAAATATGAATCTCTTTACCGTTGGTTTTTACTTCTTGACATTTGAATATGAAATATCAGTTAGAAAAAATTCAGGAGTAGAAAGAACTTATGTGATTCTTAACAATAACTTAGAAAATTAACTTTTTGGAATGGATTACTCTTTCACATTAATACTTACTGTACTTTAGTTATGGACTGCAGCTGAAAAATATGTGCAGCGTGATGCAAAAGAATTTTTAGACTGAGAGTGATGTTGATAGCAGGTGCAGATTGTTGGCACGGAATGGTTTATGGTTAGTTCAAAAGGTCCTCAACTTCCAGTGTTTCTTGGCTACCACTTCCAAGGTAATTTTGTGAAACTCAAACTGATGTCAAATTTAATTTGTCATTTTCATATTCCCGTAAGCTTCTTTTTTCGGCATGTGAAGTTAATGGATATTTGGTGCGAATTTCCTCTTAATTTTTAGGTCTATACCAGGTTATTACGATCTAACTTCAAACTATAGCAGGGTGAATTTGTATATTTGGTGAAAAATTTGTGCATTTATCATTTATGTATATTTGTGCCTGGAAGCAATCGTTTGATTATCAACCGGCAACTATATCCTGGTTGGTGATATACGTAGGAACAATCCCTATAATCCAACCATAAAAGATGAAAACATGTTAGCTTTGCAAATGTTTTAGTCTTTTTCAGTGTACGTCCGTGTAGTTCAGTGTCTATTGTTGTGATTAATTCATTTCTCTTGTTTGATTTCATTAAAAAATTTGACTCCCAGGCTTGTGTTCAACCATGAAATTCTACCTATTGGTGTTTATTTGCAGTTTGTTTGGATGAAAGTCTACCTAGCTATCACATCTAGACAGAGCATACAGTTCAGGAGCAAATAATTGGCATTCACAATCACTCCCTTCACAAAATTTTTTTCGTATTTTAATGGGTTGTTTCTTTCATATTATTATCGAGCGGCTGATTTCATTTGAGCATCATATAGAACAGGATACAGCTGTGGTAGAATTATGCTGCTTTGTTTTCAGTTTTCAGGTGTTAGAGCGTTCAACGCACGAAAATGGATTGTTTATGTATTCAGTTAATTTCTTGCGGTTAACAGCTGAAGTTGTTTCTACAATTTGAAGAAGAAAACGAGACAGGGTGGGTTAAATGAAAATTGTTGAGTACATCAGATATTTTCCTGCAAAACTACTAGAGACATAGTAATATCCTAAAGAACAACGGTGGGTAAGGATTAAATCCCGATATGTATTTGGTGCAGAACTTGTGAAATTGTTGGTGGATATTATTGATACAATTGATATTTTCATTTCTTTGCCTTCTTATGTTGGGTTTGACTCTTTCCTTATCGCTCATTTCTTAGGTTTTTGTAGTGAAAGTCCAGAAAAGTGTTGCATAACCTGTTATGCAGATATGAAAATGGATGCATAACCTGTTATGCATCTAAAAAAGTTGTTGCATAACTTGTTATGCAGTCCAGAAAACGGTTGCATAACACGTTATGCAGCAACATATTTATTACTATTGAAACCAACAAAAATAAAAAATGCATAACTTGTCATGCACCAACAATAATACCTGCATAACATGTTATTCAGTCGTGAAATTGGATGCATAAAGCGTTATGCAATTACTTTTTTGTAAGCACTGAAATAAAAAAATTGATGCATAACTTGATATGCATCAAAAAAATATGGTTGCATAACACACTATGCATCAAAAAGTTTTTTGTAAGCACTGAAGTTAACCAAAACAATGGATGCATAACTTGTTTTGTAGTCGAGAAAATTATCGCATAATTGGTTATGCGTCTTTTGTGAAAAATGCATAATGCATTATGCATCTATTTTTTATGTACGCACTAATACAATGGCTACATAACTTGTTATAGATGCATAACTTTGTTATGCAGATGCATAATTTGTTATGCAGTCGATAAAATGGTTGCATAATGTGTCATGCATCGTTTTTGGTGGCTGCATAATGGTTATGCAGTCAGTTTTCGAAATTTTGCCTGAAAATGAAGATCACCTCCGATATTTTTGTGAAAAACAAAAATTTGATGTTGTTGTTTGTACGTAGCTCTCTTAAAAAGATTTCCAACGATATAAAATTTGTAAAATTCTAAGGCGCGGATTTTTAGATATGTTATATCCAAGTTCCGTTGCCAATTATACCCCTGATGCATAACCCGTCATGCAAACATTTTTAATAATTTCATATAATTATGTGTGTCACGATAATAATTATGGGTGTCACGGTACCTAAAATTAATTGTGGGTCTGACAATGAAAATATTTTTTTTTTGGGTCTGCGACTAATTTTCCCTTTTGACACATGGTCGTGACTTAAATACAGAGGGAGGAGAACAACATCAGGGATCACATATTACTACTTTGAGTTTTGGAAGAAAGCGGCGATTCTATTAGGGTTTGCTTTTCGTTTATTTTTCATTTCATTATTTTATGAAAATGATTATGATGAACTCCATTATTATAAGTAGTTAAACAACTATTATTGGTTATGGGATAAAGTTGATTTCTCAATATGTTATTTGATTCATTGCATTAGTTTTGTCTCAATAATTTATTGTTTATGATTCATGGTTTATATTGTCATATGATTTGATTGTTTGTTTGGTTGAGTCCGGAATCAATCCGATTTGCATTCATTTCTAGAGCTATATTAGGGTTTTCAATACGAAAAAGTTGTTTATCTCTGATTCTAAGTAGCATAATTGTGGATAGTACTTGTAATGATATATCCTACTAGTCACAAATGAATCATAACCTTGGTTAAATTGAATTAGTGCTTTTACACGTTTGATTGTCTTGATTAGTCTTATTCCATAGAACTTAGTGCTTTTAGGGAGTTAAACTTAATTGTGCTTTTACACTTTAGGTTGCTTTCTAGGAAGAATTCACATCTGCATATTTTAATGTGGTTGTGATGAAATCAGGGAATTAGCGGGATATACTTGCAATCAAGGTATCCTACGACTTTTAGTAAATGAGAGATTAAAATATCAATTCTAGTCATTGATGAGAATGCATGTTTGTGAATGATACTATCCCGTGACTAATATCTTCTTCTTATTAATTGCTTTCATATTTTATTGCTTTCAATTATTTTATTTGCTTTGCTAAAGCAAAAATCTCCCCTTGGTTACTAAGAAACTGAAATTCTATAACAACAAAAGCCTCTCTGTGGGAACGAATCCTTTCTTACCACATACTTCATTTAAATTTAGTTGAATGAGAAAGTGAAATTATTTTTGACGCATACGACAGCGATCAACAAACGCATGAAAGTTTATCCGAAAACATCTGGCTTTGATAACTACATTCATGCTTAGGTGAAGCGGTACAACTAGGATGATTTCACGTATGCACCACAACTTACAAAATTACCATGTTGGATTTTGTTAAGCGGACATGTGAGACTACGGACAAAATTCTATTTGCTCTCACTTCTCATCATCATGCATTTTAGAATTACATGTTGGATAATCTCGTACCAATCAGCAGTCACTAGTTCACTCTTATCCTGCTAATTTTGTTTTGACTCGGACGAATTAAACTGAAATTTTGCTTGGCTGCACCCCATCAGATTTTTAGTTATCTTTGATTTGCCTCTGGCCCTTATCTACATCATAAAATCTTCGACCTCTTATTGCATACCCACTAAGAATATATACTAGTATCAGCTAGATCCAAGTTGTTACCGCGCTTTTGCCTTTTCAACCATTATCCATGGATAAAAGACCAACACAACCAACGAACAGATGTCATATAGCATTTTCTTCAAGGAACCAACAACTAACTGCACTAGTGCCCTGATAAATAATTCAAGGAAAAGAGCCTTCGCGTAACATGCAAGGTACGTACAACCAAAGGGGGAGACAACAACAAAAGAAACACAAGTCCTCCAATATGGAAGTCGAGTGGAGGAACAAAGCTAGCGAAACAACTGATGATCAAGTGGAATGAATCATCCTGAAAAGTGTTGTATGACATCTACAATGGTACTTGGAATGAAGACTCTGAATAACTTGTCTATAGTGACGGATTAGTGGGCCTTGGGTATTGTGGGCTTTTTGCTTGGGAGATGAGAATGGGGCCATAGGCCCGTATCTATGTGATGGGCAGAAACCCTATGCAGATTCAGATTTAGGTTCAAACACCCAAGGTAATGATCTGTTTGGCAAATATAAACTGCATGTGTAACCCCACAGCTGTATCCTGTATTCATTATATGACATCCAAACATCCCGTATCTGATACGCATATCACTTGGGTACTTCTGTACCAGTGATCCAAAGAATCAGAGTTGTTCTAGCATTCCAACCTAACGCAGTAGGAGATTAAGGTTTAGCTATTTGAGGTGAGATGAGTGATTACAATGGTGGATTCGATGGCAATGAAGAGAGTAAAGGAACTAATCATGGAGGATCTTCACCTTATGATGCGTTTGAAGATCGCGACACTCACACCAAGGTAAACATTATATTCTGTCTTTCTCGATTGGATTTCTGATTCGGGGAACAGTTTCCGAATTCTAAATTATTAGATTTATACCTGAATTTTGGTTCTTCTGAGACCTAAGCATTTTTATCGCCTACTTTTCTTAATCGATGTCTATAAAATGGGCGAAATCATAAATAGGATTAAGGTTAATTTATGCTTAAAGACTTTACATTGTAGATTGAAGGTCTTTAGTGTAAATTTTCTGATTTATCGAAACAAAAAAAAAGTGGATAATGGTGGGCGGAGGTTTGTGATTAAGTGTGTTTCACCTTTTATCATTCATGGTTACCCAAAAAAAAAGTTTTCTCATTCTTATGTTCCCTATATGTTGCATTTGTGATGGTTGGGAAACTATTTTGGCCATCATATTATTTTCTCGGCTTAGTCAAGAAACTTAAGTATGTTTAATTGCCTTGTCGTACTTCTAATAAGCTGACTTTGCATCAGAGCCCAGCTTGCCAAATTCTAGAAACTATAAACAAGATCATTGTTTGCGGGTACCTTTGTTCTTATGGATGCATATTTTGTTTCCTGATTTCCGAGATGCCATGTTTAATTTTTAAGGTTTCCTGATTTACGAGATGCCATGTTTAATAATTTTTAAGGGGAACGTGCATGAATTGCTATGCCATGCTGTGAGCCACATTGCGGAGTTTGAACTTCCTTTTGTAATTTATCTACACAAAGGAACTGAATCTTGTAAAATTGTATCAGCACAATTCTCGGGGTTTGGATCACGAAAGGCCGAGGACTAAAGAAAGGGATCGAGAGAGGGAAAGGGATCGCGATCGTCGCCATAGGGACTATAAGGATAGAGGCGTGAGGGAAGAAAGAGGAAGGGAGAAAGTTGATGACTATGACCGTCACCGAACCCGTGATTCCGACAGGTAAGAGTGTTATCACCAGAGAACTCATTCTCTTGATCCGTTTATTGACATGTTTTTTTACATATTTCGGTGCTTCTGTACAATTTTTTTCTCGGATTTTTGTTGGTTTGTATATCATGATAATAAAGGAGAGCGTAGACGCATTTTTTTAGGTCTCTCGATTTGATTTGTTCATCTTTTATTTTTATACAGGCACCGTGATTATGACCGACATAAGGACAGGAGACACAAGCACAGATCACGCTCTCGTTCACGGGATAGATCTAGGAATCGATCTAGATCACGCTCTCCTTCTCGCTCAAAAAGGTATTGCTGTACACCAATGAGTCACGAGATCACCCCAGAACCAAACATTTGTTTTTGACCTTTTTTTACACCATAAGGGACCCGGACAAAAAAAGGAATTTCAACCAGCAAGTGAGACGCAGACGCTGTCTCAAGCTGTTCTATAAACCCAACTTAGAATGTGGACACATATTGTGCATGTGAAGAACCTAGCATACATTACATATTCTCGCTTTTCCAACTAGAATATGATGGTGTCTCTTTCTGAAATGTGACATTTTGTTGAAATACTTTTCTTGGAGTTACTAACTAGCTACAATTATTGTGTCTCTGTAGCAAACGAGCAAGCGGTTTTGACATGGCACCGCCAAGTACTGCCATGTTATCTGGTGGTACAGTTCCAGGTTAGTGTACAAACTGTTGTTTTACATTAATCTTTTTCAGTTTGCTTTCATGTGGTACATTCTTTGTCATCAGCCTTTTTAGTTTCTAATTTCTTGCAGTGAAATATTTTCTTACTTTGTTCTGTTTATGGTGCAATAATTACTTAAAGTGCCTTTATACTGAAACTGAGAATCATTGTTGTGTTGTTGGCTGTTGTGTGTGGTCTTTGTTTGTGATTTGTGTTTATCATTTGGGTAAGAAGGCAATGTTTGGCCACATGTCCCACTGCTATACTTCGGCGTCAAAATCGTAGAATTTATGTTCAACGGGGGACCAATGCACCAATTGCTGGATCTTGTCAGCTTCAACCAGCAGCCAAGTGCCATTTTGGTAGACTTACGAATATTTCTCCAGCACCTGCAATAATGGATTTCTTTTTTCTATTTCTATATTTTGAACTGCATAATGTATAAGCTTCCGTTTGAACATGCTGATAACCCCAAAAGCTCAAATGACATAACAAGGGTGTTGTGTTAGCTCAATTTGTAATTGCAACACTAGGTTGATTTTCATGTTGCTTTTTTTTTCTTCTATCTCTGTGTAAATAGACATACATATATCTTTTTTATTCTTGCTAAATGCAGGACAAGTTCCAGGTGTTCCTCAAACAACGCCAGGAATGCTCCAGAACATGTTCTCTTTTGGGGCCAGTCAGGTATTGCGCTCAAGTAATTGTTGTTTATCAGCGTGTTACAATGTAATTTCTCACTTATCTGATCAACTTATATGGTCTTTTCCGATGTCATAAGTTTGGAGCTCTTCCAATGATGCCAGCGCAAGCCATGACTCAGCAGGTATGCTTTTGTTTGATGTGTACGCTATATCTCTTCATTTTAATATGCTGAACCGTCTCCTCTTTTTCTTCATGATAGGCAACAAGGCATGCCCGTCGAGTTTATGTTGGCGGCCTTCCACCATTGGCTAATGAGCAGGTTGCCTGCTAATTCTTTTACAACCATGTTTCTGTTGTAGATAACTCGTTCTAACCTGAGCTTGTTTAAGTGGTTTTATTCTTGTGTTTGTTCAAACAGACAATTGCCACATTTTTCAGCGGCGTGATGTCTGCCATTGGAGGAAATTCTGCTGGTCCAGGTTGGTTTCTTCCACTAGTTTCACTCACACCACACAGATTACGATTTTCATTTGGAAGGGGGTTTTAATTTTAGTTGGATGCGTATTATATTGGCATTCCGTACTTGTAGGTGATGCTGTGGTCAATGTGTACATAAATCATGAAAAAAAGTTCGCTTTTGTGGAGATGAGAACTGTTGAAGAAGCAAGTAATGCGATGGCATTGGACGGGATTATGTTTGAGGTGCCACTTTTCAACTCCTTTCTGCATTTATAGGACCATGAAGAGTAATTTCGATATAGCTTCTCCTCGTAGACCACATTTCCTTCAGCTTTATAGTTTTACTTTTGTGTCATCATTATGGCTTTGTGTACTTACTGTTTGTTTGTTAGGCCTGACATTTTTATGATGTTTTAACAGGGGGTCTCTGTGAGGGTTCGGAGGCCTACAGACTACAACCCTTCACTGGCTGCAGCACTTGGACCTAGCCAGCCAAGTCCACATCTCAACTTATCTGCTGTTGGTCTCACACCTGGGTAAGATTGGTGTTACTCCATGTCATTCCATTGGCTAATCGCAGTTGGAGATAGTCAAGAACAATCTGTGGTTCTTCTGTAGGATATGGTGGTAGTATGATTTTAAGTTTAGCTGCTTTGAATGTGCATGACAGTATAACGGGTGGAGTAGAGGGACCAGATCGCATATTTGTTGGTGGATTGCCATACTATTTTACAGATGCACAGATACGAGAACTGCTCGAGTCTTTTGGGTATTTCCTGTAACTCACTTGCTAATTTTTTTTTTTCAATTACTGATTGTTATTATTTTTACTATAGCCGTGGATACAGATTGTACTTCTTCGTCTAGTTTAGCTTGGTAAACTTAATGATTTTCACTTGACACTTGATGCCCTACCGGACCGGAAATGTTGATTGTAATAAAAACTTGGTTTATATGCTTGTTGATCATTGCAGACCTTTGCGTGGATTTGACCTCGTTAAGGATAGGGATACAGGAAATTCAAAAGGTTACGGATTCTGTGTTTATCAGGTGTGTGCACTTCTTTCAGCATCCAAATTTTTGCAGCTGCCCGTTATCTGGTTTCTCTGAAATTTGAACATTTTTTCGTAATATTCTTTTTTTTTTTTAAATTTCCCCATCTTTTAATTCCTGTTGGACTGCCTTACATATGATATATGGTTTTGCAATTCTTCCTGGACGTCTCAGGATCCTGCTGTCACGGATGTTGCTTGTGCTGCACTTAATGGTCTGAAAATGGGGGACAAGACTCTAACTGTACGTCGCGCCACTGCCAGGTTAGTGCATCTTTTTTACTATTAAGGAGCAAGAAAAAGATGGGAGACGATGAACTCATTGTGAACATGTTGTGTTCAGAAGTCGGCTTTTAGTTCTGACTTTTATTCGACCATATCTGTTGAATCCTGTAATGCAGTAGAAACAGTAACACAGACAATGTAATATGTAGAGAGGAGTAGAGTTATATGTTTAATGACTATCAGCAAGTCTATGAGGACAATATATAAAATAAAGATATTATAAAAGAAAGAAAAAAAATCGAATTTCTCTTTCTCTTACTATGACCATATCTACATACAACCAAGGCTACAAACAGTAAACTATATATAGCAATGAAAGATATGATGGTTATATTTCAATTGACATAAACATGAGAGAATTATGTTATGAATAATAGCTAAAAGATTTACCACCTGTAACGTGGACGGACACGTATAAGGCACAATTTGTAATGTTTTAGTGAGTCTCAACTCTCAAGAGGTCAACTGTAAGCCTAGAGCAGCACTATTCCTCTAAGACAAGTTTATTGCTTTCATAACAGTGGGCAGGCGAAAGACCAGGAAAACATATTACAACAGGCACAACAGCACATAGCCATTCAGGTAACTCTCTCAACACAACCACTTGTAGAATGAGTTCACCAGACACATCATCTGTCTGACAGCAAATTGTCGATTATGATGTGTGGTAAAAATGAACTTGTTGGTCATATCATTGAGCATCATTCACTACCTTGTTTTGTTGTTGTTATCGTTTCATAGTTCTTCTTCTGATCTCTAAAGGGATATATATGCTATGGGCTTGTAGAAAATGGTTCTCCAGGCAGGTGGTAATTTGCCTGGAATTGGAATGCCAGCTGGAATGGGTGAAACTCCAACTAAAGTAGTCTGTTTGACCGAGGTATTGTTCTTGTTTCTCTATCCTTTGACTACGCAAATCGATATGTATTTATCAAATTTTGGTGCTGTATATTTCGTAATGTAGTGTCTTTTCCTTTTTGATGATGGAGAAATGCAGGGTTCAGTACCCTTTCAAATTTATTTTGATTTTGATATTTGGCCAGTGATGTTTGACAGTGGAGTTCGTAAATTACAATGATATACTGACCCCAGATATGTTCTCTGCTGTAAAGGTGGTAAGTGCTGACGAGCTGAGAGATGATGAAGAGTACAATGATATAGTAGAGGATATGAGGGAAGAAGGCGCAAAATTCGGTATTCAAACTTTCTGTATTGCTTACTGTAATTTCACTTGTATGTCAAGAATCTGAAAACTTGAAGCTGAAACTGCACAAGAGTCGGGCATTTTTAGCTACCAGGTCCTTTAAAGAAAGATTTCTTAAATATCTTGATTTCTTGAATTTTGCTCTTATCTAGTCTGATTGATCCAGGGCCCTTGGTGAGTATCATAATTCCTCGCCCTGATGCAAACGGAGATTGGTCATCAGGAGTCGGAAAGGTACATTTCTTTCTACTGCGTCCGACAGGTTTGCTTTGTTAATTTATCAAGTACCTCCTGTAAGACGGGCTTTGGGTTTATTTAAGTAGTATATTAGATACGCAAATCAAAACTTTACGAAACACATGACAGTTATCCTGGTTGCCCATTCAATTTTGTAAATTCACTTGACTGTATATTTTTGCAGCCATCTTTTCAAATGTTTGTTCATTTTTTGTCCAGGTTTTCTTGGAGTACGCAGATATTTCTGGTTCTTCCAAGGCAAAGGCTGCTCTTCATGGTAGGAAATTCGGAGGGAATGATGTTACCGCTGAATATTACCCAGAAGACAAGTATCTTAATGGAGATTATGGGGCGTGAAATGAAATAGCGTTTAATGAAAATAAGAGTACTGTATAGGTAGTAGACGTAATGATTAGTGTTGTTTTTCAACAAAAAATTGAAACCAAGGTAAGGATGTTTTATCATTGTTCTGTACGACAAAAATTCTGTCACTTCAAAACATTCATCTAATAGGAGCATTAATCTTTTAAATCTCTTCTCATGTATTGATAAAAATTGGAAAGGAAGAATTGACAAAAGAAAATGCTGCTTATTCATCTCGGCCTCTCGGGGTTATGGACCTTATGGAGTTATACTAGTTCATTGGCGAGCCTCCTTCCTTGAAACAGCGCTGCTTTGAAGAAGTAGAAATAGTCATTTGGTTCCAGAGCTAGTGGGCTTTGGAGCTCTATCCCCGCAAGCCTGATTGGTTAGTCCAAAACTTCCCACTCAGATGGTTTAGTCCAAAATTTCGACGAGCCAATCCTTTTTCCCACAGATACATTTTATCACCCAAAATAAATGTTGGTTGAAAAACAATATGTTAGTTTGAAAAGAGAAATCAGAACCGAAATAGCTATAGTGGTTGTGTTTTCTTTTTTGAAATAAATAAATAGAAAATGTTGTTTTATTTAAAAAAGAGAACCGAAACAAGAGAAAGAAAAAAAACCCTAAAAATCAACATCAATAACAATTATTCTTATAGATCTACTAAAAATCAATGATGAAAAGTCCTTATCACTTTAATTCAATTTAGAATTATTAGTTTAACGTTTTCGAAATTGAATTTCATTAATAACAAACATTCTTAGAGGTTTTATAAAGACTATAATCAAGATTTCTTTTGACTAGATTTTCTAATTTGAAAGTATAATTATTCCACCGTTTGTTTGTATTTCTATTTGCTTTTTAGTTCGAAGTGTCGCTATTGAGATCATTATATGTGATTCAGATCTTCGATTTAACATCTTCATATATGTCATTTTGAAGTATAACTATTGAGTTCTTTATATGTGATTCAAATCTTGATCTTTTGACTTTTCAGTTGTTTGCGGATATGATTTTTTTTGTTTTTTAGTTTTTTGGTGTATTTTTTCTCGATTATTAATAGCGTAATTGTTATAGTATGTACTTCCTTCGTCCAACTTATATAGGCGGAAAAACCAAATCTCTTAGATTAAGATTGGGTTTGGTAATGCTTTTTATTATTTTTTTCCTAAAGCATTTTCAAAACCTATACATGTCAAATTATCAATAATTTTTGACATTAGTGTTTGGTAAAAGAAAATCAAAGTACTTTTTATTCAAAACACTTCCCAAATTCCTTAACTTTTAAAAGCTGGGAAAGAGTTTTTAAAAGCTACAAAAACATAAGCTTTGGTCTCATCTAAATTTAATACTTCATATTTTTTTTGTCCCTATTTTATTTTATAAATGACAAAAATTACCCTTAAATTTATATACAATCAATCTTTTGTTTCTTATATTTTATTCTTTATTTTCAAACTATTTTATATAGCATTTTATTTAATTTGTTAATAATAAAAATAAAAACAAACATTAAATAATTACTTAATTTTAGTTTGATTTTTTGTTTGTAAAGTATATATATATTGTACAGTGGCTAAGAACTAAATATCCATCATTTTTCCTGTTTTACCCTTAACTTTTGATGAAAACTAGAAGTATTAAATTAATTTTAATACAAAACTGCTATCATAAGTAGGAGCACATTTGGAAAGAGTCATCTATGAATTAGAATTATGCCTATACAGATGGACAACCAAAAACTCCGCTTATATAACTTGGACGGAGGGAATATATATTATTGTTTTGCAATCTTCAATTTATTCAGCATGTACTATTTATTGTACACTTTATATGTTTTTTCATATATGGTTTTGTGATAGCGGGTTATCAAGCATGTATGATAAGATTTTGTATCTCATTTTTTATTATGGTGATCAATAGAGACAAACAAGGTATTCCATCAGACCAACATAGATTGATTTTTGCTGGTAAAAACTTAAAGTTGGGCACATTAACTGATCACAATATCGAGAAAGGTAAATATTATACAATTATAATTATTGATTTTGGAACTTCATTTGTTCATTTGAAACTGTTGATCTTGCTTGCTTTTATGTGTTTGAATGAAGAATCAACTCTACATCTGTTTTGAAGCTCCGCGGTGGGATTATTGAACCATCTTTAATGGCTTTTGGATAGAAAGTACAACCGGGACAAGATGGATTATCGCAAGTAAGTTTCGTTTTGAATATGATTTCCTTTTATGTGTTCTTTTGAATATGATTTCCTTCACTTTTACAACGTTGATTTATTTTTGAATAAATAAAATGGACATAGTTGTATGCATATTGATTATTAATGTGCACATACCGGGACAAGATGGATTCTCGCAAGTAAGTTTAATTTTGAATCTGATTTCCTTTTTCTATGTTCTTTTGAATCTGATTTCCTTCATTTACAACGTTGATTTATTTTTGAATAAATAAAAATGGACATAGTTGTATGCATATTGATTCACATAGTTGTACACATGCTAATTATATTAATTACACTGGCTTTATATTAATTTATTAAGTTTAGGGACCCATAAGCATCAAATGGATTGGCATGTATTGCATAAGGGACCTAATGAAAGCTTTACTAGTCCGGGTTGAATATTTAACCTCTTGTTCTACAGATCAATTATAGAACATTTATGATTTTTGCTAATTTGTACATAGTTGTACACATGTTGAATATTAGTGTGTACGTAATTACACACACGTTTATTGTTAATGTGTACATAGTTGTATACATGTTGGTTTTTAGTCTGCACATAATTGTATACCTGTTGATTATTAATGGTACAAAACTGTATTATGGCCTGATGCACTTTTGACATAAATTTTTCTTGGTTTCATCCATCAAATTTGGTTTTACGTATTTCGCACCTCCGTTTTTCCTATATCCTATCCCCTTCACAATTTTTAAAATCAGTTTACTTTTCATTTATGGTTTGTCCTATGTACCACCTACAAAATTCAAATTGAATGTAACTATGAATATTACCAGTTTTATTTATCTTCTTCTTCACCGAGCTCTCATTTTCATTTAACAAAATAAAGATTATCAAGTTAGAAACCCTAGATATACCTAGTCTAATTAATCATCGTTGTTCAGTTAGTAATTCTTTTTTTTAATTTTTTGTACTGAAGAACTGGTGCGGAACTAATTGTGATCTCTAATTTAGCAGGCGTGTCATTGTGTGTGGCATTGTCAAATGCATTCTCAAAATGCTTTGTCAAATTGGAAACAACAGATGCAATGTAACTCTCGGTAACATACATGAGATTTAAGGAAGACCGTTAACAATCTAGCGACGATCATTGTTTATCTGAAGAAGTTGTTGGTGCTCTAGATTTTATTTATATATGGGTTTTATTGGTTGATTATGGAGATTAACAATACTGTTAATGGGTAAAGATGGGTTTTTGTTGTTGATTGACTCGACCTAATGAAATGAGAGAGTTGTGTTGATGGTGAAGAAGAAGACATTAGAGCATTGAAATATTGAGCTGGGATCTTTTGGAATTGTAGATGGGTTTTCTATAAGGAAGTCTAAATTGAGTAAAGTCGGTGCATATTTTCTTTTGGAAAAAGTCTATTCCATTAACTTCCTTTTGTACAGTTGGTCTCTTTATAGATACTTTTTACATCTATGTATATCTTTTTGTTGGTTTTATCATTTGTATTGTTTTTGAGAGCTTGATGCTTAAATCATGCTTTTCTTTTGTATCTTTAGGAGTTATCGTGATAATAAGTATTGTAATTGTATAATTTTTGTTTCCTTCGGTTGAATATTGGAATATAAATGGACAAAGGAAAACACTAGTATAACTTGGTGCAAATTAAATTGTATCAAGAAGAAAAAATTACAAAAAAAAAAAAAAAGGTAATTGAAGGTGGGGGTGGATTGTGGAGATGGAGTAGATGAAGTAATGATTGGTGCTGGGGTCGGAGAAGAAGAAGTGGTTGTAACTTATGTTGTTTCCTTGGTTAGTTGTTGGGTAGTTTTATTATTGTGTTTTTTTGCACCTTATCCAGTCTCTTGAATATATGGCCTGTGTTTGTGGGTATGGATGCTGGATTTTCTGGATTTTTTAGATGTGTATTTAGTTGTACATCATGTCTTGTCTCATTGATATGTGGCATTTTTATGGCTATGAATGATGGATTTTGCTAGTTTTCTGTAGATGTGTATATAGTTGTACATCATTGTCGGTCTAATGAATATATTGCTTGTTTTCTGTGTAGGATGATGGATTTTCAATTTTTATGGATGTGTACATAGGTGTACGCCGTTGTCCCGTCTCGTTGACATATGACATGTTTTATGGGTACGTATATTGGATTTATTGGATTTTCATAAATGTGTACACAATTGTGCACCATTGTCCCTTATGAATATATTGCCTATTTTGTTAGTATGGATATTTGATTTTCTAAATTTTTGTAGATGTGTACATAGATGTACACCACTGTCTTGTATTATGAATATATGTCATATTTTGTGGGTATGGATGTTGGATTTGATATGTTTTTGTAGATGTGCAAGTAGTTGTACACCAGTGCAATTCCCATGAGATAAATCTATTTTTGGTATGAGTGGGCGATTTATTCAACATTTTTAAGATTATATGTTGATGCCAATGTATTTTCTAGGAAAAAGTATGATAAACTTTTGTAGGTTTGCACAAAGTGGTACATAAGCTAATGAAAATTTTGTGCATGTGTAGTTTTTTGTACAATGAGATAATAGTGAAGCAAAAATGAACAAAATTTATAAATGTAAATTGCATAGTCATATGGGAACTATTTTTTTTTAGATCTCGGAAAGAGCTTTCTGAATATATAAAGTTTGTGAATTTTGGACGAGTTCGAAACATAAATTATTATTTTTCTTACTTTTATATAATAATACAAAAACAAGAAGAAAATTACAAGAAATTGGATGGGAGCCGACCAACAAGCTGCGCTCCAATCCCCTTCTGAATGACCCCTCCTAATCTATGGAAAGGGAAATCTCCTACCCTAACATTCGCATCATGGCTCGCCATGTAATTTCGCAGCCTTTTCAGAAAATCTATAGTGTCACCACCAAGCTTCACTAAAATAGTGAAAGTAAGGACCCCAAAACCTAATCCCTGAGCACTGCATTTTTCCACATATTTATTACACTTCTGAGCGACAACATTGCAAATTGCCTGGCCAGGAACAAAAGAGTGTACACCACCACCACCACCAGCACCCATCACCCCCAGTAAAAAGAGAGATGCCAGTAACATCCAAACACATTATGATGAGTCAATTTGGACTAAACTGTGAATATTTGGACTTAATTGTAAATTGTGAAGGTTATTAGTATATTATCCAGATTTTGAATAACTAAAGGACTAAATTGTACCTCATTGAATGAGTCAACACAAACCAGTATACTTGGATGATATTTTGGACTAAACCGTAGTTTTTCAGAAAAAAATCAAATGTTATGGGATATATTCTAAAAACTAAATATAATTAAATATCAAAAATACTGTGCAAAACAATTGAAATCAATTGGAAGCCTCTTTTAGTTAAAAGAATTTAAAGTATATGACAATTATCCCAAGATAAAAATAAAAAAATAAAAGATAAATACTAAGTTTAGTAAGCATGGACATATATACAAGTAAACCATTAGTCACTAACAAGCTTTAAGAGCTCAGTTGGTTAGAGCACCCGTTAGTAAGCGGGAGGTCTTGAGTTCAATTCTCAATGAAAGCAATTTTGATAAAAGTTTTGTAAATGTTAACATTACAGGAGATTTTTTTTTCTGGTTTAAACTTTAATATTTGTAACCTTTGGTCTCTAATCCAATTTTTTTAAAAGCAATGGTTATTTATTTTCGCAAGAACTGAACCATATTTGGCGTCCCAGAAATTAAGTACTTAGACTTAACCAGTCAAAAATCTTATGACCAAATTATTTCTCACATTAATTTTTTTTTAATTTTATATGATTCTTGTTTAGTTAATTCAAAAATCATTTTACACAGGGTTAGATCCAACGTCTTCTTTGAATTCTCTATAAAAAATAAATTTTCACATCATATCAAACTATACATCCTTCAAACCCAAAGTATCACACAAAATCTCTTTTCAATTTTAATATAATTTGTTGAAATATGTTCAACTCTTGTTTGTTCGTCGAGCTTAGGATACTCGAGAAGATGAATACATATTTGCAGAAAGTATGAGTTACAAACTCAAGCTTGTTAAAGCATACATATCCGAGTGTGAATTTCTGGAAGAGTATTTACGAAAATTTCTGCAGTGACACATGTACCCGAGTCATCGTGTTATATGTGACCTACAATCTCGTTTTGAGACAATTAGTAGAGAACTAAATGAATTTGTAGCTTTAACCATGTAAGCCAATCGATTAAGAGGGTGAGGAATGAAACTGATGCTGAATTGATAAGAAGATCTATAGAGGAATGGAAAAGATATAATAGTTCTGAAGTATTTTGTATCGAATATTGTTTTGAAATCCTTAAGATATTGGCACATTCAACCCTTTTTGTTAGATGTTACCACACCAAATACATCTTAATGAAGATGTGTATTGAGTATAATGGTTATATAAATTGAATGGATGATTCTAATTAGAAGTAAATGCTTATCAAGTAATGTAAGGGTTAATTTGAATCATATGTAATTTGATTTCAACAAAAAGAAGTATTTTAATTGATTAAAATTAGAATATAATAGTAGCATAAATAAAAGTCTTTTACTATCTTCTTCACCTTGATTCCATTCTCCAAGATCTAGAACATTCCCACTTGCCAAATTTTTTATGAATTGACTTGTATCTTCGTATTGTTGAAAAGCAGAAGTGTATGGTTGTAACATAGAAATGGTTGGTAGAAACGTGGAAGAGGTTGCAGCGGGACGATAAGCTTCATTCTGGTTCCAGGTATGAAATGATACAGAAAAACGTCTCCGATCTGGTTAATATACTTAATGTTGGAAAATAGGCACAATTTATGGTTTCGTTTTTGGCACTTGTGTATCTCCCACATTCTCGTGCTATGATGAATTGATTCTAGAAGAATCGATAGAATTTTCATGACCATCACAATTTACAAATTTGACTCAATCTAAACAATATGTTATCCCACTGCTATTCTAAACCGTCTTCAAGTGAAAAGCATCCCTTTAATGACTTATCTAATAAAAATTGTTAAGATCTATCTTCAATTGATATCGGGTAGCATCTACATTGTGATAAGAATAAGTACATTCCATAGTTGATGAAACTATTGAGATCGTGGTTGGATCCCCTTGTGAAGTTATACTTGGAAACTCCCTATTTAAATGAAGCATATTTGATAAAGATGATGAAGAACTTCCATATGTGGGATAGCTCATTAAGCATGGTTCTTCTTGAGGAGGCTGGCTTACCACAGCCCATCCGAGCTAATGTTGGCATATCAAACCCATAATTATGTATATTGTGAACACCAATTATTGGCTTCGTAATTATTTGGTACCATTTGAGATACCATGCTTCAGTAACATTCATTTCATTTACTTCAAGCCTCTCCCATAAAATATGTTGCAACCTATTAAAATATGACGCATAGACTTGCATCCGGCTTTGGGGGTTAATCATCTTTGCAAAAGTACTTTAAAACTGTAAAAGTAGTCTTTACAAACACCAAACACCTATGTGCTATGTCAGGGTGAAAAAAAACTCCTCGGAGTGGATAATCCAAAATACCTCTTCGGGTTCTCCAAACTCACCAAAATTTTAGTAAGGATGTACAATAACATTTTAGAAGCTCCTTTAAGTTTGTTGATATCATTGAGCAAAAGCGAAAATCATTCCATCGTCATCAGTGTCCTTATCTCAATTCCTCTTGTAGAACATGTCCATTATTGGAACTCTCTGGGTATTGTATTTAAGAACTGGTTTACCAACACAAAAGTAGGTTCCAAACGTCTCCTTCAAAGATTGCTAATTAATAAGTAGGTACCAAGCCCCCCTCCATTATTTTTCGTTTCCTCCTCTTCAAAGATTGCTAATTAATAAAACCTCCTCAATTGTTCCATCCAATTCCCGGTTAGGTGAGTCAGTAATTGTGTACACGTGGATAAACAAAGACATGTCACTTACATACCAAAAATGACATTGGAAAAGGTACAATCAACAGTCAGCCACTTTAGTTTTCTTCTTCGTATCTTTCGTTCTGTTAAATGAACTGAGCTTCATTTATCATGCTAATTTCTTCTTCAAAAAATATAATAACAAGTAAATCAACAAATATTTTATGATTAACATCACCAACTCGAAGACCCCAAAGATTATCTATAATGCACAGTGGAAATTAATTATCAAGCAATATACTATCGCGTCAAATCAAGCTCATAAAACTATGTTTAGCCAAAACATGATCATTTTTAGCATACCCAAGATATTATAATCCACCAGCACCTCCTATAAAATATTCAGTTAAAAAAATACCATCAAAAAAATAAAATTCTGAAACCGAGATTCAAAACTCCACATGACAGAGAAAACAAATAGTTCTTGAAAAGGAGAGGGTGCCAAGTATACCACCAACTTTTTCGTTCGGAAACCTGTATGGACAAAACCTAATACAATTGAAAGTAGATCTAAACTAAAGATCCTTAAACTATATATGTATAGAGTTTTTCTCTTTCTCTTCTACAATCAATATGTTTAGGCAACAAATTTCGTGAACCTGATTTTGTAGAATAGTTCTTGGATGTTCTCATAAATCAATATCCAAGTTCGATCTAGTCATACCCAAATCAAGATGATTTGAATTCTGCCAAGTAGGAAAACTATTATCAATCTTTCAAAATACGAATTCAACAAGAAAAAGTCTTGTTATTGATCATAATTAATAAGGACTTAAACTACCTAGATTGAATACGTACTACTTGTGTTATTCCTTTTATATAGGTGAAACAATATAATGTGGAAAAGGAAAAACAAAGGATACCATAAATTTGTTAACGAGGAAAGTTGCACCTGCAGAAAAACCCCAGGATCTCGTCCAACTTTGAATACCAAACTGTATTAAGCCGCTACACACACTATCCTACTATCAGACTTCAGTCTGGAGTGTAGTTGAAACCGAATTAACCCTTCAGGCAATTCAGCTGCAGTCGTGCTCCTTACGTCTCTTGAACCTATTAAGTCTCTAGGCCATTGATTCCCTTAGATGACGTCCTTTAGAGACTAAGATTTCCTTCGATCTAAGTGAAGAATTTAGATATCAATCTGCCTCTAACAAACAAGCCTATTTAAAAAAATAAATAGATCGTTTAGTTTAAGGCTTGGAAATATGTTTGCAACAGAAAAATCTAGTAAACATCTAGCAAACCTCGCGAATTCGGAATACTTACACTCAGTTAGCTGAGAATCCTGGATTACTAACCACCTCTCAATAACGATCTAAACTGATCAATAAAGAAAAGTGAAAACGCCGGAGGTACCAAAATACACCATCAACTTTTTCTTAGGAAATTTGTATGGACAAACTCAACACAACTCCGAGAGTAAAAACTTAATCAAGGAAAGTGCCTAGAGTTCTCTCTCTCTCTCTCCCTCTTTCTTGTTGTTAGAATGTTTACAGAATTGAATTCGTGAATCTAACTACAAAGAGAGTTCTTGGACGGTACCAAAGACCTATGTCAAAGGATCAATCAAGTCGTATCCAACTAACAAGGTTGTACCTAGCTACTGTGATTGATCAGCGCAAAATCTGTGATACTTCAATTATAAAGATAAACAATATAATGCAGAAAAAGAAATAACACAAACACCAAAAAAAAATTTAACGAGGAAACCGCAAATGCAGAAAAACCCCGGGACCTAGTCCTTATTGAACAACAGACTGTATTATTCCTGAATAACATCAATGACACATATCACTGTTCTTGGCTATTTTAGAATAATAAACTTGAACCATGATTTGGTTCCAAACAATAAATTGTTCTCCATCGAATTTGATCAAGTATGAACAAATGTTCATTAAGCTTAGTCATTATATTTCGATAAATTCGTAAACTAAATAATTAGTTCTCGACTCGAAATTCATGTCTATGCAAGCTAGTCTAATTAGTTATGCGACAATCGTCTCAAGATAGAAAAGTGAATATAACTTGAGAAATAGGTGGTTCAGTCTTCACTTACCTTTTTTTGATAAAGTTCTCCAAAAGCTTCGGTTGATCTTCGCCTTCAAACGGTAGAAAGCAAATGATGACTCGTTCGTTTATCAACTCCACTATCCTAGAACTAGACTTAACTAATTGTAGACTAGAAATCAAGATATAGTTTTGACAACTAAGTTTGAAAACAAGCTTGATATAGCAGCACCTGTGATTTCCACCGAGCAATGCTTTAACAAAAAGTTTTAGATATCTATCTTGAGAAATCACAAACTCTGAGGCGAAATGTTCTTTGCGATATCTATCTATCTCGTTCTTGATCGAAGTTTGAAAAAACCTCAACGATCAATAAGAACAAGATTAGGATGCACGAACTATCAGATAAAAGATAGTCGGACCTGGATTCACAAATCCCCAAGTGAAGTATTTTAGTCGTAAACCTATTAATGTTTCTCATAGGAAACCTAAGTTAATTTATCAAGAAACTAGGACACATAAGTGACAAGGATTGAAATTATCAGTTGTTTGAGTCTCTCTATATATAGATTTTCAAGACTATAGGTAACTTTGAATTCAAGCTAAGATAACTTGAGATTAAAGCAAACACTTTCTCAGTTTAGATGAAATTATTATTAAGAATTCATGTAAGCATCTGAGAAGTTTGTCTTGAAATTACACAGAAGAATATGCATTATGATCCAAGGTATTGGAACCGTTTATAATGATAGCCCTTAGAAAATATTCATTAAGAACTTATAAGCATAATCATGTTCAATGACACTCAAGACTTAAACCATGATTCACAAACACAAAGTGATTTAGTGAACAAAGTTGTCTTAGAAGTGTTTATGAGAGTCGTAGCAACGCCAAACATATTTTTGAAAATAACTTATGAACATCTGCTTATTCGTTTTGGGTAGGTATGTGTAGGGGCACACAACAATTCTGTAAACTCAGGCTGCTAGGGTACGCATACTGGGTATATATACCCTTAGTCGTTGTCGAACTCAGGCCCTTGGGGTACACGTACTGGGTATGTGTACCCCCCCCCCCTTTTTACGAACTCGTAACTTTATAGTACCCGTACTGGGTATGTGTACCCTTACCCATTTAACATGTCAAGGGTACGCGTACTGGGTATGTGTACCTACCCTGTGTCCAGAATTTCATTAGTTCTGAAAACTCTCTTTAAACAATTTAAAACATTCACAATCTTTATAGATATGAAATAGCATGGCTTGGGAAATTTCTAAATGATCAACTTGAAACAAAAATAGTTCATGAACAATATAGTGTTCTTAACCAAGATTGTTAAGGAACTATGAACATCCGTTGCTTGAATCATATACCGAGAGATTTGTTTAGACAAGCTTGACTAGAAGTTTCTTTTTTGCAATACGAAATCTACTAAAATCATTCAACATAGTTTCGTAAAGAGAGAATGATAGATGTCGTCAGTAAATAGGATGGTTCAGTCTTCGCATACCTCTTTGTTGGTTGATGAAGTTCTTCAAATGTCTTCGTTTGATCTTCAGTCTCAATCTTCAAGGGTTATTCAGTGACGTCTGATACTCAACTAGCATATTTTAATCTTAGTCTGAGACTTGACTTTCGTACATTCCTTAACCGAAAATAGTATTATGATAATTGTCTGTATTCTATATATTTATTTTGTTGAAGACACAAAAAATTCAATTAATCAAAACCAAAGAACACAATTGTAAATTTTGATAAGAACCTATATGTCGAAAAGTTGACAAACAAAAGCTCTTGATCAATTTTGAAAAAATTGAAACTGACAAAAAAAAATTGATGATTTTTATTTTAGATTAATTCTTCATCACAATAAATAAATATACTCAATAAGAGAGAGAAGATTTGATTCTTGATGTTTTTTTTTCTCTAGTTCGCCATTAAAGAAAACATGATGTAGGGAAAAGGTGAAAAGATAGTGAAAGACGGATAAGGAGTTACACATTTCATTTGGAGATTCACGTGTTGATGCTATGCAGTTTGTTAACAAAGAAAATGGGAAGGACGAGTGAAGAAGACAAAGTGAGGGGATGTATTGTAATCTTAGAAACTTCCCCAAAATCGAGCTTTTGTCATCATTCATTGTCTGACATGTTTAGAATCGTCCAATTAATTTTAGTGAGAGGATAGCTTAGACATTTTTATATATCACTGCTACGCTGACATGTCTTATGTGGCAATTAACTGACACCTAGGAAGATAACCTGACGATGGGAGGTTTTGCCATTAGTGAGGGGAGGTTCTCTTAATTAGCAATCTTTATTCATAAAAATATTCAACTTAAAAAGCAAAATTTAGATATTTACCTATATGATGTCACAGAAACTAGTGAAATTTGTATCCCTTGTGGATGATGCTTCGAGAGTGTAGTACATTTCTGCTAAAATTACAAACCCCTAATCATGATATGGTGCACTATGAAGATCTTCCAATGCTTCAAGCTAACTACCGTGAGAAATACAGTTTGAGTTAGGAAAGAAATTTTGACACAATATCCATGTGCGTGACTAAATACAACCCATCCTTTAACGAAATATAACCTTGCTTAAAAACAAATCAACAATATCACCGCAAGTATAGGGGTACTGAACACCCACTATCATCCCTACCGACTCAATCAATATTTTCAGCATATTCAGTTTCTTTATTGTAACCGTGATTAGTTTCCTTTTCATTCGATTGTCATGATTGAAATGTCTATCACTCTTTGTAACTAAACCTATGTTTTTGAGAGATCAGGGTCACGGGTTATCATTCTTGAACATGGATCATCTCCACTAGAAGCATATCTTTCTTTCCCCATTACTCCACCATTAGCAACTGGTGTTCCAGCCAACATTACCACTAGCGCCATAGAATAATTGAACAAAAATTGCATTCCTGAATATTGACCCCTCTCTATAATTCCAACATAAGAATACATAAATCTAGATCAGTAAATAAATTTTCTAGTGCAAATTCACTTCCCAAATCAAGAAATTCAATTCATGCATCAAAATTTTAAAATTTTGTACACAAATTAATCCTGATCTGCTAGCCCAGATGAGATCGTTGGTGAATTATATTACCGAGACATAGGTTTGCATCAGTTATTAAGACCTAAACAGGAACAAGGGAAGTAGAAGAACGTAGGAACCAAAAAGAAGGATGAGGACGGTGGTGGATTTTACCCGCGCGAAGTTGGTCTTTCTGAAAGGGTTGTAATTAATATGGTTGTATTTAGTCACTGCCATAACCATAACATAAGTACTTATCGATTTCATATTCAGCTTTTATTTGAGCGCTCTTTGGATAATAGGAAGGCCCTCCACCTCCTTTCAAATGTTTATGATCTTCTCGTGCTTGGATGTCAAAAATTTTTTTTGGAAGAAACGTGCTTCATCTTTGATTTGACACGCAATCGCTTTAGTTGAATGGTACAGGGGCTCCCATACCAATTGGTATTCCACAAATGAAATAATCAAGGGTAATTCTTATAAGGACAATAATATCAATAATATCATGTAATCAACTGTTTTGGTTCAGTCAACAATTATTTATTAAAAAGATAATTTTGGTTTAATAAACTTACCAATTTCAAAGTCCAACAAACGTGTGCGTCGGATAACATCACCTTTTTACCAATAATATTATTATGTTTTTGGGGATCTACAAAATAAAATAGATGCCATAGATATCTATCCACTCTCTAGGATTGCAATATTTAAGTGTATCCACTTCTAATTCTATGATATATCCAGCCTAGTCATGACGCCATCACGTATGACCTGGAATGAACTCTAGACCGGTAACACAATTTTGAGTAAAATCGACGTGTATGGCTTCATTTTCCTCATATACAGTTCCTGGGAGCCTTCATTTTAAAACCTATTATAGGGGCTCTAAACATTGGGTTTTGAGGGCTCACAAGATGACAAAATCGAGTTATGAAATAGTAATCAACAAAATCCCATATCCAACTATTTTTTGTAGTGGCTAAATTACCCTCCATGAATTATAAATTTAAATTTATTACCTTTTCCTTCTCATTTCATTCATAAATCATGATGAAGATGATGATCATATACAAAAAACTAAATTTATTTATCTTCTCCTTCTCTTTTCATTCATAAATCATGATGAAGATGAGGATCATAAAAATACCCTATTATTCTTCTTTCTCTCTTCTTATTCTCTGTCGCGACGAAGAAGACGATCACAAAAACAAAAAACTAAGAAAACCCATCATTTATTTTTGATTTTGAAAACCCCCAAATTCGAACTATAAGCTAACCAACGGTTGGGAAAATTCATACTTCCCAACCGTACGTACAAGTTACGGTATGGAAGTATGATTTTTTCAAACCGTAGGATTTTTGAACCCAGAATATACGGTTTGGAGTTCTTAACTCCACACCGTAGATGACTTACGGTTGGGAAACCCAACTGTATGCACTGTCTACGGTTTGGTTCCCAACCGTATTTGTTGGGAAAGGTTTGGTTTCCCAACCGTAGATGACTTAGGGTTGGTTTCCCAATTAGAAGATTCTTTGGAGCAAAGGTCCAATGCAATTGATTTTCAAATACTGGAGATGCCCTGATGTTTTTGGTTCATTAACATAAGAATGCATACTCTGAACTCTGAAGTACAAAACAACAACAGAGTATTATCTACTTTCTACAAAGGTTAAGCTTTTGATTAGAGTATTATCTGTTATTGTTATATGTACAAAAACACAATACAGACAGATGTATACCTCGAACTGTGGATTTCTTCAAACTAGTTGTAGGTTTTATCTAAACAACTCGAACCCAAGTTCCGCTGCACATTGGGCAACCATAAGACCACCGACTTATCCACCATGCCTCCCGCTCGTTGTGACTACTATTTGGTTGGTTGGAAGCACCGCCTGCGGGAGCAAATGCCGAAGTTTGACGCAAACATCTAACACACTGCATCGTCAAAAGAAAACCTCCAAATTAAGTACAAATAAAGAAACTGAGAGAAACAAATTTAACAAGAAGCTAAACAATATGGTTAAAATAAAATAGAAGAAATCCTGCTGGCGCAAGACCTTACCTTGTACCAAACACCTTCTAGACCTGTTTTCCATACAGCAGTGACAACATCACGTCGGGATCCCATAATACCTAAATATGCGCCCAACCCCACTGATGTTTTCAAGCCAAAAGCAGCGTCTCTTTCAGATAATCTACGCTTCCTCGGCCAAAGGCTCTGAGTTTCAGATAACATATCATAATCATCAGATATATTTGTCTCAAATAAGTCTGATGAATTTCTCAGCTTGGGTGTCTCGTCCACGTGGCCCAGATCATCGGTATCCGACCAAGAGCCACCAAACATATTACGTCTGTGCCACTCCTCAGCTGGAGGGTGGAGCTCCAACTCACGTAGTAGCAAACCAGCGGCATCTGCACCCCTAGGCCGCGGCATATTCTGTGTTCATGATCCCAACACATGAAAAACCAGATTAATAACAACAAATAATTATAATTAAGAGAAGAATTGCATAAATAATATATCTCCATAATGATTTACAAGATCTAACAAAAATCATTCATAGGAATACCTGCATATGTGGGCCTAGGGCAGCTTCTACAACTTCAGGTAAAACAGTGTAGTTCCCGTCGATATAGTGCAAACATATCTGAATATTGCTGGCCCCAACCTGAGAGACTGGCAAAGGGTGTGCAAGACCTGCTGTTCGTCTACAGAGATCCATAAGTATGAGGAAAAGCACCTTTACCTGAAAGTCACGAAGACATTTGCAGAAGTTGTTAGCCATTTCTAGTCCAATAATTCTGAATTAATAATGAGTCCATTTTATCAGAGATCAATGTTTATTGCTATTAACACTGCCTACCTTAAAAGCCTCCAAAAAAAAAAAAAAGATATCAACTCAATGAGCAAGCCTGAAACACTCATCGAACTGATGCACGAGACAGCTTTCTCTAGGACGGACATATGAAATTTCCGCAAAGCAAGTTGAAAAAATGGATATATCGTGTCCTACCTCCTCAAATGTGTATCCATGTCCAGCATTGCCAGAACCTATTCTAAGTGAACGGCTTAAAGGACCTTCTTCGACTCCCTTTGATCCAGGATTAAGCTGCCCAGCTCCTAATGCTGGTTTTGCAGGCACCCCGTTCATCTCTTCCACCTTCCCAGGAAGACTAGATTGAGACTTTTGCATACTTAGCTCAGGATTCCTCTGTGCAGCCGCTGCTGCTGCTGCCGATTGACGAGGTAATTGTCTTCGCCAAAAGAAAAAACAGAAAAGCAGAAGTTGGCATAACCTATGCAGGAAATGGCTATCTCCAATGAGCCTGACAGCAGGTGTTCCTGGAAAAGTTCCTGTATTGATGCTTATTGGCATAAATGGCGATGGTCCACTTATAGGATTTGGTGAGGAATTGGACGCCCCATCAGCTGTGCTACTAATCTTCGCAATAGCACCTTGAACCCAAGCTTGCATTTGGGGGTTTCCAGTGGAGCTTGTCGTGCCAGTTTGACCTCCTGCAAGGAATTTAGACGCAGAAAACAATCAAATGCAAGAAAGGGAAGAATCAATTCAGTACCAATCTTCCAGAAGCATCAGATACATTTCTTTACTACACAATCTTTTAATTTTTGAAGCCAGTTTGCTACACAATATAAACAAAATGACTTTGTCATCTTGTACCAATGACATGCCTGAAAAACAGCTCCATAGTTACAAGTAAATGTGTAATAAAAAAACAAAAGAAAAGGTAATGCCGACCCTGAGGTGTAGAAGGAGATGCAGAGCTATGTGTGGGACTAGTAACCATATTACGATTGCTTCCAGTGCCTGCAGTGGCTCCAACAGTATGACTTGCCAAGGTACGACAAAAGCTTGCATAGCGCCGCAAGCGTGTAATAAAATGTGACGAGAGATCAAGTACAGCATCAACATAAGCCTGCACATTCTAATAATCAGAACAGCTTGTTGTAACGTAAAGTTTCTAAGAAATATGCGATAAAAAGAGATATTAAAGAGAAAAGCAGCAAGCAGAGGCAATCTAGTTTGGCCGACTGATAGAAGCCAAACTTGGCTACCGCTGAGCTGTCCCTATGGGCCCTTGGGACAAGCTTAGACATAGAGCTCTTTTGGGTCCCTTATTTCTATTAATTGAACCAAAACTGGTGGGGGAAAAAAAAGGTATTTTAGCTTCCTAATATTTCAAAGAGCATTCATGAAAAAAACTTTTCTTTCAGGTATTTATGAGTTGCTTAAAATTCAGAAGTTTCGAATCAGCAGCTGGCTTAGTTATATCTTATTACTACCACACTTTGTTTTCCGGTCAATCCACCTTCGACCTTTGAAATGGGCACAACAGCAAATTCGGAGCATCAAAACTCTACTCCTATGCGTTACATGAATGTGAGAAAGATTATAAATTTCAAAGCAATAAATAAAACCAGACCTGAATGCTTCCTACTAATGCTGGATGAACAGACATTGCATCGGGATCAATGCCTGATAACATCTCACCAGACGCTTGCCAAGGCTCGGGTACTAGAGTTGCAGGATTCATGAGAGCTGATTCGATCCCTTTCCCTAACATATCCAGCAACAACCTCGCCTGCATATCCAGAACCAGCGCCCTGACTTCTTGAGCATTTGTTCCTTCAAGCAGCCTACACTTTATCCTATCTAAACTCTGCAAAGGAACTACGAAAACAAGGTTTAGTTCACCACTACAGTACAAGAGAAGGTGATGCTGTATATATTCAAGGTCTAAGGAGCAAATTAACTACAGTGATCTCTCATGCATAAATATGAAAGATTCTAATTTGATGAAATTACCAAAGATAAATAGCAGCCCTTCAGTTTTTTTTCCTAATAACTTGCATAAACTATTGGTATGCTGATCATCATCCAAATATATATAGTACGATTTATTGTCTAGATAAACCAACCCTTGCTTACTCAATTATGTTCCTATTAAATAATATTAGAAAGCAACAGCAAAAGGATGACTACATAAGAGCATCATCCACAGTAGCAGTATTTTAATCATATTCAGCAACAAATAGCATAAATAACAAAAATATAGATAAAAGTTTGTTACAAATATCACGTTTCAGTTTATTACAGTATCGCAAAAATACAGATAAAGTCTTCGTTACAAATATCACATTTCAATATATTTAGAGAATCGCAAAAGGAAACAAATACGTACAGGGCCGTGCTGTTGCCGACATTGACTGGAGGAAAGAGAATGGAAATCCGCATCCAACACAGCAATCACACTGTTCAATGAGACTACAAGAAAGTAAACAGATATGAGATCTGCGAATCTAGTTGGAACTTTGGAAACTCAAAAAAATATATATAAAAAATACACGAGTAAAACTAACTTTCAGTATTGATATCTTCCTAAAATTATCCAGGGGAAAGTACTATGAAAGAACATTTCTTACCAATGCCATCTTCTGCCGCACTCTGTGTACATCCAACGGCGTCCCACCAATCAACCCCTACCAAAAGACTCCACCAAAACCTGCCATAACCAAACCAAGTTTAAGCAAGCATATCAAAGTAGACTAATATGGTAAAGTCATTGGGAGTTAAACCACCACTGCAGGTTCAAAACCCCCCTACACAAAAACATGCTAACAACTTAACAAGTAACAAAAAGGCAAATAACATGTGTAACCAACCAATTTATATTCAAGTACCTATCTGCAATGGCACGTTCCCATGTTGCTGAGTTTAATTTTGCTTGACTGCTAGGGACAGCAGGAGGAAGAACACGTATTATTTTTAATATAGTATGATCATTTCTGGTGTCATGGCAAACAGAAGCCAAACAACAGCTAGTAGACGAGAATGCAGGAGCAGCGATTGCATTAACAACATTCACATGGTACTTATCAACTGGCGAAAAGCTTGCACCAGAAAATATGTGGACCTCTCCGTGTAGAAACGCAACAGCAACCTCACCTCCATGAGCAGAAAATACAACTCGAGCTAGTGTGCGAACATCACTAGGCAGATCAAAGGGGTCAAAGTTGAGTCTGTTTGTCTTCTCCATCCAAGATTCAGATGCACTTCTATCTTCAGGTGTAGTAGATGCTGCTGCAACTATCTGGGAACCTTTCAATTCCTTCATTGGAGGTATGCTTTTGTTGACTCTGGTAACCCAAACTGTTTGCATGGGAGGTTGCCCTCCAAAACTGGATGTAGGGTTTCCAAAAATTGGGTGAAGCACAACAGGTTGAAGAGAAGATTCCCAGCATTGTACTCTCCATCCTGTAATCGATGGACCTTCGTCGGGATCATATGGGGACATGTACTGTCCTGCAAAAGTACAAGTCATCATTCACTATGTTAGTTTGAGAACAAATGATGACATACTCTCCTAAGTTCAAGAAACAACTTGACGCATACTCCAGTTATGCAAACAAATATGAGTAAATAGGTACCTTCAACTATCACAACAGCTATAACTGATCCACCATGTGTAGGATCAAAAGCAACTGCGGTCACGCCAGATCCCCAAGTAGTAGTCGCTGCTGATTGAGCTGCAGCCTCAGGACTCACATAGGCAGAGAAATTTGAAACAGGTGAACAATGAAGTGGTACTGTTTCATTGAACTCTTGCGCCGTATGCTTCTTCCCTTGCTTTCCTTCAGCTGTCATGTACTCTTGCCAACTTAACAAATATGCTGCCAAAGGGGCAAACCCTGTCCAACGAGGAGGATTCAGCGATGGTGGGACACCAGCAGTTGTACTTGTCTTAGCAGTTGCCTGAAACCCATTACCAGGACCAGGAGTGACCTCCCAGACAACAACAGTAGATGGGTTGACAATTGGAACACCAGCTACATGCATGGTACCTGCCTCCGTTATGATGGCATCAGCAGCCATGATACCACTTGGTCCAGCGCCAAGCAATCCCTTACTTGTTGTAAACCACTTTGATGTTGCACCATTTTGAGAAAGGGGCCACTGAGACCAGTGAAGTTGAACCGAGCCCGAGGAGAAAACAGAACACACACAAAGGAAGTTTGGCCATCTATCTGAGATTGTTAGAACCAAAAAGGCTGAATTAGTAAGGATCTCTAGGTGCAATTCTGATCTGGACTAAAAACTTTAACCACAAATGCAGAGGAAGGCCAGCTCAAAAACCTATGAATAACATGTCTATCAGCAGGTATCGAAACAGGTACTCAGACATGTAATACAATCAATGTAACATGTAGTGAATAGATCTACATACTGCATCCTAAATCTCATGCTGCAGAAGTAACCATGAATAAACAACATAAAAACATTCAAGTGTTTTAGACGAATGGCAAAAATCAAACTAGAAACTGCTTCAAGTAATAGAGTAAATGTGTAATACCAATACATATTCAGAAATAATAAAATATGCATTATGTATAAAGATAAACATAACAGAGATGACAACATAGTAATTAATTCAACTCTGTAACACCAAGCGGTTAACATATTTATAAGATATAATGTGTGCCCGAATTACAAGTTTTCACATAAATGAGGAGCAAATCCACATATGACAGGAAAATAATATCAACAGCTAACCAACGTGTACACCTCTTTCTGCTCATTTACTGCTCTCAAGCTCAAGTGAACTTTCGAAGAATAAATTTTTTATTTTTTTAAGGAAAAAGCAAAAGGCATTTTCGGCATGCAAGTGCTTCAGGGCAGGGTTTTAATGTATACGAACCCACCTGTTCCATCCCACTCAATAACTAAACTGGCAGTTGCGAAGAGTTCTGCATATTTACTATAAACACACAGCAGAAAGAACAGACCTGAAGATTGTGGCTTCTGTGAAAGAAATTTTTCTTCTAAACTTGACTTAGAGTTTGCTGGAGTGCTGGAAGTTGAGGAAATCCACCTATACTGATTTTGACAATAAGTAAAACTGAAGTGAAATTTCTTCAATAGCATAAAATAGAAACGGTCGTTAGTAAAAATTAGTGAACAGCACCTAGTCAGGACTTGAGGTCATATAAACAAAGCACACTGCACAATGAAGTTTGTTGATAGGTAATGTCCGCATATACTCATCAGCAGGCCATGGCTTGGCAAAAGATAAAACATGGCCTTTTTTTTTTTAACATATCCTCATACACCTAATAGCATTACATTAAGGATTACACGAATGCCAAATGCCTTATGTTCAATTGCCTAGGCATTACAATCGACCATTTTGCTAGAGATTCAATTTCTGGTGAACTGAAAGAAGACATATCCATGCACCTTTGTCCATGTTGCTTGGGCAACAGACATGGCGACTCATGACCCCAGTGCAAATAGTTTCAGATATACGGAAACCTTCAATTTTTTCTAATTGTAAAAAGAAGCATGAGATCAACTTTTGCCATCAATGGATCAACTCACAGGAATGCATAACCAAGTTAACCAATGAATGGAAAACAGCTTTTGTCATAATATACTATTATAATAATAAATGACATACCGAAGAAATTCCTGTCAACCATTTTGTCACAACTGCAATATCCTGTCGCCACTCATGTTCACACTCCCAGCAACTAGAATCCCTAACTAGATTAGTTGGACCCTGGATAATGGCAATAACAAACTCAATAAAGGTGAGAAGTAAGCATAAGGAAAGATAACTACTCTACTATAAAATTAACAAATCGAATCAAAGGAGAAAACTCGAAAACGTAACATGTGGTTCACAAAAACTATTACGAGTTTGCATGTAAATTGCACACAAAAGCATTTACTGGCCAGTTATTTACTAAAAGGAAATGCAGAAGCGTCTTCATTGCACCTTATCAAAAAGGGAGATATTGGTCATGTAAATCAATAACTAAGTCATTCTAAAAGTACAAGCTGGAAAATACAAGCTACTCTTTTTATTACTCCATTTTCATTAAAAAAATCACGATCCTTTCTATGAAATATAAATGATTTTAGAATCCATGTTGCAAAAATATACTAGAAAAGTTATAGCAGATAAAAATAAAATATTATACAGATAAACTACTCTTTTATAGACAGCTTACTTTAGAAGGCTGAGACCAAATCGTTATCCTCCCATGGAAATTTGCAATGAGTAAGGCACGAGGACAAGAAACAGGCGACCATTCAATAAACTGAACTGAATCACGTGGAGAATCTGCAATAAAACAATCCCCGCTTAAAATCAATTCAGAAAATAACAGTCAATATAAATTGCATAAATTTTCCCGCAGTGACTATACAACTTAACCAAACTTCATGTGAAGTTTCAGTCACCAATACGTTATCCCTACATTGCACACTTAGTTATTCTTTCTTTTTTTTACCAGTTTGTGCTTATTAACGATGTTGTTTTTTTTAAATGATACCATAGCTACAGACCTCCTGAGGTCGTGGGATGCACACAAAATCTAGTTATGCAAATTGCTATACTTCTCAAATATCCCAATTCACGACCTCAACGTCTTAAGACACATATACAAGGGGGAAAAGGTGAATTACAAATACCTGCTCTAACGTTAAACATTGAACATTCAGTCGGCCGCTCTGGGTTCACAATATGTATGGGAATCCAGAATGGTGGATTAGCTGTAGAACTAAAAAACCCAAGAAAAAGAGAAAATTCTTCATCAGTAAACAAATAAATGACAAAAGCTCAAGAAGCCATTTCTATTGCAATGTCAAGTAGTAGTACACGATACCCGCTACAAAGCTTCGTAAAGGTTACTTGTTAGAATAGCTTATTTGTGGCCTATTCAGTAAGAGGAGGTGTTGCCACATACAAGAATTGGCATACTCGATTAAGTTACAAGTGTTTGTATTAAAACCCTCCAAGTTCCTAATCAATAAAGGAACTAAGCAGAAATTGCTTTACGTTGCTACCTTGTTGTTCCGTGGTAGGGCACAGAGAACGACTACGAAGTGTTATGAGTTCCTGTTACTATTTTATTTTTCCTTTAACCCAGGGAGTGTTATCAATCTATCTAGTCATCATCTTGTTCTCCCAATTCTATCTCCGAGATTAGTATTTGTATTCTCAAATAACTGCCCCGTGATACTAAACAAACCAGTACAGGTACTGCCATTTGAAAATAAAGAAAGAGTGAGAAAGAGATGCTGCAGACTTTGCAATTGAATACACAAACCTTGGAATTCTAGCACAAGTTTCAGATGCACAGGCAATTGCATTCAATTTTCCACACCAACTAACAGCACTGCCAAATTAAAAATTTCCAATCAATGGGATAAGAAAAATAGCGTGGATCCCAGATATCATCTTATACTGCACGACTTCGAACTAAAACAAAAATAAAATTGAAGCGAAGGGAGTAATAATTACCTAAAATTACGACACAGTTCGGGAACACTCATTTTATGAAGCAAATTGGATCGAGGCTGTTTTAATCGTATCCGAAAAACAGTAGCTGGATTTCCAGTATCTTCTTCCATTGGAACCACTGGATCTTCTTCTTCTAGTTGTTGTTCTAATTGTTCCTCTTCTGTTTTATCATCCACTACCACGATTTCTTCTTCTTCTTCTTCAATTTTCTCCGAATTGTTAGAGACTTGGGCAGTTTTAACAACATCTACTGAAGAAGACTCTTCTTCTTGTTGCTTTTCTATTTCTATATCATCTTTAGAGTCTTCTTCTTTGACAAGAGAAGAGGAAGTGGTAGTAGTAGAAGTGGTATTCATTTGAAGAAAGAAAGAGACAGAGACAAAACAAAATAACCCTAATTTAATTAAAAAAGAAGAAAAGTGTTCGGGGTGAATGTGGTAAAGTCGTGATCAAAGAGAGACAAAGTCGTTAATGACTGCGACAGAAATCACTGTTTAAAGAAGGAGAGAGAGAAAGAGGAGATATAAATTAGGGTTTTGAGTTTGAAAAGTGAATGTTTTTGCTTGTTTAAGATTGGTGGTTGAGCTGCTGAATCTTTTTTTTTTTCCTTTGTTCTTTGTCTGTTTTTGCTTTTATTCTTTCTAGGGTTACTTGTTTTCTAGAAAGAAAGGGGAAGAAGTGGAGAATCAAAACAAGTGGAAGCAAAAACTGGAAAGTTTTGCTTTTCTTGTTTGGTTGAATTTCTCTTCTTTCTTTTTCGAGATTTGGGGGTAATGGAGGGCGTTTATGCAGATGCATGAACGGTGCGATTAGCTCACGCCCAAAACCACCCAACCCCAACAAAGGGAATAAAGGGTCATTTTTTATGCATCTGCGTTATCAGCACGCTATTGGAATGATCCTAATCGAGCCTGCTAGTGCCATTCAGTACACAAAATCTCCGGACTGCCCCTTTCCGATTCTCAACTAAAGCAAACAGCTTTCGTTCTGCGATGGAATGCATCATAGCCTTTGTGGCAAAGATCTCGCCAAAGCTAGAGCAGCTTTTGTAGGCTCAGCAGCTGTTAAGTGGCAGCCATTTGAGAACCTATCTGACTGAGTTTGGCAGACATCACGAGGCCAAAAGAAAAATCGGCCTAATACAAATTGGCCCCGAACTACCATTAAGTTCCCTAAAAACCACATGAAGAAGTCATAATCTCTAATTCTTTTTACAGTCTGAAGTCTTAATTATATCTTGTTTACATGAATTTTAACTCCATTTGAGCAACACAGGTGCAGGTGAACAATATATATCCCTCAGAAAAACAAGAACAAATTAGAACCCATATTCTTGCAGAAGCTATATACATCTTCGTACATCGAGTGGAAGAACTAATGAAGACAAAGGAAAGAGAAGCAGGCAGTCCTGGTCTTTGCAAGGGTTGATAATATTCTGCCCTTTTACTTGCAGACAAACTCCAGTCTAGCAGGTGGTCGGGAAAGGGTTCATCGATCCTGAGACAATTAGAAGTTAAAAGCCGTGGCTGACATATGAAAGCAAAAAGTAGAAACGATGTCAATTGCATTATTAGTCTCACCAATGGTTGGATTAAGCAGCCGCTCCCGGGTCGTTAATCACACCCAAGAAATCATCTTTTATGGTACCAATGCAAAACTGCAAAAAGTGTTATAATGTAACAGTTAACTGTCTGCATGGACTTGGACAAAATAAAGTAGTACGTACAACACAAAACGCAGGAAACCAAATGGACGAGAAATAACTGAGAAATACAAAAATAGGCTAATCAGACTCTGAGAGCTGAGATCAGAAAATCCTAGTTAAGTAAGCAAGTTTAGATAGCACTGAAAGGAAGTACAAGAGCCTCTTTACACTCCTTTGGTTTCTCCCCCTAAAAGAAGCAACAGTTCAGTAAATTCTTATCCTGCATATCCACTTTCCGAGCCTCTCTTTGCTGCTTCTCTGTAAGTCTTTAAAAATAAGGGTTACCAACCATTTTCTTTAACCCAAACCACTTAACAGTGCCCACAGTGCAACTGATAGACAAAAACTGTTTTTAATGCACACTAACAGTCACATTGATCTGAGGTGCTAAGGATAGGTAACTATTGTGATGGCCAAGGCCAATAGTTAACAGGTGAGAATACCATGATGCAATAAATCATGCTTCAAAAAAAATTAAAAATGATGCAATAAATCCATTATCCAGAGATGGATTCTGCAAGATGTTGTTGCTTCTATCACTCCATTGTTTCCTTAATTAGGTGATGAATTCCATTAAGTGAATTCGATATTAGCACTGGTCCACTTCATTATTAGGTGTGGTGAGAAATGAGATGCAATCTGCTTTTGCAAAGGGTAAATGAATAGTAGTAAACCCTGAACAAGAATCTAAGATCCTGTATTAGAAAGACAACAACTAAAGCAGAAGTTAGAAGACATACTATTTCTGTAGCATCAACTCGAGTTCCAATTATCTTTAGCCGTACTTCACTATCCTTTTGAATTTTAACCTGCAATCCCATAACAACGTTTACTTAAGTAAAATCCTACAACCTATACAATATTTTATATGAAAATTTTCCAAAAGTTTGACTTACTGATCCATCTGAAGTTGTATAATTTGGGATATCTCCAGACTGGAATTCCATATCATCTGGTATAAGCTACAAACATGAAAAAGAAATTGTTCCATTATACACCGTATTACTATCTTAGCATTTAGCAAAGCCAGTATCCTAATACTACAAATAAGAAGAGATTAATTTCTAAACAAAAATATTTACATGGTTCGACACAAATATTTGAACAGGACCAGCTTCAGCAAAAAACCCCATCTGCAAGTACTCAAAATCTATAAAGACTGATGAAACATCTTAAGCATAAAATTGAACAGGAAACAATGAACTTTCAAAGAAAGAACCTTATTAACCATGGTCACTACAGCTTCAAGTATCTCTCCTTTAAAAGGTCTGAAAACTACACATTGGTACTTGACAGGAAACGTCACAAACCCTGTACCATCACGAATTAGTCCTTTTCCAACATTATCAACCCCCGTTATTGCCACCACGAACCCGTGACGGCCACTGCAAACAGGAGAAAACAAATTAGTTTTTACATGGTGTGATCGTTTATGTGAGACAATGATTGTAATGTGATGAAAACCTGCAAGTGCCTTCCACATCTTTCATGAGCTTCGCGACCAACTTATCACGTAGATTTGGGCCGAAATGACGAGGATGCAGTTGCATGTTTCTTTCCAGCACTATGTGAAAAAACATATTTGACTTTTTGTTCTTGAAGGCTACCTCAGAAAGTTACCTTTTGAAACAAAATATATAGAATGTCAAGTAAACAAATGTCGATAAAAGTACATAAATCTCCAAAAACCTAGGCTCTTAAATAGGAATCCATTTTGGTCCAGCTGATACATATTAGGTTCATTTTCCTCTATAGAAGCTAACCACAAGCACATGCTAGGCACAGATATTAAGAAAGGGTTTCAATCACCTGTAAATAATCACTTAGTAAAGGAGCAATACACTTACTGAAACCCAAAATTGAACATCTGGATTCTTAAAAAGAACTTTCGACAATGTTTATTTAGAAAGTTTCATTTGCTTTGAAATACTCTGAATTGAACAAAATGAAACCCCTGGGGGAACTAGAAGGCTTGTCTTCATATAAAAATAAGTTCAGTGTTCCACTGTCATCTGGTTGGTTAACATCTTAACTATCTGTTTGAAGTTCTGAGAAAACTCAAGTTCATCAGAATTTATGATGTGGTTCTCTATTATTTGGTCAGAAAGTGGTATTTAGTGATGCTGGACCATTTTGTGACTCCATGAGACAAATGGTCGACCAAGATGCACCAACATGATCTACCTGAGCAGTGGAGCAAAGTAAGTAGTACAGCTCGGCCGAGTCAACCGAGTCCCCAGTAAAACTCGGCAGGTGAACATGGTAAAATAGCTTCCAAACCTCAATATAAGTTGAAGAAACCCTAGAAACCTAAGGCTAAGAGTGGAGGCGCTACTCTTCCTCCATCTGATGATGATGGTGACTCCATCTGATGATGATGGTGAATTTGAGAATGATTAATGCAGACAAAGGTATGGATGAAGAAGGAGATGATAAAGTTGAACTTTTTAGACTTTAGAGTTCAGTCTAGTGTTAATTAAGTCTTTTAAGGATTTGGTACTTAGTTGAAGCATACTGTTAACTTTAAAGCTTGTTTATGCTTGTTTGTCTAGTTTACATTTCTGACTTGCATTAGGTTTTAAAGTGTTGATTCGTTCATAAACATCTTACTTGTTGAGCATTTTCAAATGATTTGCAAAACTATTCACATACTTGGAAGAAATGTGCTCAAGTTTGTGACTCGCCGAGTTACTCCGTTGAGATCAGCCAGGATCAGGGATCCAGAGCCGATCCCCGTACAACATTCAGTAAGCATTTGCCTGACAAACATAGAAAAGATGGAGAAAGAAAGTACAGAGAACTTTCTTAGTCTTAAGATGTTGGAGACTAGCCGATGTCACTTAGTGATTGGGTGATGATACCAGTGACCTAAGTTAGAAACTCGTCAGCACCAACTTCTTTATCGATCAAAAAAAAAATTGGAGACTAAAAATTGTGGAAAAAGAAATCATCTCTCAATTGAACACTAATAATAAACCCTGCGTTTTCCTAGTTAGATGATTCAGAATTTTGAACTCTTACATCGGGCATGCCTAACCAAATAGGTATTAAGATACAGGAGAGAAAGAGAAAAGGAAAACAGTACAGCATTGGTGGCTATGTTAGCTGGTGTTAGTTTTTTGGTTTACTCAGGTCTAATCAAATTTCGGACTTTGACATAATTGGGCAAGATAAAAATCACCTAACCTTAACAAACAAACAAACAAACATTAAACACACACAACCAGCAAATCACTTAATCTAGAAATTTTGAATAATTCGAACTTCTGTTAGGAAATTCCACAAAAACTATACGTAACAAGTGACTTATACAATGATAGATTTGGTGCATATCTTTAACCCAAAAGAAAAAAAAATAAGAATATCAAAAAGAAGCTAAACCAACCCATGTTTAAAACCCTAATCATTAAAATACAATTTAGTTTAAAGAATATGAAATAATTATCCTGGATATTCAAAACCCTAGTATATGTGTAGGATTCCAAGAACCCTAATACAAACCATAACAGAGATGAACATGAACTAAATAGGTCGCAGAGAATCGAAACAAACAGATAGAAGCAATGTCAGCAAACCTATTTCTTCAATACCCAAAAGATTACATACTGATTATGAAGTAAATTACCTTGTATGATCGAGTGCGCGTGTTTTCTATCCAATGTGAGAGAGAGAATTCAGAATGGGTAGACTACAGTTGTAACTTGTAAGAAGAACGAACTTAAACCTGGTTTTTACGGGTTTAGAAACCAGGTTTATAAAAGATTAAAACCAATGTGAGGGAGAGGGGATTATTTATAAAAGCAGTAGTCTTCTGCAAAAAGATTTTGAACCCGGAAGTGATACGCTCGCCGCGTGTTGGATCCGGCGGTGTGTATCCCAAGAGAGAATGGGTGGTCCTCTTGACCCGATGGTTTAACAGGGATGGATTTAGATGGCACGTCCATTTTCTCGGTCCACACTTATATATTTAATTAAAAACATGTTCTCTCCAAATCCCACTAACTGCTCTACTATTTGAGAAAAAGTAGGAAGTAAAAGGAAAGAAAATAAAAATAATAATAAACAGTTAGGAAATATAACTGTTTTTCAAATTTTTTCCTACTTTTTACAACGTGTCAGCATTTAAAGAGGACCCACATACTTGAAAGTATCTGGCCCGACCACATCGTAGCCATATAAATTATTTCCGCTAAAACTCACTCTCAAACCAATTTTTCACCTGGACCTACCTATGTTTGTCTTTCCCAAGGAAGGGTGGATTGTTTCTGCCCTTTAGACCGAGTCTTAGAGCATCTCTGATGTTAGGGGTCAAGGTATAAAAGTAGCATGACACACAGGATTTAAGACCTTTTCCACCCAATTTTCATCTTCAATAAAAAGGCCAAGGTCATAAAAAAGGATGACATGATAAAGTGGGGGTAAACCAATCATTTTTCGCAAGAAAAAAAAAAGTGGAAAACGAGGAACCATACCACGCATGACTAGTTAATGACTACTTGGAATGATTCAAGGATAACTTGATATAAAAGAAAATTGATTTCCCTAATTCTCATTTTTTTTTCATATTTTTCAAACGCAAAACGAAATACTTAGTTTTGAGTGTAAATATGTGAATGGTGGTGTATATGTCTTTCAATTTGTTAAAGGGATTTGTTTGTTCTTCTCACTATTGTACTCACAAGCCAAGTTGTTGATCCGATTTTCATCAGCAAACGAATGAGAGGTAGGTTTTTGAACTACTATCCCCATTTGTGATGAATAATTATGTTGTTTATCTTTTTTAAATTTTTTTTTGCAATTGTAACATGTTTATGATTGATCATAGTATGTGATGAACATGCTTTGTGATATAATTAAGAAAAAAATAGAATCAGAGTATCCATTATGGTGGATTTTTGACGAAGGTTATATTCGTACAATCACGTCGGAAAATTATGCATCTCTAATCGGTATCGGAATCATAAGAAATTTGTATCTTCACAAGGTGAATCACAGTTTGGTGATACCATGGCGGTAATAATGTATGATAGCAATATTAGGGTTTCTGAGGCAGAACTTTTAATATTCCATGTATTTCATGATTAAAGGTGAAAGACTCAAGACATTTTTATTGAATTCAGAATTCATCTCTGGTGTCTGAATTAACCTAGAACAATGTACGATGTTGATCACATCATATCTAAATGCTCCTAGACATATTGCATTCTAGTATAGAGCAACAAATTAATTAAATCTAGTCGAAGTATCCATCGGATTGAATTCCTTGAAATTATACACTGATTGAACCCTAAATATTCATCTACTCAGGATCCGTGGATTCTCTCGGTCGAACTCCATGGAAAGTAATGGATATTTACCTTTCATGCATTTGGGGCACCCCGAGTAAGCCCCGAGCAAGAGGCACGGGTGCATTTAGTAATAATGCTTAAAGGAGCATTCATGGAAGAACTAGGATTGGAAGTATGATAGGTGTCTAAAACACCTTAATATTTATCTATTGTTTATGCTTTCTTTTCTATGTTTTCTTGTGAATTATGTATCTTATGTTTGCTTTTGAGTTTTAGGTACTTTGGAGTCATTTGGAACAAAAGAAGAAGAAAAGTCGCCTAAAAGGCAAAAAGGTGCAAATGTTGTTGGAGACGGAATTATTTCTCATTATTTGCTTCTATTTCTTCATCTCTAGCTGAAAAGCATGTCGGCTTTAGTGATGTAAATTCATATGTCTGTAAAGCATGACAACTTTAGTGATGTGTAAAAATTGAAGAGTAGAAGTGAATCTGAGAAGTAAGAGGCGGCTGCTGTTATTGGAAGCACAATGGAGCTAAAAGGAGCACAACGGTCATTTCACGGGCAAATGCTATGCGGAGTCAAGTCAACGATAAGGGGCCGCTAGCTCCTGTTAAAAGGAAAGCTAATGGGATGCTAGATGGTGGTTTGTGTAGGGTGCCTATATCAATTTTGGTTCCTACCTAGCCCCAAATTTCAGGTTTCTCAATCTTCTCTTTATCATTATCTACTCAAAATCAAGACAGGGAGAGAAAAATGGTTGCGGCTGTTTTCTGAGAGAAGTGCAGAAATTCAGAGAAATAAGGAGATATATTAACGGAGATTCAGAGAGGAATGGAGGTACTATTGATGGAGAAATCAAGAGAATGACTCAGATGATAAAGAGAAGGTTACAGTGAAGAATTAGGGTTCGATGTGTTCAATTGATGGGAAAAATGGGTTTCTGCTGTGAGCTTTCTGTTACAGATCGAGAATAATGAAGATGGGTTTGTCTATTTCAAAGATTTCAAGTTCATATGCAGAAGAATCTTTGGAGTTAGGGTTTGCAGAGAAGAGGTGTTGCTGGTAATAGAGTTTGTTGTAATTCGTTGTTGTTAGTGGATGAGGATTGATTGATGAGATGTTGAGATGGTGGTCTTTCTTTGAGAGTTGGTTTTGAAGATGAATATGGTGGTGATGCACTGAAGTGGAAATGCTAGATCTTGTAGCTCGGGTGGTGTTGAGAACATGGTTCACTGGTAGAGGTCTGCACTATTGATGGATGTCTGGGAGTAAAAAGGCAAAGATGAGGGGTTTGAGATGAGCAACACAATGATTAGGATTATGAGTTGTTGGTGATGCTAGTTTGAAGGCTGAAATGGGTCTGAACTGCAGGTGTTGGCCATGAACTAATGATGTTCTGTTGCTACCATGAGTTGTAATCAGGTTGATGTTGATATTGCAAGTGATTTAGTAGTTGGAACTGATACCATGTGTTTACAATGGAGTCGGGGGAGAGTTACAGGGTACTTGAGTGGTGTAGGAGGAGTTAACTGAAATGGATATGCAGAAAGAACAGTTTCTGGTGCAGTTGCAGCTATGGAGATGGTACTGGTGTTGTTAAAGATGAGGTTGAAGTAAACTGGAATAACAAGAAGAGCAGGGAATGGCTTGAGGCAGTGGTTGGATTCAAAGCTGAGTTGTTGTTGGTAAAGCAGGAGAAGCTTGCCACAATGCAGTGAAGTGGTGTTCACTGCAGGTGGTGCAATGGAAGATGATTGTCAAAAGGAGTTGATGGTTGAGATGTAAGATGCAATTGAATGAGTGTGAGAAATTAATGAATGGGCATGTGTAGTTGCAGCTGGAGCAGGGAAGTTGACCTTGGTTGGAAGGAGATGTTGCTGCCTTGATTAGTGTGGTTCGATGGATGTATCTGGCAACTTTCCCTACCAATTTCCGACCAACTTTTGGGACTTCTGGCGACTACTTTTGGGGCAGATTTTCTACATGGGTTTTTCTCACACATGGGCTTGGAGGACTTATATCTATTGGAATTTTTAAGACTTCACCTAAGAAGAGACATAAGAGGGAAGATTTCTACAACTTTATATCACGTACTCCCTCCGTCCCACTATTAAGTGACCTCCTCTATAACTAAATTATTTTAGTTATAGAGGAGTTCACTTAATAGTGGGACAGAGGTAGTATTATTTTCTACTTGGAGCTGAGGAGAGAACTTCTTCTAGGGTTTGCTTTCGTTTGTTTTCATCTTTTTTATTTTATTGATTATGATTATGATGAACTCCATTATTATGAGTAACTAAATACAATTATTGGTTATGGGATAAAAGTTGATTTCTCAAGCATGTTATTTGATTCTATGAATTAGTTTTCACTCAACTTTATTGTTTATGATTCATGGTTTATTTTATCATATGATTTGATTGTTTGATTGGTTGAGTCCGAAATCAATCCGATTTGCATTCATCTCTAAAGCTATATTAGGGTTTTCAATACGAAAAGTTGTTTGTCCCTGATTTGAAGTAGCATAATTGTGGTAGTGCTTGTAGCGATATATCCTACTAGTCACATATGAATCATAACCATGGTTAAATCGAATTAGTGCTTTTACACATTTGATTGCTTTGATTAGTCTTATTCCATAAATCTTAAAGCTTTTAGGGAGTTAAACTTAATTGTGCTTTTACACTTTGGGTTACTTTCTAGGAAGAATTCACATATGCATCTTTTAATGTGGTTGTGATGAAATTAGGGAATTAGCGGGATATTCTTGCGATCAAGGTATCCTAGGGCTTTTAATAGATGAGAGATTAAAATATCAATTCTAGTCATTGATGAAAATACATGTTTGTGAATGATACTATCCCATGACCAATATCTTCTCCTTATTGATTATTCCAACTATTTGCTTTGCTTTACTTTATTTTATTATATTTGCTAAAACAAAAATTCCCCTTGGTTATCTTAGAAACTGAAAATTACATAACAATAAAAGCCTCTCCGTGGATACGAACTCTTTCCTACCACTTACTATATTATTGTAGTTAAGGAAGGAAGTGAAATTATATTTGACGGTTGACAACCGATCAAATTTTGGCGCCGCTGCCGGGAGGCATACGGCTTGTTATTAAGTTTTTAGTTTCTTATCATTACTTCCGCTTCCATATTTGCTTTTTGTTTCTTATCTTGTTTCTCACTTGTTTGCGGGAATTGTTTTCAGGTACCTAATCCCTAGCTTCTAAAGATTGAAACTTTCCAAGGTGCAGAATAGCCACTCGAAGAGGCACAATACTCCAACCAAGTCAAGGTACAGCGGAAGAACAATAGTTAGAAGTGGAAGAAGAGTTACAACAAGATGTTCTAGAACAAGAGGAACCGGTTGAACAAGAACCACCTTTTGAAGAAGAAGAAGAAGAAGAAGAAGAAGCAATGGGTGATGCAAATCGTACACTGAAGGACTTGCCATTTCACAAGTTGGATACACAACAAGGGTGTATTCAAGCAAACTCTACTTTTGAGATCAAGCCGGGGTTGCTTAGAGAATTACCAAAGTTCCATGGCATGGTGAATGAAGACCCAAACAAGCATCTTATGGACTTCCACACCATTGTCAAGTCCATGCTTCCAGTGGATATTGAAGCGGATGGTGCAATGTTGAAAGTTTTTCGATTGTCGTTGATGGATAGTGCTAAGGATTGGTTGTGTTATTTACCTCCCGGAAGTATCACAACATGGAATGGGTTGAAGAAACTCTTTTTAGAAAGGTATTTTCCTGCATCAAAGGCTACTCAAATTCGCAAGGATATTTGCGGGATTAAGCAAAATATGGGATAATCTTTATATGAATGTTCGGAACTATACAAGAGATTGGTGGCAAGCTGCCCTCACCATCAATTCAGCGAAGCAATGATTATCCAATACTTCTATGAAGGACTCCAATCAAGCGATAGGAATCTTCTTGACGCTGCGGGTGGTGGTGCACTAATGAGCAAAACGGTGGCACAAGCTAAAGAATTGATTGAAAACATGGCAGAAAACTCTCAATAATTCTTGAATCGTGGTTCTGATGTGCTTCTTAGGAGAGTAAATGAAGTGAGCGAGGTGGAGGAACTTCGTCAACAAATGGGTAACATGGCAGCTATGATGCAACAAGTTGCAGCCACGGTGATACCAAGTTCTTCTCAAGGGTATGAAGACTCCAATGAACAAGCTAATGTGATCTTCCCAAATCAACAAAGACGGTATGATCCCTACTCCAACAATTACAATCCGGGATGGAGAGATCACCCCAATTTTATCCATGTCAACAAGCAAAGAGCGGTTCAACAACCTAATTTCAACCATTCGAGTGGATTTCAACCTCAACAACAAAAATTCCAGCCGCGTCAACAATTTCACCAACCACCACAACAACAACAACAACCTCAAAATCAGGGGTCAAGTATGGAAGAGTTGCTGAAATCTTTTATGCAAAGGACGGAGAGCACAATTAAGGAGTTTCAAACTCAAGTTGGTTCTATGGGTATTGAGTTGAATCAATTAAAGGAAAAAAATAGTGGGAAACTCCGTTCTCAACCTATTAATCCAAAAGGGGATGTGAATGCTATTACGTTGAGAAGTGGTACACAATTTGTGCAACCCGAAGTTACTGATTCGGGCAAGGTGGAAATACCAAAGGAACCTGTTTTGGAGGAGAAAAATGTGGAGTCTCCCCAAACTTCTGAGGCACCTATTTATAACTCTAAAACTCCGGTTTCTACTTATGTTCCTCCTTTACCTTTCCCTCGCAGATTCGCAAAGTCCAAGATGGAGGAACTAGAAAAGGAGATTTTAGACGTTCTAAGAAAGATTCATGTGAACATACCGCTCGTAGATGCTATAAAGCAAATTCAAAGTATGCAAAGATGTTGAAGGACTTGTGTACCAACAAGAAAAGGCTTAAATACAATGAAGTACTAAGTGTGGGAGAGAATGCTTAGGCAATCTTACAACACAAACTCCCACTGAAATGCGAGGATCCGGGTAGCTTTGACATTCCCGTCATAATTGGTCACACTACATTTAACAAAGCTATGGTGGATTTAGGTGCATCCGTTAATGTTATGCCTGCATCCATTTATAATTCACTTGAGTTAGGTCCTCTTAAAAAGTCTGGAATTGTGTTGCAATTAGCCGATCACTCTAATGTTTACGTTGAGGATGTTCTTGTGCACGTTAATCAACTTGTATTTCCAGATGACTTTTGCGTGTTAGAAATGAATGAAGTTTCACCGGACTCGTCTCTTCCATTGCTACTTGGGCGTCCCTTCATGAAAACGGCGAAAACCATTATTGATGTGGACAAGGGAACGTTGACCATGGAGTTTGATGGAGAAATAATACGTTTCAATATTTTCGAGACGGTGAGATATCCTAGGGATGTCCACTCTTGTTTCTCCATTGATGTTATGGATACATTGGCACAACAAGTGTTTGAAATTGAATGGTGATGATTCCTTGGAAACCGTTTTAACTACATCCATGGATAATGGTGGAGAGTGTGGTAATGAATTCAAGGAAGCCTTTGGTGATCTTAATTCACTATAAAGATGCCCGGAAACTCATAATATCTCTTTTATTTCTTTACCATGCAGCGATGTAAACTTTTACCATCTATTGTTAAATCTCCAAAATTAGAATTGAAACCTCTCCCAAGTTACTTAAAATACTTGTACTTGGGTGACAAGGAAGAGTTACATGTGATTGTTTCTAACGAGCTTAGTGAATTACATGAGCAAAAACTTCTAAGGGTGCTGAGGAAGTACAAGACTGCCATTAGATGGACAATCGCTGATACCAAGGGTATAAGCCCTGCCGTTCACAAGGTGCTTGAAAGCGTTTTCTATTTTCCAACCTTGTTTAAGGATGCATATATATTTTGTACAACTTGTGATAGGTTCCAAAGAACAGGCAATCTAGGTGCTCGAAATCAAATGCGACAAACTTTTATTCAATTTATTGAAGTTTTCGATGTATGGGGTATTGATTTTATGGGTCCTTTTGTCAACTCCCATGGGAATTTTTATATCTTACTTGATGTTGATTATGTCTCTAAATGGGTGGAAGCTAAGGCCACCCCAACTAATGATTCTAAAGTGGTTTCAGATTTTGTGCAAGCTAATATTTTTGCAAGGTTTGGAATTCCAAGAGACATAATTAGAGATGGGGGTTCTCACTTCAAAAACAGGTTCTTACAAAACTTGTTGAAGAAGTACAATGTGTCGCACAAGATTGCAACACCTTATCATCCCCAAAAAAATGGACAAGCAGAGGTTTCCAACGGAGAGGTGAAATCCATACTTCAGAAGACGGTGAATCCAACAAGGAAGGATTGGAGCATGCGACTTAATGATGTTTTGTGGGCTTATAGAACCGCATACAAGACACCTATTGGGATGTCTCCTTTTAGGATTGTGTATGGTAAACCTTGTCACTTACCCGTGGAGATAGAGCATAAGGCGTTTTGGGATATTAAGCAATGCAATATGAAGATGGATGGTGCTGGAAAGCAAAGGAAGTTACAACTCCAAGAGCTAGAGGAGCTTCGCAATGATGCATTTGAAAGCTCACGCATTTACAAGGAGAAAACGAAGGCATTTCATGGTACTATAATTTCTAGAAATTTTTTTTTGTGTTGGGCAGAAAGTGCTTTTGTTTAATTCTCGCTTGCAATTATTTCCGGGTAAATTAAAGTCACGTTGGATTGGACCTTTCATTGTTATTAATGTGTTTTCTCATGGTGCAGTCGACATTCGTAGCATAACTACAGGCAAGGAATTTAAAGTTAATGGGCACCGGTTGAAACCATACTATGAGAACTTCTCTTCTGAAGTGGTGGAAGGAGTTAATTTTGTGGATGCAATCCCTCTGGAGGAGTCATAGAAAGCAAGGAGATAGTCGGGCTGACGACTTTAAACCAAGCGCTAAGTGGGAGGCAACCCACCGGTTTTGTATCTTTACCTTCTTTTTTATTTTTTAAGTATTTTTACTTTGTTTTTGACTATTATTTGTGTAATTTCCCACCTTGAACTTCACTTTGGATGAGTTAATTTACATTGAGGACAATGTAAAGTTTAAGTGTGGGGGAGCATTTATATGTTTTTAGAGTTTGATGCTTTTTAGTAAAAAGAAAAATAAAAAAAAATAAAATAAATAGAAAAATGAAAAATGAAAAATGAAAAAAAAAATGAAACTCCAAAACATAGAAATATGTGCCTTTAGGATGACACTACCAATCTATGTGGATGAAACCGTTTTGGTTGCGGGAGTTAAGGAACCCATTAACTACAAGGGACAAAATTATTCAAATGTTAGAAATAATATGAAAGTTGTTACCATAGCTCGGAATATCACCATATCACTTTCTGTTTTTACTTTTGTAACCTTTATGTTATATCTATGTGATTTGGTAGGTCACTAACATCGACTTGTTATTGTTGTTAGGAAGAAATAGTGTGATTGAGTTACTACAAAAAGAATTTAAGAAAAAAAAAGAGACCTACCAATTGACCAAACGGAATAAATTTGACACTTGTATGTGTGTGTTCTCCCTGTCTCCATCGCCTAAGCAAGCGGAGTGCAGGATCCAAGGGAACTATCATGTAATCTGTTGACAAGAAACATGCGCTTGGATCCACAAGATCCAATCACGATGTCTCAAAAAAAAATGTTATGGTGCAATAAAATCGACTCCTGGTTCCCTTGTATATGCCAGTGAGTCGATCTAGATTTAAGTTTATTTACTGCTGGTTCCCTTGTATATGCCAGTGTGTTGATATTAGAATTGAGACCAGTAGCTCAATCCAATAGGATTCATAGGTTCATCATTGGCAGCGACCTTCAGACAGATATGGGAAACATCGATCACTTTAGTAAACATCGCAACCATCTATATCTATTTCCATCTTCTTTATCTATTCATTTGTGATTGTGGTTGTTAGTTTCCGAGATTGTGGCTTGTTCGACTTTCTTAACAAAGCTTATTTATATATATTAATTTAGATTCATAACAAGGTACCTCCTCTTGCAACCATTTTGGATTCATTCATGGATTTGTTACAGGTTGATGGAGTTGGAAAAATAGGTTTTGTAGGCAAACCTCTTGTAAACCTTCACGAGACTATAACTCGTCCACTAGGGACATCTAGGGGTTCAAAGGCTTGTTATTTATGCTAAAAGTGACTGTAGGCTCGACGAGACGGAGTTGTATGTATGTTTTATAATTCTTTTGTTTGATTTTCTCGAGGACTAGCAAAGTCTAAGTGTGGGGGAATTTGATAGGTGTCTAAAACACCTTAATATTTATATATTGTTTATGCTTTCTTTTCTATGTTTTCTTGTGAATTATGTATATTATGTTTGCTTTTGAGTTTTAGGTACTTTGAAGTCATTTGGAACAAAAGAAGAAGAAACGTCGCCTAAAGGCAAAAAGGTGCAAATGTTGTTGGAGGCGGAATTATTTCTCATTATTTGCTTCTATTTCTTCATCTCTAACTGAAAAGCATGTCGGCTTTAGTGATGTAAATTCATATGTCTGAAAAGCATGACAACTTTAGTGATGTGTAAAAATTGAAGAGTAGAAGTGAATCTGAGAAGTAAGAGGCGGCTGCTGTTATTGGAAGCACAATGGAGCTAAAAGGAGCACAACGTTCATTTCACGGGCGAATGATATGCAGAGTCAAGTCAACGATAAGGGGCCGCTAGCTCTGGTTTAAAGGAAAGCTAATGGGCTGCTAGATGGTAGTTTGTGTAGGGTGCCTATATCAATTCTGGTTCCTACCTAGCCCCAAATTTCAGGTTTCTCAATCTTCTCTTTATCATTATCTACTCAAAATCAAGACAGAGAGAGAAAAATGGTTGCGGATGTTGTCCGAGAGAAGTGCAGAAATTCAGAGAAATAAGGAGATGGATTAACAGAGATTCAGAGAGGAATGAAGGTACTATTGATGGAAAAATAAAAAGAATGACTCAGATGATAAATAGAAGGTTACAGTGAAGAATTAGGGTTCGATGTGTTCAATTGATGGGAAAAATGGGTTTCTACTGTGAGTTTTCTGTTACAGGTCGAGAAGAAGGAAGATGGGTTTGTCTATTTCAAAGGTTTCAAGTTCATATGCAGAAGAATCTTTGGAGTTAGGGTTTGCAGAGAAGAGGTGTTACTGGTAATAGAGTTTGTCGTAATTCGTTGTTGTTGGTGGATGAGGATCGATTGATGAGATGCTGAGATGGTGGTCTTTCTTTGAGATTTGGGTTTGTGTTGGATCTGGTTTTGAAGATGAATATGGTGGTGATGCACTGAAGTGGAAATGCTAGAGATTGCAGCTCAGGTGGTGTTGAGAACATGGTTCACTGGTAGAGGTCTGCACTGTTGATGGATGTCTGGGAGTAAAAAGGCAAAGATGAGGGGTTTGAGCTGAGCAACACAATGATTAGGATTATGAGTTGTTGGTTATGCTAGTTTGAAGGCTGAAATGGGTCTGAACTGCAGGTGTTGTCCATGAACTAATGATGTTCTGTTGCTACCATGAGTTGTAATCAGGTTGATGTTGATATTGCAAGTGATTTAGTAGTTGGAACTGATACCATGTGTTTACAATGGAGTCGGAGGAGAGTTACAGGGTACTTGAGTGGTGTAGGAGGAGTTAACTGAAATGGATATGCAGAAAGAACAGTTTATGGTGCAGTTGCAGCTATGGAGATGGTACTGGTGCTGTTAAAGCTGAGGTTGAAGTAAACTGGAACAACAAGAAGAGCAGGGAATGGCTTGAGGCAGTGGTTGGATTCAGAGTTGAGTTGTTGTTGGTAAAGCAGGAGAAGCTTGCCACAATGCAGTGAAGTGGTGTTCACTGCAGGTGGTGCAATGGAAGATGATTGTCAAAGGGAGTTGATGGTTGAGAGGTAAGATGCAGTTGAATGAGTGTGAGAAATGAATGAATGGGTACGTGTAGTTGCAGCTGGAGCAGGGAAGTTGACCTTGGTTGGAAGGAGATGTTGCTGCCTTGATTAGTGTGGTTCAATGGATGTATCTGGCAGCTAGAACTCGATTCATAAACTGAGATAAACATGGGAATGATGGGCCGTTTGCCAGGGGTGAGGTCAAGTTCAGTAAATAAGAAACAAGGGTTAAGAAAACAGCTGGGAGCTGGGTGATTGCAGTGACTGAGCATGGTTCCTGCTGTTACAGGAATGGATTATGAAGTTGTAACTGAGTTGTAGGTTTGATGTTTGAGCAATGAGGTGAGCTGAATTGCAGGTATATGTGAATATGGAATTGGTGAGTGTGCTGAGATATGTGGAGTTGTAGCTGTGAAGAATTGCAACTGAAAGTGAGCATGTGGAGGATATTCCAACATGGGTTCAGCACAAGCTCAGGCCTAGATCAAGACCAGTCAGATGCTGACTAGAATTGATTCAGCCAGACAGACCAACGGACTCAGATCTGACTCACTGACTAGACATTGACTCGGTCTGACTTCCCAGTTGACCCGAGTTGAATCGTTTGACCGGTGGAGTTTGACTTCTCTAGTCACCTGAGTTATTTTCCGACCAATTTCCGGCCAACTTTTGGGATTTCTGGCGACCACTTTTGGGGCAGATTTTCTATATGGGTTTTTCTCACACATGGGCGTGGAGGACTTCTATCTATTGGAATATTGAAGACTTGACCTAAGAAGAGACATAAGAGGGAAGATTTCTACAACTTTATATCACCTATTATTTTCTACTTGGATCCGAGGAGAGAACTTCTTCTAGGGTTTGCTTTCGTTTGTTTTCATCTTCTTTATTTTATTAATTATGATTATGATGAACTCCATTATTATGAGTAACTAAATACAATTAGTGGTTATGAAATAAAAGTTGGTTTCTCAAGCATGTTATTTGATTCTATGAATTAGTTTTCTCTCAACTTTACTGTTTATGATTCATGGTTTATTTTATCATATGATTTGATTGTTTGATTGGTTGTGTCCGGAATCAATCCGATTTGCATTCATCTCTAAAGCTATATTAGGGTTTTCAATACGAAAAAGTTGTTTGTCCCTGATTTGAAGTAGCATAATTGTGGGTAGTGCTTGTAGCGATATATCTTACTAGTCAATATGAATCATAACCTTGGTTAAATCGAATTAGTGCTTTTACACGTTTGATTGCTTTGATTAGTCTTATTCCATAAATCTTAAAGCTTTTAGGGAGTTAAACTTAATTGTGCTTTTACACTTTGGGTTACTTTCTAGGAAGAATTCACATATGCATCTTTTAATGTGGTTGTGATGAAATTAGGGAATTAGCGGGATATTCTTGCGATCAAGGTATCCTAGGGATTTTAATAAATGAGAGATTAAAATATCAATTTTAGTCATTGATGAAAATACATGTTTGTGAATGATACTATCCCATGACCAATATCTTATCCTTATTGATTATTCCAACTATTTGCTTTGCTTTACTTTATTCTATTATATTTGCTAAAACAAAAATTCCCTTGGTTATCTTAGAAACTGAAAATTACATAACAACAAAAGCCTCTCTATGGATACAAACTCTTTCCTACCACTTACTATATTATTGTAGTTAAGTAAGAAAGTGAAATTATATTTGACGGTTGACAACCGATCAAATTTTGGCGCCACTGCCGGGGAGGCATACTGCTTGTTATTAAGTTTTTAGTTTCTTATCATTACTTCCACTTCCATATTTGTTTTTTGTTTCTTGTCTTGTTTCTCACTTGTTTGCGAGAATTGTTTTCAGGTACCTAATCCCTGGCTTCTAAAGATTGGAACTATCCAAAGTGCGGAATAGCCACTCGAAGAGGCACAATACTCCAACCAAGTCAAGGTACAGCGGAAGAACAACAGTTAGAAGTGGAAGAAGAGTTACAACAAGAAGTTCTAGAACAAGAGGAACCAGTTGAACAAGAACCACCTTTTGAAGAAGAAGAAGAAGCAATGGGTGATGCAAATCGTACACTCAAGGACTTGGCATCTCACAAGTTGGATACACAACAAGGGTGTATTCAAAAAAACTCTACTTTTGAGATCAAGCCGGGGTTGCTTAGAGAATTACCAAAGTTCCATGGCATGGTGAGTGAAGAACCAAATAAGCATCTTATGGTCTTCCACACCATTGTCACGGCCATGTTTCCAGCGAATATTGAAGCGGATGGTGCAATGTTGAAAGTTTTTCGATTCTCGTTGATGGATAGTGCTAAGGATTGGTTGTGTTATTTACCTCCCGGAAGTATCACAACATGGAATGGGTTGAAGAAACTCTTTTTAGAGAGGTATTTTCTGCATCAAAGGCTACTCAAATTTGCAAGGAGATTTGCGGGTGAAGCAAAATGTGGGAGAATCTTTATATGAATGTTGGGAACGATACAAGAGATTGGTGGCAAGCTTCCCTCACCATCAATTCAGCGACGCGGTGATTATCCAATAATTCTATGAAGGACTCCAATCAAGCGATATGAATCTTATTGACGCTGCGGGTGATGGTGTACTAGTGAGCAAAACGGTGACACAAGCTAGAGAATTGATTGAAAACATGGCAGCAAACTCTCAACAATTCTTGAATCGTGGTTCGGATGTGCTTCTTAGGAGAGTAAATGAAGTGAGCGAGGTGGAGGAACTTCGTCAACAAATGGGTAACATGACAGCTATGATGCAACAAGTTGCAGCCGCGGTGATACCAAGTTCTTCTCAAGGGTATGAAGACTCCAATGAAAAAGCTAATGTGATCTTCCCAAATCAGCAAAGACGGTATGATCCCTACTCCAACACTTACAATCCGGGATGGAGAGATCCCCTCAATATTAGCTATGCGAACAAGCAAGGAGCGGTTCAACAACCTAATTTCAACCATTCGAGTGGATTTCAACCTCAACAACAACAATTCCAGCCGCGTCAACAATTTCACCAACCACAACAACAACAACAACAACCTCAAAATCAGGGGTCAAGTATGGAAGAGTTGCTGAAATCTTTTATGCAAAGGACGAAAAGCACGGTTAAGGAGTTGCAAACTCAAGTTGGTTCTATGGATATTGAGTTGAATCAATTAAAGGCACAAAATAGTGGGAAACTCCCTTCTCAGCCTATTAACCCAAAAGGGGATGTGAATGCTATTACGTTGAGAAGTGGTACACAACTTGTGCAACCCGAAGTTACTGATTCGGGCAAGGTGGAAACACCAAAGGAACCTGTTTTGGAGGAGAAAAATGTGTATTCTCCCCAAACTTCTGAGGTACCTATTTCTAACTCTAAAACTCCGATTTCTACTTATGTTCCTCCTTTACCTTTCCCCCGCAGATTCGCAAAGTCCAAGATGGAGGAACTAGAAAAGGAGATTTTAGACGTTCTAAGAAAGACTCATGTGAACATACCGCTCGTAGATGCTATAAAGCAAATGCCAAAGTATGCAAAGGTGTTGAAGGACTTGTGTACCAACAAGAAAAGTCTCAAAGACAATGAAGTACTAAGTGTGGGGGAGAATGCTTCGGCAATCTTACAACACAAACTCCCACTGAAATGCAAGGATACGGGTAGCTTTGACATTCCCGTCATAATTAGTAACACAACATTTAACAAAGCTATGTTTAATTTAGGTGTATCCGTTAATGTTATGCCTGCATCCATGTATAACTCACTTGAGTTAGGTCCTCTTAAAAAGTCTAGAATTGTGTTGCAATTAGCCGATCGCTCTAATGTTTACCCAATGGGTATTGTTGAGGATGTTCTTGTGCAGGTTAATCAAATTGTATTTCCAGCTGACTTTTGCATGTTAGAGATGAATGAAGGTTCACCGGAATTGTCTCTTACATTGCTACTTGGGCGTCCCTTCATGAAAACGGCGAAAACCATTATTGATGTGGACAAGGGAACGTTGACTATGGAGTTTGATGGAGAAATAATACGTTTCAATATTTTCGAGACGATGAGATATCCTAGTGATGTCCACTCTTGTTTCTCCATTGATGTTATGGATACATTGGCACAACAAGTGTTTGAATTAAATGGTGATGATGCCTTGGAAACCGTTTTAACTACATCCATGGATAATGGTGGAGAGTGTGGTAATGAAGTCAAGGAAGTCCTTGGTGATATTAATTCACTACAAGGATGCCCGGAAACTCATAATATCTCTTTTATTTCTTTACCATGCAGCGATGAAAAACTTTTACCATCTATTGTTAAATCTCCAAAATTAGAATTGAAACCTCTCCCAAGTCACTTAAAGTACTTGTACTTGGGTGACAAGGAAGAGTTACCTGTGATTGTTTCTAACGAGCTTAGTGAAGTACATGAGCAAAAACTTCTAAGGGTGCTAAGGGAGTACAAGACGGCCATTGGATGGACAACCGCTTATATCAAGGGTATAAGCCCTGCCATTTATATGCATAAGATTCGTTTGGAGGACGATGCAAAGCCTATAAGAGAAGCGCAACGTCATTTGAATCCTCCCATGATGGAAGTTGTGAAAAAGGAGATACTAAAGCTTTTGAAAGTGGGTGTTATATACCCCATATCCGATAGCAAGTGGGTAAGCCCGGTTCAAGTGGTACCAAAGAAATCAGGTGTAACGGTGGTGGAGAATGATAAGAATGAACTTGTCTCAACTCGTGTGCAAACCGGTTGGAGGGTTTGTATTGATTACAGAAAATTGAATGCCACCACTAGGAAAGATCATTTTCCATTACCTTTTATTGATCAAATGCTTGAACGTTTAGCTGGACAATCTTACTATTGCTTCTTTGATGGCTATTCAGGTTATAATCAGATTGTGATAGCACCGGAGGATCAAGAGAAAACTACTTTCACTTGTCCGTTCGGTACTTTTGCTTATAGAAGGATGCCTTTTGGCTTGTGCAATGCTCAGCTACCTTTCAAAGGTGTATGATAAGTATCTTTTCATAATATGTTGAAAAAATAATCGAAGTATTCATGGACGACTTTAGTGTCTTTGGTGATTCATTTGACCTTTGCTTGAACAATTTGTCACTAGTCCTTGAATGATGTGTTGAAACATATCTTGTGCTGAACTGGGAGAAGTGCCATTTTATGGTAACTCATGGCATAGTTTTAGGCCATATAATATCTTCTAAAGGCTTGGAAGTTGATAAATCTAAGATTGACCTTATTCGTGCTCTAACCCCTCCCACCGCGGTGAGGGAGATACGCTCTTTTCTTGGACATGCAGGTTTTTATCGTAGGTCTATCAAGGACTTTTCTAAGATAGTGTCACCACTTTGTAATTTATTGCAAAAAGATGTGGTTTTTAACTTTGATGAAAAGTGTGTGGAGGCATTCAATCGCTTGAAAGAGCTTTTGATTTCAGCCCCTATCATTAAACCACCGGATTGGAGCAAGCCTTTTGAGCTCATGTGTGATGCAAGTGACTATGCGGTTGGTGCAGTGGGCAGCGTGTGGGGAAGATACCTCATGCTATTTATTATGCTTCTAGAACGTTAAATGAGGCCCAACAAAACTACACAACCACTGAAAAAGAGTTGTTAGCCATTGTTTTTGCTTTGGAAAAGTTTCGCTCTTATCTAATTGGTACAAAAGTTGTTGTCTTTTCTGATCATGCAACACTTAGGTACTTGCTAATGAAGAAAGAAGCGAAACCGAGGCTCATACGATGGATTTTACTCTTGCAAGAGTTTGATCTTGAAATCAAAGACAAGAAAGGAATTGAGAACACCTGCGGATCACTTGAGCCGTCTTGCCGTGGACAAGGAAGTTATCCCGTTGCGTGAAAGCTTCCCGGATGAGCAACTATTTTCAATTGCTTTTGGAGAACCATGGTATGCCGATATTGTTAATTACTTGGTGTCTAAACAAATCCCAAAGAACTTGTCTCGTGCTGAGAGGGAAAAACTTAAGAAGTTGGGAAACCAATACATATGGGATGATCCATACTTGTGGAAACATTGCAGCGACCAAGTAATAAGAAGGTGTGTTTCCGAATGTGAATTTAATTCTATATTGTCCTTTTGTCACTCTTATGCTTGCGGAGGACATTTTGGGAGTAAGAGAACCGTTCACAAGGTGCTTGAAAGCGGTTTCTATTGGCCAACCTTGTTTAAGGATGCATATATATTTTGTACAACTTGTGATAGGTGCCAAAGAACAGGCAATCTAGGTGCTCGGAATCAAATGCCACAAAATTTTATTCAATTTATTGAAGTTTTTGATGTATGGGGCATTGATTTTATGGGTCCTTTTGTCAACTCCCATGGGAATTTTTATATCTTACTTGCTGTTGATTATGTCTTTAAATGGATGGAAGCTAAGGCCACCCCAACTAATGATTCTAAAGTGGTTTCAGATTTTGTGCAAGCTAATATTTTTGCAAGGTTTGGAATTCCAAGAGATATAATTAGAGATGGGGGTTCTCACTTCAAAAACAGGTTCTTACAAAACTTGTTGAAGAAGTACAATGTGTCGCACAAGATTGCAACACCTTATCATCCCCAAAAAAATGGACAATCCGAGGTTTCCAACGGAGAGGTAAAATCCATACTTCAGAAGACGGTGAATCCAACAAGGAAGGATTGGAGCATGCGACTTAATGATGTTTTGTGGGCTTATAGAACCGCATACAAGACACCTATTGGGATGTCTCCTTTTAGGCTTGTGTATGGTAAACCTTGTCACTTACCTGTGGAGATAGAGCATAAGGCGTTTTGGGCTATTAAGCAATGCAATATGAAGATGGATGGTGCTGGAAATCAAAGGAAGTTACAACTCCAAGAGCTAGAGGAGCTTCGCAATGATGCATTTGAAAGCTCACGCATTTACAAGGAGAAAACGAAGGCATTTCATGATACTATGATTTCTAGAAAACAATTTTGTGTTGGGCAGAAAGTGCTTTTGTTTAATTCTCGCTTGCAATTATTTCCGGGTAAATTAAGGTAACGTTGGATTAGACCTTTCATTGTTACTAATGTGTTTTAGACCTTTCATTGTTACTAATGTGTTTTAGACCTTTCATTGTTACTAATGTGTTTTCTCATGGTGCAGTCGAAATTCGTAGCATAGCTATAGGCAAGGAATTTAAAGTTAATGGGCACCGGTTAAAACCATACTATGAGAACTTCTCTTCCAAAGTGGTGGAAGGAGTTAATTTTTTGGATGCAATCCCTCTGGAGGAGTCATAGAAAGCAAGGAGATAGTCGGGATGACGACTTAAAACCAAGTGCTAAGTGGGAGTCAACCCACCGGTTTTGTATCTTTACCTTTATCTTTTTTATTTTTTAAATATTTTTATATTTGTTTTTGCCTATTATTTGTGTAATTTCCCACCTTGAACTTCACTTTGGATGAGTTAATTTACATTGAGGACAATGTAAAGTTTAAGTGTGGGGGAGCATTTATATGTTTTTAGAAAACTGAAAACTGAAAAATGAAAACAAAAAAAAAAAACAAAAATGATATTCCAAAACATAGAAATATGTGCCTTTAGGATGACACTACCAATCTATGTGAATGAAACCGTTTTGGTTGCGGGATTTGAGGAACCCATTAACTACAAGGGACAAAATTATTCAAGTGTTAGAAATAATATGAAAGTTGTTACCATAGCTCGAAATATCACTATATCACTTTCTGTTTTTAATTTTGCAACCTTTATGTTATATCTATGTGATTTGGTGGGTCACTAACATCGACTTGTTATTGCTGTTAGGAAGAAATAGTGTGATTGAGTTACTACAAAAATAAAAAAAGAAAAAAAAAAGAGACCGACCAATTGACCAAACGAAATAAATTTGACACTTGGATAAAGCAATATGTGTCTGTTCTCCCTGTCTCCGTCGCCTAAGCAAGAGTGGAGTGCAGGATCCAAGGGAACTATCATGTAATCCGCTGATAAGAAACATGCGCTTGGATCCACAAGATCCAATCATGATGTCTCAAAAAAAAATAAAAAAAAATGTTATGGTGCAATAAAATCGACTCCTGATTCCCTTGTATATGCAAGTGAGTCGATTTAGATTTAAGTTTATTGACTGATGGTTCCCTTGTATATGCCAGTGTGTTGATATTATAATTGAGACCAGTAGCTCAATCCAATAGGATTCATAGGTTCATCATTGGCAGCGATCTTCAGACAGATATGGGAAACATCAATCACTTTAGTAAACATCGGAACCATCTATATCTATTTCCATCTTCTTTATCTATTCATTTGTGATTGTGGTTTGTTAGTTTCCGAGATTGTGGCCTGTTCGACTTTCTTAACATAGTTTATTTATATATATTAATTTGGATTCATAACAAGGTACCTCCTCTTGCAACCATTGTGGATTCATTCATGGATTTGTTACAGGTAGATGAAGTTGGAAAAATAGGTTTTGTAGGCAAACCTCTTGTAAACCTTCACGAGACAATAACTCGTCCACTAGGGACACCTAGGGGTTCAAAGGATTGTTATTTATGCTAAAAGTGACCGTAGGCTCGACGAGACGGAGTTGTATGTATGTTTTATAATTCTTTTGTTTGATTTGCTCGAGGACTAGCAAAATCTAAGTGTGGGGGAATTTGATAGGTGTCTAAAACACCTTAATATTCATCTATTGTTTATGCTTTCTTTTCTATGTTTTCTTTTGAGTTTTAGGTACTTTGGAGTCATTTGGAAAATAAAAGAAGAAGAAACGTCGCCTAAAAGGCAAAAAGGTGCAAATGCTGTTGGAGGCGGAATTATTTCTCATTATTTGCTTCTATTTCTTCATCTCTAGCTGAAAAGCATGTCGGCTTTAGTGGTGTAAATTCATATGTCTGTAAAGCATGACAACTTTAGTGATGTGTAAAAATTGAAGAGTAGAAGTGAATCTGAGAAGTAAGAGGCGGCTGATGTTATTGGAAGCACAATGGAGCTAAGAGGAGAACAACGGTCATTTCACGGGCGAATGCTATGCGGAGTCAAGTCAACGATAAGGGGCCGCTAGCTCTTGTTAAAAGGAAAGCTAATGGGCTGCTAGATGGTGGTTTGTGTAGGGTGACTATATTAATTCTGATTCCTACCTAGCCACAAATTTCAGGTTTCTAAATCTTCTCTTTAGCATTATCTACTCAAAATCAAGACAGGGATAGAAAATTGGTTGTGGTTGTTGTCCGAGAGAAGTGCAGAAATTCAGATAAATAAGGAGATGGATTAACATAGATTCAGAGAGGAATGGAGGTACTATTGATGTCGAAATCAAGAGAATGACTCAGATGATTAAGATAAGGTTACTGTGAAGAATTAGGGTTCGGTGTGTTCAATTGACGGGAAGAATGGGTTTCTGCGGTGAGTTTTCTGTTACAGATCGAGAAGAATGAAGATGGGTTTGTCTATTTCAAAGGTTTCAAGTTCATATGCATAAGAATCTTTGGAGTTAGGGTTTGCAGAGAAGAGGTGTTGCTGGTAATAGAGTTTGCCGTAATTCGTTGTTGTTGGTGGATGAGGATCGATTGATGAGATGCTGAGATGGTGGTATTTCTTTGAGATTTTGGTTTGTGTTGGATCTGGTTTTGAAGATGAATATGGTGGTGATGCACTGAAGTGGAAATGCTAGAGTTTGCAGCTCAGGTGGTGTTGAGAACATGGTTCACTGGTAGAGGTCTGCACTGTTGATGGATGTCTGGGAGTAAAAAGGCAAAGATGAGGGGTTTGAGCTGAGCAACACAATGATTAGGATTATGAGTTGTTGGTGATGCTAGTTTGAAGGCTGAAATGGGTCTGAACTGCAGGTGTAGGCCATGAACTGATGATGTTCTGTTGCTACCATGAGTTGTAATCAGGTTGTTATTGATATTGTAGGTGATTTAGTAGTTAGAACTGATGCCATGTGTTTACAATGGATTCAGGGGAGAGTTACAGGGTACTTGAGTGGTGTATGAGGAGTTAACTGAGATGGATATGCAGAAAGAACAGTTTATGGTGCAGTTGCAACTATGGAGATAGTACTGGTGCTGTTAAAGCTGAGGTTGAAGTAAACTGGAACAACAAGAAGAGCAGGGAATGGCTTGAGGCAGTGGTTGGATTCAGAGTTGAGTTGTTGTTGGTAAAGCAGGAGAAGCTTGCCACAATGGAGTGAAGTGGTGTTCACTGCAGGTGGTGCAATGAAAGATGATTGTCAAAGGGAGTTGATGGTTGAGATGTGAGATGCAGTTGAATGAGTGTGAGAAATGAATGAATGGGCATGTGTAGTTGCAGCTGGAGCAGGGAAGTTGACCTTGGTTGGAAGGAGATGTTGCTGCCTTGATTAGTGTGGTTCGATGGATGTATCTGGCAGTTGGAACTCGATTCAGAAACTGAGATAAACATGGGAATGATGGGCCGTTTGCCAGGGGTGAGGTCAAGTTCAGTAAAGAAGAAGCAAGGGTTAAGAAAGCAGCTGGGAGCTGGGTGATTGCAGTGACTGAGCATGGTTCCTGTTGTTGCAGGAATGGATTATGAAGTTGCAACTGAGCTGTAGGTTTGATGTTTGAGCAATGAGGTGAGCTGAATTGCAGGTATACGTGAATATGGAATTGGTGAGTGTGCTGAGATATGTGGAGTTGTAGATGTGAAGAATTGCAGCTGAAACTGAGCATGTGGAGGATATTCCAACATGGGTGCAACACAAGCTCAGGCCTTTATCAAGACCAGTCAGATGCTGACTAGAATTGATTCAGCCAGACAGACCAACGGACTCAGATCTGACTCACTGACTAGACATTGACTCGGTATGACTTCCCAGTTGACCCGAGTTGAATCATATGACCGGTGGAGTTTGACTTCTCCAGTCACCTGAGTTATTTCCCGGCCAACTTTTGGGACTTCTGGCAACCACTTTTGGGGCAGATTTTCTACATGGGTTTTTCTCACACATGGGATTGGAGGACTTCTATCTATTGGAATTTTGAAGACTTGACCTAACAAGAGACATAAGAGGGAAGATTTCTACAACTTTATATCACGTATTATTTTCTACTTGGAGCCGAGGAGAGAACTTCTTCTAAGGTTTGCTTTCGTTTGTTTTCATCTTCTTTATTTTATTGATTATGATTATGATGAACTCCATTATTATGAGTAACTAAATACAATTATTGGTTATGGGATAAAAGTTGATTTCTCAAGCATGTTATTTGATTCTATGAATTAGTTTTCTCTCAACTTTATTGTTTATGATTCATGGTTTATTTTATCATATGATTTGATTGTTTGATTGGTTGTGTCCGGAATCAATCCGATTTGCATTCATCTCTAAAGCTATATTAGGGTTTTCAATACGAAAAAGTTGTTTGTCCCTGATTTGAAGTAGCATAATTGTGGGTAGTGCTTGTAGCGATATATCTTACTAGTCAATATGAATCATAACCTTGGTTAAATCGAATTAGTGCTTTTACACGTTTGATTGCTTTGATTAGTCTTATTCCATAAATCTTAAAGCTTTTAGGGAGTTAAACTTAATTGTGCTTTTACACTTTGGGTTACTTTCTAGGAAGAATTCACATATGCATCTTTTAATGTGGTTGTGATGAAATTAGGGAATTAGCGGGATATTCTTGCGATCAAGGTATCCTAGGGATTTTAATAAATGAGAGATTAAAATATCAATTTTAGTCATTGATGAAAATACATGTTTGTGAATGATACTATCCCATGACCAATATCTTATCCTTATTGATTATTCCAACTATTTGCTTTGCTTTACGTTATTTTATTATATTTTCTAAAACAAAAATCCCCCTTGGTTATCTTAGAAACTGAAAATTACATAACAACAAAAGCCTCTCTGTGGATACGAACTCTTTCCTACCACTTACTATATTATTGTAGTTAAGTAAGAAAGTGAAATTATATTTGACGGTTGACAACCGATCAAAGTATGATCAAATAAGGAAAGGGAAGAGAGATAAAAAAATAAAGGAACCGTGAGGGTGGGCTCACACGTCTATCCGGCCGTCCATGCCACCGGTTCTAGCCGGTTCTCCCATCTTTTCCTTATTTTATATTATTATTATTATTAGGGTTTTGATCTGTCAAGGATTTCTTTTTCAATCAAAACTCCTGAAACTTCCACGTTTCTTTATGAATCACGTGGTTAGCAAAGCAAGTGATCCGGAAACCATCATGACTTGTCCTTCTACCATCATGAGAAATATTAAAATAATAATATTTTAATACATTTAATAGTGGTCCTTCCACCACTATTAAAAGTTTCAGTTAAACTCGAATTCTTCATACAAGGATGAAATAATGCTCGATGGACCATCAGAAAATACCAAAATTCTCAGGATTGGTCCGCGAAGAGCGACCCGGGCATGACACCATGACCGGTCATGGTCGGCCCTTTGGCTTGCAGAAGCCGGTCCCACCTCACTTGATGATTTTTGACCCAATTAATCATCTAGAGTTTATATTTGGTTCAAACTCCTTCATGCAACTGGGAATGGCCATCCACCCACCATCAGGTGATCCCACGACCACCAAGGGATGGTCTTACACCTCTTGGTCGGTCCATATTCTCTCCATGACTAGGTTCTACTACCTATTGCTCAGTCAAGCACAATTTAATAATGATTAAACAACAATTAATCATCCTTACACCAACTGTTATGCGAAGGAGTTTGGTAAATGCTCAGTCTAGCATCCAAATACTACATGGTCAGTCCGTCACTAGCAGAGGCGGTCCCTCTCTCATTCATTGGTTGACTCTCGGTCGATCATCCATTGATCATAATTAAGGTTTTGAATTGAATGTTTTGTCTAGCATAATTCTGAACATGTTCAAACACCAATATTTCAATTAATTAAATTAAGTAATATTCGGTTAATATGTTTAATTAATATCTTATTTGGTTTTGCTACCAATTATTTATGGATCTAGCAGTATTTGCTCTGACTAGCAATACTTTCTTTAATCATAATTCTCCATCTGGAAATACCTAATTGCTTCAACTATCAATGGGTCACGGCCAACAGGGTTCAGAACCGCCAATATTTATTCAACTATCAATATTTAATTGCTCAGAGAAATATCCCTCATATTGGTTCAGCTATCAGTATTCGAGTTATAGAATTTCTCATGTTGATTCAACTATAAATATTTGAGAATTTAATAATGATCCAGCTATTAGTAGTTTATTGGTTCATTAACCAACATTTGGTTCGTCTGTCAACCATTATTTTAATATTATAATCACTCCTCGTCATTCGATTGACTCATGACACACGGATCGAGAAATGGTCTTTTATGATCATTCAACAATGATTATTTTTCTAATTGCTCAGTGCACCAACATAATGGTTTGTGATCGATCCAGCAATCTCATAAAACCATCACTAAGTCATTCGATTACCATTACTGCGTCAACTAGCATAATGATATGACACGGTCATCAGTGACCTAATTCAACATTCATGGTCTACAGAGCATGTTATTGTTTCAACATTCCATGCTTCATATCATAATATTGAATTTCTTCCGTTCAGTTCATAAGACTCATATTCTTAGGTCAAATATTGACCACTCACATATGAGACATCAATTCACGTCACATGGGGGGATATCACTAGGTTTTTGGTATGGCGGCCTACAACATGTGAGAGGTGAGGTACATCCACGATGAGAGTTGTGGTAAGTCATGTTGGCAGTTAAGTAGTAAATGGAATAGTGGATTGACGATCAACCTAGTCTCTTGTGCAAAGTGGAGATTATTTTTACACGATCTCCCACTTTCCCATTCTTCCACTACCTTCAATTGTCACCACTTACAGGAGATTGATGTGCTGCTATAAATAGGTTTCCGAACCTATGATTTGATAACTAACAACAACTAAGACTAATCATTGTCAACCTATCAAACACATTCAGAATATTTCTATCGTCTACACAGAGAATCATATTCACAGCAGTTCAACACATCATATCACCTACAAATCAATCTTCATTGATCTCCACACATTCTCAACTTCCCTCCCTATAAACCGACCCTTCTCCTCCTCTCGAATTGAACCTAGAACGACCATTGTCTTAGTTTATTCCAGGGTCATACGAATTAGTCTCTCGAACTCAAAGTACTCCCGTGCAGTACATTTGAAGGTTCAGACGATTTGCAACTTCGAGCACCTGCTTCGGGTAGCACTTGCCTCCTCCACCACTTTTTTACCAGAAAACCCGTGAGTCTTTTTTACCCACAAACACTATTTAAGGTTCCATTGATGATATGAAAGTCTAGTTGTGATACATTTTGAAGATTTAAAACCTTTAACCTATTAAATGTTTAGTAGGAAGAAGCTATGACATGCTTTGTGATTGTTGCGTCTGTTTAATTGTAACGTCATTATGTTTGGTTGAGTAGATTATGGATGAAAATGAGACGTTGTATACCAAAGTTGATTGAACTTTGTTTTTGTTATTTAGGTGCGATATTGAATATTTTTGAAGACTTATGAGCATGAAGAGAGGGGCTAGTTTAGGAAATGAATGATTATACCACTCGAAATGTAGTGATATTAGATCAACAAGTTTTACAAGATGCTCATGAACGACAACAAAGTAGTTGCTTTTAGTATTGTAATCCAATTCGAAATAGTTTTACACCAATCGGTGCTAGTAATCATGACCAAGAGAAACTGCTGTTACCAATATCGTGAGGACATAGAAGCTGAGATGATGCAAGACTACTTCAACTTCAACTATACTTATGGTCATAAGAAGTTAATATGTCATTCTGGTATGTATCAATCACTTTTTCTTCGTATTATAAGCATTATTGTTATGGATGACTCGGACTTCGAACAAAAGTTAGATACAACTTGAATTGTAGGTCATTCACCACACATGAAAATGGTTGTATTGATGAAGTACTTTTCCAGTGGTGTTGCTTCTGATATATGTGCCTTCACTATCTACCATTATATGAGGAAGTTTTTAAACATGGTATTTTATGGTTTCAAAGAAAGATATATGCGTACAACCACCACTGAAGATAATGAAAGGTTGCTGAAAATGCAGCGCGTGGTTTTCTAGGGATGCTCGACATCACTAAGTTTTTGCACTTGTCGTCCAAGGTTAGACAACATTATTCGGGTTATGAAAAGATCACAACTATCATCTTACAGGCGGTTGCTTCTTAAGATAACTGGTTTTGGGGTATTTTTGAAATTTTTATGATAACTGATTTTGGGATATTTTGGAAAATTCGGGTCCAATAATATTAATGTTTTGAACCACTCACATCTGTTTGGTGTTGCACCTTCTTGCAATTATGAATAAATATGAGATGCAAAAATTGTATTAGTTAGAAGATGGGATATATCCAAGTTTAGAATGTTTGTGGCTGCCAATAATGAACCTGGTCCCAGCTTAATAAAATAACTTTTTAACACATACGAAGAGGCAAAGAGAGAGGATATGGAAAGGGAATTTGGAGCAATATGTAAGACCCAAATTAATTTTGCATTGTTAATAAACCTTATGTGTATTGGAAAAAGTTATGTATGAAGTCGATTACGTGAACATGTTTAATAATGCACAACATGTGTATATAAAATGAATATCGTGCCTAAGACAGAAAGGAAATCGGGGAAGAACCAATATTACATATACAGGGTAACTTGAGGATAAGTGTTGTTGCCATGCTCAATGAAGTTGAATGAAAATGACTAAGAAAAAATCTCACTGAACACATTTGGCAACAAATTAGAGACATGTTACCAAGTGACAATCTTCCACTTGTAGACAACCCCGTGGATATCCATACAGTTTCATCATAATGCCTACTCGACGGTGCCAAATGAAAAATGCTTACCAATCAGAATCCGGTGGAACATTTTATGAATATGGATGGTGAACTAAAATCATAAAATATAGTTAATGTTGTTTAATGCTGATATTTATAGCTTATATCTTTCATGTTGTATTTATAACTAAAATCATATTTTGAGAGTTTAACCAACACAAGTTTGAACTCGAAAAGTCATTTTTGCAATACTAAATCTATTAAAATCATGCGATCGAGTCGCATAAGATAGAATGGTAAATGACGTGAGTAAATAAGATATGTCACTCATCGCATGCCTCTTTGTTGATGAAGTTCTCGCAAATGTCTTTGTTTGTTCTTTGGTCTTTAATCTTCGGGGGTTATTTTGTGATATTTGATACTTAAAAATCATACTCTAATCCTAGACTTGACTTTAGTAGACTATAAATCAAGATATAATTTTGTACATATAACATTGACAACAAGCATGAGATTGCAAAACTTGCAAGTTCGACCAAGGCGATGCTCTAACACTCTAAATCTGAAAATTCTGAGAAATTTAGAGTCTGGTTCATGGCTTGTACCAATTGGGTAGTGGCGTTTGAAGTTTCACTATCCACTGTCGAAAATCTTGTTGAAACGGTTGGAAAGTGGGTAGGACGATGAAGCAGTAAAATATACTTTGTTGTACTTTTGACTTCAAGTATTTGATACAAGATTCTTTTAGATAATTATTGATTTCACGTTACATCGAAGCCATTTAACAACATTGCCGAATTCAAGGATTGAACGACCTTGATTCAACCAACAACAAACTAGAACCAAGTTTTTGATGTCGCCATAAGTAGGAAAATGAGAAAATAAAAATAATGATACGTCCAATTATTTTTCATTCATTTTCAGTTTCATTGACAACATTCAATCAAAATACTTATAAACCATGAGTTATCCTTTGGAGATGTCCATCGGTGTCCAACATGCATGACATGAGTATGCTCAATTATGTCAATTCGAATTCAATACTCAAATAAATTTTGGTATTAAAAAAATACACAGTCTAAAACATGTGCGACTGTTGAACTTGGACCGCCGCCTTTGCACATGTGACTTAGTCAACTAACTTTGGTCGAGGACAACATATACCCTGACCGAATTTAGACCAAAACATTTTTGTTTTCATTGTCATCAAGAAGAAAATCAAATTAATTTCACAAATATTTTAAAAATATCATACAAGCCATTCAATTTCCACAAAGGTCATAAACTAACCAAGTTTTACATAAATATAGTGTCAAACACTTAATTAATGTCAAATTTGTATTGGGATTTCCAAAATGTAAGTTATTATTCCGCACCGATATAGCGACAGGTCTACTATTCCTGAAACTGTTACAAATTGAAGAGTTATGTATTGGCCGAAAATCAGCGAAATCTAATCGGAAAATTTTAGGATCACTATCACCATCAGATTGGCTTGGATATGGATAAACAACATAAGTTTAAATAATTTTTTTTATCGGCAACTAACCAAAATCTTAATATAGTTTCACCAGTAAATTTAATTTAATATTTCACCAAAATAAATCTAGTTTAAGATTTTGGGATAAATATGAAGCTGAATACAAAAGAATTTACACCAATACTCTTGGCAGAAGGACAAGTTCATTGCAAAATAGAGTTAACACCATTAAAAGAGAGATTAAGTTGTATGTTGAAGTCGTAACGCCTTATATTAAAAACTTACCAAGTGGATGGACCTAGAATGATGCAATATGTGGTTCTTGGAACATTAGTTCCACCTCCACCATGTACCAGACCATCGTGTTCTCAAGGTGATGTGTCTCTAGATGATGACACAAGTAATGGTGTTGGAACAAATAGTTTTGGATCAAGAGATATATATCACGAAGAAAATGGTCCCAGATATGACAAAGATAGGGATGAGAAAAAACGAGATCAGAATGAGGCTAAAGTTGTTAATGATGGAATTAATAATGTGGCACACATACTTAAAAAAGATAATTCACAAAAAATGGCTAAGCTTGATGAAGGTGGACTAATGTTTCTTGAATATTTGGATATCAATTGACAGAATGTCGAGATGAAAATTTTGGAAATTAACTTAGGATTGTTGCCTTCATTGCAAAGATTTGATGTTAATTTTTTTTAGAATTTCATGTTTATCTAGCTGAAACTTGAACAACATGAAAACGAAATTGAAATCGGCTAGGTCAAAAATTCAAACCTAGAAGACTTTCTAGTACTTGCAAATTTTCGAATGGGTTAAGTATAAAAGTTGGCTAAGTCGAAATTTCACTCATAGCCGATTCTTTCTGTGTCCTGAAACCATTTAAAACGTGAAAACTCAAGTGTATATGATTTTGGTACTTGCAAACCTATCAAGTTGTTGAATAATAATAGTAGGTGATAAGTGCATACTTTACATGATTCAACTATCATTTTCTTACACTTATTTTCTATGTTTTATATAAATTACTTTGTATTATTGTTAGTTTTTATTTTATGCTTTTTGTTAGGTGTAAAAAGGAGAGGGTACAAAGTACAACATCAACTTTTTCGTTCGAAAACCTGTATGGACAAAACTTAATACAATCACAAGTAGGTCAAAGAAAAAACTATTGAATAAGATTGTATATGGAGTTTCTCTCTTTCTTTTCCACAATCATATGTATATACCAAAGGGTCGTGAACCTAATTGTGTAGAAGAGTTTTGGACGATCTAAAAGATCAATATCCAAGATCAATCTAGTCGTATCCAAATTAAGAGGATGCGAATTCTAACAAGTATGAAACTTGCAATATAGTTTTCAAGATACGAATTCTACAAGAACAAGTCTTTTTTTTATCTCAATAAATAAGGAATAAACTATCAAGATTGATTATGTATTACTTATGTTATTCCTATTCTAAAAATAAAAAAATATATGCGGAAAAGGAAAAACACAATACACCCAAAAATTGTTAATGAGGAAAACTACACTTGCAGAAAAACTTTGACTCCTCGTCTAGCTTTGAACACCATGCTGTATTGAAATACTAACAGACACTAGCTTACTATCAGATTTCGGATTAGAATATAGTTGAGACCGAATTAACCTTCCAAGTAACTTAGCTGCAGCCGTGTTCCTAACAACTTTATGCACACTTGATTTCCTTAGTTGACGTCCTTTACATCCTAAGAGTTGCTTCAAACTCAGTGAATACCTTTGATATCAATCTGCCTCTAACATATAAGCCTATTTGATTTCTCTTTTGATTTTCAATATAGGTTTGGACATCTGTTTACAGTAGACATTTCCAGCAAACCTCACGAATCCGGAACACTTACACTCAGTTAGGTGAGAATCCTAGATTACTAACCACCTTCTAAGAACAATCCAAACAAACCAAAGAAGAGTTTAGATATTTATCTTGAGGAAACATAAAGTATGAGACGAAGAGAACTTTTTAATTTTTAGTTATCTCGTTCCTTATCCAAGATCACAAAAACCTCAAAGATCAATAGAACAAGATCTGGGTACACGAACTATCAGGTTAAAAATAGTATGTCGGGGTTCACGAATCCTTCAGTGAAGTCTTCATAGTCGCAACCTAATTATGTTTCTCAGAGAAAACATAGGTTATAAAGGACGCCTGTAGCTGAGCAACTAGGATACAAGAGCGCTAGGGACAAGGATTGAGAAATCCTGTTGCAATAGTCTTTATATTTATAAATTTTCAAGGTTCTTGGTAGCTTGGATTTCAAGCTGATAGCTTGAAATCCAAGCTAATACTTTCTCGGTTTTGATGAAATTCTTATTAGGAATTCATGTAAGCATGTGAGAAGTCTTCCTTGAAACTAAACAGAAGAATATGTATTATGGTCCTAGGTTCCGTAACCGTGCACAATGATGGTTCATAGCAGCTAAGTGTCCCTTGAACTTACAAGCACATAGTGGTGTTCAATAATACTCAACACTAATCAATGATCCACAAAAGTAAACTGATTTGGTGAATAAAATGAAAACGTGGGGGTACCAAAATACACCACCAATTTTTTTGTAGACAACTTATATGGACTAAACCCAAATAAAGTTCTGAGAGTTACAACTTAATAAATCTCAATCAGGAATTATATCAAGAGTTTATCTCATTCTCTAACAATCAACATGTAAGCGAAAACAAGTCTATGAACCTGATTATACCATGAGATTACTTGGACGATATCAAAGATAAGTATCCAAGATCAGCCAAGTCATATCCAACAATTAAGATGAACATATCTACTTTGATTTTTTTTACGTACAACCTGTGATGTTTCGATTATATAAATAAATAATATATTGCAGAAAAGAAATAACACAGACACTAGAAATTTTGTTTAAGAGGAAACCACAAGTGCATAAAAACCCCGGGACCTAGTACAAACTTGAACGCCAAACTGTATTAAGCCGCTACAGACTCTAGCCTACTATCAATACTTCAGATTGGAATGCAGTTGAGACCGAATCCACCGTCACATTAATTCATTTGCAGTCACGCTCCTTACGCCTCTTGAATCTCGCAAGACTCTGCGCAATTGATTTCTTTAGTTGAGTTCCTTTACAACTGTTTGTGGGTGAAAACCGTTTCTGCTGATTTTGGTAATTTCATGTGTGTGGAAGAGAAACTAGTCTAAACCATAAACAATGTACTGCACGGGAGTACTTTTGATTCGAGAGATCAATCTGTACAATCCTGGCTCAAACCAAGAAATGGTTATTCCAGGATTGCTTCGGTCACAAAGTGAAGGAGAAGGGTTGGTCTTAGGGAGGGAAGCGAAGAAAGCGTTGAGACCAGAATAGTTGATTCCATAAGTGTAGGTGTTTCATGACTTGTATCAGAAAGTTGACTGGCTAGCTGAATGAAAAGCTATTAGATAATTTTTGGATGTTGTCGTTTGGCGGAAATAAGTGAGACCTATTTATACAAGTCGCAACAAAACGTACCCTGGTCTCGTAGAAAGTGGAAACGATTGAGTAGTGGAAGAAAAGAGTAACGGGTAACGCCTGGAATTGATGTTTCCATAATGAAGGATACGTTTCACCATTACTTCTTTCCATTACTAACCGCCTCGCTTTATGACACTTTCTTGTAACGGCGTATTGCACGCCGCACGCTGTAAACTGCCAGACCAATACCCTGATGACTATCCCCCAGTTTGTGACATGTTTGATGTCTCGAGAGTTTTCTGTGGAAAACATGTAGCACTTTGCTACGTGTGGCAAGCCAAAATCAAGAGACTGCCGCAGGAAAATAGTATGTGATGCTATTAGGCTCGTCTTGACTGATCGTCTGAAATTTGCCACCAGTCTGCCAGATTGGTGGAGAACTTGGATGGCTGAGATTGCGTCTCATGAGGTAGGGTAGCCGTTGATTATGGCTACCTTCTGTTGGCGCCTGATGATGGCATAGAGGTGCTTTGAGCGCGCGCCAGTGGCGTTGAGGCATGGCCGACATGTATCGTGCATGCCAGTGGCATGGTTGTGCAAGTGGTGCCTGGCGTAGCCATGGGCATTAGTTTTAGGCGTCTGGTCGCCTGAAAGTTGCCACAAGTCTGTCATCTCTGTGGCGAACTTGGATGGCTGAGATTGCATCTCATGAGGAAGGATAGTCGTTGATTATGGATACCTTCTATCGGTGCCTGGCAACTTTGTCTAAATTAGGGTTTAGCATGCCGAAACCCTAATTAGCATATATGGCATGCCGATTGACATGTGCGCCTGGCATGCGCGTTTGGCGAGTTAGGCATGCTGCTTGGCATGTTTGGCACGCCGATTGGCATGTGCGTCTGGTATGCGCGTTTGGCGAGTTTGGCATGCTGCTTGGCATGTTTGGCATGCCGATTGGCATGTGCGTCTGGCACGCGCGTTTGGCGTGTTTGGCATGCTTGGCATGCCGATTGGCATGTGCGCCTGGCACGCGCGTTTGGCGGGTTTGGCATGCTGCTTGGCATGCTGATTGGCATGTGCGTATGGCACGCGCGTTTGGCGCGGGTTTTGGGAAGCCAATTGGATTTGTGACCATCTGGCGTGGTTTTCTCCTTTTCAACGGTGTGGCGAGTTTGAAGCAACCTGATTGGTTAATGTAAGGGGGTCGGCCAAGCATGGGCGTGGCTACACTTCTGTGTGAGTGTGGCGGATTTAAAGCGACCTGATTGGTCGATGGGAAGTGGGGCCGGTAATTTAAGGCGTGGCCACACTTCCAGTGTGTTGTGGCGGATTTAATCGCCCAGTTTGGCTAAGCATAGTTTTTTGACCAACGGGGTCTAGTGTACTGCGCGGGTTGCGAAACCCTAATTTTGCAAATTAGTCGGGTTTATGAGTTTTTGTGAGTTATCACAATAATTGGCTGGATTTTGTATGCTGCCATAAAAATCCTTATCTACAGAATGCAGTGTGCTTTCTGTCTGAGCATTTCGTGCAATGGCCTTAACTTTGGTACTTTGAGGTTCATGCTACTCCACTGCGAGTGAACACAAATCCGTCATGCCATACCAATATTAAGGGTTATGCCGGGGAACATAGCACAAGAAAGTACTCAGTGAGTCTTGTATTTGCGAGGTGCCGAAATTTACAAAGTGTTTGGGATGGTTGCTACATTCGCCAGTCTGGATAAATTTCATGTAAATATAGTGAATGGCTCAATAAATATGCTGGTGGAGAGGTTAGCACTCACGGAACCGTTTCCTTGCAGAGTGACGTCAGATGCAAGGGTTTACGATTTTAACCCTAAGCTAAAAACCACCATCAACATTAAGTCCCCTGCGTAGCACGTAACAGTGGCATCGTTGCGGGGTAAGCATGAGATGGTGACAGACAAGAGTAAAATAGAAAGAGCAAGACGTGAAGAGATTTCCTAGGAAATTCAACTAACCTTTGGTGGAAGGCACGAGGAATCCGTGATCCTTGTGTTGGCGTCTCTACGTAATTTTGACTAGGCCATAGGGTGTTGGCGTCAGCGCTGAAAATTTTTCTACTGATTGGCAGAGATGGTACTGCAATTTGGTTCATGAATCGGTGAATGGCGCTAGATGGCAAGGTTACGTAACGTATGGAGATGGCGCTGCTTTGAACGACTAGGATGGCGCTGCTAGCTTGGCATGGCGGATGGCGCGGCTAGCTTGGGGTGGGCAGAGATGGCGTCGGCTAAGAGTAGTAGAGATGGAGCCATGGAGCGTTGTCTTGGACGTGGAGATTAGCGCCATGGAATGTCAACACCGCGGGCCCAACTTCCTTATTTCGTGCATGTCCTCGAAAGAGGAACCTTTCTCTAGTCGAACTCCAAAACACCATGCTTATAAAAGGGGTTACCTATCTTCCTTGATTTCATATTGTTTGCTTTGTTTTCACATCTTAGTGCTAGCGGCAAAGGCTTGGATCGGCGGAGAGAGAAGCAGCAGAAGTAGGCGAGCGTATTTTAGGTGTGTTTCTCAATGTTTCTTCTTTTGTTTGCTCTTCTGTGTTGGTGTAAACCCTAGCCATAGGCATATCCTCCGTAAACCCGTAGAAATACTCTTGTATGAATGATTCTTCTCTGCTAGAAGTATCGTAGTAATATTAGCCGTCACATTGATAGTAAGAAAGCCAATTATTATGCAAAGTAGGCGTGCATGGATGGGTGGCCTCCATTAGTTCTTCTCCAATGAAAACCTAGCTTTAGTGTTTCCTTTTCTTTTTGTGGTCGTGTGCACAATTTCCGTGGTGGGACACACTCTCCCTTTGGTCGAGAGCATACTTCATGCTGCAAGACACGATTTTGGCTAGGGGAACGTTTCCCGCTGCAAAACATGGCTCGTTGAAGCGAGTCTCAGTCCCCACTCTTTTGGCTATGCGTGTTCCTTTTGGCTACGTGTGCTATGACTTGTGACCAAAATAAATTGGCTTGTGACCAAAATAGATTCTCCTCCGGTGATAAAGTAGTCTTCATGCACCTCTTTTTTCTGGTAGTAACGTTTTTTCCTTTTGCTCCGTTGTAGTTACTTTGAAAGTGAAAGCAGCATAAGAAATTATTTTTAGGATGTCACCTGAGAGTAGTCCTGCCGCTATGTCGAAAAATGTTAGCAACTCCAAGCCCAACACGGATGAAGAATTCTTTACACAGTCTTCCACGGTTAAGAGAAACATCCCAAATATGTGGCTATCCTTCTGAGCGGTTCAGAAAATGAAGGAGACGCCCCATCAGTTCGTCCAGGGCGCGTGATACGATTTTGTCTTCAGAAAAATGAGTATCCTGCTTCTCCTAATGACTTAGGAAAGATTACGAAACGAAGTGCTTCTACAGCTGGTGGGTGTCTGAATGGTTCTCAAAAAACTCGGAGCCGGATCAGATGAACGGTACGCTCCATGTCGCTGCATTTTTGGCTTTGCGGTTATGCAATGATACTCTTGATGATGGCTCTGGCAAGAAGGAGATAAGACAGGAGCTCATCAAACTGGCCATCAAATTGGAGAAAGGTGTTTTCCTCCCCATCGTTGGGTTGTTTCTTGGATATTTGTATACCCATCTGGATCACTTGACCGTGGACATGTATGTTTCTAATGGTCATATGAAAGTAGACTCGTATGTCCACATCACTTTTCTTAAAACGTGGTTGTGGGAGCATTTCAAAAATTATGCTCCTAAGCCGCTGACTTTATTTCCTGACTCCTATGGCGGTTCCAAGATACTCCGCTGGTTGACCAAGCGTCTAAAATCCGGGTTGAAGCTCATCGACTTCCTCGACAATGCGTATGCAGTTAAATTTCTTCCTTGGGCTCCGGTCCATGCGCCCATAGTTCAACCGAACACTTTCGCTGCTTCCCCAAATATGACTTTGCTTTCTGCTGGAGAAAATATGAGCATCGGAGAAATCATATTCATGCGAAGCTGTACACCTGGACACGTGCCATCTTTCTTCAGGGGATCTTATGAGGCGGTTTCTTATAATATTGACAGGGCTGCTCGGCATATGGGTTTTGACCAAGGAGTCCCATTTCTTCGTCAGTCGGCGGCTCCGAAATAATTGTTGTCAGCTGCTCTTGATACCAGTGTCCTTGTGCCGGGTAAAAACCTCCCGTTTCTGCTCTCAAAATGAAGTCCATCGACGACCTCTAAATACAATGTGTTCTAGCAGGGTGAGTTTCTCGCCCTTCATGGGTTTGTGAATGACGTGATGAAAGATCCCCGTGGAAAGCCTTCCTCTGCGGTTTTAGCGGAACATCCATTATTGAGGGAGTTTCCTACGGCTAAGCGGAAATCTCCCAGCCCGAATGTGAACAGTCCCCAGAAAAAGGAGCGAAGGTCTAAAAACCGTGCGGGTGGTTTTCAGTCGGATTCGACGGCTCTTGTGACTTTTAGTTCTTCCAATATGCGAGTATGTATGATTTTCTTCCTGATTTGGTCGTCTTGCATAAATATTCTGAATTGTTGCCACTGAACATATCTTCCCTTTTGGTTCAGGGTCTCAACAAGATAAACGCCTTTACCAGACTTGCAAGTGGCCAAAAGGTGATGAAGAAGAGGAAGATGATGAAGAAGAAAACTCGGAGTCTGACGGTGATGGGGGAAGTTCTTCATAGCGGGGAGCGAGTCCTCTTCCAATCCTAGTGGGCCCATAGATGAGTCGGTGAGTCTCCCACACGTTCTCCTCTTGGACAATTTATTTATACCACACAAATATTCAATTGGTGGCATTTACAGAGGAGGCTGCTTCTGAAAATGATTCTGAGATGGAGGTTCACGACAATGAAGATATAACCGTGTCTCCAATCATGGAAACCGTTCCCGCTGGTAATCTAGAGATGGAGGTTGATCGTCGTGAAGATGTTGTTGTGTCCAGGATGATAGGAAATGCTCCCATGGATGCAGGTGTGACTGTCGCCAATGAATCCTGCTGGTCGCGGAATCAATTGCAGGCGCCACTTTTGACCCTCCATTTTTGACTCCTCATGAAGGTCACGTGCTGATTGGAGGTTTCAGCGTACCAGTTAAGTATGAGGCGTTGTATACAAAGATATGGGAAAGGTATGGACATATTGCCACATCCAAAAAGATCACTAGCCGATTTGCGCTGGTCAAGCGCATGGAAGAAGCTTTATCTTCAATTTATGACATGTGCAATGTGACTGGCCATACTGTTTCTGAAGATGTAATCTCAAGCTGGAAGTTTCACCGGGATGTGTGCGTCGGCTTTGAGTTCAACGTCTCTTAGTTCTGTGAAGGTCTTTCTGAGGTCCAAAGGTTGCAAGCTGAAGGGGATGACGGCCCTTCCGTGGATTTGATTAGTCAACAGGAGGCAGAAGTCGAGAATTTTTCCCAGGAGTTGAAGCTGAAACAAGCGGCTCTCCAAACGCGAAGGAGGCTTTTTCTAAGAAGAGCAAGCCATTTCTGAATGATTTTCCTTGAATATCTTTTGTCTTCTGGACTTATTTTTGCTTAGGGTTTTTTTTTTGAAAGGAAAACAAAACGCCTAGTTTATGGTTTGATTCTTTTTCTTTTTGGATTTTGGATTGATAGATAATTGTTACCTATGAGGGTTTTGGATTATTCTTTGGAATGAATTTTAGAATAATGCCGTTTTAATCATGACTGCTAGTAGCACAAATATTCCAGGAAAGTCATGGAACCGTGAATGTTATATGACGGTAGAAAGTATGGGAAGAAATTTTGGGGATAACATGGCTATAGGTTCCTATTATCAACGTGAAAACTTGAAGTAGCAGATTATGTACTTTGTCTAACAAGACTTACTCGCTTTTAGGGTCATCCAACAAAATGGATCTTTCGGGCGTAATTCTGAGTTTATGGACGACGCCGTTGTGACTGTGAAAAGTCCCCAGTCATTCCTCATCGTGTAATACCTGACAACTGGGACGTTGAACCCTGCGTCGTTTGCTTCTGTCATCTTGATATCCGGGTTGAAGAAAGAAATTTGGAATTATAAGTTGATATTGTAACCGAGAGATTAATCTCCCACTGTGGTTGCCAATTGTTTGTGGGTGAAAATCGTTTCTGCTGATTTTGGTCATTTCATGTGTGTGGAAGAGAAACTAGTCTAAACCCTAAACAATGTACTGCACGAGAGTACTTTTGATTCGTGAGATCAATCTGTACAATCCTGGCCTAAACCAACAAATTGACGTTCCAAGCTTACTTCGGTCACAAAGTGAAGGAGAAGAGTTGGTCTTAGGGAGGGAAGCGAAGAAAGTGTTGAGACCAGAATAGTTGATTCCAGAAGTGTAGGTGTTTCGTGACTTGTATCATAAATTTATCTGGCTAGCTGAATGAAAAGCTATCAGATGATTTCTGGATGTTGTATTGTTCTCCTGACCAAAACTTGTCGTTTGTCGGAAATATGCGAGACCTATTTATACAAGTCGCAACAAAATGTACCCTGGACTCGTAGGAAGTGGAAACGGTTGAATGGTGGAAGAAAATAGTAACGGGTAACGCATGGAATTGATGTTTCCATAATGAAGGATACGTTTCACCATTACTTCTTGCCATTACTAACCACCTCGCTTTATGACACTTTCTTGTAACGGGCGTATTGCACGCCGCACGCTGTAAACCGCCAGACCAATACCCTGATGAGTATCCCCCAGTGTGTGACATGTTTGATGTCTCGAGTATTTTCTGTGGAAAACATGTAGCACTTTGCTACGTGTGGCGAGCCAAAATCAAGAGACTTGCCGCAGGAAAATAGTATGTGATGCTACTAGGCTCATCTTGACTGATCGTCTGAAACTTCCCACCAGTCTACCAGTTTGGTGGCGAACTTGGATGGCTGAGATTGCATCTCATTAGGAAGGGTAGCCGTTGATTATGGCTACCTTCTGTTGGCGCCTGATGATGGCATAGTGGCGCTTTGAGCGTGCGCCTGTGGCATTGCGGCATGGCCGGCATGTATCGTGCATTCCATTGGCACGGTTGTGCAAGTGGTGCCTGGCGTAGCCATGGCCATTAGTTTTAGGTGGCTGGTCGCTTGAAAGTTTCCACAAGTCTGTCAGCTCGGTGGCGAACTTGGATGGCTGAGATTGCATCTCATGAGGAAAGATAGTCGTTGATTATGGCTACCTTCTATCGGCGCCTGAAAACTTTGTCTAAATTAGGGTTTAGCATGCTGAAACCCTAATTAGCATATATGGCATGCCGATTGGCATGCGCGTTTGGCGAGTTAGGCATGCTGCTTGGCATGTTTGGCATGCCGATTGGCATGTGCGTCTGGCATGCGTGTCTGGCATGCGCGTTTGGCGAGTTTGGCATGCTTCTTGGAATGTGCGTCTGGCATGCGCGTTTGGCGGGTTTGGAATGTGTTTGGCATGCCGATTGGCATGTGCGTCTGGCACGCGCGTTTGGCGGGTTTGGCATGCTGCTTGGCATGTTTGGCATGCCGATTGGCATGTGTGTCTGGCACACGCGTTTGGCGAGTTTGGCATGCCGATTGGCATGTGCGATTGGCACGCGCGTTTGGCGCGGGTTTTGGGAAGTGTTGATGGTGGTTTTTAGCTTAGGGTTAAAATCGTAAAACCTAGGCCTGACGTGACGTCACTCTGTAAGGAAACAAAGCTTGAGTATTAATGTCTCCACTAGCGCATTTATTGAGCCTTTCAATACGTCTACGAGAAATTTACCAGGGTACCTTCTTTTTATATACATGCTATGTTCCACGGCAGAACCCTCAGTATTGACTGGCATCATCTCCGCACATGCAAACCGCGCATGCTAGCCAAGCATGCCAACCGCGCATGCCGTATATTCTAATTAGGGTTTCGACATGCTAAACCCTAATTTCCGCATCACCGCGCCAAAGGCATACCATGCCAGCCGCATCTCCGCGCCAAAGGCATACCATTCCAGAAGCACCACCGTGCCAACGTTATGCCAGACATGCCATCCACATCTTCGCGCCAAAGGCATACCATGCCAGCCGCACCACCGTGCCAACAGCATGCCATCCATGCTAGCCACATCTCCGCGCCAAAGGCATACCATGCCAGCCGCACCACCATGCCAACGGCATGCCAGCCATGCTAGCCACATCTCCGCGCCAAAGGCATACCATGCCGGCCGCACCACCGCGGACATGCCAGCCACTTCTCCGCGCCAAAGGCATGCCATGCCAGCCGCACCACCGTGTCAACGGCATGCCATCCATGCCATCCACATCTCCGCGCCAAAGGCATACCATGCAAGCCGCACCACCGTGCCAACGACATGCCAGCCACATCTCAGCGCCAAAGGCATACCATGCCAGCCGCACCACCGTGCCAACGGCATGCCATCCATGCCATCCACATCTCCCTCCAAATGCATGCCATGCCATCCGCACCACCAAGCCAGCGACATGCCCACCAAGCCATGCTGGCCATGCATCCATGCCGCTAAATGCAAAGCAGAGGGTTGTAACAATCAACGACTACCCTTCCTTCTGAGATGCAAATCTCAGCCGTACAAGTTTGCCACCAAACGCGCGGAAACTTCTGGCCCAATGCCAAATTCCATGCTTTATGCCAAAACCCTAATTTGGCCGCGCCTAAAACATACCAAAGCCATGCCGGCCATGCCTCCATGTGGCTGGCTTCCAAACGGAAGGTTGCAACTATCAACGACTACTTTTCCTCATGAGATGCAAATCTCAGCCGTCCAAGTCCGCCGCCGAACTACAAGACTTGTGGCGACTTTTTTTGGCCAAAATGCCAAATTATTTGGCTTGTGCCACCAAAACCTAACTCTAGCCATGCCGCCATCCCTCCTGAATTCTTCTTGAGTTTCACTGTCGGGATGTTTTCACCCCCTAAACGATCTCAAAACCTAAATTTTCTCGCGAGGGGAGATAGAGAATTCTTTTTTGATCAAAATGGAGGGACGGACCGTCAAAATCCGAGGCCGTACGGTAATTCTACAACGATTCTAGTAAAGGGCGTTAATTAGGGTTTCAGCATGTCAAACCCTAATTTAGACAAAGCCGCACGCTGCCAGCGGCTCCCTTCCAAGCTGCAAGCGATTCCCTATGAAGCCACAAGTTTCCAGTGGCTCCCTCGCAAGCCGCAAGCTTCTAGCGGCTCCCTTGCTAGTCGCACACTTCCAGCGGCTCCTTTGCAAGCCACACACTGCCAGCGGCTCCACTTCACGCCAAAGCCATTCCGACCATGCAACCATGCCGCTGGCTTCCAAACGGAAGGTTGCAACAATCAACGACTATCCTTCCTCCTGAGATGCAGATTTCAGCTGTACAAACTTGCCGCCAAATGACTTGTGGCAATCTCTTGGCTACGGTGCCAACCCTTTTCCACGGTGCCAAAACCCTAATTTGGTCACGGCACCAAACCCTAATTAGCCACACCAAGAGCATATGCAAGCCATGCCAGCACCATGGCCACGCCACTGGCTACCAACGGAAGGTAACCATAATCAACGGCTAACCTTCCTCTCAATATGCAAAATCTCGGCCGTCGAAGGTCACCACCGAACCGGAAAACCTCTCAATCTTAACTTTACAAACAATAGCAACCTGCTACATGTTTTCCACGAAAACACTCGAGACATATAAACATGTCACAAACTGGGGGATGCTCATCAGGGTGTTGGTATGGCGGTTTACAGCGTGCGGCGTACACTACGCCCGTTACAAGAAAGTGTCATAAGAGTGAGGCGGTTAGTAAATACAAGGAGTAACGGTGAAACGTTTCCTTCGTTATGGAAACATCAAATCCAGACGTTACCTATTACTGTTTTCTTCCATTTACTCAGCCGTTTCCACTTCTTACAAGACCACGGTACGTTTCGTTGCGACTTGTATAAATAGGTCTCACCTATTTCCACCAAGAACAAGTTTTGGTCAGGAGAATACAACACTCAGAAATCACCTATTAGCTTCCCATATTGCTAACGTTTCACTTTCTGATACAAGTCGTCAAACAACCACTCTTCCATAATCAACTATTCTGGTCTCAACACTCTCTTCGCTTCCCTCCCTAAGACCAACCCTTCTCCTTCACTTTGTGACCGAAGCAAGTCTGGAACGGCCATTTCTTGGTTTAGGTCGGATTTGTACAGATTGATCTCTCGAATCAAAGTACTCCCTTGCAGTACATTGTTTATGGTTTAGACTCGTTTCTCACCCATACACACGAAATTACCGAAATCAGCAGAAACCGTTTTCACCCTTAAACAATTGGCGACCACAGTGGGAGATTAATATCTCGGTTACAAACCAGTTTCCAATTTCACTTTTCAACGCCGATCTCAAGATGGTAGAAGCAAACGATCCGCTCGGGAATCAATGGTTAAATTATCAACTATCACACGGCAAGGAGTGACTGGGGACTTCTCGGGATCATGGCGGCGCTTCTCACAAAACTCGGACTTGCACCCGGGATATCCAGTTTCGTTAGGAGATCCAAAAAACTGAGTAAGTCTTGTTAGGCAAAATATATGGTATACTACTTCAAATCTTCACAAGGGTGATAAAAACCGTAGCCATATTGTTCCCATGTTTCATTTCATGCTTTCTACTATCGCACAACATTTACAATTCCATGAATTTCCTAGGGTACTCATGCTACTTATAGTCATAACCAAAAAAACATTATTCTAAAACAATTCATTCCAAAAGAATAATCCAAAACCCTCATAGATAACAGTTATCAATCAATTCAACTCAAACCATAAAACTACGGCGGACATACTTATGGCTAGGGTTTGCACCAAGATGGAAGAACAAGCTAAAGGAGGAGCGCTGGAATATATACCTGGAGTATGCTCGTTGTGTTGCTACTAGCTCCAAGACGAGGGAATAAAACTGATGATACAGGATAAAGAATATGGGTAGCGCATTTTATAGGCACGATGATTTTGGAGCTCAAATGGAGGAGGGTTTCCTATTTTTGGTTACACATGGTAAGAGGCAACCGGGCCCGCTAGCAACGCTCCATTGCGCCAACAGGCCGTGGCCAAGATAAAGCCAATAGACCGCCAGCGCCATATCCACGCTCCATCAGGCACCATCTCCGCATTCTTGCCGGCGCCATCTTCGCGTCCCCTCCACTCCTAGACAGCGCCACCAGCCTGTATCTTTCCAGCGCCAGCAACTTGCATCCATTCCAGCGCTAACATCTTGCATCCTTTCAGCGCTAGTAGCTTACATCCTTTCCAGCGCTAACAACTTGCATCCTTTCAGCGTCATCTTTTTGCTCCACAGCCATCCAGAGTCCAGCGCCATCTTCTCCGCTCCACAACCAGCCAAAGCAGCGTCATCTTCACCCTTCAAAACAGCGTCATGGCTCCAGCACTCCGTGATCAGAACCGCGCCATCTCTGCACATACACCTACAATCACCAGAACCAGAGCCGCTTTCGCCACCCCAACGTTTCTTCAAGTATGACAACTCCAACCGCCACCAGAGCCGCTGCTACTCCACCATCAGGGAAAGAGACTGGAGGAACCGAAAGAAGCCGACCTCCTTTTACCACTGTTGATTTGATAGAAAGACAAAAGGTTCTCGTGAGGCTCAGACAAACATGTCTATAACTCAAAAAGAGATACCTATTTCCTCAAGACACTGACGGAGTGGCCACCATAAGAGTCACGTCAACCCGAGAGGGAGCTGACAAGGAATACTTTTAACATCTGGCGCATGCACTTCAGCAGGACCTGCGTTTATAGATGAAGAGGCTCGCGTTGCTCTTGAACTCCCAGTGGAAGGGAATTAACAATCCAATTTCATCACATGTAAAGATCAAGAACAATTTCTCCAAAATCGAGGCAAAGGAAATCATCAACCCTCCTGAGTTCACAGAGACCCTCTTCCCGTCAGGAGCTGCATGATTTCTGGGGACTTCGCCCACAAATCGTGCAGTCTATGATGAAACATTTATGTGATATTCTATATTTTTCCAAGGCGTAGCGTCAAGACATATTCGCATCCCTCAACCGCACTGCATCAGGAAAGCAGCTGTTTCAAGCCAGGGAAGCCGTTCCTAAACCCAAACCTCTTCTGGAAAGCACGATCGATAGATGGAACTGGGGAATATTAACCACTGTTCGCTTGGAGGATGTTCAGTTTGACAGCATGCTGATTGACGCAGCGGCTCCGCTTCAATGTTCGCTCCAGCATCCGTTCCGCTTCAATGTCCTCCCGCAGCGGCTCCGCTCCAACGTTCGCTCCAGCAGCCACTCCGCTCCAACGTTCGCTTCAGCAGCCGCTCCGCTCCAACGTTTGCCCCAACAGCCGCTCCGTTTTAGCGTTCTCTCCATAAGCTGCCCTAGGATCCGAAACCGAAGCTTCACCATTCTCTCCATAAGATGCTTCAAGATCCGAGGCCGAAGCTTTAGCGTTTTTCTCCATAAGTTTCAATGTCCTCTCCAAGAGCCGAAGCCACTTCAATGCCCCCTTCCTGCCAAGGGTCGTTCCACCACACTCCCCATGTCAAGGATCATGATTGCATTCAGCCAATCCCTTTACTTCCATGGACGCTCATACAATTCCAGCCAACCTACTTTGTTCTCAAGATAATGTAGTCTCTTCTGATCACATTTGCTGCCAAGAATTATTGTCGCCCGTTTGTTGATACCAGCCAGAGCTTCACCATAGAAACAATCACTACAAAGGTAACCCATACTCCTCCATATTCTAGTTTAACGTGGAAGAAGTAACAAAATCACCAGTACAAACGCACGATGGTGATATCTTTATCATGGTCAACCCACCGACCATACGAGATGGAAACATGTAAACCACACTTGGGGACTGAGGATCTACACGGAATCCCTTCACTGTCAAAGCTCAGAAGACATGGCCAACCAAAAGGTCATAGCCACGACAAGGTCATATACTCTTCAAGGGTGTAGCATAAGAATATTATCACCTCTCTGTCTAGAAGACTCCTGCAACACTTTACGAGGCCGCAGTGGATCCCAAACCTTCCTAGAGGAAATAACTTCAGAAACTAAAGAAAAATGCGACTGGGGACTGCTCATCTCAGTCCATCCCTGCGACCATCAAAGATTCATGAGATAACTTCAGAGATGCGGCTGAAACATTTTCTTGAAGAAACATAGGGAGCCACGATAAACAACATAACTCTCTCATTTCTACCTCTTCGCTATGCAGAATATTTCTTCCATATGATATTCCGAGCATCCCAGCGTCACATCCAGAAGAGTACAACAAGCTTGTATCAAATCCCGTGGACGTGGGTTCAAGGCGATTCAATGAAATAATTTCTCAACATGAAGCCGTACATGTGCACCGAAGACTTCAAAAGCACGTCATAAAGATACATTCATATATTCGGCCATGCCATCGGATCAAACAAAGTATAACTGGGGACTGCTCACCGCATCCCATTCCGTACGATAATCCCAGATTCAGAAGATGGTTCGGAGGATGTCGCTTGGAACAAAGTCCTGGAAGACTTGATAGCAGCACATCGGCAACGGAATGTCTTCCAACTCATCTATTTCATCCAGTGGCGCCGGAAGATCTCGACCATACAAGCATTCACAACACATCATCATCACGACCAGAAAGTCCAGGCACTGAACAACCTAAATACGAGGATGGACCGACAACGCAACCAAAATATCCAAGATTAACCTCGATGGAGTTTGGTAAATTCTGGAATCCACTGGGAAGACACTGCAAACGAAGGCGTGGATCCGGACGAGCAACAAAAAACAAAAGAAGGTCAATATCTCTTTTCACGTGGACAAAGTTTCTAGAGTTTAAACAAAATAAAGGTTCTTTCTTGCTCCATGAACGGATGACTGGGCGCGACTATGCTACCCCGGGCCCGCAACATCCCTCCTGAATTTTCCCTGAATTTTACTGTCGGACTGTTTCCACCTCCTAAACGGGCTCAAAACCTAAATATTCTCGCGTGGGGATAGGAAATTATTTTCAGTAAAAATGGAGGGGCGAACCGTCAAAATCCGAGTTCGTATGAGAATTCTACAACGATTTTAGTAAGGGGCGCTAATTAGGGTTTCGGCATGCTAAACCCTAACTTAGACAAAGTCGTCATCTTCCCACGGAACTAAAGCAAGTTGTCATCTTACCGAAGCCAGTCGTCACCTTCCCACAGAAGCCAGTCGTCATCCTTCCACAGAACTGAAACCAGTCATCATCCTTCCACGGACTGAAGCCAGTTTCCACCATTCCACGGACTGAAGACAGTCTCCACTATTCCATGGACTGAAGACAGTTTCCTCCACTCCAAGCCGACTGATACCAGCGGCTCCAAGCCAATCTAAGACAATAACTCTGCGTTCTCAAGCCTAGCCAAGATGGCGCACGGCCAAGCCAAGCTGACGCCAACTGTCTGCATCCCAGCCAGCAACCACCTCTACCACTCCGCGGTCTAGCTAGCAGCACCACGAGTCGAATTTACACAAAGCCGGCATCGCAAGAGTCACAGATTCTCTCTGCCTCACGAAAAAGGACCCTTAGTATTGGCTAGCATCATCTTCTCTCATGCCAGCTACAACAGATTGAAAGAGAAATGCTGGAATACATACCTGGAATATGCTTTCCCGCTTTATTGTTGTTGCTGTGCTGCTAACATCAGGGTGTGAGAACAAAGATTCGAGATAAAAAGGAGAGTTAACCCCTTTTATATAGGCGTGATACTTTTGGAATTCGAATAAGGAAAGGATTTCCTATTTGAGCTACGCATGAAAAGAGGCAACCGGGCCCGCAAGGGCAAGCTTCACAGTTCCAACAATCCGCGCCACACCAAGCTTCATAGTGCCAACAATCCGCGCCACACCAAGCTTCATAGTACCAACAATCCGCGCCACACCAAGCTTCACAGTGCCAACAATCCATGCCACACCAAGCCAGCACTGTTCCAAGTCAGCGCCTACACCAAACCAACATCCTGCCAAGTCAATGCTAACGGCTCCATTCCAAGCCGACCAATGCTAACGGCTCCGTTCTAAGCCGACCAACGCTAGCGGATAATTCCAAGCCAATACAACGCTAGCGGCTCCGTTCCAAGCCGACCAACGCCAGCGGCTCACTTCGCGCCAACCAACACAAGCGGCTCCACTTCGAGCCAAATCCGTGCAGAGCCTCCAACACGAGAGTCGCAGGTTTTCCTTACCTCCGAAAAAGGTTAGTCGTATCTTCCTGACCATCTTTTCATAACTTGCCATTTAGATTCTGTCCTTGTCTGTCACCATCTCATGCTTACCTCGCAACAAAGCCCCTGTTCCGAGCTAAGTAAGGGACTTAATATTGATGGTGGTTTTTAGCTTAGGGTTAAAATCGTAAAACCTAGGCCTGACGTGACGTCACTCTGTAAGGAAACAAAGCTTGAGTACTAATGTCTTCACTAGCGTATTTATTGAGCCTTTCAATACGTATACGAGAAATTTACCAGGGTACCTTTTTTTTATATACATGTTATGTTCCACGGCAGAACTCTTGGTATTGACTGGCATCATCTCCGCACATGCCAACCGCGCATGCTATCCAAGCATGCCAACCGCGCATGCCGTATATTCGAATTAGGGTTTCGACATCCTAAACCCTAATTTCCGCATCACCGTGCCAAAGGCATACCATGCCAGCCGCACCACCGTGCCAACGGCATGCCATCCATGCCAGCCACATCTCCGCGCCAAAGTCATACCATGTCATCCGCACCACCGTGCCAACGGCATGCCAGCCATGCCAGCCACATCTCCGAGCCAAAGGCATACCATGCCAGCCGCACCACCGTGCCAACGGCATGCCAGCCACGTCTCCGCGCCAAAGGCATACCAGCCGCATCTCCGCGCCAAAGGCATGCCATGCCAGCCGCACCACCGTGCCAACGGCACGCCATCCATGCCAGCTGCACCACCAAGCCATGCCGGCCATGCATCCATGCCACTAGCTGCCAAACGGAGGGTTGCAACAATCAACGACTACCCTTCCTTCTGAGATGCAAATATCAGTCGTACAAGTTTGCCACCAAACGCGCGGAAACTTCTGGCCCAATGCCAAATTCCACGGTTTATGCCAAAACCCTAATTTGGCCGCGCCTAAAACATGCCAAAGCCATGCCGACCATGCCTCTATGCCGCTGGCTGCCAAACAAAAGGTTGCAACAATCAATGGCTACCTTTCCTCCTGAGATGCAAATCTCAGCCGTCCAATTCCGCCACCGAACTAAAAGACTTGTGGCGACTTTTTTGTCCACAACGCCAAATTCTTTGGCTTGTGCCACCAAAACCTAACTTTGGCCATGCCGCCATCCCTCATGAATTCTTCCCGAGTTTCACTGTCGGTCTGTTTTCACCCCCCTAAACGAGCTCAAAACCTAAATATTCCAGCGTAGGGAGATAGAGAATTCTTTTTTGATCAAAATGGAGGGGCGGACCGTCAAAATCCGAGTTCGTACGGGAATTCTACAGCGATTCTCGTAAAGGACGCTGATTAGGGTTTTAGCATGTCAAACCCTAATTTAGACAAAGCCGCACGCTGCCAGCGACTCCCTTCCAAGCCGCAAGTTTCCAGCGGCTCCCTCGCAAGCTGCAAGATTCCAGCGGCTCCCTTGAAAGCCGCACACTGCCAGCGGCTCCACTTCACGCCAAAGCCATGCCGACCATGCTACCATGCCGCTGGCTGCCAAACGGAAGGTTGCAACAATCAACGGCTATCCTTCCTCCTGAGATGCAGATTTCAGCCGTACAAACTTGCCACCAAACAACTTGTGGAAATCTCTTGGATACGGTACCAACCCTTGGCCACGGTGCCAAAACTCTAATTTGGTCACGGCACCAAACCCTAATTAGCCACGCCAAGAGCATGCGCAGGCCATGCCAGCACCGTGTCCGCGCCACTGGCTACTAAAGGAAGGTAACCACAATCAACGTCTAACCTTCCTATCAAGATGCAAAATCTCGACCGTCGAAGGTCACCACCGAACCGGAAAGCCTCTCAATCTTAACTAGCCAAATAATAGCAACATGTTGCACGTTTTCCACGAAAACACTCGAGACATCAAAACATGTCACAAACTGGGGGATGCTCATCAGGGTTTACACCGTGCGGCATACACTACTCCCGTTACGAGAAAGTGTCATAAGAGTGAGGCGATTAGTAAATATAAGGAGTAATGGTGAAATGTTTCCTTCGTTATGGAAACATCAATTCCATGCATTACCCATTACCGCTTTCTTCCATTTACTCAACCGTTTCCACTTCTTATGAGACCAGGGTACGTTTCGTTGCGACTTGTATAAATAGGTCTCACCTATTTCCACCAAGAACAAGTTTTGGTCAGGAGAATACAACACTCAGACATCACCTGTTAGCTTTCCACATTGCTAACGTTTCACTTTCTGATACAAGTCGTCAAACAACCACTCTTCCAGAATCAACTATTCTGGTCTCAACACTCTCTTCGCTTCCCTCCCTAAGACCAACCCTTCTCCTTCACTTTGTGACTGAAGCAAGTCTGGAACGACCATTTCTTGGTTTAGGACGGATTTGTACAGATTGATCTCTCGAATCAAAGTACTCCCTTGTAGTACATTTTTTACGGTTTAGACTCGTTTCTCACCCACACACACAAAATTACCAAAATCAGCAGAAATCGTTTTCATCTTCAAACAGGCAGCCAATTGGCTTTGTGACCATCTGGCGTGGTTTCCTCCTTTTCAACACTGTGGCTAGTTTGAAGAAACCTGATTGGTTAATGTAAGGGGGTCGACCAAGCATGGGAGTGGCTACACTTCTGTGTGAGTGTGCGGATTTAAAGCGACCTGGTTGGTCGATGGGAAGTGGGGCCGACAAGCTAGGGCGTGGCCGTACTTCCAGTGTGCTGTGGCGGATTTAATCGCCTAATTTTGCTAAGCATAATTTTTCGACCAACGAGGTCTAGTGCACTGCGCGGGGCGCGAAACCCTAATTTTGTAAATTAGTCGGGTTTATGAGTTTTTTGTGAGTTATCATAATAATTGGCTGGATTTTGTATGCTGCCATAAAAATCCTTGTCTACAGAATGCAGTGTGCTTTCTGTCTGAGCATTTCGTGCAACAGCCTTAACTTTGGTATTTGGAGGTTCACGATACTCCGCTGCGAGTGAACACAAATCCATCATGCCATACCGATATTAAGGGTTCTGCCGGAGAACATAGCACAGGAAAGTACTCAGTGAGTCTTGTATCTGCGAGGTGCCGAAATTTACAGAGTGTTTGGGATGGTTGCTACATTCGCTAGTCTGGATAAATTTCATGTAAATATATTGAATGGCTCAATAAATATGCTGGTGGAGAGGTTAGCACTCACGACACCGTTTCCTTGCAGAGTGACGTCAGATGCAAGGTTTTACGATTTTAACCCTAAGCTAAAAACCACCATCAACAACAACGTAAAAGTTGCTTCAACCTAAGTGAAAAATTTAAACCAATCTGCTTCTCACATAAAATCATATATGTGATTGCCATTCTGAACTTATATCAAGGTGAGATAGGAAATCGTTTGCAGTAGACTAGGTATAGAAAACCTCAAAGTTTGGTACTTATGACTTCTGAAGAGCATCATAGACTATTATTCAACTCACAAGTAAAACCTACTCTGGTTTAAAAAAAGAATCGTTATAGAGGAATTAACTTGTGGAATCACAAAGTATGAGACGAAGAACTTTCTATCAATTTTGCCTGATCGGGGTGAGACTCAACAATCGGTAGCAATCTCAGGATATACAAACTATTAAGATAAAGATAGTCGGACCTGGCTTCACGAATCCCTAAGCGAAGTATTTTTAGTCGCTAAACCTAAAAAGGTTTAAAGGAGAGGACGACTCTAGTTTATAACTAGGACACACAAGAAGAGTGTCAGAGATTCAAAAATCCCAGTTGCTTGAAGTTCTCCTTTTATGGACTTTCAAGATCGAAGGTTGCTTTAGATTTAAGCTAAGGTAGCTTTGAAATCAAGCAATCTTTTTCCATCGTTAGATGAAAAATCGACTTGAGATAAACATAAAAAAATATACACTCTGGTTAGGATAAACCGTAAACGAGCCGTGTATAATGACATGTTCATGAATGGTTAGCCGAAACTATCCATAAAAACCATAAGCTTAACCATTTTCATATAACACTTTTAGACTTTAATCTTGAATCACAACCATAGGTTATAATGTGATCAAATATATCTAGAGGTGTTTTACAGAGGTATTCAAATGCTGATTATCTCAAAGAAATAATTATGATGGATCTGAAAATATTCGGATGGGTAAGTATGTGTACTGGTACGTGCACTTACTTCAAGTTTGTGAGTTATTTTTGTCATCGTACGTATACCGGGTATGTGTACCCTTAAGACAAAAACAATTCAGGAACTTTTAGTATCCATACTAGGTATGTGTACTTTCCTGAGTTCACGAGTCAACAAAACTTTTTGGTATCCATACTGGGTATGTGTACCAAAGGTCGTTGTCGAACTATAGCTACGCTTGTACGTGTACTACGGCTCCGGACCCATAACAGTTACTTGTGTAATACTTTAAAGTCCACTTAGTCATGCGACTTAGTCTCATAGATAGAAAGGTGAAAACTTGAGTAATAGGTTGGTTCACTCTTCACATGCCTTTTGTCAATAAAGTTCTCCAAATGTCTTCAGTTGATCTTGTTTTCAAACGGTAGAACGTACTGATGTATGATACTCAACTACACACTTCTAATCATAACCCAAGACTTGACTAAATGTAGACTGGAAATTAAGATATAGTTTTGATCAACTAAATTTTACAACAAGCTTGAGATATCAACACTTGTGAGTTCGAACGAGCAATGCTTTAACAATCTCCCCCTTTGTCAATTTTAGTGACAAAACTATCAATACTTAAAACTCCATAATCCATCATGCATGATTTCCTTGGTTCTCCAACTTCTTAAATTCTTCGTTACTTCAAGATCGCCAATGATTCTGCACGTGTTCAACTTTGTATCGTTGTTGTTGAAGATCCGTCGGTATAACAACTTTGAAAACAAATATTCTCAAATCGTTGTTATACGGAAACATAGTATTATTATCTTCTCCAAAGTTCAATTATATCACAATTTCGAAGTAATACTACGGTGATATGTTTCTCCCCTTTAGTCAATACTTACATCTTTTGCATAATAGGTGAAACCTATAGATGTAGATTCGCTCCCCCTTACATAATGATATGTAAACCATATGTATGTAGTATGAGACTACTAAATAATTCTCCCCCTTTTTGTCAATAAAAATTGGCAAAGGTACGAAATTATTCGTAAGGAATTCTACAAAATAATAATTCAAGACCAAAGAAACACATATAAACTTTTAGATGATATCACAGAGTAAAAACATACTTAGGTCTTCATCTAGAAGATATTAAGATATAAGCATCCCCTACATATTCCACATCCGCTCTACCCACAAAGATATAACAATTAAGCACAAGTTCAAAAAGAACTCTCCCCCATTTGATGTCATTCCTAAGAGAACAATATGAGTGACCTTACTTTCATAAGAAAGAAGGATTTTGCTGGACATTAACAAATCACATGGACTTGTATCCAAAACTCGACATAAATTAATCTCAACACCAGTTACGAACAAGAAGATAATTTAAACAATAAGACTCAACATAAGAGAAATCTTACGGAGTTGATTATGCAGTAATTTCACAAACGTGTGATCATGGAGAGATCAATACTGCGGAAATTCTCAAAAAGTATACCTTTAGTCAATAAATCCATAAAATCACACAGGGTGGTCTTTGACAGAGACAACATACGTTCATATAAAGTTATCTCATCCAAAGAGTTGTTGATAAGCACGTAAATGCTACATTTTATACCCATATTTATATTAGCTAGGACTCGATATTTTGGCTAACAATATTATTTTAGTGCTTTTGTAGAAAGTACAAGCAAATTCGATCACCCGGAAAATAAGTGGCTAAATTTATGAAACTAAATGACGTTTGCGACAAAATGCAACTGAAGTTATTTCTCATGGCACACCACTCATCTTGTTGGCTGTCATTTCTTGTTGCCACACCACTCATCTCATAGATGGGAAGCACAACAGTAAGGAGGATAGACTAAAGTGGGCCGGGTACTGATCCAAGTGAAGTTTGGTGCAATAGAGTGTGAAGTGGCGTTCTTATTTGGATGCTGTTGGATTGGATACGTGTCCATCAGTATTTTATGTTCTCTACCAAACACAAAATAGAAAGTTTGTGGCCTCTTACATTTTCAGAGATTAAGACTACACAGAGAAGAAGAAAGAATACGTTCTTTAACTACAACAGAATGATTCTTTCCGTAGTCGTCGTTGCCTCTAGGCAGGTGGAGTCTGAGTTCTGTCGGGAATCAGCAACATGAATACTCCCCGGCAGCGACATCAAAAATTGATAGGATCCGGAGATGCCTATATGTAATAACCGCAATCGCACGGTGTCTAACTAGTAGACAGAGGCAAGTACGGGTCGTTCCCACGAGGAGCGGTGGAAATACTGTAATCAATATCTCTAATCAACCAACAAAGATGTTTTTGGGATTTTTATAATTGAAAATGAAATAAAAAAATAAAAATATATTAAAGTAAACTAATATAGTGAACTCTTAGTGAGAGAGCCGATAACCAGGGTTTATAGTTTCAACTACTATTTATATTCAATTACTGAAATGAAACATAACTCATGAAAACATGTTTATTGTCCGTTCTATCAACATCACCTATTATACTATGTATTAGTGTCGCAAATATCGCTGGTATACCCTAAGCATAGCACATCAAAAGACTAAATCCAAGCATGCACCATCAAATTGCATTAGCGAGAAAGTTATACGAAACTAAATTTAGTTCACAAATATTATTCGGCTTTTCTAAGCATAACCCATCAGGGAATTAATCGAAGCATAGATTATCAAATAATAAGAAGAAACATATTTGTAAAACTAATTCATTATGCACATAGGTTTTATAAAACCGGTGAAGCGACAACTAGTTTTCAATAAATCGATAAACAATATAGATTGTGGAATATTGTAATTAGTATTTTTGATTTTGTAAATAGTTAGGTTTTTATTTTATTTTTGTACAGTATTTTTTTATTTTCTTTTAGGATCTCTTTTCCTTTTGACTCTTTTTGTGTTTTAGAATTTTATTTCAGGAGCCTTTTTGAGGATGATGAATTCTTTGTACGAGACGTTTTCTAAGATGACACTTGCAGAAAGCGTAGAAATTCACATTCTCAAGAGACATCTTCTGATATGACGCTTGGGGAGTATATGTATAGGCAACGATATGGAGTTTTTGCTCCATATATGATAAGTGAAGAATCACCTTTAATAATATATGAGAAGTATTACAAACACACACTGCCTAGTTTGGAACAAAGATTGAGAGTTATTGAGTGCCAAAGATTATTTGCTGATGACGATGAATCTTGTAGTGACTCTTTGTTCCAGACAGAACTTATAAATGACCCTGTGGATGATTGTGTGGATGATTTGCCAAATTCCATGGATGAATCTATATCACAAGATCATTCACCCGACTTAGATGTTGTTTCTAAACCCTTAGACTTCCAAAAGTTGCATAATTTAGGGTTAGAATTGTGTGCTTCTAAAGTGTTGTTGGATTACTTTGCATCTAAGTACCCAGAGGACTTGCCTATTCCTGATACCGTGCATGAGCCGACTGATACTGGTCATGAAACTTGCACCGCTGATTTTGAACCTTTATCAGTTTGCATATCTCATTTTGCTGATTCCGATGACCATACGCTTATTGATATTGCATTATGCCCTCTAATAGTTCATCGAGGTAACTCAACGTTGGAAGTTATTTCCGCAGACTTGGAACCAGATTTAGGAGTTACTTATTTTTATGAACTTGAACCACTAAATGCGTATTTAGGTAATTGTGCTGAGTTTGATGATTCTTTGCCTTTTGACAATGTCAATTTATTACTTCCTATGATTTCTAGTGAAAATATTGTGTCGACGGAAGTTATTTCAGCTGATCTTGAACCTGATTTAAAGCGTGTTTCCCAAATACAAACCAATATACATTTTATGTTTGTTGTCCATGTGAGTGATTTAATTATCTCTACTAAGGACTATTTCTATTGGGAATGGATTTACACATCTTTTCAGATGTTTTTAGTGTTTGCAGGTTCATATTTGCAGCTGACCTGATTCGTTGGATCGATCCCCAACTTTTCAAACTTTATATATATGCTTTGCTGCTTACTTTGGTGCAACCTCACCTTGTTTGAGGTTCTTTCTGTGCGCAAGCAGGGATACAAAGATTTTGCTTCATGGGAGTCAACCCATACTATTTCGCTTCATGGGAGTCAACTCATCAGATTTGTTTTCTTTCATCTATCTTTTATTTGTTTGCTGGAATTTCCCATCTTAATTTCTACGTTGGATGACTCAATTACATTGAGCACAATGTAATGTTTAAGTGTGGGGAGTGGAATTTTCGTTAGAAGTTTTGATAAAAAAAAACAGATCAGCTGTTTAGCGGGTCTAAAAAAAAAGAAAAAAAAATTATTAGGATTTTTAGGGTTATGACCAGCTGTGTAGCGAGTCTTTTTCATTTTTCTTACATGTTATGACCAACTGTGTAGCGGGTTTACAAAAAAATAAAATAAATGTTGGTCAGCTGTTTAACGAGTCTTTATGTCTCGCTGTTTAGAAAACATCTCTCGATATCGTTGTTTAACAGATCCGTCTCGCTGTTTAGCAAACATTTCTCAATCTCGTTGTTTAACAGATCAGTCTCGCTGTTCAACAAACACCTTTACACCATTTTTTAGTGTTTTCGTCTCGCTGTTTAGCAGACAACACTCTTCATATCCAGCTGTGTAGCGGATATATTCTTTGTTTTGCTCGAGGACTAGCAAAATATAAGTGTGGGGTGTTGATAAGCACGTAAATGCTACATTTTATATCCATATATATATTATCTAGGACTCGATATTTGGCTAACAATATTATTTTAGTGCTTTTATAGAAAGTACAAGCAAACTCGATCACCCGGAAAATAAGTGGCTAAATTTATGAAACTAAATGACGTATGCGACAAAATGCAACTGAAGTTATTTCTCATGGCACCAATGGAGTTAAATTGGCTGTCATTTCTTGTTGCCACACCACTTATCTCACAGCTAGGAAGCACAACAGTAAGGAGGATAGACTAAAGTGGGCCGGGTGCTGATCCAAGTGAAATTTGGTGCAACAGTGTGTGAAGTGGCGTTCTTATTTGGATGCTGTTGGCTTGGATACGTGTCTATCAGTATTTTATGTTCTCTACCAAACACAAAAGAGCAAGCGGTGGCCTCTTCCATTTTCAGAGATTAAGACTACACAGAGAAGAAGAAAGAATACGTTCTTTAACTACATCAGAATGATTCTTGCCGTAGTCGTCGTTGCCTCTAGGCAGATGGAGTCTGAGTTCTGTCCGGAATCAGCAACATGAATACTTGCAGGCAGTGGCGCTTGTTTGTACTAAATTTTGGGTTCTTTTTGGATTGGAGGCCTGGAGGTACAAATGGGGTTTGTTGTGGACTGAGCTTGATTTGTTGGTTGAGCTCGTTGCCGATCATTACCAGGTGGTCGTGGACTAAGACCGTGGTATGAATGGAGATGGATGATCACAGCGAAGATGAGGGACGAGAAGTGAATGATTTGATTCGCAGGCGATGGATTCGATGAATTATTCAACAACATTTTATATTTGAGGTTCTCTGTGGATTGAGATTTAATCGAATTGGAGGTTAAGAGGAAGAAGTAACGGAACTAGTGCCGTGGCTGAAGTGTGATCCGAGCAGTTCAGGCAGTGACGATGAAAGTTGTTGAACAAGTTCTTCGAAGGCAGAAGTGTAATGGGTTTCTTCGGTATGAATCGAATGAAGACGGACAATGAGTAGATGAAGAGAAGATGGTGATGTTGTGTGTATATTGCTGGCGCTGGTTTGTTGTGTCATGTATTGCCATGGTTGTGGACTGAGTATGGGTGTTTGCCGATTTGATTATGCTGCGAAGAAGATGTTTACTGCAGCAAGGCTAGCTCCTGTTGGTGGAGCTGTTTGTGATCAATGGCAAGGAGCTGGTATATGTACTGCCGGCTGCAGAAGTGATGATGTAGCTGGACGGTGAAGAAAAGGGAGGAACGTGTAGCAGGTGCAGTTGGTGGCCGTAAGGACACAAGATTGGTGTGTTACCTGATCTGAAATGAGAAAAACTGAGGCTTCAATGACAGCATCTCCCAATGATATCTTGTGGTTGTAAATGATGGGTTCTGAGAAGAATTTAAAGGCTCGGAAGCCAAGAACAATACAGAGTCTGTGGAGTTCGATTTGCGAAGGAACTGAACTGAATTCAAGCTGGAAAACCAGCAGAAATGGTTGCGACGTTGTCGTTGTTGGGTCTGGTCCGGAATGGTGCTGCTAGTGATGTGATGGAGGAGATGAAAGAGGTATGAAGTTCAGTTAGCTGTTATTATGAAGGTGCATCTCGAGTTGTACTGCTAGAGTATGGCCTGAAGACGAGAATCGATGGTGGAAAATGCTCAAGGGACATTTTTTCCAGGTGCAGTGGGTGCTGTAGTCGGACTTTGAAAGAGTTCGGATCGTATGCTGGAGCTACTATTGTATGGGCCTGGACTGGGCTGTATTCGTGGGTGGTATTCTCCCTAGGAGAATTAAGGGAGTTATATTCGTCGAGATAGAGAATCAGTGGGGAGAGTTCCGACAACTAAAAAAAAAAGCTGCCGCTACAGAGCCGATAGGTGGAGAAGAAAAAGAGGCGCGGCCAGAAGCTATTAGCAGGGGAAGACAAGGGTTTGCGATTATTGTGTTTTCATTTCCATATTGATTAGGTACTGAATCTCTTTAATATGTTTATGGTTTTTGGGAAAGTCATGTTTGGCTAGATATTTTTGTAACTAGGATTTATGGTTGAAACTATTTGGGGGTATTAGGCTATTTGAATTGATGAATTTAGCAAAAGACTATTATGATATGAATAAATTAATTCTTGATATTGTTTATCGATTTATTGAAAACTAGTTGTCGCTTCGCCGGTTTTATAAAACCTATATGCATATTGAATTAGTTTTACAAATATGTTTCTTCTTATTTTTTTGATAATCTATGCTTCGATTAATTCCTTGATGGGTTATGCTTAGAAAAGCCGAATAATATTTGTGAACTAAATTTAGTTTCGTATAACTTTCTCGCTGATGCAATTTGATGGTGCATGCTTGGATTTAGTCTTTTGATGTGCTATGCTTAGGGTATACCAGTGATATTTGCGACACTAATACATAGTATAATAGGTGATGTCGATAGAACGGACAATAAACATATTTTCATGAGTTATGTTTCATTTCAGTAATTGAATATAATTAATAGTTGAAATTATAAACCCTGGTTATCGGCTCTCTCACTACGAGTTCACTATATTAGTTTACTTTAATTTATTTTTATTTTTTTATTTCATTTTGTTATTTCATTTTCAATTATAAAAATCCCAAAAACATCTTTGTTGGTTGATTAGAGATATTGATTACAGTATTTCCACCGCTCCTCGTGGGAACGACCCGTACTTTCCTCTGTCTACTAGTTAGACACCGTGCGATTGCGGTTATTACATATAGGCATCTCCGGATCCTATCAGTTATTGATTCGATATTTCAAATCATTCCTTCGGGATACAAAGTTCTTAGTAGCCCTAAAATCATTATTCTAACGACATATAGATAAAAGACAAGTTGAGTAAGAACCTTTTTCATCTCCCGGCAATTTCTCCTTTCTGATCCTTTACGATTTGATTCCTTTACATAGAAAAACATTAACAGCTTCAACCACATCCTTTTTGGTAATGCCTCTAGTTACAGGGACCATAATTTCGTATCTTTCCGAGAAGAAGGAATGATACATGAAAGTAATCATCAAGATGGAATATTTTATATATGAAGAGAAATGGTCATGACCAGTCTTATAAAAGGGGTCAGTGAACCAGTAAGACATAGGTAAAATCTTACCGTCCATGAACCGTAAAATACACAACCTTTGACAAACCTTTATATTTTGACTCTATCTTAGGATTCACGTGTGTTGCCCATATTGGTTGTAGGCGCAGGAATATTGAGGAAACTAGGTAACTTGGGGTAGTTACTTGGTCTCAACTATACGAAGTTGGTGGTGTCTTTGTACAACGACTTAATTCTGAGAGTATTCAGAACTGGACTAGGTCCCGAGGTTTTTCTACATTTGCGGTTTCCTCGTTAACAAAATCTTGTTGTGTGCTTTTACTTTACTTCTTGCATTATAATTTGTTTAAGTTATAATTAAAGTAATTGCACTTGTACGTTAATCCCAAACACTTGGGTTGATCCATGTAGTTTAAGGTTTATTTCAGAGTTATACTGTATACCAATTGTATACCTTTTGGTTTGCTATCTTATTGACAGTCTCTGTCTATATTAGTTCACGCAAGGTATTGAAATTATAAGTTTATATCGAAAATATTGTGGTGTACTTGGTATTCTCGTCATTTCACTAGAAATTAAGATATAATTTTATACATCTAACACTGGCAACAAGCTTGAGATAGCAAAACCTGCGAGTTCGACCGAGCGATTCTGTAACAATATGAATCATCCAAAAGGAAGTGAAACTCGTTCAAATCCAAGATTTTTTATTATCATTTTGAATAGGATAAAAATACGATGCCAGCGGTGAAAAACTGGAATCAGTCTGACGTCATAGGAATAAGTTATGAGCGTTTGAAGCAATTCAAAATTAAATAAGTTGTTGGAAACATATAATTGTTAAAGTTAAATACACATTTTACTCAAGGCAACCACATAATATTAAGGAAACTAAATTGTCAATCTTCCATGGCTGACAGTTGAATGACTTATAGGGGAACCCACGTTTCTACTGGGGCAACCACATTTGTTAAGAACACCCATTAGTTCAACTCAATACTTCCATAATTTTTAACAACACCAGCTCATTCAAAATAGACATCTGAGCTTCTTCCTCAATCCAACTGCACAAATCAGCAAATGTTGATGAGACTCATGATTGTTTGTTCGTTGTCACTTTTATGGATAACAGATGATGTTTGACGGAGAATGAGAATAGTGGAACTCGGAGGAATTAGAGTTGGGGATCAATAATGGTGAATTTAAACCAATACTCCTTGGAGAATGACACGTTCATTGCAAAATATAATTAACACTCTTAAAATAGGGGTTAAGTTGTATGTTGCAGTCGTAGCACCTTATATTAGGAACTTACCAAGTGGATGGACTTAAAATGATGCAATATGTGGTTCTCGGAAGCCCTAAACTTCGTTACAGGATATTTATTATTGTCGCCATTATATATATTTAGCTTAATTTTTTTTCTCCAGTACATAGAAGGTAAAAGAGCATATGAAGTGGGGCCACCAGATAATATTTCAAACATGAACAAGTTTTCTAGGTATAATATGAACCCATTGACTTGTAGCCCCAGATATCCACATCCACCATCCACCGGACCATCATTTTCTCAATGCGATGTTTCTCTAGATGACTATACAAATAATAGTGTTGGAACAAGTAGTTTGGATCAAAAAGGAGATATCCCTAAGCAAATGGTCTCAGGGATGATAAAGGTAGGGTTAGGCAAAAACAAGACCGGAATGAGGCTAAAGTTGTGAACGATGAAGTTGATAATGTGGCACACGTACTTAAAAAATACAACACTCACAGGATGGATAAGCCTAATGAAAGTGGAGTAATGTTTCTTGAATATTCAGATATCAAAAGACAGAATGTTGATATGAAAATTTTGGAAATTGACTTAGGCTCCTTGCCTTCGTTGCAAATTATTGGGATTTAAAAACTCCAGATTCTCATTCTGATCTGGATTGAACTTCAATATCATGAAAACTAAATTAAAATCATCGAGGTCAAAAATTCAAACATAGACGAGTACTTGAAAATTTCCAAAGGAGTTAAGTATAAAAATTGGCTAGGTTGAAAAATTCATTCCTAATTGATTTATGTTCTGAAACTATTTAAATCGTGAAAACTCAAACCTAGTTGGTTTTGTTATTTGCAAACCTAACCAATTGTTGATTTAATTTTTGAAAAAAAATGGATAGTAATAATAAGCTACATCGAGAATTTATAGGTAGCCGATCCTTGTATTTATATTTTCTTTACACTCCTCTTACGCTCGATCTCATCGGTTATTCTTTCAGAAAACTAGATGTTAGTGGTATTCTTTTATAATAAAATCCTTTATTTGTCGGTCACCACTCAAATTGTCCATTGTCTATTGGAATCACATACAAAATTTCCTCCGAACCATTTTTAAGGATCTACCACAACTTGATCGTGGTCTGAAAAGTTTTACGGTCTCCTGCTGACGAGTAAAGTTATCTTCATCCGAACGTTCGAAACAATTTAGGGTCTGGTTCATGACTTGAACCAATTGGATAGTAGTATTTGAAGTTTTACCCTCCATTTTTGAAATAACAGAAGTTCTGAATTTCTTTCTTTTGATGATTGAAACATTTCCAAATGATAAAATCATTGCTTAAGCAATTTTCAGTTAATCTACAAAATTAATTCTTGAACAATAAATTGTTTCGAACTAATATTTTTCAGTACCTTTGAACATTCAATGTTTGAATTCATATTTCGAGATGTTTAACAAGACAAGCTTGACTCGAAATTTCTTCCTTGCAATAAATCTACTAGACGTCATACGACGTAGTCTCATATAGATAGAATGGTGATGCATGTGAGTAAATAAAATGGTTCAATTTTCACATACCTTGTTGATGAAATTCGCCAAATATCTTTGTCGATCTCCAGTCTTCGAGGGTGATATCTGATACTCGATTATCAACTTTTATACCTAGTCTGAGACTTGATTTAATAGACTAAAAATCAAGATATAGTTTTTATCAACTAACATTGGTAACAAGCTTGAGATAGAAAAAGTTGTGGGTTCAACCGAGTAGTGCTCTAACATCAATTATTTAATACAAGATACTTTTAGATAATTATTGGTTTCACAACACAATGGATCCCGTTAACGATGTTACCAGATTCAAGGGTTGTACGACCTTGATTCAACCAAAAACATACTAGAATAGAGTTTCGGATATCGTTAGGGATGCATATGGGCCGTTACGGTACAGGTTTTCCCATACCCCGGTACACGTACCTCCTAATGGCTGGTTCCTGTTATGGGTACCTGAACCTGTCCCTGTCCCTGTCCCGGTGTTGTACCTGTACCAGTGATACCTGTCCTGTTCTAGACCGGTACCGAATTTTTACCTGATGCCGTTTCAATCCTTCTCTGCATAATCCTACACATATAACTTATAGCACAACCACCATTAACTCCATGGCAATTAACAACAACAACATCTCTAATTTTTCTTCATTCAACCATCAGAACCCATCCCTATAATTCATACACAATCAAAATCCTAATTTCACTAAATTGAAACCTAATTTCTCAATTAAATAAAACTCATATTTACCGATCTAAATCAAAACCCCAATTTAATTTCATCAAATCAAAACCTAATACAGTATCAAATCAAAACCCCAATTTCATTTCATTTCATCAAATCAAAACCTAATATCATCAAATCAAAACCTTATACAGTATCTGCAGTTTTAATATATCTAACTCGTGATCATAGGCATCCCCCTCATGATCAATAATAGTATTCACAGGTAGTTGATAACAACATGAATCCTTTGAGAGGTCGATTGTAGGAATAAGTGGTAGTAATTGTCTTCTCTGTAAGGAAGAACTGTCTTCTCTGTGAGGAAGAGAAGAGAAGAAGTGACTAATCGGTGAGAATGTCGAGTAGTTTTAGGTTTAGCTTTATTACAATGACCTAAAATCAACAACCAATATTCAATCATAGGAATTCTATCAATGGCTTACATTGATCGGTTCTTTGGTCCGGTCCTTGCATGGGAATCTACTAGAACCGGTCCCTGTACTCACTGTACGACCAGTTCTAAATCCTATTCCTGTTCCCTGTACTCCCTTCTCCGGTTCTGGTCCGGGTTCATCGATTTTGATCTGGTTCCTCGGTTCCGGTCCGGTTCCTGTGCACCCTTAGATATCGTGAGAAATAGGAAAATGAGAAAAGAAACATAATAACAAACTGATTATTTTTCATTCATTTTAAGTCTCACTAACAACATTCAAGGTAATATAAACAATGAGTCATCCATTGGAGATGTTCATTACTCTTCAACAGGCATGACATGAGTCTGCTCTATTACGTCACTTGGAACTCAAAACTCAGACAAGTTTTGATATTAGAAAAAATACACAATCTAAAACATATGTGATTGTTGAACCTAGACTGTCGCCTTTGCACCCTTAATTCAGTCAGTCAACTAACTTTGGCCGAGGAGGACACATCCCCTGATCAAATTTTAACCAATTTTGTTTTCCCATTATCATTAGGAAAAAAACCAAATTAATTTCCCAAATATTTGAAAATTTCTAACGATTTATTCTATTTTCACAACAGTAAATATCATATATTAATCAACTTTACTTAAATTTAGTGTCAAACACTTAACTAATGTTAGTTCTCTGTTGGAATTTCCAAAATACAAGTTGTTATTACATATCGATATAGCGCTAGGACTAATATAACCGGAATTGTTACACATTACTGAAGAATTATGTATTGGCTAGAAAAATTAGCGAAACCTAGTAAGAAAAATTTAGGAATCACTATCACCATCAGATTGGCCTGGATATTGATAAACAACATAAATCGAAATACTTGGTTAACGGAAACTAACTAAAATCTTAATATAATTTCACTAGTAAAATTACCATTACCCCGCCACTACTACCAGGATAAACACAATCCACGGTCCTAGTGTAAACACCAGAGCTAAAAAGGTGTAATTTTTACCACCATCATCGAGATGAAAGACTAACTTTGCCTAAAAAAACAAAAAAGAAAATGAAAAATGTTTCTCACCAACATAACATTATTCTTCTTTTTCCCGCTTGCTTCGCCCTTTTCTTTTTCTTCTTATTATTTTAGGCGGTGACTAAATTCAACTCTATATTATGTCTTTTTTTCTTGTTTTTTGCCTTCTCATTTTAAATCAAAAAGACTAAAACTAAGTCACTTGAAGCTTTGGAGAAGGATGAAGACATTTCAACGTAGTAGGTTACTCCTCTGTTTGATGTTGTTGCAATTTAGAAATTAAATGTACTAATATTGAGGACCACAAATACCTAAATGATGATCAACCTTTGTTGTTGTCATCGTTTACTTTGTCAATTATCTTTGTTTTGACAAAAATAAATAAATCGAGTTTTCTTTCTTTACATAACACTAAGTCACTAATATTAATATAAAAGAAGTAGGATTCATGGAAAGTTAGACACTTTTAGATGGACAAGGTCAGAGAAAATTTGTGCAATTTTCTCAAAAATCCAAACGATAATGAATTTAAGTGTTATATTTTGATGATATGTTCCTCTTATAAGACTCTATATTCCTTAAAAAAATAAGATATCAAACCTCACCATCTACTTAGCATCAAAAGAAAAAAAGAAAAAAAAACTCACCATCTACCAATCTTAATTTCAACCGTTAAATTTGAACGACTGATATTCAAAGGGGTAGATGATCGTTTTATACATCTCGAATTGTTTTCAACTTTTGTAGGAATGCAGAATCTTATAAGAGTAACATATCATCAAAATATTACATTTGAATTTTACGGAAAAAATAACACAAATATTGTCTGACCTTGTCCATCTAAAAGTATCCATAAACCCTCCACAATATAAAATACTCAGATAATCAATGAGGCCGAATGTCAGCGAACAGGTTCCATGCACCATTTTTTATTTTTATTTTTCTTCTTCTTTGGGTAGGGAATCAAGCATTCTCGTCCTCCAGTTTGGTCACAACCATTAACTGAGGCAGACAGTTAGCCGTTTCAGCCTAAACCTAATTTAAAGTTTAAACCGGATGCTCATTCATGTATCCACGCGCAGAGTAAACTAAATTGGACTAATTAACAAATGTATTTTGGCGGGCAAAATGTACAAAGAAAAACTTTAAAAAGGTCGTTTTCATATACAGTACGAGAGAAAGAGAGTTGTGATGTGGGAACAGAGAAAGCGCCTAGTCAGAAAAGAAAACCACGAGGTTATTGGAATGGTGACCTTCCTTTACCCTTTCCATCACGGTTTCTTTCTTTCTCACTTCCTATTCGTACCAACAAAGTAGTAGAAGACGATCCAAGAGAAAAACCCCAAAGAAGAATTCAGGTAAGCGACCTGAGATTACTCCTAGGTTTTCTTTTTTATTGCGTTTTACATTCTTATATTTCTAGGGTTTTATTTAAATTCCAGAAATTTGCATAACTGTTTTAATTTCTCTTCTTTGTAATGATCCTTCTCTTTGAAATGAACCTACTACTCACTTTATTTAAATTTGATTTAGTGGTTTCGATTGTTTTATTTTTTTTATCTTGTGTATGAATTAGTGTATTCTTATATGATTTAGTTGGATATTGATCAGTTTGGTTTTGAAATTGGGGGTTTTAGTCAACAATTTTGGTGTAATGTTCAGTTTAAATCGTTGGTTTTAAATTTAGGGTTTAGTTTCGGGATTAAGCTGTTTAAATTGACTTTTTCCCACTTATTTGAGGAATATAAACGTGTTGAAATTCGATCATTAACAAGCGACTTGGTAATCAACAGAGAATAATTGCTCGTTAACTTTGTGAAATGATGACTTCGGGAAAGAAATATACCTTTTCAGAGAGTGTCTGAAGTCGTCGTGCAAAATTGAAATCATTTGTTCTTTATTTGCAGTTTCAAAGCAAGGCTGTATAGTTCCAAAGGCTTGAATAAGTAACGGATATGAGTTGTAGCTGCTTCCGTTCCTCAATACTAGAACGAAGAAGGGGACCTGCTAATGATCTTGGGGACCTAACAGGTGATGAAAACATTTGGCAGTATCATGCTATTTTATATTCCTGCCTCAATTTTTTTAGTTATTGATGATCTTAGATTAGTTTCTAAACCCTCTTATTTACCTAGGTCCCCTGCCTGGGAATATCAAGGTTTTTACTTACAGAGAGCTTAGATCTGCCACAAACAACTTTCTTATAAGCAATAAAATCGGCAAAGGAGGTTTTGGAACTGTTTACAAAGTAAGCTTTTGCGAGCCTTTTTAATTACAGAGATCAGTTTTGTTGAATATGCTCCGTAAATAGTTCTTTGACCATGTTGAATCTTCATAGCTGAATCAAAGTTATCTTACGTTCGGTGTTATCCTACTGTCACCGGACAAAAAAAAATAAAATAAAAAAGTCCTACTGTCAACTCAAAGAGTACTGTAAGCTTTCACGAATATTCCCTGTTTAGTTACACTTTCACAGCATCAGTTGTGAGCAAGGTTCTCACGGGAACGTGTATACTTACTCTAGATGCATAGCATCTGATAATCTGATAAATGATGTTTGTTTCCAAGAGGCGGTCGCATCACGCAAATCTCTCAAGGTGATTTGATGGCATACACATGGGAGCATATGAGAAATTTAACATCTAGACTTTTCTATTGCATTTGACAGCTGTAGGTTTTACTTGATATTTACTGAACTTGTTGTTTGTTGCATAGCACACTTACACTTGGTTGCAAACTGAAATTTTCTTTGAGAATGAGAGATTAAGCATTAAGGCACGTAGGGAGGGGGATGTTGGCTATTCTTTTCATTCTTTATATTTTGTCTTTGTTACCTTGTTAGGGGGTCCTAAGAAATGGAAGCCAAGTTGCTGTGAAAGCGCTTTCAGCTGAATCAAGACAGGGAGTGCATGAATTTTTGACTGAGATTGATGTGATCGCTAATGTCAGGCATCCAAACCTTGTCGAGTTAATTGGCTGTTGCGTTGAAGGAGCCCATCGCATTTTAGTCTATGAATTTGTGGAAAACAACAGCCTTGACCGTGCATTATTAGGTAATTTCAGAAACTTTATTAAGGAAGGTCAAAATTTCTGAAAGTCGTTATACTCACGAAGGTGCAAAAATGTTTGTTTGACACACATCTTAGGTCCAAGGAATAAAACCATTAAGCTCGATTGGGCCAATAGATCTGAAATTTGCTTGGGCACTGCCAGAGGTCTTTCATACCTTCATGAAGAACTGGAACCATATATTGTACACAGAGATATAAAAGCAAGTAATATACTTCTTGATAAATATTTTGTCCCAAAAATCGGAGACTTTGGGTTGGCTAAACTCTTTCCAGAGAACATTACTCACATTAGTACACGAGTGGCAGGAACAACGTAAGTAATTCTAATATTTTGTATTCTTGACTTTTGATATATCCATGGCATATAGATACCTAATGAAAATATGTTTAGAATTCCTGGGAGACTATCATTTGCTCCCTGCTTGGCTACTTCATTATCAAGCTTGATTCAATAAACATTTTTGTTCGAACAGATCAAATTTCTTTTGTACCCACCACTTTGATCACTTTATATTTAGATAACAAGATCTTTGATGCATGATTATCGTTAACTTAGTATCATTTCGTGCAGTGGCTATTTGGCACCAGAATATGCAATGGGCGGTCAGTTAACAAAGATGGCAGACATATATAGTTACGGTGTCCTGGTTATTGAAATAGTTAGTGGGAGAAGCAGTTCAAAGCAAAACTGGGGAGAGATGCAGAAGTTTCTTCTCGAATGGGTGCGTTGTTTTTTATTGCTCCAATTTTCTTCCTATCGTATTTGTAATATGGGGTTTGCTTTCCTCCTCCTAACTGTAAAATTTGTAAACTCTAGTGTCTTGGAGAATGAGCACTGTATACATAAACCAACGTGTTTCTTTTGAATCAACTTACAAAACCTTAGAAACAAGCTACCGTATTTTAACTTACGTACATGTTTCGCATGAACAGACATGGCAGCTATATGAAGAAGGTAAACTGGTTGAATTGGTGGATCCAGAGCTCAATGAATACCCAGAGGATGAAGTAGTCAGGTACATAAAGGTAGCACTTTTCTGCACTCAGGCAGCAGCAACCCGAAGACCTACAATGACACAAGTAATCACTATGCTCACCAAGAACAAAAGGCTCAATGAGAAGGAACTTACTGCTCCAGGTTTCTTCTCAGAGGGATCGGGATATAGCGGTTCATTAAATAAGAAATCGACATCCAACTCAATTAGCCAAACGATAAGCTCGTTTCCTCCCAGTATCACTCAAGTTACTCCTAGATGATTTTATGGAGAGCATTATAATCATCTCAGTTAGTAATCAGATTCTGACATAAGTCACATAATTACAGAGCGGTTATTCCTACTTTGCTCAAAGAAGATGTGGAAACACATGTATCATCAATGCATCAAAATATAGTTTCATTTTTACACTACGATTCTATATATTCATATCTCTATTGTTACAAGCTTTTGAAGCTGTTTTTCTAGTTCAAAGCAAATTTGTTTCTGATAATTCTTTTTTCTTTTTCTGCCAAGTCTTTAAGGTAGTATTCCAGGTGTGAATCGTGTGAAGTATTTCCTGGAGCATTATTGATTCAAATGGAAAATTCAATACAAACATTCAACAATACCTCTTAATTCAACAAAGATTGATATATTTGAAAATCAAATGGTAGTCCAAAACATAATTCTACAGAAGAAAAAAAAATCTCCACTAGTTCACAATGATGAGAGACCATAGAATTCTCATAAAAAAAACAAACCAAGTGTTCTTATTCTCAGCAATGAATTGGGTGACGTGAGATATCAATGCGCGACCAAGGTTCATAGAGAGCAAGAAAATTGACGCGAAAAAAATTAAAAAAATGTAATAAAAAGTTAAAAACGGTAAGGGATCAAGCACCAACAGCTGGTTCAGGTTCTGATGCTGGCTGGCCCTCGACTGCCTCTGGAGAGGCCTCTTTTTTCGACGACTCATCTGGAGTACCGTTTGCTACTGCGGCTTTAGAAGGTGAATCTCCTGCTTTTGCAAGTTCACCAGCAGCAGCTGGGGCCTTATCTTTAGCATCCTTGGAAACCTCTTTGCCATCATTTCCATCTTTAGCGTCCTTTCCATCCTTTCCATTTTTAGCATCTTTAGAGTCCTTGGCAGGTTCAGGTGGTGGTATCATATGAGGTGGTGGTGTGTGCTTCAGCTTCAAAAGAATTTGACGCATCCTTGCAAGCTCAGTAGGCTTTCCAGGCTTTGGACCTTGAACAACAACTATAGATGGCTTCTTCTCTGGATCTTTCTTTCCTCTCTTCTTCTCAATGTTTGGGACCTCATGGGGGATGAGTTCCGCAATAGCTTTCCAATATTGTTTGTCGGCAGTTTTGTGAAACTTCTCTTGGTTAGCCAAGTATAACTATTCCAATTACATTACAAAAAAGATGTCAGATGAGAAATTTAGGGTAGTACAGAAAAATGAAAACAGCATTGACTACGTTAAGCTTATTACCTTCTCTCTTTCTCTGTTATTGGTCTTGGTAGTTTCACAGTTAAGTTTCCTCTTCTCATAGAAAGATCGTTTATATTCTTCAGCTTCCTCAATGATCTGGTTGCGCATCTCCTTCTCTCTTTTCTCCTTTTCCTCAAGGTGAATGGCATTTTGTCTGCATCAGATAATCTTAATTTATGAATTATTTTTAGCTAAACATGTAGGGCAGTGTAATTATTGACAGAAAATATCCACATATTCTATGGGAATTCCAAAAGTGTGTCCCAGAATAAAACTACATTAACGATTATGCATGAATGAATATATCATATATGGCCTTGGGTAAATACCAATTCATAGATAATTAAGGGGTTAATATACCATTCTGGCGTATAATGACATTCTAGTATTGTACTGTTTTCCTTACAATACTGAAGTCATTAGCCTCCCAATAAGATGATAGTATGAAATTTAGGCCCCCAAATTGTTATCTTGAAATGGGTCAAGGCCTTCTATATCATGATTCAGCAACTTAAATGCTAAAAAGAGTCGAAATATTTCATCAAGTACCACCACAAGAGAACATTATGAAATTAGAAAATAGATCACTTCATATTCCAACATAAGCCTATAGCCTTTGATGGAATTATGAATATGTCTCGTTGGGAAAACTGCAGATCCAAACTAGCACAACTGAATTTGTTGGGAGGCAGAGGACACATGCAAGCTCCCATGGTACATTGTAGATTCATTTTCTCATATTGTAATAGCCATTATGACATTCAAAGTGATACAAGATTACCACAGACATCAGCCATCAAGAAATGCCACACGCTGCACGAGAAATAAACTTCCCATTTGTGCTGGTCCACCACTAAAACAACTTTGTTCAAACACGGTTTAAAAGCCATCTAGGTAACTCGAAGAGATAATTTTTTGAAACAGACTTAAACTTATTCCTAACTATGGTTGGTGTGCTTGCAGTTCCTTGAAATGGATGGAAAATTGCAGAAATATGTAATAGAGGGGAGTATCTCTTCTCTCTCAATGTCGGCAGTAACAAGGAAATAGAACTGCGTCTGTAAAATACCTCTCCAAACCTTGCCTATTACAAATAAGTGGAGAAAATGCTGCTATACCACCTGCGAGAAATCGCTAACATACCAAGTAGTTAGACATAAGCTATACTCAGTTTCAACTAGTTACCTTTATCCCTTCCAATTAGCCACGTAGACCCAGATTTTAACCAAGTCTTTTTAGTGTTGACCAACGCAAATGGGAACTTTTCATAAATCTCTAGAAACAGCCATACAAATGTGCATCAAATTGGGGGGAACCAAAAGAAGACCTGATAAAACCCAAAATGCCGAATCACCTATCTCTATCCATGTTAAATGTACATAACCAACAAAAATATGATGGCGATGATTGTCTAGTACCAAGATCTAAAGGGGGAAGGTGAACCCAATTATCATTATGTCTTCACATGACGCGATATTGTTCACCTAGCAGAGCTTAGCTACACACGCCATGTCCTTCAAACAACTCTTCAATTTGACACTATTCCCACAATCATGACAACCATAAGTATCTGAACTAAATCCAACTACACAGTTTAGCTTTCCCCTAGTTATGCTGATTTTGTTATAGGAACAATTGATATTAAAACTGAATCAGAACTGATTTCTTATTAATACCTCATCAGGTCAACCAATCTCATTCTTATGATTAGCTCGTAATTATTACATAATAAATTCAAATGAATTCCACTCAATTCCTAAACTAATCTCGTTATGTTTCTTTGCGTTGGATTCTAGTTTTGTTAAATAACTTAAATAAGCAAATAATAGATCTAATTAAAATTGTGCAACCCTAAATCTGTAACAAATGGATAAACCTAGATCTAAGCTGATAAATCATATATAAACAGATCAAGAAGAAAATTAAGATCTAAAGAAAGAGTGTATCTAACCTTCGCCATTCACGAAGAACAAATCCTTCTTCAGGTTGCATTTCAGTAGGAGGAGGAAGAGCAGGACCATCAGAAGTAAAAACCCCATCAACATCTTCACTCATATCATACCCGATTTTCCCATTCCCATTGACATTCCCATTACCAAAAGGAGATTGCGAAGACGAATAATCAGCATTGTCATTATGATTAGCTGGGGATGAACTAAATCCATAGATCTCAGGTGAAGCTGAAGAATTATTTGCCATATCAATGTCATCAGCTGGAAATCCACCTTGATAATCATCAGATTGATGACGGTATGGTGGTGGATTAGGATCTAGTACATTGTCATGTTCATGATCTTCATAAACATCATTCGCAAAATTTGAATACGTAGATTCATCGTATCTTTGGGATGGTAATCCAGAATCATAACCACCAAGATATCCATCGCCACCTTCATCAAATCCTCCTCCTCCATGAGGATTTCCTTCTCCTCCATTATTACTGAATGTATCAAACGCCGACATTATTTCTCCTCGCTATAATTTCTTCTCTTCTCTTTTTTTTTTTTTTTTGTTTCTCTCCCGCGAAACAAATCTCTCTTTTCTCTCTGGAATGTTAATGTTTCTCTCTCTACTGTCTACGAAGTTTGATCTGACTTCCGAGAGATAAAAAAGGGCCTTCTCTTTCCATTCAAACGTGTCTAATAAATGGAACTATTCATATCCAAATTACTATATTGTCCTTGAGTTTCTTCTACGATATGCCCAATTGCCAATGATTGATGGATCCATTGGAACTAAATCTTTTACCGGGGCCATCTTTGTTTTTGGATTAGAGCAACCTATTCAAGACTCTCTGAACTGATGTCTTTGGAATCAGACGCAGCTATATTAGTTCGGTACAACTTTGTTACTTGGAGTCTTTTTTTTCTTACCGAGGAGTAAGGGCAATAGCACTAGGGTGGAAAAACGAGAAGATTTGCCTATATGCCCAAAAATTTTCCTGTATGCCCTTGGCATGGCTTAAACAAGTTGCTTGAGAAAATACCTGCCAAAATGTGCAAGTGCAACTCTCCATTTCAGGTTGTAACTTTATATCAAGTAGAAAAAAACAAAGCAAACAAGGTCCTATTTTAAACATCTTTGGATCGTAAGGAATGGTGGTTAGTGACATTAGGTGAGAAGTTCGTATAAACATTGTAAAAGCGGTCAGAGACGTTACAACATAGAAACATCAATATTACATCCGACTTCTGTTTCAGTACCAATCTTTTTCTTCCATACTAATTATACTTCACCCATTGCAAACTACAGCAAATGCTTTTTTAGGATGATCTTGACCTTACAGAAGAAAGCCACTATTCCCATGAAAGAAAAATGTTAATCACCAAAAAATGGGACAATAACTACTTCGAAGAAAGTTGGGACCAGTGGGGTGACTGGGGTCCAACTCCTAAATTTACATCTCTCTATACCCACGAAATAGAAGTTCTATCTTAAACAAATGTACAACTCTGAACAAATTAAATGATTCTTTAGATTTCTTCTTCCAGAAGAACCCGACACCGTCAGAAGTTAGTGAGATGCACCACGGTAGAGGAGATGCCCTTATATTGCCTTTCTAAGCAATTTCTGTGTACAAATGACAGAATCGATAGTAATGCATGGACTGCTAATTGAAGATCTCGACAGCCCAAGCTTTTGATTCCCAATGTACGGTGTGCATATATCTCAACATCGGCAGCTACATGAGATAACGGAAAAATGAATATGTAGCTCTCATTTTGTAAAGGACAGGATGGGTGTTAGTAAAATATCTGGCAGATGGTGGCATCCATTGTAATACTCCTGCGAACTCTGGCTTCAACCATTTACTTCAAGTGCTGCTTGTAATAACCTAAACCAACCTTTAGAGGCTGACATGGCATTAATATCTTGCAGATGGAGGTATTCGTTGCAATACTCGTGGGAACTCTGTCTTAAAACGTTTATTAGGAACTGCTGCTTGTAATGACCTAAATCAACATTGGCATTACTACTAATGGTTAGTTATCCGTCCCGAGTTTTCAAGTCATAGTATAGTAGAACTAAAATATACAAAAGCAAGACTACAGAAAAGATAGCAGCCAAAACCATCGGGGAGCAAAAGGATTTACGCACCTCGGCGAACCTATGCGTTTATGAGTATCCTGACCAAGTTTGACTTTCAGATTCATGAGGGCCTCTTCAGCTGCCTGCAGAAAAGGGTTCCCAAAAGCGTTTAAACTTCAGTTTACAAAAACACAATCCACAATTCCACATCATCAATTCAATTTCAGTGACTTGACATAAAACTAAAAAAGAAATTTACCTGCGCCGTAGCTGCATCCAATGTTAACCCATTACCATTTCCAAACACCTGACCTCCTATTTCAACCTAACAACAAAATAAAGATGTGTCAGAAACAACAAGTCCGCATTTTGGCTCAGATTATCATCTTCCAGTCTAAAACTGGCACACTAAGTTTTTGCTTAGGGTTGTTTCCGTCCAATTCAAACCCATTAAGACTCTTAGGTGTTTTTAGTTATGTAGGAATCATATTTATTAGAGCAATCAATTAAGTTTTTCAGGATACATAACAAGTTGATGTGATTGAGTAGTATCTTAAGTAAAAAACTGACCATTTGAAGATTGGAAGAGCCAACCAGCAATCTAATATTCATAAATTTCTATTATACAGTTTTGTACAGGGTTTACCTGGGCATAAGCTTCTCCTTTGTGGGTTAAACTAGTTGAAGATGTCGGCCGTGTTCGAAAATCTAATTTAAGACCTTCGTCCATACACTGAAAGCAACATGGCGCACATGAATTTCAAGAAATTGCATTTTCGAGGCAGACCTAATGTTAAGATAGTAATGTATAGGAAAGAAAAATAGGTAACAAAAAAATGAAAAAAGAAGAGAAACGCGGAGGGACTAGTGTTCTTGCAGTTACCAACTCTTTAAGGGTAGAAATGGGGTCCAAGTTACTTTGTGATTCTTCCATCCTCGTGTTCATATACCTAGAGGGCTCTGATGTACTTGATGCTGGTACAGAGTCCTCATTCAGAAATGGCTGACGAAAAGAATTTGAATCATTTATATAACCATTCATATCCACATTTGAAAGCTTGTTAGGGTCCCCATACACAGTAGTTTGATCTGGCTTAGCGTTTATTAAATATTTATCTGCAAAAACAGTTGTCTAGACTATCAGCACTAAGGTCCCATGCCAAAAGCAGAGGCACCATTAAATCTGAACCAGGTTAGATTCTCCAAGACGGGAAAAGAAAATTAAAAGCTGACATTGATCAAGATGTTAAAATTTGTAAACTGGTATATTAGTGATTGAAGTTGATAAATATCTTGTACGAATATAGAACTATAACTAACATAATTGCTCTCTGGTTATGGCAGAAAGTGAAAGATAGCATGCTTGCATCACTGAACAAAGCCATTAGCAACTAGATAAATTTGGAAAAATGCATGCATGTTTCAGCTATTCCGTTTACTTAGATCCAAACAGAAAGATATGAATGGCAATTAACCACAAGAAAAGAACATTAACAATCGCTACAGAAGATGCCAACACAGACAGAATACATGAAGATTCTCTGCTAGTCTAAAGTTCATAGTAAAGATGTATAGATGAAACATATCACTTCAAGGCAGAGATACTAGTTGCACTTCATGAAAAATAAAAGCAAGATTCTGAACAACTGGCAAACAAGAGACAGATGCTCGAAATGAGATTAGGTGGTTTCTTACTAGCCAAAGTCCTCAGAGAGCGTTCTGCTGCTTGGCGTTGGGCTTCCTTCCTCGTCTTCCCAATTCCTACACCTATTTTTTCCCCGCTGAACCAAACCTATAAGAACACAGAAGTACAGTATAATTAAGATACCAACTGCTGCCTAAAGAAAAATAAGATATCTTAAGATCTAGCAGATTTTAACGGGTTGAGAAAATTTGAAGCTCAAGAAGTAAGAAACCGAGGAACAACCTCAATTGAGAACTGCAATTCCGCACTGGCAACCAAGGCTGACCTGAATATCACCTATAGGTATTTACAAAACCAAATAATAGAATTGAGAAAAAAGTTACAAATAGGAAAAAGAAGTCAAGGCTATTTTGTAACATATTAAATAGGTATGCATCATTTATGTAATATAGTATCCTTCTTTATTACCTTTGATCCACACTTGATTGCAATATCTTGTAAAACTTTAGCAGGGGTGTCTGGATACTGTGAAGTACCTCGTCCAGATTCAGTCTGCAGATCCTTGCTGCTCGGAGCTAACCGAGCAAGAGGCATCTCTTCATCTTTAGGACTAGGAGACAACTTGTTGTTTGAAGCTGATCGACCCAGTGGCGCCTCCTCACCTATACAGCAAGGAGATATTGAATTATATTTAAAGCTTCTCAACCAGGTAATCAATTTTTCAAGCTAACTATTTCGAAAGTAAATCTAGAATGAGATATACAATAAAATAGGTTTGCATCACTTTTATGTAAAGAGTTATACTCCAGTGAGTAACTTTTGTGTATAATGAACATCAACTCGAAGAACAAATCCAAAATCTCAAATCCGAAGGAGCACTGAGCTATAAGCCAATAAGCAACCATTTATTTCCTAATTACACAAGTCTCTTTTAACCGCTACCTGAAAAGGATTGATATTTTGGGTGTGTACGGCTTAACTTTGCTCGATCATCTCCGATATGTACCTACAAAAAAAAGGTCTTTTCAGATTTTTACACTGCATCAGTAAATGTTTTCTTAAGACATCATAAGAGAACTTACAGATTGTGATGAGGAAACAAGACAAGCACAAAAAAAACTAGGAAAAACAAACACAACAGAAAAAGAGGAAAAGCTCAAGTTGGAAGACAAGAGGGACCCAATGGAACAACAGAAAAGCTAAGCTAGATCGATGTAGATTTATTTTTCCTCCAGTTGATAGTAATGTCCTCAATTTGTATACCCTAGAAGCAATTGTCTGAAGAAGCCCAGTATTGTGATGGGTACATGTTTTGCACGAACAAACGTTCTTAAGCAGAACCAGTAAGAATTGGTTAGGTTTTAAATATACTAAGTCCAATCTATCTATTTAAGTATTTTCATTACAAATCTGATGGGGAAAGCATTCAACTCCAGACTGTAAGCATGTTAAACCAGCACGCTTTACCTCTTTAGGTAATCTCAGATTTTCATGAAATGTTCTTTCTGATTGAACAGAACCACCGGTCCCTTGAAAAGAAGATGAACGCTGAGGTCGGCTGTTTTCAAAATGCATAGCTTCTGATTCTACAGAAAAATCCTTTTGTACTTGTTTGGGTAATGCCCGGTTTTGCTTTGGTGGGCTAGTCTCTTCTTCAGATGGGAACCAATTTCCACGTGATTGTATAGGCGGGCCAGGAACTGGTGGAGCGGGGGGCCTGACTGGAAAGGGAGGAGATTCCTTCGGGGGATGTTCTCTAATGTCTTGACCATGTTGCAAAATCAAAAGCCTTCTCCTTGTATCTGGATCTAATTCCGATTCAGGGACCTCGCCCTCTTCTCTGGCAGGAGAATTTTGCAAGCTAGCTTCTGATGGGCCCACGCGATTCACTGGATTAAATGATGGTGGTGCCTGAGGTTGTTGTTGGAGCTGTTGATCATGGAAAGGCATTACCGAGCCTTGCGTAGAAGGTTGAGGCACTGTTGGGTTTGATGACGAACCCACAAATTGCTGAAGAGTCGAGAACCTTGGATCAATACTATTGGGGATTGAAAAAGCTGGCACGATATCCTGGTAAATGAAAAATTCAAACACTTTGTCACGATATCGTAACCATTTCCGGGGAATATTTCTATATGAAGATTCAACAAAGCTCCTAATTGTATTAAGCACAAAAGTTGACCATGAACAACATGGTTTTTTTCGAAGCATAGGCACAACAGAATTCAGGTCATGTATTCTGTGATTTACACACGGGCAGTTCACATGACTTATCCTGCATATCGACAAAAAACAATTATTGAAACAACAATGAGATTGACCTTCAATTTCCTCTCAACCTCAACGTCAGCCATGCCCTCGAAGCGCAGTGGACCTCTGTTTGCAGCAGTACCATCATCCTGAACACGATGATAAATTGTGTCAATTAGAAGGACAACTGAAGTCCATGATGTACCATAAAGACCACAAAGCAACTGCATAGCATACATGGTTGTACGAGGATGAAACCCAAACTTGCCTATTAAACTGTTAAAAATGCTTTAATCTATTTTGGATTCAAGTCCACCAATGGAAATCTTAGGTATGACTATTGCTTGATATCGTAATATGATGAGATGTACAGAGATACTTCTAGTGTGGTAAGCTGCTACTCCAAACAGATGGAGACTTCTATATAGTTCATGTTTACCACTTACCTCTGAAATCAAAAAGTTGCTCACGTCAGGAGGAGATGGGCCTTCTTCCACGTCATCTTCATAAAATATGCCAATAATCCGTTGCAAAAGACTTTCATCAAAATCTCTGCCAAAATTAAATAAACCAATTTCATCAACCATAAGCCACAAACAAGTAGATTCAGAAATAAAGGTTCTCACAGTGAAAGCTGAAGAATAAATATCAATAAACTAACTTCTGCATAAAGTTCTTACTTGAAAAAACCACCTCTAACATTGCAAGCAACATTTCTTGCAACACAAAGAACCGGCACTACATTGTTTGCCTATAAAGAAGAGAGTTACAGTGAGCACACAGCGATAATTGCTTTATCTTTAATAAGCAGAACAAAGCAGGTGATGGTTTAGTATACCTCAGCCTGAGGAGCATAGTAGGGAGCAAATGCAGGAACAACATGCACTCTAGGTTGATCTATCTCATCCCACACTTTCAGACGATCATCAATAACCAGAGCCATTTTAGGATCACATATGCCACCATGAAAAACATTCAGCAAAGATTTCCGCAATCCTATTTCCAATGTCACAAAAGGGTATAAAGAGGTTTAACACTGGTAAGCAAATAAAAGCAGGAAATACAAAAATAATACGGCATTCTTCTTCAAATATGAGGTGGATGGAAACAGTATATATATACTCTATAATAGTTATTATGAACGAAAGCCATTTTTGCCATGAAAGTATACTTAGTTACTATGCTTTTGATTCACATAAAACTGCATCAAGAAATATACAGTGCAAAAAAATATTTACCCGCTTTGACGCATACAATGCGATTCAATAGTTCGTTTGAGCTGATTAAATTTGATTCAGGATCAAGAAGCCTCCACATTTCCAAAGCATAATCTCTTTCAGCCATTGTGCATACATAAACCTCAAAACGCTTACGACCTCTAGCAGTTAAGTAGCTCCTCAGATCCTCCCATGCAGGCCTCAACCTCACAAGAACACTTGTGTCACGAATCTGTAAGATACAAATGCTATTATTACCATAAAGGATTCCCAGTCAACGCAAAAGCAACAAAATTAGGAGCGCTGAATAGACTAAATGTGTAAGCAAGAATATTGTGTTAAAATTCCGATTATTAACTGCCCAGATTACTACAACGAGACAACCATATTAATCTTATTAATGCCATCAATTTAGGGAACTGTATATAAGTGAGAGAAGTATATCATCGTGGTATATGGTCCTGGCAGAGGGAGCTAGCTATTATTTCATGGTCGAGCAAAAAACAGTACAATGTCCAACAATGCTTTGATATCATGGAATTCTGAAAAGACACATACCAACGGATTGATGCGAGTCAAGATAATGTTCTTCTCTTGTAACCTTATAAGCGGGCGAATAATTGGTTGATGATTATCAGACAAAGCTGGAAAGACTTCGGACTGAACTTTGATCAACCTCCCATTTTCCACAATCTGGTCAGTTTCTACATATTGTTTCAAGATAATCTTGTCATCTTGATATCGCTTAATCTCTTGTAACATGCCAGAAACTCGCTGTGGGTCCATCTCAGTAGTTATTTTTCGCTGTAAAGCATCAATTCGGTCCTCAAAAGAACGCATCGTATTTGCGACTATTAGTGTCTCATCTAGATCAAACACAATTCCAAGACATCGAAGGTTCAACATGACAAGAGATGAGTTGTAAAGCCCCTGTGGAGCATAAAAGCCCCAGAAACATGCACCGTGCAAGGGATTTCTTCTGGAAGGCATGGCCACCAAATGCAGCTCTTCCTCTCCTACTCCCATAACTGCAGTCTGTAGAACAAAGTGCCATCTAATGATCAATAATCATAATAACATGCATGGACATGTGTAAGCACTTGCCACATATTGCATACATATTAAATGGGATAAAATTTATGAATCTGAAAGTAAATAGTAAATATCAGAACTCAAGCAACATTCAAAGGGACTGCCATGTGCCATCAAACCAAAGCATTTTCCTGCCAGACATCGGGACAAGAAACTTCAACAGCCTACTTTTTAATGACCATTATTGGGAAAAAAAGAGCTCACTTCCAACAATCTAAAAAGCCAATCACGTAAAGTTTCTTATACAAATGGAAACGCGACTCTATACTAAATAGTTTAAACGTAAGCAAATAGACTTTTGTTGTGGTTTACTTTGATATTGCTAGGTATCAATTAGCATTATGTCAAGCTCTTTGATTGAACTTCTACTCCTTCAGAATTAGCTGTAAAATTTGTGATAAGGTTATTTTGTTCTAAACAAGAGTATTCTCCAACATGTCAAAGTATCCTAGACTAGATCCGTAGAGGCACTATTACAACATTCACCTTCTATATGTATAACATGAATCTCATTCTATATGCTTTCAAGTTCCTATTGACAGCTGATCAGTTGCTATGATCAAAAACCTAAGCTATCATCAATTGCATTTAAGTCGTTATCAACTGTTTTCAAACTTGACACTACCAAAAAACTAAATTAACCCATGGCAAACAAAGCAATTAATAGTGTCATGATCAAGGAACTAATGAAAAAAAAAAATTCATGCAAATCAACCATAAAACACATATATCAACTTATCAACTAAGAGTATAAGTACTACATGCCCAACTATCTCAGTGAACTATGCCCATGAAAAGCATTAACATAGAAAACATATGCTAAATGAGATTACCCTAAAAGCATACTCATGGAATTGACATAATTAGCCACCATAAAGCTCATTCAGCATCACTTTTGCATCAAGAATTAGTTCCAAATCCAAGATAGAAAACACAGCATTTTACTTTAAATTCAGCTTCATCATAAACTTAAGTAGTTCTAGCTTTCCAAGTTGAGCAATATTCGTGTAAAAATGTTTAAGCAGTTCAATGATGTGCCATCATGTAACAAAAATCATCACATTAAAATCAGAACCAAGACTTGAGTTCAGTGTAATCCACAGAGTAGTATCTAAAGTATCTATTGATTGGGCACTTTTATTTTAGAACCTCAATTCAAATCCTCTGAACTAATTTATCCCTTCTTTCACTTCTCTGTTCGAGTTTATACCTTGTTCTCTCCAAGCAAAGAATAATGCAATGTATACAATAGCGAATCTTCAGACTGTGACTTTGATGCCTCCATTTTGAAGCTGACACCGTTGGGGGCAATAGTATGAAGTACTGCAAGAGGTGGGCACCTTTCACTAGGTTGTGAATAGGTTGAGATCCTGATTTCCTTGTTCAACATAATAATGTCCATTTGCTGGTTCTGAGGGTAAATCTCTACTTCCCCGAGTAGTGAATTCCCTTCATATACCATAGATTTGAACATATTTATTTAATCCTTTTCTTTAGAAAAAAAAAATCAAAAATTCCTTCTCAAAATATATATCAAATCCTTGCTGAAATTTCAGTTCCCCTTTTGGATTTCATGATTCGACATTAGATAAAGAGAAGATAATAATAAGTTCAAGAGAGTCCGGAAGGAGAGGTCTAAATCTTGAATCTGATAACAAGCTTCCGAAAAGAGGTCAAAAGTACTTAAGATATTGTGTTGATTTCATCTTGAGATTTCGATATTGTTGCGTCTGATATTCAATCAATCTAACTCAATCTTGATTTATCAAGTTTTTGTGTTTTTCGTTTGTAAAAATTCTGAGATATTTTTTTAGGTCAAGATCAAAGAGGGGGCGAATACGGCGGAATTTGATTGGAATACAAGAAAGTTTTTTCTTTTCTTTTTTTCTTTTGTTAGATCGGTTTTTGGTTTTGAGTTTACAGTGAGTGACTTAGGGTTTGATGAGAAATAGGAAGAAGACGATTTTTTTTAATTTTTAAAATAAAATAATAAGAAGAAAATAAAACCCTAGAAGAGAAAGTGAGACCACGCAAGCTTCCAAGGTTATAAACGATTCAACCAAATTGTGATGATCATCGGGTCATCTGACTCAGCAACTCAGAACTGATAAGGGCACTACTGTTATAAATTGCTATGTATGGAGAGGAAGTCAGAAAGACACAAAACACAAGGTGGGTGGGGGTGGGGGTGGGGTGGGGGAGAATTAGAGAAATTTCATGTGTGTTTCCGTAGATTTAAGCCTCTATTTATTGGAATGTACGAGACTTGGTTTCCAAGTACATGAAAATCAGTATAGGAAATAAATCCGGCTTGATTGGGATATATCCAATTTTAAGTGGATTCTTTTTTAAGGGCAAAGGAGGAGTTTTAATGGGTAAAGTTACAAAACTACCTTCTCTTTTATAATTCTAATTACCCTAAATCAGTTTTCATTATCTTCATTTTATCTTCTTCTTCTCCTACTCAAACACCTTACCGGCTCCTCCATCCCCCACCACCGAAACTCGTCGATTAATTTGTCGTAATCGTCGATTCAAAAGTTCCGATTAATCTTCAAAAATGGAACCACCATGGCGGAAGGGAACTCGTATGAAAGACGCTAATAGAAAACCCAATGAATACAATCCTGGATTTACAAAATTAGTTCAACAAAAAGAGAAGAAAAAAACGGTTGAAGAAGAAGAAATCGTAGCCGCTGAAAAAGGAGAAATGATGCGATTAAGAAAGTAAGGACCTACTTAAACTCACTCTAGTACTTCAATTTGATGTTTGCATGTCAAATTAGATCAGAAAAATCAAAATTCTGAATTTGCAGTTATATAGCCGGCAAGGTGTTTGTTCAACGACCTTGCCGACATTTCATAACTAGGTTTAGTCGGCAAGCTCTTAGGTTGAAGATCTTGTCGGCTGTTAATATTTGTAACTGCTACTTACAGGGTCGGCAAGGTATTCAACCTAGGAGCTTGTTGGCGATAGTTTTTTTATAGTCGGCAGTGTTATAATTTTTTATCCTGCCGGCTGTTTTGAAAATAGTTTGTGTCTCCTGATGCCTTAAATTTTAAACGTCGGAATGGTATTTTTATACCACCCTGCCGGCTTTATGTTAGCCGGTATTGTTTTGATTATAGAGCCTGTCGACTATTGATGTTGAAAATCCTATGTTCAAGTTGTTATAAGCCAGCAGGTTATTGGAATAAGACCCTTCCGATTATGCTTTTGCCGGCATGTAGTTTAGATATCGACCCTTCCGACTTTTGGTCGCCGACAAGGTTATATTTGTCGACCCTGCCGACTGTTCATTTTTTTTTTAAATTGTTCTTGTTTAGGTCGCAAAAGGGAAAGAATAAACTACTACTCCTCCTTCAAGACCTCCTCGTGTTGGTGAAAAACTCTTGACTGCGACACATCGAGGGGAATTTGTTGAGTGGGGACGCTCAAGATCAGTGTACGGAATGATTCTCAACCACCATCGGAACCAAGTGATTTGGATGAAACTCCAGATGAAGACCAATCAATTCCATCTGGTAGAAGAGGTGATGATGATGATGTTTTTGAAAGAACTTCGGCTACTGGAGGAGGCAACAATGATGATGATGATGGTGATCAAGACATGCCACATGTTGGAGGAGGTAATGATGATGATGGTGATGGTGATGGTGATGGAGATAAAGATAAGGATAGAGAAGATGAAATTGTTGAAGAGGAAGAAGAACAACAAGAAGAAGAAGGTGGAGAACAAACCCAAGCTGCAACTACCCAAGCTGCAATTGCAACCGCCGACAGACTGAAGAGGGTTATCACTAAACCAGATGATTCCCACATGCCCCTCTCTCACTTGATGGTTAGACTAAAACCAGGTGACCCTCCAAAGGGAACCCAGAAGATGGTGGACATGTTCTTTTCGGATACAAAGACTCATGGGCATGTCAAATCCATAATACTATCCTAAGTAATCTCAATCCGTCTTTATTTTTTTTTTATTTAAGTGTATCTATCTTAAATTTGCGTCAAGTGTTTGTATTTATTTTCGTTTTGTTTTTTTTGGTATTTAGGATCACAAGCATGCCATCCGTCTCATGAGGCGCCAAGCTTCATGTTCAGTGATCAAGAACTGGGATCTTGACGATGAATGTGACGAGGTGCAAGCGATTGTCAAGAACTCTGGGTTGTGGACTGCGGTGGAGAGTTCGAATATTGAGCGTGATAGAGTTATCGTATCTGCATTTTGTGAGGGGTTCTACGGAGAGACTGATACAATGTTATTTCCATTCGGTGAGATGGCGATAACTCCCGATGATGCTCATTAAATTCTAGGCCTCGAGGTTGAGGGAAAAGCAATCAGTGAGGGCTTCGATAATAAAATTTCTTGGGAGGGTATCTTCAAATTGACCAAAACTTTGTTTGGTTGGGATCAAATTAAGACGGAGTCTATGCTTGTGGTGAAGGATGGTCATCTAAGCAAGAAGTTTAATCTGAATAAGTTGAAGGACACATTATCTGGGACCAAGAAAATCTATAATGAGGAAGGAAGGGTGGACTTGGTGCGAATCAATGCTATCGCGTTAGCTTATTTGCTATACGTCCTGGGCAAATGTATTTTCCCCGGTAGTTCCGGAAGCTTGGTCGACGTCAGGTATATGCAACTATTGGATCCATTAGATAAGATGCATGAGTATTCTTGAGGTACTGCGGTGGTCGCCTTCTTGAACAATGAGTTGACAAAGGCTTCAAGGGCACTCACTGCGCAAGTTAACGAAAATATATATCTCTTCCAGGTAATTTTATTGTCTAAATCATTTATATTTGCAAAATTCTAGTAAGATAAGATTCTTACTAAACTTTGTGTTTGCATAGGTTTGGATATATGAGCACTTCCCTACTTTAGTGAAAGGCAACTCCTACGTTAAAGTGGATGAGAATGTTGCGATTGATAAGCCAAGAGGACAAAGATACAGTTTTAAGGGTGGTCAGGATAAGGAAATGCCGCAACAGCTTATCAAAATCCGAAGCGCCTTGGACAAATTGACTGCGGATGAGGTAATATTTGATCTTTATCGAGATGCTAGAAATCAAGGTTTAATCCAAAGGAGAGATAATGTATTATACGACGGTCCCTTGTTGTGCACCCATGGATATTCAATGTACGATCCACATCGGGTAATGCGACAATTGGGTTACGTCCAAGAAGAACCCAATTTCGATGCTGAGCCGTTCTTTCAAGTGCTGAGGGAGGTCTGCACCACGTCCCAAAAAATTATTAACGTCGCTTACGCTCCAGCTCCAGTTAAAGATCATTGGAACGAAAGACGTGGTCGTAAAGTCGATACGAGTCTTTTGGACGAGGTGACAGAAGGTCATGAAGCTCATGAGAGATACATTCCATGGTACTTGGATTGGGCTCGTCCTACTGTGATTAGGGAAATGACTGCTGAATAATTGGCTCGTAAGAGGAAGATGGTATCGAAAGACCCAACAACAAGTTTTAAGTTCTTTATATGTATTTTAGAGTTGCTCTTACTGTTTTAACATTACATTATCAAATCATTCTATTAATTTTTTGTTGTTTAATTGAAAATAGAATGGGCATTTGAAGAGCCTTGTGAGGGTGATGTGTTGCGCGAGAGAAAGAGGAGAACGTTTGTCGATTGAAGAGCAAAGAAAGCACATTGACTTTGCTAGCAATGTTGACAATGAGGATGCCTATGAATTGTTCAAGCAAGCTGATGCGAAAGTAAAGAGGGAAGAAAAAGCCAGGAGGAAAGCACAAGCCAAGATGAATGCTGACAAAAAGAGGGGTCGTTCCCGTGTGGTGGTGAATGTAGTAGTAGTGGTGGTGCTCCTAAACGGGGTCGTGGTCGTGGCCGTGGTGGTGAATGAATGCATTCCTAGTTTATTTTCTTTATGTTGTGGTAGACAAATGTTAAGGTTAATGGTTGTACAAATGTTTTTTTAAGGTTTATGAGACATGTTTTCGTATTTTGGACAAAAAATGTTGGATTTCTAGTTGTTGAATGAATGGTTTGTTTAGCTATGTAAAGTTTCAATAGTTCAGCCGGCATGCTTTTATTAAGTTACATTGCCGACCTAACCAACACCGACAGGGTTGTGAACTGTCAGACTGTCGGCCCTGACTGCAGAAATGGTGCAGTTACCATGGTCGGCAAGGTAAGAAAATTACCACCTTGCCGGCTGTTTGACTGTTGACAAGGTATTAGATTATCGACCTTGCCGACTATCTGTTGCCAAAAATACCTTCTCCTGATGACTTAAAAAAATAAGGTCGGAAAGGTTATAAAATTACGACCTTTCCGGCTATAATGAAGCCAGCACGCTAATGACCAAATACCATTTCGACGGTTAAACAGAAGAAAGTGAACTCATGATGCCTAAAATCATAATAAGGTCGGCAGAGTAAGAAAATTAAGACCCTGCCGACCCAACTTAGTCGGCATACCGGGGAAACAAAAATCGCGCCGGCGAATTCAAAATTCAATTTTTTTGCAAGTACAATTGCATTGATTGACTTGTACTTGGGAACTATAACATCCAAATTTGGGCACTATCCTATAAATACACTGGTTATATGTACAAAACAACACACACCTATTTGCATATACTCTCCAAAGCTCATATCATCATACACTCTATCTAACTCTTCCAATACCTCTACATACAACAATGACATCATTTGACTCAAATGAAGATTTGGCAATCACCAAAGCGTGGTACGCGGAAACTCGGGTTAGACATTAGTCCTCTGTAAGGGTGGATGCCGTAACCTTTTGGGCTAGGGTACACAACAAATTTAGGCAAGATTTTGAGAATCCTAATGGAAGAAGTGTTCAACAAGTCCATGATAGGCACCCAGTCATCGAAAATGTGATACTTACTTTTTTAGCTCTCCAACCCCGGATTTTCAACGCTACCAAGTTCAACTTGTCTATTGAACAATTTGTAAATATGTTTGTGGTTTATTTTACGTGATACATGTTGTTTGGTCTTCCTACTAAACACCGCTAACAAAGTAAGTTTGTGTTTTGCTTTTGTAGCATGAAGTCGTCAAAGCGCGCTACTTGGAGGAAAAGGGGGAAACATTCGCATTCGACGCAAGCTATGAATTCATGGTCTCCAAAATCCCGGAGTATGCCCCGGACTTTATGCAGGACGGAGATGACTGGGATTCCTCCAACGAAGATTGATGGTTTTAGTGTAGGTTTTGTGGGCATATCTCTATGTAAACCTTCACGAGACTATAACTCGTCTACTAGGGTCGCCTAGGGGTTCAAAGGCTTGATGCACATGCTAAGTGCATTCGTTTTTCTGTCGACAAGGAGTTATATTTTATGTTTCAATCAATATAGTAACCAAAATTGCATGAATAAAGTGAATTGCATCTATTATAATTCAGTTTTCTTTTTAGGGATAACTAAAGTCGGCAAGGTTGTAAGATTACCACAGTGCCGACTAAATGCTTGTCGGTAAGATAAGAAAGTTAATAAATGCCGACTACAGATAGCCGACAAGGTAAGAAATCAATACCATGCCGAATACTGACGCATTTACAACAGTCTTTTATGTATCAAAAATAATAAAGCTAGCATTTTCTTCATTCGTATACCTTGTCGGCCATTTTAAGTCGGTATTTTCTTCATTCGTAGACCTTACCGGCCAATAATGGTCGACATGATCTTCATTAGTCGACCTTGCCGACTTTTCATACTTTCAGAACTGAAAGTGTTGATTTCTTCTTTGATTTTGAGTATGATTTCATACAACAGATTTGCAATCCTCATTTTAGAAGTGTTCCGGTTCTGTGCTTTCATTTTCGTTGCAAGAGATATTCTCAAAAAAAAAAAAATTCATCAAAAATCTTCCCACAGAAGTTCAATCAAAAACAAAATCTCATAACTTAAACTCATAAGTTTTAATTTATTCAATCAATTTAAACTTAATTAATTAATTTAATCATAATTTTAGTGTTAATTAAACAAGGGTAATATAGCCATTTAGAAAATACATGATTAAGAGGTGGCTTGGTTTACTTCAAAATGACCCAGATTTTGTCTCATTAGGTATACCCCAACCAAGCCAGGGAAATAAAGGGAATTATTTAGTAAATAAATTTGGTTTATAATATTCTCCTTAATGACCACAATGGCTAAATCATTGCAAACATAAACCAGGAAAACTAAAATATAAAACTCTGAATATGCACGGGCATTAAAGACTTAAAAGTTAAAACAGTGTTGGTGTTGCCACGTTAAAACCTTGACAACAAAAGCATAATGGGCCAAAACTTTGACGGAGGAAAAAGAATACAACGTGATAAGTCCAGTAAATGCACCCTTGATGATGACGCTTCCCCTGATAAGTACTTCAACCACTGTGGTCATCAAGGAGAGTATGCAAATTTTTGGGATGAGCTTTTCCAATTTCAATAAACGAACTTCTTGAATGCAGAGTATTGTTGTGTTTTATCAATTTAATCATAATGGGAGATAAATCAATATAACTTTTAACTTAACACCAACTTCTGGTAGTATACCGTCTTCCCCCGTACATGGCGGGAATATGTTCATCTCATATACGTAAACAAGTTTCGTAAAAATATTATGCGGTTAATTTGAGGACATATACAATAATTTCTGAATTTCAACTATACCGGGTTGGACAGTAGATACCGATTTCAAGAGTGTTGGCGGATAAAAATGACTCGCTGATTTTTTGGTCAAAAGGTGGTGGAGGAGGCAAATGCTCGATGAAGCAAATCTTCTGAACCTTTAAACAAATGTACTGCACCTGTCAGTACTTTGAATTCGAGAGACTAATATGTGGGACCCTAGCCTAAACCAAGACAATGGTCGTTCCAGGTTCAATTTGGTCACAAGAAGAGGAGAAGGGTCGGTATGTAAGGAGGGAAGCTGAGAATATGTGGAGATCAATGAAGATTGATCGATTGATGATGTGATGTGTTGAACTACTTTTAGGCCGCCAGACCAAAACCCAAGTGATATCCCCCGATGCGACATGAATTTATGTCTCATGTGTAAGTTTGCTTTGCAGACGCATTTTTATGTATGGTCAATCTTTGACCTAGTTAAACCATCAGTTTTAACTGATAAACTGGACAATCGAATTTGTTTGAGCATAACTCGTTGAACTCACCAAGCGTTGGTATGTCAAGTTTGGTTGTCATCTTTTAGTATCAAAACTCATCTAGAGTCGCTTGATTAAATGCTAGAGTCAACTTCGTTTAGGTTATACTAGAAAGTCTAGGAATGTTTACATACAAGTATACTCTGAAGACCTGAAGAATGATAAGAAGTAACGACTACAACGACGACATCATCCTCCCACTTGAGGTTAGTAATGTTGATTTGAACTTGTTTCAATTCCCAACGTATCTTTCAAGTCGTGCTATATTGAAAACATAACATGCGAAGCTGTATATATTGTGTATATCAATGCTTATACAACAATAGTGTATTCTGTGTCACGGGACGGCTGGGATACATTGGCTTTTCTAACTAGCGTCCCTGATCTTCCCTCCCCTCCAAATGATTTGGTTAATTCAAAGGATACCCTTGTTGTGTGTCTTAATATCCTTAATAAATCTTTATCTTAATTGCAGCTTTGATTATGTAATGGGACAGCCGTGGCCCGTAGGTAATAATCTTCATTTTTTTTAATGCTCTCCTCAACAGCGGATGAAAGTTGCAGTTGAGCTTAGAATCCGGCAATTAATAGTCGTCTCATTATCTTGCTCTTAATTGTTCTCACCTTTCCCATCCCGTAACGGTTCAAAAACCCCAGGCGTCCTTGGATTCTTTCTGCAAAAACATAATATTTTCCCAATTCAATTGATTAACGATTATTTGGCGGCTTTGCAAAACCAAAACGCTCATCCCAGCATTGTATCATCTCCATAAAATTTCAAATCCAATTCGAGAACAGAATCCATTCTACCGGTTCAACATGTAAGTTTTTTTTCTTTCCTTTTCTCCGCATACATTTCTGTCAATTGTTCTTTCCTTTTGGTCGTGCAAATTTTATGAATTTTAGTTTTTCAATTGCTATGATAAAGTTTGTCGTGGGGTTTTCAGTTTTCCTGCTTTAGGTTGAATAATGTTGCAGAAATTGTTATCTGATGTAATGGTTTTTAAGAAAAAATCAGTAGCTATCAACAGAACACACCAGGCGGCATTGCAGATGAATTACAAACCCCGGGTAGCATTTTTCGGTTGCCAAGGACCACTTCAAGAGTTTGGATCCCACGACGAAGGAAAATCAAGCATCCTTTCTTTTCGGGTTATTCAGAAATTCGAAATTTGGACTTTATGACCACGAGCAGGTAGTGATCCCGATGTTTTCATAAAATTAAAATATATAGTTCAATGATGGTGTACTAACACCTATGTTGATCCAGAGAGCTGAGTTACATGACATCATACCCAAAAAAAACTTATCTGGAAATTTGATAAGCAGATTCGAGAGGGTGTTTTATACTCTATTGACAAATTATATTTGACTGTTGCAGTGTTGCTAACCCGAATTCCGACCAGCAAGCAATGAGAAGAGGGGCTTATTTCGGTGGAACACCTCCCTCACAGCTTTAGATGCTTTTTTTTGTCGATTATTTCCCATAATTTTTTGTCTCACTGAGTTCAAAGCCCTCGAACCGAAGCATGCATCTTATAAGTAACTTTTACTGTCTCTATGTTGATTCCAATGTTATTAACAGTTTTGGGTCCCAAAAATACTAAAACTCGATTAGCTACAATTTATGTTGTGTTATGTTCTTGGTAGTATTGATATTCCTTACATAGATAACCATATGTCATTAAATAGATAATCATATTTGTTTCATTCCTTTAGTGACTCAACTGTTAAATGTTGAAGATTTGCATTTCTTATAAGAAAAAAACCCACCAGAAATGGTTGGTAGCACAACATATCAAGCCAGCAATTATACGCAAAGAACTATCAGTCGAAACAATTAAACGATAAAGATCTGACACATGACTAACAAGACCTTCTATAATGGTTGGTGTTAAAAAGATTCAGTAAAATCACCGTCTTAGTTTGTCAGGTATGCTAAATACAAAGGGCTGGTGGGCAATCCGGCCGAATGCGCGAGATCACAATTGAGAATATTAGGTAAACACAATTTATTGTTAACGTCACTTAGTTTGTCATTTTCCAATATTTTTGTCCATATATGTAGTCAATTGGTTATTTCCATTTGTCAGGGGATCAACAATGAGGATTTGCTCTATGGGGTTCTGCTACTAATCAAGTTGGGAATTTCCCAATTGATTGCGACTCGAATACATATCATGTGCTAGTTGTTGTTTGCTCCACTTTTATGAAGAAATACCAAGGTAAACAACAGGCCATCAAACATGCTTTATTCCATATTTTCCCGCGTTGGTAATGGGTCTTAATGAAGCTGATTAATGAATTGTGCCTCGATAAATTGAATAAGACACTCCAAATATTTAGTCTGTATCGTCCTGGTTTTTATGTTTTCTTTGTTTGCACACCGTGTTTCCAATTTTCTTACATCCTTGACAATAGTTATGCTTATTACTTGCCTTAGGTTGTTTCTCATGTGATCTAAGTCTCCTATATCAACCATGTAATCCTACTATATGTACATATCAGATGGTTCATTGCACTCCAAACGGAAAGACCAGTTTGACATATTTGTTTAGGATATTGAGGTAAAAGGATATTGAGGTGCAAAAAAACTAACCGGTTTGAAGAGGTGGGCAATGACATACGCCTTTCCGAACCGTGAAAGCTTACAGACAGAAAAAATTCAGTTTAATCATTGTTCGAATATTTTGTGGATCCAGGAAAACGGGACGGAAGCGGCTGAAACACGCACTACTAACTATCTTCGGGTCGCGTATTGATTACCAGATTACAAGCACAAATTCTAACAACAAATGGAAATGTCAGTCAAGTGTACTCGGTGGGAAACATCAGTTACCGCGGCTGTCATTTGGAGATCTCATTATCAAGAATTTATGCAAGATCTCCAAGATTAGAACCCTCTACTCATCTGCCGAACATATCAAATTGGATTGAATGCTAACATATGGAGTTTTTAACATCATACAAATCAGATATGAAGTGTGTTTCGTCCATTGTGTTAAGTTTATTTTTCCCTAAGTTTTTTATTTATCTCTAATTTACTGTTAGACTTTTGGCAATTTAAGACGCATTTTAGATGCATTGTTATATTTTTAATAAAGTTATAAAAAAAAAATTGTTTGAGCATACAAACGAAGTTTCAGCTATATTGTTACCAGTCTTGGGTACTTTTGTTGATGTTTCGGACTGAGAAAAACAAACAAAAAATGGGGCTCATTCATGCATCTTATTACAGGAAACAGACTTACTTGGAACCCATATCGGATTACATAAGCGGAACCACTATTAAAGTCCATAGATATATAACTTTAACTGTCGTTGATCAAAAGAAACTATCGTAGTGAAAAATCGAAGGTTGGTGCAGCAACGTGAGAGTGATTTTGGAAAACACGGACGATAACCACTGCCTAGATGTACATGATAAACATGAATCCATAAAAATATAGCTCTTAAAAGTATATAAAAAGGAGTTTTGGGTGGCTAAAAGTGCATTTGGCTAACATGCAAAATCTCATGCAGACCTATACGCTGGAAAATTGGTGAAAACAATTATTTACAACACAAAGATCTTTCCAGGATATCCCATGAGGCCCGACAGTATATAAAAGGGATTTTTGGGAGATTGGGATTGTAGGGAAAACGAAGAAAAAATCACAGTGATGGGATTAGAGAAACAATATCCCATTGGTGATTGGAACAAACTAGGATTAGAGAAACGATATCCCACCTCATATGTAACGCCATCGTCACGCATGTGCTGATTGAAAATGGTTGGAACTATCTTGCCTGCCATCGGTGTAGCAAGAAGGTTATGGGTGATGACGGAGACCTTTGGTGCACTGAATATGAAGCCAAGGTTGAACTGCTCATCGCAAGTTAATCACCCAGAACATAATTTTCAATCACTCTGACATGTCGAAAGCTATCCATAACCTAAAAAATGCACGGGTCGGTGGTTCCTTTTCGCATCACAGGTTCATGGTCCATTTTGAGTTAGAGACCACATTGGCACCACAATCTTTATAGCTCTGGATAGTGAAGTCCAAAAATTTGTCTGTGCTACCGCAGCTGAGCTCACAGGAGCGTCAGAGGTAAACCCGTCTCTATATTTTGGGTTTGATGATATATTTTGAGCATGACATTAGCTGGCAAGCTTGCATTCTTTGCAGCTGAGTTTTGGTCCATCCATGTGTGCATACTTATATATCATAAAAATCCGTTTTTTTATTTTCATCTATAAAGATCTTTGGAAGATTTGTATAATTTTTAAAAAATTTAAAGAGTTCAGAATAGAGTTTAGTAGAGAAATTTAATTGAATACCTGGGGAGATTGATATTTATGGACCCAAGTTTAGAAAAGCCGCCAACTCCGTGATCATAAATATATAATTATGTCTTATTATTTCCCATTCATCCACCAAAGTAACGTTACATTCAACTCTTAACATCGCAGGATAATGCAAAATCTGCGGTAATATCTGGATTCTCGCAGATACTTCAACGAGTTGTTGATTTCCAAATTACTATCAATTCCTTCAACATGAAGCAGAAAACACCAACCAGCTTCACCGTCACCCACATTAACTTCAACAACCAGCCTGGCCAAGGTGTTTCTGCGACTGTGAAAGTTGAAGGGGATTCAAATACTGTTGATGGACCACACACAAAGAAACCTCACCTTGACGAAACATGCCTTTGGATACCAGAAAAATAAATGCATCGCCAATCAAACGACCAATATTTTTTAAAGTAATCACTGACATGATTTTTCTTCATGTGCCAATTAGAAAAATAAATGAAAGGCTCCTCCACAACTTATTAGAAGACGCCCTCATCTAATTCACACTGAGAGTACTGCAAACCTGCACAACAAAAATGTATCAGAGGCAGACTTTCAGAAATTTCAACTGTGAATGACTCTATGTTCGATGCTATAATTTTCAAACTATTAATCCAAGGCCTATGCCCTTTTAAAAGATTCTAGAAGGCACATAGATGAATAATTCATATTGATGAAACGGTGTCTAAAACATCACCATTACATGAGAAACGGGAACCAATATGGCAGATTGAGCAATACTAGGAAAAAGTGACCAAGTTACAGGTGCAAATCGTCAATGGACTTAGGTGATTTAATAAAAAAAATATCAAAGTCAAGACTGATTAGTTATATGACACAATATCTGTTTCAATAATACCCATTTCCTGATTTCACATAATTTAAAATCAACATGCATATATTCAATAAATCAATTATACATTCGTTCAGCTTTTTTCACACAGGGTGTGCTCTTTAAAAGAAACCAAGAGAAAACCAATAGTTTCATTGATTAACTCGCATTCAAAAATATAAGAAACCAAAACACAGCACAAACTATCATTTAACACATACCAAAAACAATATTGACTTAATATAATCAACAGGAAGTGTCACCTAAATCAATATTGTTCACATCAAAAACTTTGTTAGTAACACCGTCAACTGCATTCTCTATTGGAACTTGACCGTTTTCTACCCTCTATTTGATTATCTTCATAACAAAAAAACAAAACAAAAAACTAACCTTAAATTCCACTATGCGAAAATGGATTCGATCAATTGCAGATAAAAATTTGATTGACCGCTTGAAGTTTGATAGAATCAAATTAAAATGAAAACAATTTCAGACTAAAATGAAATCAATTTAATACCAACAAACTTCACCGTTATCACCCACACTACTAATGACCACGCCTTCTAGAAATTGAACACAAAAAATTTCACTAAAAAACACACACACAACTATGTGACTTGGGAGATACAAACCAGAGGATAACAGAAAGAAGAACGTGGTGCGACAGCAAAGCACCCCAGAAAATAACGGTATGAAATAGCCCGCGCCGGTACGGCCACGGATGATTGCCTAGTTATATATAATACTCCAGTGATGAGACATGATCATAATAGTATGGTCATAGTAATAAGGAATTGAAAAAAACGGGGGTATAACAACCACACCTAATAATTCGTTCAGCAATCTGTATGGACTAAACTCCAATATAATTCCGAGATCACCAACTTAAAAACGAGACTCAATCAAGAATTATATCAAAGAGTTTTTATCTCTTTCTCAATATAATCAGCAAATCAAACAGATAGAAATCCGCGAGCCTGATTGATATGAGAAATAACTTAGAGGGTACCAAAGACCAATGTCCAAGTGTCAATCAAGTTCTATCCAACAAACAAGGTCGGATTTATCAACTGATTGAACTAAGCACAACCTATGATATTTAAATTATATAAAAACATAATGCAGAAAAGAAATAACACAGACACCAGAAATTTTGTTAACGAGGAAACTTCAAATGCAGAAAAACCCCGGGACCTAGTCCAGATTTGAACACCACACTGTATTAAGCCACTACAAACTTTAGCCTACTACAAGTTAACTTCAGACTGGAATGTAATTGAGCCCTTAGCTGATCACCCACAACTAAGAGTTGATACGACCCAAAGTCGAAGACTTATAAACAAATTTGCCTCTCACAGATATGTCTATCCTTTATTTTGTTTGTGCTATCTTTTGATATGAAAATCAAGATGAAAAGGAGCCAACTAATAATCCGGTCTTATACTCCCTGAGAGCATCCTAGAAATAGTAATCACCTCACAATAACCAACTGTTTAACAGGAAAAATTATTGTGGAATCGTAAGAGTCTGAGACGAAGAACTGTTGTGATTACGTTTTATATCTTACCTATCGGAGATAAATATCGAGTATATCTTAGAGAAGATAAAAATCAATACGATAGAACAAGTAAGATCATAATACGAAACTACAGAGAAAATAGTTGGATCGGCTTCACAAATCCAAAATGAAGTCTTCAAGTCGTTAACCTAATAATGGTTTTGGAAAAACCTAGGTTAAGGGAGAATCGACTCTAGTTTGCAACTCGGACACATGAAAGTGCCCGGATTAGGTTTCTAGTTGCTAGAGTTCTCCCTTATATAGTCTTTCAAATCAGGGTTTCTTACAATCAAAGACAAGATAGCTTAGTAACAAAGCAATATTCACCGTTAGATGAACTTCTGATTTAAGATTCAAGCTAAGTCTGCTTAGAAATTGAGCAATCAATCTCCACCTTTAAATGGTCTTAGCTTGTTACACACAAATGAAATATACTTATATTTAGATATGGGTTATCATACCTAAACGATGTATATTGAGTTGGCTCAATAACAGCTAACCGAAGTTAGCCATATGAACACTTTTGTCTTAGCCATATTCATCTAACACTTCTAGATCAAATATGAAGATCAATCAATCATGAAATATAATCAAATGAATCTAATTGTATTTCAAATAGAGTTGTTCAATTGTTTACAATCTCATAGAAATATTTATGAACAAATTGAATCGAAATCGGTTTGATTCGTAATCGTACAAAGTACTTATACAAGAATCAATTCATGAACAATAAGCCATGGTTGGAAAATATTGCATTCCTTAAATCATAAATATTTTAGTTCATGAGCATGAGAATCATACATAACCTATTTTAGAACTTCACCACTGTGTTCGCAAACCAAGTACGCGAACAATAACTCCGGACCTTGGCCTAGTCAAGCCGTTCGCAAACCTGGTTCGCGAACAGTTGTTCCAAACCCAACTCAGGTAAACCCGTTCGCAAACTAGGTGCGCAAACAAGAGTCCTGAAACTTCTTAGGTATATCCGTTCGCATCCTTGGTACGCAAACAACAGTTCCAGACCTGAATCATCACAATACAGTTCGCATAATAGGTATGCATACCGTGTTGTATCCAGACATGGGTAATTGTTATAAACTCGCATTTCAATCATAGAAACATCCTTGGAAGACGACAATGGTAGTCTCACGCGTACGATTAGCTTCAAGTACTTTTCAAGTGATCGAATGATCAATACGAAACTTCCCGAGCTAATATCAAATGACTGTCTCATACAAATCATATAAGATTTTTAAGGTAATTTTCACATGATCATCTTTTGACTTAATATTTAGTTTCCAACAAATAAATTGTTTCCAACTAAACTCGTCAAGAATATGATGAACGTACAGCCACAACAAAACGCTTCCAACATATATATCGATAAATATCAAATGTGTATAATGTAAAAGTTTATATAGCTATATGACTTACTATCATTAGAAGATAAAATTGAATAGACTTATGAGTGATAGATAAGTTTTAGTCTCCATATACCTTTTGTTGATGAAATTCATCCAAGCTCCTCAGTAGATCTTCTTCTTCAATTGGTAAACGCCATGAAGTCTAAAGCTCAATACACATTCGATCCTAATCCGAGACATAGCTATAGGTAGACTAGAAATCAAATATATAGTATTGATCAACTAAACTTGACAAACAAGCTTGAGATAGCAATGCTTGCGAGTTCGACCGAGCAGTGCTCTAACAATCTCCGCCATTTGTCAATTTCAGTGACAAAACTATCAATACATATGGATTACAAAATAAATAAACTTTGTAGCTTCTCATCCATCATGCTTGATTTCATTGGCTCTTCGACATTCCTTGAATTCTTCGTTACTCCAAGTACTTCAGCGATTCTGAACGTGTTCAACTCAGAATCATTGTTGTTGAAGATTCGTAGAAAACATATGTTCTCGATCATTGTTATATAGTGCCATAGTATTATTATAGATAATCAAAGTCCAATTGTATCACAAATTTGAAATAATACTATGGTGATATGTATCACTCCCCCTTAGTAAATACTTCCATATTATAATGAAAACCACTCCCCCTTGCATAATGATCCGTAAACCATATGTATGTAGTGTGAAGTACCAAATAATTCTCCCACTTTTTATCAATATAAATTGGCAAAGGTACGATAATTACAAGATCATAATGAAATTTCCAAAAAGATACTTCATGACTAAAAGATAACATATCAACTTTGTTTCGATGATTTCACATAAGCGAAACTTAGTGTATTCATCAAGGAATTTATAAAGATACAAGTTAACTCCTACAATATTTCACAGCCGCACTCCCTACAAATATATGACAATTAAGCACAAGTTTAATTAAGAACTCTCCCTCATTTGATGTCATTCCCAAGAGAACAACATGAGCGACCTTACTATTACAAGAAAAGAAGGATTTCTTTGGACATAAACAAATCACATAGATTTGTATCCAGTAAACTCGAATAAATTAACCACAAGGAGACCTTTTTGATTAATTTAATCGGAAAGACTCAACATTATAAAAATTACGGAGTCATACACTACTTTCACACAAAAGTGGATCAGGGAAAGATCAAAACTGCAGAATTTTTCAAAAGTCCATTCTATCTTTTATAAATATTTGCATAAAGATATAATAGACTTAACTTTTGAGAATATATGAGATAATCACAGTTCACGAACGTAAACACATATATATCTCATAAGCAATTGCAATATATGAAATCAAAAAGGTGAAATACTGCAAAAATCATCTTCCAAATAACTTTAGAATTTAAATAAATAAATAAATAAATCTAAAAACAATGCAAGATGTAAATCCTTGAAATAACTATGTGTAATCACAATAATTATTATTCCAAACTGTTAGAGCACTGCTTGGTCGAACTCGCAAGCGTTGCTACCTCAAGCTTGTTTGTCAAGTTTAGTTGCCAAAACTATAAGTCTTGATTTCTAGTCTACTTATAGCTAAGTCTCGTATTAGGGTAATAAGTGTAGTTGAGCATTATACTTCACGGCGTTCATCGATTGAAGACGAAGAACTACTAAGGGGAGCTTGTGGAACTTCATCAACAAAAGGTATGTGGAGACTTGAAATCATCTATCACTCAAAGTCTATCTACCCTATCTCTTATTTGAGACAAAAGTCGTATATCTATATAGACTTCGATTATACACATTTGATATTTTGAGATGAGTTTAACTCGCTTACATATTTCTCGAAATATGTGTTGGTATGCTATCGCTTTAACCAAGTTCATCTTATATTCTTGACGAAGGTCAAAAGATGATCATGTGAAAATCGCCTTGTAACATCTTACATGATTTGTGTGAGACAGTCATTTGATGTAGACTCGGAATGTTTCGTATTGATCATTCGATCACTTGAAAATTGCTTTGAAGCTAATAGTTTGTGTGAGACAACTATTGTCTTTTTCCAAGAACGTTTCAATGATTGAAATGAGAGTTTAGAACAAATAACCATGATTGGATATAGCACAATATGCGTACTTGCATATGTGTAATCCAAGACCGAGAAGCTAATATGCATACCCGTATGCGTACTGGTTGGTCAGTTGAAGTCCGGGAGTTATAGTATGCATTCACGTATGCGTACTGGCGAAGTCAGTTGAAGTCCGTGAACTTTAGTATGCGTACCCGTATGCACACTATATTCAACTGAGTTCGGATGTGAATGACAGTATGCGTACCTATTTGCATACTGGCGAACACAATCCAAGTCCATACTTGAGTAAGTTATGTTCTAAATCGGTTTTTTCATGAACTAATATATTTATATATTAAGGAATGCAATCTTTTAAAAACCGTGGCTATAATGTTCATGAATTGATTCGAGTGAATCAAAATCGATTTTGCTTCAATTGTGGCTTGTATACTTCTATGAGAATATAAACAATTGAACAACTCTAGAACTAGTTTCATTTGAACTAGTTATGGTTAAGATGAATATCGTTGACATGAAAGTGTTCATATGGCTAACTTCGGCTAACTATTTTTGAGCCAACAAAGGTGCACACGTTTAGGTACGGGTATTCATATCTAAATGAAGTCACTTTTCATTTGTGCGTAACAATCTAAGTTCGATCCAACAATTGAAAGATATTAGCTTGAGTCTAATCAAGTTTTCATCTAACGGTGAATATTGAATGCTTTGTTACCAAGGTACCATTGATTGCAAACCCTGATTTAAAGACTATAAAATGGAGAACTCTAGCAACTGGGAAACCTAATCCCCACACCTCTTATGTGATACTAGTTGCGACTAGAGTCGATTCTCCTTTAACCTTAGGTTTTTCCAAAACTCTGTAGGTTAACGACTTGAAGACTTCATTGGGATTGTAAAGCCAGGACAAACTATTTTCTCTGTAGCTGCGTGTTCTGAACTTGTTGTTTTCTATCATGATTGAGTACTATCTTCTCAAATATTTGCTCGAGATTTAATATCCGATAGGCAAGATAAAAAGTAGCCACAAACATCTTCGTCTCATCGTTTGTGATTCCGCAATATCTTGTTTCGCAACCTTACGATTAAGATTATTGTGAGGCGATTGATATTTCTAGGTTGTTCTTCGGGAATATAAGTCTGGTATATCAATTGGTTCATGTTCACCTTGATTTATCAAAAGACGGAACAAAACTCATAGGTATATCTGTGGGAGACAGATTTATCTATTCAATAGACTTTTCTGTGTGAGACAGATTGGTTTATCAAGTCTTCGACTTTGGGTCATAGAAACTCTTAATTGTGGGTGAGATCAGCTAAGGGAATCAAGTGCGCAGAATCTGGCGTGGTTCTAGAGGCGTAAGGAACACGACTGTACCTTGATCAGTGTGAGATTGGTTAGGGATCCATTACATTCCAGTGGGAAGTTAACTTGGAGTAGGATAGTATCTGTAGCGGCTTAATACAGTGTGGTGTTCAAATCTGGACTAGGTCCGGGGTTTTTCTGCATTTGCGGTTTCCTCGTTAATTTTTTTTCTGGTGTCTGTGTTATTTTTTTTCGGCATGATATTTGTTTATATAATTGAAATTTCACAGGTTGTGCGTGAGTTCAATCAATTGTGAATCCAACCTTTGATCGTTGATTATATTGATTGACACTTGGATATTGGTTTTTGATACCGTCCAAGTTATTTCTTGTATTCAATCGGGCTCGCAAATTCCTATTTATTTGATTGCGGATTGAATTAAGAAATAGAGATACAACTCTTGGATATATTTTTCTTAAGATCGAGTCTGGCTGTCTAGTTGATTCTCTTGAAAGTACATTGGAGTTAGTCCATACAGATTGCTAAGCGAAATATTGGGTGTGGTTGTTAGACCCCCGCCTTTTCACAAACCCTAGTTTTCCTTCTTAAACATAAGAATAAATTCTCATAAGAAGTTTGCTAGACATTATTTTAACATTGAACAGAAGACATTTCACTTACTTTGAAGATTTTTCGAGTTCATTCTTTAAGGCATGTACTTGTTCCAAAACAAGATTCATAGTTAGTGAGAGCTTATCAAGTTGAGAGATTGATGGATTCACATCAGAAGAGGAATCACCTTTGTCAACTCAACTCACTATCAGAAGAATCAAAACGAACTCTGTTAGAAGGAAAGAGAACAGTCCATACATCATCTTTTTTACTGGAAAGACTTGATGAGGACATGATTAAAAGTAAATGAAATGCTTTGCTCAAGAAATGAAACCTTCAACCTTAAAAAGAAGAAGATACGGAATAAATTCCCAAAATAACCTTTGACCAAAACCCTAAAATAATTTTGGATCCCAACAGGGCTTCGTCAATCAAACTCCATACACATACCCAGGATGTGCACAAGCTATTTTTCACGAACATAAATACAAGAAATGGTTCTTAGCTCAATAAACGAATTTAGAGCATAAGAAGAAGATACATAAACAAGTTAATCATGAGAATAGATTCTCGTCTAGCTCAAGAATTATGAAGCATCATGAACTTTTTCACACCCCTTTTGGATATTATGGTCTCGTATAAAGAAATACAAGAACACTCTCAGAAACTATTACAACTTGTAATTTCTCCCATCCAGTAAAGGATCGGGTGTTTTCTCAAGAGGTGAGGATGAATTCCTTATTCCTTGTCTTTGATTTCTCTTTATGGAGGAATGGATAAAAGAGAACATCTTCCTTTCCTGCAATGTTCTGGAAGCTCTATTTATCAATTTTTTTGCAAACTATGAATGATTCTGAATATCTCTTTCGAAAGTGATGTTGATTTCTTATGAGATTTTCTTCTCTTCTTCTGATATAATAGATTAATAGAAGAAGGTTTTTCAAGAACCTTTATGTAATACATCTTTAGGTGATCCTGGTTTTTACACAAGGAAGACTTAGGATTTGTTGTTTCCTTGCATGTTTTTCTCTTTACAAGAAGAGCTTGAACGCAACATGTTTTCAGGAGTAGTATGCTGATTGAGTTTAAAAGGGTTTTTCGAGTGAAACGATTTTTATTATTGTGATCATGGTTGTGAGATATCACATTTTATTTTCTTAATTTTTTTAGTTGACATTCCAGATTTTCAATCCTTTTAATCCAGGCTTCCTTGTCTAGTTGAAACATACTCTTCATTGAGTACAAATCTTTGGTCAAGAGATCAATTTTATCATATGGGAAGTTTGATTGTTTATCATGGAATAATCAGAGTTGTTGGAGAGAAAAGTGTGATTATCATCAAAGTAAGTGAGATAACATTCATAGGATTCTTCCTCAGGACAGTAGTCAAGAGTTTCCATCCATGCTTTGGTCATCTCATTAACCTCCTTATTAGGAGAACAAGAGATATGATGACCATATCTGTAGCACTTGGAACAAGTTCCATCATCACGGTCTTTGTGATCTTTCCTATCAATTTCGTTGACTGGTGAGGTAGATTTTTTACGAGACTTTATTTTTCTCTGTCTAAGAATTTTGTTCAACTGTTGTACAAAAAGTAAAAGAGTTGAACTAAAGCAACTCACATCTTTCATATCAATCAATTCATGACATAGAGAATGTACATCAGGTGCAGCAACATGATTGCATGACACACGGAGTTTTCTCTCTTACTCAGTTCAACATCAAAAATATTTAGCTTTCCAACAAGCAAATTCCTGGAAAGTGTTTTAAGGTTATTTCTTTCAACGATGGCATGTTTCTTCGAATCGTATCTAACTGGCAGCGATCTGAGAATTTTCATCGCAATATCCTTTTCAGGAATAGTCTTACCTAACGCAAAATATTATGATTACACTCATCAAATGAATCTTCATCAACGATACAAAGGTTTTCCCAATAAGAATTTAGGTTTTGAAGCCTAGCTTCTTTCTCAGAGGTATTCTCTTCAAATACGGTTTCTAAGATATGAATACCACATTGTATTAACGAGGAAACCCCTGGACCTAGTCCAGATTTGAATACCACACAGTATTAAGCCGCTACAGACTCTAGCCTACTACAAGTTAACTTCAGACTTGAATGTAGTTGAGCCCTGACCAAGTCTCACACCGAATAAGGTATAGTTGATGTGTTTTCAAAGTTGTTGTAGTAATATGATTCGTTCAAGACTTGTGAAAGAGGATTTTTAGATTTTTTTTAATAAATAAAAATAGCGAACTAAATTAAAAAGATGTTGTGAAAATTATGGAGAGAATGGGGCTAGGATTCCACCATTGGTTGATATTAGTGATTTAATAAAACAATAATTATGCAACTCAACATTCAAATTGATTCTAATAGTATTGCCTAGACATGTAGATTTCCAAAAGAATAGATGTTAATCCAAGCATAGAATATCAAAACCCTAAAGCAAGCATATTCTATCAAGAGAAAATACACCTAACTAATCAAAATCATATAAACAATTTTTAGTTCAATGCAAAAATCATAATAGAGTTGTTGTAATTAATTAATAGAAATATATCACTTTTACCGAAACAACGGCTTCCTCCATAGCCCCAAGGATTGGGTTTAGCTCATCATGATGTTGGAAACACGCTCAAAAGTTGATTTCATTGCTCAAAGTAGGTGTACAAATGATGAAATGGAGAAAATGATGAAAATCGGGTGTTTGCAACGTTTATAATTGTTTCAAAACACTGTTACAAAGAACGATAAAAAAGAACTGCTGTTGTTGTATCTCTGCGACCCTCGTGTGGTTGTCGTTGTCACTGTTGATAGACGACTGCCTCTGGTGGTCTTTTGTTCTTCGTGGAGCAGCAGAAACAGAGTTCTGAAAACTCTTGATTCACGCCTCCTGAGCTCTCCTCTCGACCCCAAACTCTCCGCCTCCTTATCTATGATCCCAGCAATCTATTTATACTCCTCAGCCTCATTTAATCACGCCATAATTCTCAATATTCTTCATTGAACTCGGGCAGTAAAGAAAATATTCTGGGAATATTTTCTTCCCTGATTTAGCTTCTCACGCGTTTCTACATCTGCAAAATCTCCTTATTTATCTTTTTCAAGGTCCAAAGTGTTGCTCGAGTCATCAAACATGAGCAGAACACGTTTAAATTCCTCACAACTCGTGCAAGCTCATGTTTTTCCTCCAACTCCCTGTTTGGATTAAACCAAGTTATCCAGCCAAATTTGATCGAAACAAACACCCATACCAGCTTTGTTAGGACATATCACAACTACCCATGAAGTTTCAGCGATTGAATCGCACAAAAACTCCTCCAAAATCCGATCGAAAAATCTGCCAGTGAAGTGAATATTTTTCCCGCCATTTTTTATTTTTGAAATATTGAAGATGAAGTGCCCCTATCCTTTTATGGGGTGCGAATAGAAGATGGGTGCTGATCACAAATTTGGGTGCTGAGGATGAATTTGGTCTACACATAACCTTGGGTGTCCCTTAGCCAAATATGGGGTCCGTATAACAAATGTCCTCCAGGGGTCCAAATAGCACTTTTTGAGCAACTTTTTCCACACAAGTGTATTTCTCCAAAAACACCTGCACAAACATAAAAACACCATAGTAAGAACAAAATCAAGCACTAGCAATAAGAACCAACTAATAAACGTATTCTTTACGCCTCTATAACCACGCCGGATTCTGCGCACTTGATTCCCTTAAATGATCTCACCCACAACTAAGAGTTGCTACAACCCAAAGTTGAAGACTTATAAACAAATCTGTCTCCCATGGATATGTCTATCCTTTATTTTGTTTTTCCATCTTTTGATACGAAAATCAAGGTGAATAGGAACCAACTAATAATCCGGTCTTATACTCCCGAAGAGCAGCCTAGAAGTGTTAGTCACCTCACAATAACCTAACTTATTAACATGAAAAGTTATTATGGAACCACAAGAGTCTGAGACGGAGAACTGTTGTGATTAATTTTTATATCTTACCTATCGGAGATAAATCCCGAGTAAATCTTAGACAAGATAAAACTCAATACGATAGAACAAGTAAGATCAGAATACGCAATTACAGAGAAAATAGTTGGGTCTGACTTCATGAATCCCAAATGAAGTCTTCCAGTCGTTTACCTAATAATGGTTTTGGAAAAACCCAGGTTAAAGAGAATCAACTCTAGTTTGCAACTAGGACACATGAAAGTGCCGGGATTAGATTTTCCAGTTGCTAGAGTTCTCTCTTGTATAGTCTTTCAAATCAGGGTTGCCTGCAATCAAAGTTAAGATACCTAGAAACAAAGCATTCAATATTCATCATTAGATGAACTCCTGATTTAAGATTCAAGCTAAGTCTGCTTAGAAATTAAGCAATCAATCTCCACCGTTAGATGGTCTTAACTTGTTACACACAAATGAAATATACTTATATTTAGATATGGGTTACCGTACCTAAATGTGTATATTGAGTTGTCTCAATAACAGTTTACCGAAGTTAGCCATATGAACACTTTTGTCTTAGCCATATTCATCTAACACTTAGATCAAATATGAAGATCAATCAATCATGAAAGATAATCAAATGAATCTTATTGTGTTTCAAATAGATTTATTCAATTTTCACCATCTCATAAAAATATATATGAACAAATTGAATCGGAATCGGTTTGATTCGTAATCGTACAAAATACTTATACAAGAATCAATTCATGAACATTAAAACACGATTTGCAAAGATTGCATTCCTTAAATCATAAATGTTTTAGTTCATGAGTATGAGAATCATACATAACCGATTTTAGAACTTCACCATTGTGTTCGCAAACCAGGTACGCGAACAACAGCTCCGTACCTTGGCCTAGTCAAGCCGTTTGCAAGACCAGTTCGCGAACAACTGTTCTGGACCCAACTCAGGTAAACCCGTTCGCAAAGTAGGTATGTAAACAAGAGTTTCGGACCTTCTCTGGTAAATCCGTTTGCATACTTGGTACGCAAACAAGAGTTCCAGACCTGAATCATCACAATACAGTTCGCATACTAGGTATGGATACCGTGTTATATCCAGACATGGGTAATTGTTCTAAACTCTCATTTTAATCATTGAAACATCCTGGGAAGACGACAATGGTAATCTCATATGTACCATTATCTTCAAGTACTTTTCATGTGATCGAATGATCAATATGAAACTTCCCGAGATAACATCAAATGACTGTCTCACACAAATCATATAAGATGTTCAAAGTAATTTTCACACGATCATCTTTTGACTTAATATTTAGTTTCCAACAAATAAATTGTTTCCAACTAAACTCGTCAAGAATATGATGAACATAGCTAAAGCAAAAACCTTCCAATAAATAAGCGAGATAAACTCAGCTCGAAATATCAAATATGTATAATGTAAAAGTCTATATATCTATACGACTTAGTCTCATTAGAAAATATAATATTAGAGCACTGCTCGGTCGAACTCGCAAGCATTGCTATCTCAAGCTTGTTTGTCAAGTTTAATTTCCAAAACTATAAGTCTTGATTTCTAGTATACTTATAGCTAGGTCTCGGACTAGAATAGAAAGTGTAGATGAGCTCTAGATTCCACGGTGTTCATCATGCAAAGACGAATATCTACTCAAGGAACTGGTGGAACTTCATCGACTAAAAGGTATGTGGAGACTTGAATTTATCTAAACTCAAAAGTCTATCTACTCTATCTCCTATCTTGAGACAAGAGTTGTATTTCTATATTGACTTTGATTATACACATGTGCTATTTCGAGCCGAGTTTATCTCGCTTATCTATTTCTCGAATATGTGTTGGTAAGCTTTCACTTTGGTCAAGTTCATCTTTACAAGTGACGAAAGTCATGTTCATTATTTCAATATCTTGAAAACTGCTTTGATGAAAAATAGTGTGCGAATAACCTCTATTTAACATCCTCTAAGAATGTTTCAATAATTGAAATGAGATTTTAGAATATATAACCTTGAACTAAAGTATGCGTACTTTACTGGTTCAGGATGTCTGAAAGATAAGTCCGCATACCCGTAGGCGTACTGCCGGAAGTTCACATCCCGTGAATTTCTGCTGGAGTTTGTGAACTGAAAACAAACTCAATCCGAGTACTTAAGTATGCGTACAGGTATGCATACTTTATTGGGTTATTTTCTAAAAATGGTTTATTCATTAACTAAGACATATATAAACTAAGGAATGTAAATTTTGAAAACCGTGGCTATAATGTTCATGAATTGATTTGAGTGAATCAAAATCGTTTTTGCTTCGATTGTGTCTTATATACTTCTATGAGATCTAACCAATTGAACAACTCTCTAACTAGTTCTTTTAAGTCATTTGAACTAGTTATGGTGAAGATGAATAAGGTTGATATGAAAGTGCTCATATAGCTAACCATTGGTTAACTACTGTTGAACCAACTAGGTGTACACGTTTAGGTACGGTTACACAAACCTAAATGAACGTGCATTTCATTTGTGTATAACAAGCTAAGTTCTATCTAAGGTTTAAAAGATATTAGCTTGAATCTAATCAGGTTTTCATCTAATGGTGAAAATTGGATGCTTTGTTACCAAGGTAACTTATATTGCAAATCCTGATTTGGAGACTATATAAAGGATAACTCTAGCAACTGGGAAACCTAATCCCCATACCTGCTGTGTGATACTAGTTGTATAAGCTAGAGTCGATTCTCCTTTAACCTTATATTTCTTCCGAGACATTGTAGGTTAACGACTTGAAGACTTCATTGGGATTGTGAAGCCAGACACAACTATTTTCTCTTTAGTTGCATGATCTGATCTTGTTGTTTCTATCGTGATTGAGTGCGATTGTAAGATTGGCTTGAGATTAATTTCTCCGATAGGCAAGATAGAAAAATAGTCACAAACATCTTCGTCTCATCGTTTGTGATTCCACAATATCTTGTTTCGCCAGTCGATTAAGATTATTTTGAGGTGATTGATCTTTCTAGGATGTTATTCGAGAATATAAGTCTGGCATATCAATTGGTTCATGTTCACCTTGATTTATGAAAAGATGGAACAAAACTCGTAGGTATTTCTGTGGGAGAGATTTATCTATTCCTGTATAATTTTATGTGTGATACAGATTTGTTTATTAAAGTCTTATACTTTGGGTCGTAGCAACTCTTAGTTGTGGGTGAGATCATCTAAGGGAATCATGTGCGTAGTATCCTGCTGGGATCAGAGACGTAAGGAGCACAATTGTACCTTGGATCATTGTGAGATTGATTGGGGTTCAACTACAGTCCAGACCGAAGTTAGTTTGTAGTAGGCTAGTGTCTGTAGTGGCTTAATACAATGTGTGTTCAATCTGGACTATGTCACATGGTTTTTCTGCATTTGCGGTTTCCTCGATAACAAAACTTCTGGTGTCTGTGTTATTTCTTTTCCGCATTATATTTTGTTATATAATTGAAATATCACAGGTTGTGCGTTGAATCGATCAATTGGTAAATCCAACCTTTGGTTTTTGATTGAAATTGATTGATCCTTGAACATTGGTCTTTGGTACCGTTCAAGTTAATTTCTCTTGTATTCAATCAGGCTCGTAGAATCGAGAAATTGAGATATAACTCTTTGATATACTTTTCATTAAGATTGAGTCTGACTGTCTAGTTGATTCTCTTAAAAGTATATTGGAGTTAGTCCATACAGATTGCTAAGCGAAATATTAGGTGAGGTTGTTGTACCCCCACTTTTTCAAATAGAATAGACTTCTGAGTTATAAATAAGTTTTAGTCTCCACATACCTTTTGTTGATGAAGTTCCTCCAAGTTCCTCAGTAGATGTTCTTCTTCAGTTGGTGAACCCCGTGAAGTCTAAAGCTCAACTACACATTCTATCCTAATCCAAGACATAGCTATAAGTAGACTAGAAATCAAGTATGTAGTTTTGATCTAATGAAATTGACAAACAAGCTTGAGATAGCAACGCTTGCGAGTTAGACCGAGAAGTGCTCAAACATGAATTATATTACGAAGTATAACACATATCTTTTGAACTTCGTATATATGACATCGACATAAACTTGTATATAGTTTTATGATTATGTGTATGGGTTAATGGTGAAGATTTCATCCTAGGAAATGATGTTTTATATTTTTTTTAAAGTAAGTAAGTTCGTGAACTTGTTTCATAAATTGAAAAGGAAATCAATAGGTATATTGGTCCGGCTATTTATTGCATATTCTTTGGATGACCAATATGTGTGAGTTGGTAGAACCGATCTTAACTCAGGTTATGTATCTTGGTATAACCGATCACAATACCTAAACTTATGATTTGGTATGACCTGTTCTGGTAATTGGTGTAACCGAACCTAAGTAATCACCATGAGATGGTATGATCGATCCTTGTAATTGGTGTGACTGACCATAAGTGGTTGTGTGACCGATCCCTGTAATTGGTATGACCGATCACAAGTAGGTACCATGATGTTTAGGTAGAATCGATCCATGTGATTGGTATAACCGATCCAAACCCATGTGTGTGACTTGGTAGGACCAATCATAACTAACCATTATGACTTGGTATAACTGATCACACAGTAGTCTTGGAATTATTGTAGAACCAATTCTAAACTTGTTTGGAAGTGTGGTAGAACCGATTCCAAGATGCAAATCCGTTTTTCCATGAATTACATATTTTCTTCATGAACTTATGCAGTTTCAGAATTAAGATTTGTTGAATAAAGATTTTAACATACTTTAAACATGAGCATTAACTCTTATCATTTATTGTTCAAAGATATTCTTGGTACTCAAGGTGATCCTGTACCGAAATAAATTAAGAATCTTTTAATAAAGGTTTTGGTTTTATATGCTTTAATTACCAGCAATTAATGCATATCTCTAGAGAATAAAAATTAGTAATGTGCATTTACTTAGAATCAATCAATAGATGAGAGAGGGACCGAATACATGAGGTGATGGACCGACCATGTAGTGTCGAGGTGCTCGACCAAGCATTCACCAAATCCCTTTGTAGAGCAGTTGGTGTGTGGATGAATAATTACTGTTTAATCATTATTAGAATAGTGCTTGCTTGAGCATTAAGTAGTAAAACTTAATTATGGAGAGAGAAGGGACCTACTAAAGGATGTGAAACCGTCTCTTGGTGGTTGTGGGACCATCTGATGTTGAATGGATCATTTTCCCAATTGCTGGAAAGAGTTTGAACCATTTTAGTCATATCACGTTTCTAGTTACGAAGTAGCCCCGCCATATCACGTTTTAATGCTTGTGATCTGTCTTTTAATTTTTCCAACCATGTTGCTGATGTTGCCGTTTTCTTATCCACCTCATAAAAAATAGCCTCATCTTCTCATTTCAACATCTCATTTTCTTTGATTCTCTCTTTCTATCACTCATGTTAATATATAAGTCACGTGAGCCAGCTAATGCAAATGCCGAATAACCTAAGCTTAGGTAACTGTTGGTTCTTTAGCCATCACGTGCTATATAAAGCCATACCCATTATTGTATGAATTGGGAATGATTAATTAGGTCATTAATCATTGAAGGAGGTGTGACCGGCTTCTGCAAGTCAAGGGGCCGACCATGACCAACCATGGTGGCATGTCCGTGTCATCATGCTTTCCATGGACCAATCCTGAGAATTTTGGTATTTTTTGATGGTCCATAGAACACTATTTCATCCTTTTATGAAGAATTTGAGTTTGACTGAAACTCTTAATTTTGGTTGAAATAACAACTATTAAAAATATTAAAATACTAATATTTTAATATTTTTTATGGTAGAAAGTCATAGTGGTTGTAGGACCACTTGCTTTGCTAACCATATGATCCATGGAGCAATATTCGAAAAAATATAGAAACTAGGAGTTTTGATCAAAAGAGGAAGTCCTTGAAAGAGAAAAACAGGTAGCTAACTCAGCTGGTCATCCCCGATCCTCAAAGGTTTCATATGCTCTAAGAGGTCCCAGATTCGAGTCTCTGATGACGCAATATTGCAGAATTTATCGTGGAAGGTAGAGTTATCTTGCCCCCATTGCGACATAATCAGTCCCTTTATCCGCTTGGGATCCATTGGCTGGTTCTTCACGAGGCTCGCTGGGAGGCTAGCACGACAACCTATTCAACTAATGTAGTAATACGTTGTTGGATCTTAGCTTGTTAGGCTTCCAACTAGTTTCTTGTAATAATACTATTTATCCAATAATAAATCAATAATAATAATAGAATAAAGGAAAATGGGGGTGGGGGATAAAACCGGCGGCCTGGCTGGCCGGATAGCCGTGTGGGCCTATCCCTCACCGTTTTCCTGTGTTTGTTATTAATTTATGTCTCTTCCTTTTCCTTATTAGATCAAACTTCCATATCTTTGTTCTTCCATGTTTTTGGATGCTCCTTTGAGCATTATTACCAAATACGCCAGTGTTTTTAATCGCGGCTTACTCGGAGGTTCCCCATATGCCCCAAAGGTGAATATCCATTACTATTTCATGGAATTCAGCTGAGAAAAGCCATGAATCTGAGTAAGTGAATATTTTTTTAGGAATTCAACCGATGAATATTGCACTAGATTTAATTAATTAGTCGCTTTATACTAGCATGCAATATATCTAGGAGCATTTAATTGATTCAGATATGATGTGATCAACATCATATTTGTTCTGAATATTATTCTGGGTAAGTTCAGACGCCAGAGATGAATTATGAATTCGAAAGAGACACCGAGTCTTTTAGCTTAATCATGAAATATATGGAATATTAAAAACTCTGCTTCAGAAACCCTAATATCGCCGACATATATTATTACTTTCATGAGGTTAGAGAAGTGCAATTCAGTTCTCCTGCAGAAGGTGAAGATATAAATTTTTCGCGATTCTGATCCTGATCAGAGATACATAATTTCCGATGTAATTTTACGAATATGACATTCGTCAAAAATCCACCATCAATATTAAGTCCCATGCTTAGTGTGACAGTCATGTTCTGCAATATGCATATACATGGTGATAACATAATCAAAATGAATGAACAAGCTTAGTTGTTAGTGCCACACACAATAATTCGTTCGGCAATCTGTATGGACTAAACTCCAAAGTAATTCCGAGAGCACCAACTTAAAAGCGACACTCAATCAAGAATTATATCAAAGATTTTTCATCTTTTTTTCAATACATTCAGCAAACCAAACAAATAAAAATATGCGAGCCTGATTGATATGAGAAATAACTTGGACGGTATCAAAGACCAATGCCCAAGTGTCAATCAAGATCTATCAAACAAAGAAAGTCGAATTTATCAACTGATTGAACTATGCACAAACTATGATATTTTAATTATATAAAAATATAACGCGGAAAAGAAATAACATAGACACCATATATTTTGTTAACGAGGAAACCGCAAATTTAGAAAAACCCATAGACCTAGTCCAGATTTGAACACCACACTGTATTAAACCGCTACAGACTCTAGCCTACTATAAGTTAACTTTGGACCGGAGTGTAGTTGATCCCTAACCAAGTCTCACACCGATTAAGGTACAAACACGTTTCTTATGCCTCTAGAACCACGCCGGATTCTGCGTACTTGATTCCCTTAGCTGATCTCACCCACAACTAAGAGTTTCTATGACCTAAAGTTGAAGACTTATAAACAAATTTGTCTCCCACGGATATGTCTATTCTTTATTCGGTTTTTGTTCCGTCTTTTGATAAATCAAAGTAAACAAGATCCAACTAGTAATCCGGTCTTATACCCCCGAAGAGCAACCTAGAAATATTAGTCACCTCATAATAACCCAACTAATTAACATGAAAAGTTATTGCGGAATCACAAGAGTCTTAGACGAAGAACTGTTGTGATTACTTTTTATATCTTACCTATCGAAGATAAATCTCGAGTAATCTTAGAGAAGATAAAACTCAATAAGATAGAACAAGTAAGATCATAATGCGCAACTACGGACACAATAGTTGGATCCGGCTTCACGAATCCCAATGAAGTCTTCAAGTCGTTAACCTATTATGGTTTGGGAAAAACCTAGGTTAAAAGAGAATCGATTCTAGTACGCAACTAGGAACACACATAAGTGTGGGGATTAGGTTTTCCAGTTGCTAGAGTTCTCCCTTATATGGTCTTTCAAAAATCATGGTTGCTTTCAATCAAAGCTAAGATAGCTTAGTAACAAAGAATTTAATATTCACCGTTAGATGAAAACTTGATTTAAGATTCAAGCTAAGTCTGATTAAAAATAAAGCAATAAATCTCCCCCATTAGATGGACTTAGCTTGTTACACAAAAATGAAATATACTTTCATTTAGATACGGGTTATACCTAAACGTGTATATTGAGTTGGCTTAATAATAGTTAACCGAAATTAGCCATATGAACACTTTTGTCTTAACCATATTCATCTAACGCTTCTATATCAAATATGAAGATCAGTCATGAAATATAATCAAATGAATCTAATTGTGTTTCAAATAGAGTTGTTCAATTGTTCACTATCTCATATAAATATATATGAACAAATTGAAACGAAATCGGTTTGATTCGTAATTGTACAAAGTACTTATAAAAGAATCAATTCATGAACATTAAGCCACGGTTTTCAAAGATTGCATTCCTTAAATCATAAATATTTTAGTTCATGAGTATGGGAATCATACATAACCGGTTCTGGAACTTTACCACAGTGTTCGCCAACCAGGTACGCGAACAGCATCTCCGGACCTTGGCCTAGTCAAGCCGTTCGCAAACCCGGTTCGCGAACAACCATTCCGGACCCAACTCAGGTAAACCCGTTCGCATACTAGGTACGAAAAAAATAGTTTCGGACTTTCTCAGGTAAATCCGTTCGCATATTAGGTACGCAAACAATAGTTCTGAACCTGAAATATCACAATACAGTTCGCATACTAGGTATGCATACCGTGTTGTATCCAGACATGGGTAATCGTTATAAACTCTCATTTCAATCATTAAAACATCCTTGGATGACGAAAATGGTTGTCTCACACAAACCATTAGCTTCAAGTAATTTTTAAGTGATCGAATGATCAATATGAAACTTCCCAAGCTAACATCAAATGACTCTCACAAAAATCATATAAGATGTTCAAGGTAATTTTCACATGATCATCTTTTGACTTAAAATATTTAGTTTCCAACAAATAGATTGTTTCCAACTAAATTCGTCAAGAATATGATTTTTTTTTTTGCTAAATCACAATTTTATTGATTTTAATCAAATTTAGATATTAAAAATTTTGAAGAACAAAAAAAAAAAGCTAAAAAAGCTTAAAAAATACACTTAAAAAGAAACTGTTATGGCTAACAAAATCTATAGTACTTTCTACCTGGTAATTCAACTTGAGATAGAGATAAAGGCTTTCCTCTATTAACTACCACAGATCCCTGAGGTAATCTTGCACCTTGTTTATAATCGCGTTTTTAGGGGCCACTCAAAAGGATTTAGGGGCCAATAATAAAACAAAAAAGGTCACCCAAAGGGAAAATGTAGCCATCCCTTATCTCGCGTAATTCGTAATGGCAAAATTACCCTTATATATTCGGAGGATATGATAACATTTTTATCCTCCGATTTCAATCGGAAGCCAAAATATTACCCAGACTTCCGATTGTAGTCGGTGCAATATTAGAATGATTTCTGTTTCATTTTTTCCATTTCTTTTTCATTTTTGAGTTGTTAGAGTTATAGAGAAGAAGGTGAAGGAAAAAAGGGAAAACCCATTTTTCACTACAAAAATGGATGGATATGAAGAAGAAGGTGAGAATCATGGCGAAGACGATTTGGAGTATATGTTGAATGATCCAAACTTTTGTGGAGAGGAAAACCTAGACGACCCTGTCATGGAAGAAAATGGAGAATCGCCTGATATTGAAGCTAACGATGCATGTAAAACACAGGTATTGTGTTAAGAAACTCAAATACTCGATTTGCATGCGTTTGTGTGCTTTTGTAAACAAGAAAAACTGATTATTGCATACATTGAATGCCATGAACTACCCAGATTTGGTAGATAATTTCTCGAATAAACTTACGAATATAGCACACAGAGTACCAAATATGTATATTCGGTAGTTCCAAGATAGTAGTTTACTTCCGAATATGAGAAAAAACCCCAAACTGGTTTTCCGAAAAAATCTACATTCGGTAGTTATGCAGAGTTATTTACCCCCGAATGGCCCCAAAAACGAATTCCTCAAAAAATTTCAAAACTCAGTATTCTTATCCTTTACAATCGGTAATAATTTAAGATTATTTGACTGCCGAATATAACAGTGGCCTCAAAATAAAATTTCCGAAAACTTGAAAATCGGATGTTTATCCTTCTATATTGGCCCTTGGAACCATCTAGAGCCATGGCATGGTTTGCTTTGAACTTGTAATATTCGGAGGATAATTTTTTTTTGTAAAGTCCCGAATGTACGACGGCCCAAAAATCAGAACTTGGGAAAAACTGATACTTTTCAAATTTTGAACTTGCAATAATCGGAAGTCAACTCAGTTACCCAAACTTCCGAATATGGGTTGTCTAACCTTCTATATTGGCCCTTGGAACCACCTAGAGCCATGGCATGGTTTGTTTTGAACTTGTAATATTCGGAGGATAATTTTTTTTGTAAAGTCCCGAATGTACGATGGCCCAAAAATCAGAATTTGGGAAAAACTGATACTTTTCAAATTTTGAACTTGCAATAATCGGAAGTCAACTCAGCTACCAAAACTTCCGAATATGGGTTGTCTAACCTTCTATATTGGCCCTTGAAACCACCTAGAGCCATGGCATGGTTTGTTTTGAACTTGTAATATTCGGAGGATAATTTTTTTTGTAAAGTCCCGAATGTACGATGGCCCAAAATTCAGAATTTGGGAAAAACTGATACTTTTCAAATTTTGAACTTGCAATAATCGGAAGTCAACTCAGCTACCCAAACTTCCGAATATGAGTTTTCTAACCTTCTATATTGTCCCTTAGAACCACCTAGAGCCATGGCATGGTTTGTTTTGAACTTGTAATATTCGGAGGATAATTTTTTTTTGTAAAGTCCCGAATGTACGATGTCCCAAAAATCAGAATTTGGGAAAAACTGATACTTTTCAAATTTTGAACTTGCAATAATCGGAAGTCAACTCAGTTACCCAAACTTCCGAATATGGGTTGTATAACCTTCTATATTGGTCCTTGGAACCACCTAGAGCCATGGCATGGTTTGTTTTGAACTTGTAATATTCGGAGGATAATTTTTTTTTGTAAAGTCCCGAATGTACAATGGCCCAAAAATCAGAATTTGGGAAAAACTGATACTTTTCAAATTTTGAACTTGCAATAATCGGAAGTCAACTCAGTTACCCAAACTTCCGAATATGGGTTGTCTAACCTTCTATATTGGCCCTTGGAACCACCTAGAGGCATGTCATGGTTTGTTTTGAACTTATAATATTTGGAGGATAATTGTTTTTTGTAAAGTCCCGAATGTACGATGACCCAAAAATCAGAATTTGGGAAAAACTGATACTTTTCAAATTTTGAACTTGCAATAATCGGAAGTCAACTCAGTTACCCAAACTTCTGAATATGGGTTGTCTAACCTTCTATATTGACCCTTGGAACCACCTAGAGCCATGGCATGGTTTGTTTTGAACTTGTAATATTCGGAGGATAAAATTTTTTTTGTAAAGTCCCGAATGTACGATGGCCCAAAAATCAGAATTTGGGAAAAACTGATACTTTTCAAATTTTGAACTTGCAATAATCGGAAGTCAACTCAGTTACCCAAACTTCCGAATATGAGTTGTCTAACCTTCTATATTGGCCCTTGTAAAGTCCCGAATGTACAACACAAATCATTGTCATTTTATCTGCTCTTCTTTACTTTACGACCGTGACTACCTCCCAGTCCTGCACGACCACGGGTTTGAGCACCTTCAGTTGGAGCAGCTTCAGTTGGAGCACCTTCAGCGCTCGATGAAGCTCGAGTTCTTTTACCCGTCTTTGATACTGCCACCTTGGGCGGATGCCTCTTCGTGACTTTCTCCCCAAACTGGGCAGCATAATCTTCGTTATCCATATTATCAACTAGGTCTCTAACCTCTTTGATCTTCTCAGCTGGCATGGGATCTCCGCTCTTCAGGCATGCAGTTAACATTTTGGAAACACGCTTGAACCTATTCACCTATTTTTATACGTAATGACATAACATCAAACGGTAATTACCTAAGATTTATAGGAACAACATAAAATGAACAAAAATATAAGAACACGCACCAGTGTATCATAACCAGCTGCTTTGTCTTTGATGATACAATTATAACTTGAACCCGCCGCAGTAGTGTTGGATTTGATTTCACGGATAACCAAAGGATGTGATACGTTGTTATACCAACTCATATAGCCTGGAGAATTTTCATCACCTCGGGTGGTTCGTCTACCAGTGTTGATAATGAAGTCATTCCTCTTATACCAGTTATCAAGAACAGTATGTGGGCCTGTGTGAACAATCGTGAGATTGTCACCACTAGAAGAGCACAACTCCGACTCCAATTTGTAGTAATCCTCCATTTCCTCCACAGGTTGATGTTGTATATACCCGTGTTGTCGCATCACCCTAGAGGGGTTATACATCACATATCCTGTGGGGTGCCACAATGGTTCAAAATAAAGGGACAAGTCTGACTGAACATTTATATGCCCACTGGCTCGATCTTCCTTGTATGGATCAAAGCATACGTCTGAGGCCTTCAATTGGTCCAAAATCTCCCTCATGCGAATCAACTGCTGCTCTTTTGTCCTAGAACGGTTGTCTTCAAATATATACTTTGTTCCTCTAGGAGTACATTTGCACCACCCCGGGTTCTCTCCGGCCAACTTCATGATAGGGAAGTGGTCATAGATCCATGCCTATATACATAAGAAACCAAGTTTTAATAAATAGATTGTGTATATTCGATAGTAGTTTCCAAACATTATTTCCGATTATATATAATCGGAAATAAAACTAAGTACCTATCCACCGAATAATCAACATTCGGAAATAGATATGGATCATTTCCTAACGAATATGCCTCATTTGGAGTTCAGTAACCTATAGTTTTTCTGGCCTGTATATTCGGTTCTAATATCAAAAAAATATTTCCGATTATATATAATCGGAAAACAAAATAAGTACCTAGCCACCGAATAACCAACATTCGGAAAAAGATATGGATCGTTTCCTACCGAATATGCGTCATTTGGAGTTCAGTAACCTATAATACTTTGGCCTATATATTCGGCAGTAACTCCCCAAGACTAAACTCCGATTCTAAACAATCGGAAGTAAAACTAAGTAACATGTTTTCGAATAACCTACATTCGGAAGTTAACAATGTAGATATCCTACCGAATATGCATAGTTTGGAGTTATGAATATGCATCATATGTATTGTCTACCGAATAACTATAGAGTGAGTTATAGAGTTAAGAAAAAACCTGCAATAGAGCCACGTTCCCGGCAACTTGGCAGGTTCCTAGCCTCGAAGCCTTTCTCAACTCTTCCATCAAGAATGCTAGGCATGCCGTGCCCCAAGAATAGTCACCGACTTCATGGAGAGGATCCAAAAGTTGTATAAGGTTGGCGTCGATACGGTTGCCAGAAGTATTGGGGAATATGACACATCCCAATACACAAAGGAGATATGCGGTGGCAGTGTGGTTCACTTGCTCATCAGTTAACGTTCCATTCTTTTCCTTCTCCAAGGTGCCTCGGAACATATTCATCAAAGCTGTAATGTTGATCTGTCTTGTTCTGTAACTTGCATGCCTCCTAAACTCTGCTGTTGTTGTCTCTTCATCCCAACCTAAGCACTTTTTAGTGAGAGCATAAAGTTGTGCCCAACTTAACTGCTTTGTGTAGTTAAACTTCACAGCTGTGCCTTGATCGGGAAGGTTAAGAATCTGCACAACATCATCCGGGGTAATCGTGATCTCCCTAAACGGCATATGGAAAGTATCGGTCTCAGGATACATTCTCTCCAAGAACCCTGATATGGCCACACGATCATGTTCCAACAATGAATTCTCGGCGGCATTAGCTAACCCCGAGTTGGCAACAATTGACTTGAACCTTTCACATTCACCGGATAAAGGCCACGCAAACATTTTTGTTGGTGCAGCGGTAGGTTTGAGTACACGGACCGCATCTTGATGATCCTATTAAAGTACATAAAAAATCCTTAATACAAATAATACGATATAACACATAGACAATACATTAATAAAAAATAATAATTTTATTACCTCGGTTTCGTATATTTCTCTGGTTCATGAGTCTTTGTATCCAAATAGCAATTTTCCTCCATCCGCCGGTAGCCCAAGGATTGTGACTGCTGGAATACCCTTCTTCTTCAAGTGCTGAGGGAAAAGATGTGATGCTTTCTTAGCAATATCCTTCTTTACACCATCTTTTCCTTTTTTGGCTTTTTGGGTACCACTTGGTTGTCCTTCTTCTTCTACTCTTGGCACTGGATCAACTAGTTTAATTTCATGGCGGGGTATAACCTGTGGAGCAGTTGGTTCTGCACTTTGTTGAGCGGCTTGTTCAACACTTGGTTGCACCCCTTGTTCACTGCCTTGTTGTTATACACTTTGTTCAGCACTTGGTTGCACTCTTTGTTGACTGCTTCGTTCTTGTAAGCTTTGTTGAGCACTTGAATTATCTTTGGAACGCCTTTCCCTCCTAGCACTAGATGTCACTTTCTTCCTCCTTTCTCGACTTTGTCTAAACAACAAAGAAAGGAACAATATTTACAAACTATACAATCGGAAGACAAAGTATGGAAATATAACCCGAATGTACACATTCAGACGTAAGAAGACACATACTGTTCCAGAATACAAAATAATCGAAAGCTAACTAAACATATTTACAACCGAATATGCATCAATTGGAGTTCAGAAGCTCTAAATTTTTCATCCTACACAATCGGAAGACAAAGTACACAACTATAACCCGAATGAACAAATTCGGAAGTAAGAAGACACATATTTTTCCCGAATGAAAAACAATCGGAATATATTTAAACATGTTTACAACCGAATATTCATCAGCTGGATTTCAGAAACTCTAAAATTTTATCCTACACAATCGGAGGTATAAAACGTTATATTGTCTTCCGAATAAATACTGGCCCCAAAATGGGATTTTTCCTATATCAGAAATTTTGAGATTTTTTCAATATATATATATATATATATATATATATATATATATATATATATATATATATATTCGGTAGTGAGTGTACTTCCGAATACTGTGTGTCTACTTAAATATATTCGGGAGCCAAAAAATTCATTAAACTACCGATTATTACCAGTTTGTATCTAGGAAGATATGGCCAACAATATTCGGCCGATAACCATAAAATATTTCTCCCGAATACTGTCGATGTTCTTGAGAAATGAAGAACACGACTACATTCGGAAGTAAATAAGCATGAATATCGCCCGAATCTGGATAAATAACCGAAAACCCTAGATTTTTTTTTCTCGATTCGTCGAATTAAAGCGAAATAAACCCCAAAAATGATAGATTCTTACCTAATTGGGGCCATTTGAAGTTGACGAAGTGTTTGACTATCGGAATCGCCACCACCGACTACATCGACGGGTACTTCTTCTTCGCGTTCTTCTTCATTTGCAGCAACAATTTCTTTATTTCTTGCTAAAATCCCAATCTTTGGATCGATACCCCGAGCAACGTTTTTGGTTCTAGGTCTGTGGGTTTCATTTCCCTTATCCATTGTTTTATAAATGAATCGACGATGTTTTGATTTTACGATTCGCGGCGATGTTTCGGTTGAACACAAGAACGAGGGAAAGTTTTTTTTTCTGCCACAATCAGAAGATAATATGAAACTGGAAGAAGAAGAGTTGAAATGAGTAGAATTTTTTTTGATTTGGTTTTTATACAGTTTTACCAGAAGGGCATTTATGTAACTTCAATATCATATAGGGTACCCCTTAACTAGAGTCTTTGGCTGGGTATAAATTGATGGCCCCTAAATCCTTTTGGGTGTCCCCTAAAAACGCGAGGTTGTTTATCTAGCTCAATTGCAGAAAAATTCACTTCTTTATAACATTGTTCATAGATAATTTCAGGAATCTCCTTCTTGGCTTTCATCCATTGATATACACATTTTTGTGTCTAATTTGTCCTCAATGTTCTGTATTGTTGGTACTCAATTTTGTACTTATTATGGTGTTTTATGTGTTTGTAGGTATTTTTTGGAAATAAATATTGTTGGACAATTCAGCTCGAAAATTTGCTCGGAGCACCCCAAGGAGGACAATTGCTATACGGACCCCCACTTTTGCTAATGAGCACCCTGGGCGATATACATTCTCAGCACCCACATGCTAAGAGCACCCCTACTCTGGATAGGGGCACCCCTTTCTTCTTCCACGTTTAAACAGAATTTGGCAGGAAATTTGCCTTTGCACCTGCGATATTTCGTGGAGCAGAATTGGACGTGATTTTATGTGATTTTTTCACGGGATTGGTTTGCAAATAACCTGTTTCACTAAAATAGGGAAGGTAATTGATTCATGCGCGTAAATAATGGAAGAAATCATCAGACAGAGGAAGAAATAATTGATTCCGGGTAATTTTGGGAAGTTTGTTCGTTGGTACAACGTGTTCGTTGATGTCATAGAAGAATAAGGAACATGTTATCCAGAGAAAACAGCGTGACAAGACAAGAACGGAAAGAAAACTTCTCGAGAATATTTTCATTGACTGCCGAGTAATGGGGAGATTATTTAGATTAATGAGGAGTTATTCTGGGTCCAAAAGGTGTTTAAATAGGTTGCTGGGGTCGAGTAGAGGGTTATAGAGAGTTTGGGAAGGCTTTGGAACATCACAGAGGCGAAACAAAATCACCAGAGAAACCTACTGCTGCTGCTGCCATTGAAGAACACGAAGAACATTGACCCACAGAAGCAGTCGTTTTTGCTACAGTATTTGCGACTGCTTAGCGACAGTCTTAGAGCTACAGTAACAGTGACACATCCTCTGTATCGTTCTTTGGTTGCAACAATTATAAGCGTTACAAACCCGGTTTTGAATTATTTCTCCCTTTTCATCATTTGTAAACACCATTTGAGCAATGAAATCAACTTTTGAGCGTGTTTCCAACATGATAATGAGCTAAATCTCCCACAACCAAGGCAATGAGGAAGCTATTTACGCATGAATAATTGGTAACTATTTTATTTTCTCTAATTTATAATTTATAATTCACTCAATCACTGCTTTTGCAGAGTTTTAAATTGTTTGCATAATTTTCTTAATTAGTTGTGATTCAATCTGATAGGTTATACTTTGTTTAGTCAATTGATAATCTATGCTTAGGGAATACAATTGATATTTGAGAATTTTCCTGATTATTTGTGAATTAAGAAATAAGGGACTTAAAAGATATAGAGTTTTGGATTATTTGCCATAATTCATTCATGTGTGATAGTGGAATCAGTGTCTTGGTTATTCCTAATAATCTTGAATTAATTCTTGTTTGTTTTTAAATTTCATTCAATCTAAAATCTTTTGCTTTCACAAGTTTCAACTAACTTTTTACTACAACTCAACTTGAAATCACACCAAGTTTTTGGCGCTGCTGCCGGTGAGTGGTAGCAAAATACTCACTAGTTGATATCAGTGTATACAGCTTATTTTTAATTTTTGTACATAATTTATTTTTATTTTTCTTTTAGATTTCTTTTAGTTCTTTTTACGCAGTTTGTTTGATATTTTTTTAGGTACTTTAGTTTGAAGTGCGGGCGAAAAGAAAGTATGCACTCGCAAAACATTTACAAGAGCCACTTGGAAGATCCATTAGAGGTTTGCTGAGCTCATTTTGGGTATGATTTTGATGATGATAGTGTTATTTGTGAAGTCAGTGCCTTATTAGACTCCACATCACTGCTAGACACTAATAAATGGAAGCCCAAACTAGAACCTCTAGTTCTGTCCGAATCTCGACTAGTTGAATCAGTCGAGAATGCTCCTACCTTGACCCATAAGCCAATAAGTTCTGAATTTTTTCGTCTTGATGATATTCATAATGAAACCGTTTTAGTTGATAATGGGTCTAAGAGTCGTGATATTATTGCTCCATTGAGCTATTGTTCCGCGGATGAATTTGAACCAATACTAGCTGCGACAATCATTTCAGCTGATTTAGAACCTGATTTAGAGAGTGCTACGCGAATAGAAATTGTCAAACAATCTGAATCTGTTGCTTATGGGAGTGATGTAATTTTCACTTACAATTTTCTAGTGGGAATGAATTTACAAATCTTTCTGGAGGTTTATAGTATTTGCAGGTGCATATTTTCAGCTGACCGGATTAGTTGGGATGGTCCTCAACTTTTTAGACTCTATATATATGATTGGATGTCTACTTTGGGTTACCAAGCTCACCTTGTTTGAGACAACATGCTATTGGCAAGTTGGGAAACAAATACATTTCGCTTCATGGGAGTCAACCCATCAGATTTGTTTCCTCTACTCTATCTCTTATTTTTATTGCTTATTTTTGTATTTCCCATCTTAATTTCTACGTTGGATGACTCAATTACATTGAGGACAATGTAATGTTTAAGTGCGGGGGAGTGGGTAATTATCCATATTTTTGCAGGTTTTCACTTTTCTTAGAATTAAAAAAAATAAAAATCAATTGCATAATATCTTTGTTTTTCTCGAGGACTAGCAAAATATAAGTGTGGGGGTGTTGATAAGCATGTATATGCTACATTTTATACCCATATTTATATTAGCTATGATACAATATTTTAGTTACTAATATTATTTTAGTGCTTTTGTATAAAGTACAAGTGAATTCGATCATCCAGCGAATAAACAACAAAATGTGAGACTTAATGGTGTTTGCGATGAAAATGGAAAAATGTGGTTGGCCTGGTACTTCAATATATCAGCAACTACAATGATGAAATGTGGTTGGCCTGGTATTTCCATGTATCAGCAACCACAATGATCAATTATGCTGTCTTGGTATTTCTATATATCAACAACACTTATGCTAGCCTGGTATTTCCATGTATGCAGCCGGGTTGGCCTGGTATTTCCATGTATCAACAACCACAATTATGAAATGGGGTTGGCCTGGTATTTCCATATATCAGCAACCACAATGATGAAACGAGGTTGGCCTGGTATTTCAATATATCAGCAACCACAATGAAAAAATGACAAAATGTAGTTGGCCTGATCTCCATATATATCAGCAGCATAAAATTGTTTCATAGGCGAGGCACAAACGCAGCAAATGAATTGAAATCAAAGTGGGGTTGGTACATGCAAACTGAAAATGGGAGTATTTTATCTTTCTTACTTTATTCCAAATATATTCCACCGGGAAAGATAATTTATTTGCCATGTGAACAATTAATTGAGGAATATTTACACGTGAGATTATTTTGGAAATAAAGTAACTCTTTCTTCATTTGGGAGATTTTAGAAATAAGGAGAGATTATTATTTCATTGGAAGAACGAGGTGGTAATACTATTTTGGGAAAGATACTGATGACGACATCAACTTGCATGCAATATATTTTCATAAAATAATTTATTTTGATTCTTTGATTAATGAAATAAACTAAAGGGAAGGTTATAAGAAGAGGGTCGACTATTTGAGAGTGGCACCTGTTGTAGTATTTTTCGTGCAGTAAATAAGAGTTCGTTGCTCGGACTTGTAAAGATTTAAAAATAAAGATATATACAGAAAATATGTCACAAGATCAAGAGGAACCAGGACTCAGGATTCCAATGTGTTTCATATTCAAGTGGCTCAGAAAATAATCCTAGGCGATTATAGCTCAAAATAAAACAAATATTAACTCTATCTTTGCCAAATTAGATTCCATAAAATATTACTTGTATATTATAAGCATGGAACATCAAGAATCCTTAGGACTAAGCATGTTCCATCAAACAAAATCACAAGTAATTAATTGAAATCATAAATCAATTAAAATCGGTGCAAAAAGTAAATTAAGATTATTTAAATAACCACATGGCTGAAAAACAGCTTCCTCCATCATCCCAGTATTGGGGTTTAGCTACTCATAATAATCATGTTCTCAAAATACATACTTGATGCTCAAAATATGATTAAAAGAGTGAAAAATATAAAACAGAGAAAATACGACCCTCTATAAGCGTCCAGAGAAGAACGATACCAGGGAACTGCAGTAAATAAAAGACACTCCGTTGCTGCTGTTGACGCTGCGGAAAATAAGACTGCTCTGTGCAGTCTGTTCTTCGTGTTCTTCAAGGTCCTCTAATAGCAGCAGCAGCAGCAGCAGGTGGGAATTGCTGTTAATCCTTCTTCTTCGCTCCTCTGCGTCCCAAACCTTCCCCTAACTCTTGATAAACTTTTGTGAACCCATCCCATGCTATTTATACACATACAGGGCGATTAAAATCCGAGATAAATCCGAGTATAACTCGGTTTCCTTTTTTTTCACGGAACCCTCTTTACGCGTCTTCTTTAGGTCTCCAACTTATCCCAAACTCTTAGTTAGATATAGAAGAATCTATAGGAATGTATATCCACAACTTAGTCACGCTGGAAATCCAAATTCGACTCAAACAAAACCCAACAGAGTCCCAGTTTTTCTTCTTCCCTGTTTTATCTCCAATCGGTTCTCACGGCTTATCCAGACACTTCTGGCCCTTACAATCACCCCTGTTAGATTCCTATAAGTCCATAGAGTAAGCCCAAACATTTCCAGCCCTTTAATCGCACTATAGCTCCTTCAAAAATTCCGATCAAAAACTTCCAGTTAACAAACTCACTTTCCCGCCACAACTTCATTTGAAATGTGAAGAAGAGATGCCCCCTATCCAGCTCCGGTGTCCCTTTAGCAGCTGCCTGGAAATGGGTCACCGCTTAGTAATTAGGTTACCCCTTATCCAAAATCGAGGGTCCGTATAGTGAGTTTTCTGGGACATTTTCCGCACTTTTTCGGGGTTCCTCCAGGGTATTTCTGAGGTGCTTCCGGTACTCTATCAACGGAGGTCCAAACGCCGCATTTTCAGCCAATTTCGCCGCAAAACCTTATTCTTCTAAAAACACCTACAAATAAATAAAATAACCAAATAAGTATAGAATCGAGCACTAACACTATATACAATTGAGATATATTAGACACATAAATGCGTCTATCAGCACCCGGCCACAGTGCCGCAACAAAGGAAGGGTTTTGAAGTTTTGTTTTCGATTCTTCATTTTTCATTAAATAGAGTTTAATTTTAATATGTTTTTATGGCTTTTGAGAAAGCCATTTCTAGCTAGTGTTATGTTAGGGTTTAGGTAGAAACCAATAAATTGTGTAAACTCTATATTTATATGCTCAATAATGATTTGAATGACTAGTAGTTTTTCTTCATATAGCTTGGTATTTTATTGTTCATGTGATTTCATTGATTATTTATGCTTTTCAATTGATATGGCATGCTTTGGTTAAATCCCTTGAAGTGATATGCTTCAGGATTGATAGGTAATGCTTTAGAATCGCTATCCATGAAGCGAAGAAAACTATAGCGGAGAAACAATATTTGAAAATACATGGAATTTACTTTTAACGAATAGCATAATTTGCATAATTAATTGGTGGAAACCGAAAACCCTAATAACCCACACTCATTTTGTTTATCTTTAAATTATTTATCATTTCATTTTGTTCCGAATTTCTAAAAATACTTAAAACATTATCTTGTTGATTACTTAATTTTTGGTATTAATTGGTAGAGTATTTCACACTCCTCGCGGGAACGACCTTCACTTGCCATTGTCTGCTAGTTAGACGCTGTGCACTTGCAGTATATTATTGTAGGTTTCCAAACCTACCAAGTTTTTGGCGCCGCCGACGCGGACTTGTCTTTAGGCTAGAGTTTTTAGATTTTTTTTTTAGGTTTTTATTTGTTTTTCATTTTCATTTTATTTGTTCTTCTCTACGTTTTTGGGTTTTTTTCTTTTCCTTACAGATTTTGGAATTTAGAGCGAAAGAAAAATTTGCCAAAGCTTTTGGTGAATACTTAAAGATTTGGATTAAAAGCAAAGCGAAAGAAAAGGAGAATAAAAATTAATTAAAAAAGAGAGAGAGAGAGAGAGAGAGACAATTTTTTTTTTTTAGAATTTCTTTTAGATTATCTTTTTCTTTTGCACTTTATTTTTGAACTTTGGACTGTGGACTTTGGGACTTTATTTTTTTAAAACCCTACGGAAGGGTAGTTTAAATATAAACTATTTGCAGAGAAGGACGACGATTACAATATCGCCTCAGCCCCTCGGGTTCGTACATGACATAGGAGTCGTGGCCCGAGTCGACTTCAGCGGTTCATCCCCCGTCTGGTACGGGAGGTAATTTTGTCGAAACACTCACGAATCTCTCCTGTCAGCGAGTTACTGTATTCCTTCGTTTGCATATATGCTGAGGATTTGAAAACGACTGATTTAATTTCCTAGTAAAGGGCAAGGACTGGCCATACAAGATAAGGGTTCGGATTCCATCATCGTTCCCTTCTTGCCCACCTTAGGAAATGAAACCAAACGCGAACCTAAGCCTAAAATTTGACCAGAACGAGACCTATAGGGTAATGAGCTTAATAGGAAAGTCATTCGAAAAATATTGGTTACTCTTTTAAGCATGCTTCAAAGTTCATGATGGTTTTTGCGAGTTGAATACGCCGCCTTGTAACGCCGGTGAGGCATTGGGTATCAATGCTCCATTGAGCTTCCCTCGTCTCGATTCAACTTACTTAAACTCGGATTGATTTTAGAGGGGTTACTTAAATTGTAACGAATTCCTTTTCGAAGGATTAGAAGCTGGTCTAGAAACAATCTAAGTGGAGCCATCATGCATTTTGTTTGCTAGAAATCAATAGGTTTGCTGTGGTGGAGTCAGCCTTGTTTGTGTTTGCATAGTACTTCCCTTCCTTTTAGGATTTCTTTCTTTTTCATTTGTTTTTCTAGTGTATGCCCAAGGTTATTAAAGAGCGTGCTTGGAAAAGAAACACTCTAGGTCGATTGATTAGTGAAAAACCTAGTGATTCTTCTTGTGGAAGCAGGGAGCTCGAAGACTCTTCCTTTGAGAGCCATGTTTTTGGAAACTTCAGTTTTGAGAATCCGTCTCTTCGTGAGGAAAATACCCCTAGTACTTCAGCTGTGCCAGCAATGACAACTTTGAAAGATTACATGTTCCCAACTAGGTCCACCCGAGCTTCGTGCATTAAATTGCCAGCCACTACGGCTAATTTAGAGATAAGACCTAGTATTCTCCAGATGATCCCTATATTCTTAGGGAAAGATGATGAGAACCCTTATTTTCATATTAGGGACTTTGAGGAAATTTATGGGAAAATTAGAATAAAAGACCTTACTGATGAAGTCTTGAAACTTAAGATGTTTCCTTTTTCCTTGAGAGATAAAGCCAAGACCTGGCTGAACAACCTACCATCTGAATCCATTGAAACATGGAAGGAACTTATTACTGCTTTCTATATGAAATTCTACCCTAAGCATAAAACTGCGTCTGTTAGGAAGAAAATTAGTGCAACAAGAGGGAGAGTCTCTTTATAGGATTTTTGAAAGATTCAATGATCTCCTATCCCAGTGTCCTCACCATGGATTTGATAAGATGAAACTAGTAGAGATTATTTATGATGGTTTAAACTATTCAACCAAAGCCATGGTTGAATCTATGTGCGCTGGTGAGCTCACTAGTAAAAGTGTTGATGATGCTTTTACCTTCTTAGGAGCTGTCGCTGAAAAATCCCAACAGTGGGAGTCTTGTGTTGAACCCCCCAAAAGACTCTTGGTCAATAGAAGTAGCACCAATGTGGTAGATACAAGATTCAGGTCTGATGCTAAGTTTGCTGCTTTGTCTAGAAGGTTAGAAGATTTGGAACTGAATCATCCTAAATATAGGTCTCTTGTTTAACCTGATGATAGATTTAGAGCCTGTCAAGTGTCTAGTTGTGGAGTAGAACCCAATAACTCGTTTTAGGAAAGGTCAGGTTAGTGAAGAGCAATCCCATGTTGTCTATAACAATTCTAGGTTTGAGAACCGTCAGAAGTTTGACCCATACTCAGAGACCTACAATCCTGGTTGGAGAAACCATCCTAATTTTTCTTGGTCTAAGGGTCGGATTCAAGGACAGTCTAGTAATTCTCATCCTCCCCCAGGTTTTGGTTATGCTAAGAACTCTTCAGGTCAACCCCAGTTTCAGAGTGAGAAAAATATCTCCACCTTAGAAGAAACCCTTACTATGTTAGCAAAGAACCATTAGATGTTATCAAAGAACCACTATGGTTTTCAAGAAGAAACCAGGCAGAATTTTAAGAATAATTCCCAGTCTCTTGCTAACTTAGAACTTCAAGTCGGCCAAATAGCTAAGTTTCTTAGTGAAAGAGAAGATGGAAGATTCCCTAGTCAAACTGATCCTAACCCTAAAGGAGAGAAATCGTACAATCATGTGAATTCTATAACAACCCTTAGGAGTGGAAAGAAAGTTGACAATAAGGTTTCCATTCCTGATAGTGAACATGCTGTAGTTCACCCTTCCGAGCCAGAAAATAAGGAGACTGATAGAGTCTCCAAAGAGACCAATGAGGTCATGCTGAGCCCGGCTTTGTTCCCAGAGCCCCGTTCCCCCAGCTGCTAGTTCCAACTAAGAGGGAATCCAACTTTAATGATATATTGGAGGTTTTTAAGCAGGTTACTATCAACCTCCCATTGTTAGATGCGATTAAGAAGATTCCCGCTTATGCCAAGTTTCTTAAGGATATGTGTATGAGAAAGCGAAAACTTAGTGTACAGAAGAAAGCCTTCCTAGCTAGTCATGTGAGTTCTATCATCCAGAATACCACTACTCCTAAGTATAAAGACCCAGGGTCTCCTACTATTTCTTGCACAATAGGTAAATACCTTGACGAAAAAGCTTTGCTTGACTTAGGATCCAGTGTGAACTTACTGCCATACCATGTGTACCTTAAGCTAGGACTTGGTGAGATGAAACCTACCCAGATGACACTTCAGTTAGCTGATAGGTCCGTTAAAATTCCTCGTGGTGTGATCGAGGACGTTCTTATTGAGGTCGACAAGTTTATTTATCCAGTGGATTTTGTTATCCTAGATACCCAACCTGTCCCTGACCCAGAGAACCAAATACCAGTGATTTTAGGTCGCCCGTTTTTAGCTACATCCAATGCGATCATTAACTGTCGAAATGGTATTATGAATTTGTCTTTTGGTAATATGACTATTGAGCTGAACATTTTTAATATTAGTAAGCTACCCTCTGAACTAGATGACTCGACATAGAAGAGGTGAACATGATAGGAACATTAGTCGAGGAGTCATTACCAAACACTTTGTTAGAAGATCCATTAGAGAAATGCCTAGCCCACTTTGGGATTGATTTTGATGATGACGATGTGATTAATGAGGTGAATGCTTTGTTAGATTCAACCCCTTTGATAGACAAGTAATGGCTGGAAACCTAAGTTCGAACCTCTACCCGTTTCTGAGTCTACCCTAGTTCCTTCGTTAGAAAAGCCTCCTAAGTTGGACCTTAAACCATTACCAGATTCCCTGAAGTATGTGTTTTTAGGCCCATCTGAAACTTTACCTGTGATTATAGCATCCGACTTGGATAGTGATCAGGAAAGTAGGCTAGTGACGTCCTTCAGAATAACAAGGAAGCTTTAGGGTGGACCATAGCAGACATTAAGGGTATAAGTCCTACTGATTGTATGCATCATATCTATTTAGAGAGTGACACCAAACCTTCTAGGGAGATGCAACGTCGACTGAACCCTAATATGAAAGAAGTAGTTCGAACCGAGGTTCTTAAGCTGTTAGATGCAGGCATTATCTACCCCATTTCAGACAGTAAGTGGGTCAGCCCCGTTCAGGTTGTTCCCAAGAAATCCGGTATTACTGTAGTCCAGAATGATAACAATGAGTTAATCCCAACCCGGGTGACCACGTGTTGGCATGTCTGTATTGACTATAGGAAATTGAACAAGGTCACTAGGAAGAACCACTTTCCCCTTACCTTCATCGACCAAATGCTAGAGAGATTGGCTGGATGTAGCCACTATTGCTTTTTAGATGGATACTACAGTTATAATCAGATTGTCATAGCCCCAGAAGACCAAGAGAAATCCACTTTTACCCGTCCCTTTGGTACCTTTGCGTATAGACGCATGCCTTTCGGGCTATGTAATGCCCCTGCGACCTTTCAGCGTTTTATGTTGAGCATATTTTCTGACATGGTAAAACGGTTCTTAGAGGTCTTTATGGATGATTTTTCAGTGTTTGGTTCGTCTTTCGATGAGTGCTTGCATCATTTGTCATTAGTTTTGACTAGGTGTAAGGAAAAGAACTTAGTGCTTAATTGGGAGAAATGTCAGTTCATGGTTCGTTCAGGAATTGTTCTAAGGCATATCGTATCTTCGAAGGGTATAGAGGTAGATAGAGCCAAAGTTGACCTCATTAAAACTTTAAAGATCCGAAAAACCGTAAGAGATATTAGGTAATTCTTAGGGCATGCATGTTTTTATCATCGATTCATTAAGGATTTTACCTTAATTTCTAGACCTCTTTGCAATTTGCTTGCGAAAGACATTAAGTTTGTCTTTGATGATGCTTGTTTAGAGGCTTTTGAGAAGCTTAAGAATTTACTCACTACCGCCCCCATAGTCCAGGCACCCAACTGGAACCTACCCTTTGAGATCATGTGTGATGCTTCAGATTATGCTATTGGTGTTGTGCTAGGTCAGCGAGAAAATAAGTTACTTCATGTGATTTACTATGCTAGCAGAACTCTGAATGATGCCCAGTTGAACTATACCACTACGGAGAAGGAACTATTAGCTATTGTGTTTGCCTTAGACAAGTTTAGATCCTACATCTTAGGTTCTAAGGTCATAATCTTTACTGATCATGCTGCTTTGAAGTATCTTCTTTCCAAGAAGGATACTAAACCTAGATTGATTAGATGGATCCTATTGTTGCAGGAATTTTCCTTAGACACTAGAGATAAAAAAGGTGCATAAAATGTAGTAGCATACCACTTGTCTAGGCTTGTTGTGGATACCCTTAATGATTCTCTTCCTGTTAGGGATAGTTTTCCTGATGAACAACTGTTCTTTGTTACCCCAGCACCTTGGTATGCGAATATAGTGAATTATCTTTTTACTGGTCGAATGCCCCAACATTGGGGTAAACAAGATCGTTCTAGGTTTTTAGCCTAGGTGAAGCATTTCTTTTGGGATGATCCTTATTTGTTTAAGTATTGTCCAGACCAGATTATTAGGAGATGTATACCTGAGAATGACCAGTCCAGTATTATTTCCTTTTGTCATGATCATGCTTGTGGGGGTCACTTTAGTGCTAAGAAGACTGCTGCTAAGATATTGCAGTGTGGATTCTATTGACCTTCGTTGTTTAAAGACTCTCATAGTCACTGTGTTACTTGTGAGCGTTGCCAGAATTTAGGAACCATTTCCCGTAGGAACATGATGCCCTTGAACCCTATTTTAGTTGTTGAGGTCTTTGATGTGTGGGGTATTGACTTTATGGGTCTGTTTCCTAATTCTTTTGGTAACCTTTACATCCTTGTCGATGTAGACTATGTATCTAAGTGGATTGAGGCGGTTGCGTGTAAAACCAATGACCATAGGGTTGTGATTGAGTTATTGAAAAATAATATACTTACACGTTTTGGTACACCGCGTGCTATAATTAGTGATGGAGGGTCTCACTTTTGTAATGGACCTTTTAGGCTTTTGATGAAGAAATATGGTATTACACATAAGCTAGATACCCCGTATCATCCACAGACTAGTGGTCAAGTAGAGTTTTCTAATAGGGAGATAAAACGTATACTAGAGAAAACAATTAATCCTAATCGGAAAGACTGGTCGTCTAGGCTTACTGATGCCTTATGGGCTTACTGTACTTCGTTTAAGACCCCCATTGGAATGTCACCTTATATACTTGTGTATGGCAAGGCATGTCACTTACCTTTTGAGTTAGAACATAGAGCATATTGGGCTGTTAAGCAGCTAAATTTTTCACTCGACAAGGAAGGATCCCATAGGAAACTCCAGCTCAATGAGTTCGAAGAGATTCGTATAGATGCTTACGATAGTGCGAAGGAGTATAAGAAAAAAATGAAACTTGTGCATGATAGAAAGGAAGTCATTTTCTCCAGGTCAAAAAGTTCTTCTGTATGATACCCGCTTGCATCTTTTTCCTTGGAAGTTACGTTCTCGGTGGACGGGTCCTTTTATTGTTCGCACTGTCTTTCCTCATGGATCTGTTGAGATCGAGACACCAGATGGTAGTAGTTCTTCGAAGGTTAACGGTCAGAGATTGAAACCCTTTTTAGAGCCCTTTCCTACAGGTGATGTTGAGGAGGTCCCTCTGGAGGACCCTGTTTACCCTTGATTGACCATCGAGGCGATTGTATGTTGTATATTAGTTTTTGATTTCTCTCTTCACCCAGGTACTATCTTTCCGACTTCTCTCTTTACTGATTCCTCATGTTACTTTGCTTTTTGGTATTGCTCTTTCATTAGAAACATTGAGGACGATGTTAGGTTTAAGTTTGGGGGTGGGGAAGAAACTTTTTGTTAGCTTTTAGTTGCAATAAATAAACTCCAGAGCCTAGAAATTTATGCTTATTAAGGTTGGCACTAACCAATCTAAGTGGATGGGAACATATTGGTTGTAGGAGTTGAGGAACCAATCTGATTAGATGGAAACATCTAAAGAGTCTATTCATAAAAGCACAAAGCCCATGTGTTAGAATTAAAAAAAACATGGTAGTTTCGCTATAACTCGTTGAATCCTAATCCTTTATGTTTTTATTTCTTAAGTGATTTGGTGGGGCACACAACTCAAGTTGTTACCATTGCTAGGGTGAAATAGGGTGATTGAGATACAAAGAAAAAAAAATAAAAATAAATTTGAGACCAGACCATCAGACCAACCGGAATAAATTCAATAAAGTCGACCACTGGTGCTCTTGTATATGCCAGTTGTGTTGACCTAGAGTTAGGTTTATCGACCACTGGTCCCCTTGTATATGCCAGTTATGTTGATATTAGTCAGACCGGTATCTCAGTCCATTAGGATAGGTTCATCTTGGCAGAGGCCTTCAGACAGATATGGGAAACACCATTCACTTTAAACCATCTATTTTTTCTCTTTACCATCTTCTTAATCTTTCCATTTGATTGGTTGACTCCAGTTATGATTTCTAGAAACTATCTGAGTAGAGCTCTGTCACTTATATATGAATTATAGTATGCTGAGTGCAAACTCGTGTACAACAATTTGAAATTCGCATCAGGGTACTTCCTCCTATAGTCAATGTTTGTATGCCAACCAAGGAGATTCTTTAGTGCCTTCCAAGGTTCTGCGTAGATAGCTAGGGTCTGGAGTAATGGTTTTGTGGGTACACCTCTGGTGAACCCTTCAGAGACAACACTCCGCCGCTAGGGCCACATAGCAGTTTAACGGCTTGCTGTACGTGCTAAGTGTAGTCATTTTATTTTCTAGATTAGATTTGCTCGAGGACTAGCAAATAATGAGTTTGGGGGTATTTGATAGACACATTTTTGTGTCTAATTTGTCCTAAATGTTCTGTATTGTTGGTACTCGATTTCGTACTTATTATGGTGTTTTATGTGTTTGTAGGTATTTTTTGGAAATAAATATTGTTGGAAAATTCGGCTCGAAAATTTTCTCGGAGCACCCCCGGGAGGACAATTGCTATACGGACCCCCACTTTTTCTAATGATCACCCTGGGCGATATACATTCTCAGCACCCACCTACTAAGGGCACCCCTACTCTGGATAGGGGCACCCCTTTCTTCTTCCACGTTTAAACAGAATTTGGCAGGAAATTTGCCTTTGCACCTGCGATATTTCGTGGAGCAGAATTGGACGTGATTTTATGTGATTTTTCACGGGATTGGTTTGCAAATAACCTGTTTCACTAAAACAGGGAAGGTAATTGATTCATGCACGTAAATAATGGAAGAAATCATCAGACAGAGGAAGAAATATTTTCTCTGATATTTTGTTTTAATTTCCGGGTAATTTTGGGAAGTTTGTTCGTTGGTACAACGTGTTCGTTGTTGTCATAGAAGAATAAGGAACGTGTTAGAACATGTTATCCAGAGAAAACAGCGTGACAAGACAAGAATGGAAAGAAAACTTCTCGAGAATATTTTCATTGACTGCCGAGTAATGGGGAGATTATTTGGATTAATGAGGAGTTATTCTGGGTCCAAAAGGTGTTTAAATAGGTTGCTGGGGTCGAGTAGAGGGTTATAGAGAGTTTGGGAAGGCTTTGGAACATCACAGAGGCGAAACACAATCACCAGAGAAACCTACTGCTGCTGCTGCCATTGAAGAACACGAAGAACATTGACCCACAGAAGCAGTCGTTTTTGCTACAGTATTTGCGACTGCTCAGCGACAGTCTTAGAGCTACAGTAACAGTGACACATCCTCTGTATCGTTCTTTGGTTTGCAACAATTATAAGCGTTACAAACCCGGTTTTGAATTATTTCTCCCTTTTCATCATTTGTAAACACCATTTGAGCAATGAAATCAACTTTTGAGCGTGTTTCCAACATGATAATGAGCTAAATCTCCCACAACCAACGCAATGAGGAAGCTATTTCCGCATGAATAATCGGTAACTATTTTATTTTCTCTAATTTATAATTTATAATTCACTCAATCATTGCTTTTGCAGAGTTTTAAATTGTTTGCATAATTTTCTTAATTAGTTGTGATTCAATCTGATAGGTTATACTTTATTTAGTCAATTGATAATCTATGCTTAGGGAATACAATTGATATTTGGGAATTTGCCTGATTATTTGTGAATTAAGAAATAAGGGACTTAAAAGATAATTAGAGTTTTGGATTATTTGCCATAATTTATTCATGTGTGGTAGTGGAATCAGTGTCTTGGTTATTCCTAATAATCTTGAATTAATTCTTGTTTGTTTTTAAATTTCATTAAATCTAAAATCTTTTGCTTTCACAAGTTTCAACGAACTTTTTACTACAACTAAACTTGAAATCACATCATCCATCTTGATTGTAAGCACCAAGGCATCACACCTTTTTTTGCATATTCTATTACTGTTAGAGAGTGAGATATGATGAGTATCCCACACAATATCTAATGCATCAGCTATATAAGTAGTAGCAATACCAGTCTCACCTGAGACAGTGCCAATGACCTGACTTTCATGACATCTAGAAATAATGCCAAAACCACCCATACCTGGATTACCAACAGCCATTCCATCACAAAAAAATAAAACACAACCTTCATTTGGATTGAACCACTGACATTCTTGGATTCTTTTGAACTTCATATTTTTTTGACCAAGGTTAAAGAACCGAAGGATTTCAGAATCATAATTCTGTCCCCATCTTGTACCTGTCATTTTGTAACCACCATAGAACACCATGCTCATGATTATTCTTTTGAAGCACTCCAAATTTGGAGGTATATTTTCATGAATAAATTTATTTTTTTGGAACCACAGTTCTCTCATTGTTGCACATGCTGCTGATATCCATGCTTGCTTGACAATTGAGCTTTTACGTTTTGCAAAATTGAGAATGTCTGAGAAGGAAGTAGGTATTTGTAATTGAAAAATAGTAACTAATCATTGCCATATATGCTTGCTGAAACTGCAGGACCACATGAGATGCTCCATACTGTCTTGAGTTTGCTGGCAGATACAACATTTAGAAGCAAGAGAATAGCCTTTCTTGATTAAATTTTAATCATCAATGTACACCCCTTGCTGAATTTTCCATACATCACTAGAAATGCTTGGATGTAGAAATTTTTTCCAAATTTGATCAGGCCAATGTATTCTTGGTTGCTTGTTTCTAATTTTCTCAATTGCAGATGATGTAGTAAAATATCCTTTCATATCTCCAATCCATATAAGTTTGTCTTGCTCTCCACTTATTGTTGGTAATGAATCTGGAATGAAATTTTGCAAAGCACGAGGAATACTCCATTCACCATTTTCCATTATATCACTCACATATGCAACTTGTCTTTTATTCTGTCAGTACAACTCACAGTGTCAATGAAAGGTTTATCACCTACCCAACTATCAAACCACAATGATATTTTTTCACCAATACCTACATTCCATCTCACATTTGATTTCAAATCCTTCCAAACCCACTTCAATCCTGGCCATACTGTGGATAATTTCCATTGAGTACTCCATTGACTATATTTATCCTTATACTTAGCAGCAAAAAAACTTGAACATTCATTACTTGAATTTATAAATTTCCACATCATTTTCATTAATAAAGATTTATTGATTACATCCAAACTCCTAATACCCAGGCCTCCTTCATTTAATGGTGCAACACTTTGCTCCAACCAAGAGTTTCATGCTTTCTAACTTCACTGTCACCAGTCTATAAGAAGTTTCTTATGATTTTTTTACAGACTTTGATTACTGAACTTGGACATTTGTAGACTGCCATATTATAAATATGAACACTGTAGAGAACAGATTTTATGAGCACCAGTCTATCATTAAATGAAAGCATTTTACCCTTCCAAGCTGCTAAATAACCTTGCATCATCTCCACCATTGGCTACACAATATCAGATTTAACTCTCCCAGGCTTCAATATGATACCTAAGTATTTGTCAGGGAATATTGTAAGATCCATTTGCATTAAGTTTGAAATTTTGTTTCTTCTTGATGGAGTACAACCGTCCACAAAACATTTACTTTTTTGTTTGTTGATTATCTGACAAGAACTGTCTTGATATTTCTTGAGCAGGGTGATGAGAGCTTCTAAGATTTTCTCTGTGCCATTACTGAAGATGAAAACATCATCTGCAAAAAATAGGTGAGTTGGGTAAACACCTTTCCTGACAACCGTTGGTTGCAGCTTTTTCAGTTCTACCAGTTTGGTTAAATTCCTACTCAATACTTCTTCCATAAGAACAAACAAAATGGGAGATAAGGGATCCCCCTGTTTTAAGCCTCTCTCCATTGAGAAAAAACCTTGAGGTCCTCTATTTATCATGACAGAGATTTTAGCAGATGCAAACAATGTTCTTAACCATTCACACCAAGATGTAGAGAATCCATATTTTTGAATTACTTTAAACAAAAAATCCCAGCTCACTGAGTCATATGCTTGTGATATGTCAAGTTTCAACCCAATATTTCCTCCTCTTCTTGTATGCTTCATTTCATTCACCAACTCAGAAGCTAACATAACCTGTTCATATATACTTCTAACTTTTATGTATGCTGCTTGCTGCTTTGAAACTAATTTACTCATCAGATCATTCATTCTTGTAGCTAGTATTTTTGTTATGATTTTAAAATTGAAATTACTTAATCCAATAGGTCTGAACTGGTTTGGTTTCTTTGCACCTTGAACTTTAGGAAGTAGTACTAAAAAATTGGAATTCATTCAATAAATCACTTTTGATAATATCCCAACATGATTTGTAGAAAATATCTGAGAAACAGCTCCATCTGCATTCATACTGAAAACTGCATTCTTAATTTCTTCTAACTCAGGTACTGCTTCAATCATAACTTGATCTTGGTCTGATATTAAATTAGAAAGAACATCCAACAAGGAATCATCTATCTTTACTTCTTTATACTGAAATTTATGGTGAAAGAATTTAACCAAAACATCTGCTATTTTATCTTGATCTTCTACCATATTGCCCTCCTCATCCTCAAGTTCACAAATAATATTTCTAGTTTGTCTTATTTTAACATTTGTATGGAAGAAATTGGTGTTAGATCAGCCCTCTGTAACCCATTTGATTCTTGACTTTTGTTTCATCATAATGCAATGCTGAACTTCTTTTGTGTTTGTATCATTTTGAGCCATTACCAAGTAAGCTAAAGCTTGTTCATCATGAGGATTAAAATCAGAAATTACCATCTTTTCTTGAACTAACTTTTCTGCTTCCTTAATCTTGACTTGAACATTACCAAAAAAATTACAGTTCCATTCTTTCAATAGTATTTTAATCTCTTCAGTTTATGCATTATTGTAAAAACAGGATCTCCATTTACTGGCTCAGCCCAACTGTCTTCAACAACTTTCATGAAACTAGGGTGCTCCAACCACATTTTTTGAAATCTGAGAGGAATATTTGTAGGTTTAGGAATGTTCACACATCCCCCATTAAAGGAGAGTGATCAGATACTACCCTAGCACCAACTTTGTAACCTCAATCACTATATAATCTTAACCATTCCATATTAAACACAACTCTGTCCAATGTGCATAGTATTCTTTTACACCCATGCTGACAATTTGACCAAGTGAAATCTAAACCAACTTTAGGAGCCTGTAGAAGATCACAAGTATTTAAACATTCACTGAAGTCGAGCATTGATTTTATTGAAGGAGATTTGCCACCAACTTTGTCTTCAACTGAAAGAATTGAATTAAAATCACCAATGACTAACCAAGGCTTCTTGAGGTCACTAATCATCTGCATTTCAGGCCAAAGAAATCTTTTTTGAACCATATTTACATTAGAATGAACACCAGAAACTAAAACATCTCTTACTGCCACTGTGATCATTTGACTTAAAATAGAGACAACTGAAGGAGTTGCAATGGAATTACTCCAGAATAACCATATGTTACTTTTATGAGTTGTTGAAGCATTATGAATAACTATAGATTTCATAGCAGGAAGATTTAATCTACTACAGAAAGAAGCAGAACATTTGATCTTAGGTTCTGCAATCCACAAAAGTGTTGGATGAAATTGACTAACTAAATTATGTAACTTCTGTTGGGCCCTACCTCTCCCAAGACCCCTTAAGTTCCAAAATAAGACGTTCATGTTTTGGTTTGAAGGGGTTTTGTACCCCCCCCCCCCCTACAAACATTTTTCTAAAGTTATATTTCACTGCTTCTTGAGAAGTATTTTTGGTAGCTGAAACATTTTTAACTGCTGGAATAGAAGTACTAGCTTGAGAGTATGTCTTTTTACAAATGAATTAACTACTAAAGACAAAGTAGTGAAAGGAACTGACTCAGTTGTCACTTTACCTGAACCTGCATTCACAAAATTTATTACATTTTTTTTCCAATTATGTAACTTCTGTTATCTGAATTAGCTTTTGAGGTTCCATTTCAGCCAAGATTTCCTCATTAACACTTATAACATCATCTTATTTTTGTTCAAGGTTGTTAAGAGCACTAAATCTTCCACCATCGAAATTAAGTAATAGAGGATTACCAACAGATTGAAACACAATAGAAGAGACAATATTAGATATTATTGAATCTTCTACAGGGTCTTGATTGATAGCAGCACCAGATGTACTACCTTGCAATTTTTCACCAACTTATGATCCATCACAAATATCAAGTGGTACATGGGAATTACCATTTTTTGGATTATACTGCTGAGGAGTAGTTGATGTAGACTTATTTGAGGATAAGAGTAGTTGATGTAGACTTATTTTTTGGATTCTTGCTGACTTGCTAAGCCTGCTGAGCTTTATTCTTTCTGACTTGCTAAGCCTGCTGATCTTTATACTTTTCTACTCTGCACTCAGTAATCAGATGACCAACAGTTTTACAAGTTGGAAAAAATTTTGGACATACTGGAATGGATATATTCTGGAAGAAACCACCGTATTTGGTACCAATCCAAATTTTGTTTGGAACAGTTCTATCAAAATCAACTTCAACAAGAACATTTGCATAATACCCAACCTCACATTTTGCAGTAGCTTCATCAAGCTTTATAGGAATACCAATTTCCTTGCATATCTTAAACATAATGTTCTCACTCCAAGATTCAATCCCTAGCCCTGGAAATCTCACCCACACCATAGATTTTGAAGTTTTTTGGCTTTCAGGACGAAAGTTTGAGATCCACTTCCTAATTTGCAGAACTTGATCCAACACCTCCCATTTACCCTCCTTGATATACTGTTTATCTTTCTCATTATCAAGTTTGATCGTGAAAAAACCTCTTCCTAATGGAATAAGTTTGCACTCACCAGTTAACTTCCATTGTTGACGAAGAATAATAGAAGCATTCACAAATTTAATCTGCTGTAAATTTAACCTACCAATAAGAGAAAACCTCCAAGGATTTATACTTTATTCAAATAAATCATCATGAAATTCAATCGAGGGAATCACCTGAGAATTTTCCTCTTTGTTAAAACCTAACATATCTGATTTGAAATTTTCAAAATTAGTGGATTTAGGACCAGGATCCATAAAACCACTTGGTTTAATGATTAAACATCACCTGAAACACCTTATTGAAGAAGAAATTTGAATAGGAATCACCTCAAATTAATGAAGTTGAGCACTGAAAACGAAGATTGACGAAGAAAATTAATCTGAGTTAGTCGCCCGATTCGCAGAGCCTAACTCACCCGAGTTTACCGTGAATCCAACTGAAGTAAAAAACTTCCAAAACATGAAGTTTACCATCAAGAATATGATGAACATATCTAAATCAAAAAGCTTCCAACACATATTTTGAGAAATAGATAAGCGACTTTAACTCGGCTCGTAATATCAAATGTGTATAATGTAAAAGTCTATATAACTATATGACTTAGTCTCATTAGAAGATAGAATAGAATAGACTTCTGAGTGATAGATAAGTTTTAGTCTCCATATACCTTTTGTTGATGAAGTTCCTATAAGCTCCTCAGTAGATCTTCGTCTTCAATTGGTGAATGTCGTGAAGTCTAAAGCTCAAATACACATTCTATCCTAATCCGAGACATATCTATAAGTAGACTAGAAATCAAATATATAGTTTTGATCAACTAAACTTGACAAACAAGCTTGAGATAGCAACGCTACAAGTTTGACCGAGCAGTGCTCTAACAATCTCCCCTTTTGTCAATTTTAGTGACAAAACTATCAATACATATGGATTACAAGATAAATAAACTTTGTAGCTTCTCATCTATCATGCTTGATTTTCTTGGCTCTTCAATATTCCTTGAATTCTTCGCTACTCCAATTACTTCAGCGATTCTGCACGTGTTCAACTTAGCATCATTGTTGTTGAAGATCCGTAGCCATAAAAATAAGAACACATATGTTCACAATTATTGTTATACAATGTCATAGTATTACTATAGATAATCAAAGTTCAGTTGTATCACAACTTTGAAATAATACTATGTATGTATTACTCTCCCTTAGTCAATACTTCATCTTACAATGAAAATCACTTCCCCTTACATAATGATCCGTAAACCATATGTATGTAGTGTGAACTACCAAATAATTCTCACCCTTTTTGTCAGTATAAATTGACAAAGGTACGAAAACTACGGGATCATAACGAAATTTTCAAAAAGATACTTCATGACTAAAAGAGAACATATCAACTTTGTTTCGATGATTTCACATAGTCGAAACTTAGTGTATTCATCTAGGAGTTTATAAAGATACAAGATAACTCCAATATTCCACAGCCGCACTCCCCACAAAGATATGGAAATTAAGCACAAGTTTAATTAAGAACTCTCCCCCATTTAATGTCATTCCCAAGAGAACAACATGAGGGACCTTAATTTTACAAACAAAGAAGGATTTCTTTGGACCTTAACAAACCACATAGATTTTTATCCAATAAACTCGAATAGATTAACCACAACAAGATCTTATTGATTAATTTAATCGTAAACGCTAAACATAGGAAAACTTACGGAGCCATACAATACTTTCACATAAAAGTAGATCATGGAAAGATCAATACTACGGAATATTTTCAAAAGTTCATTCTATCTTTCATTAATATTTGCATAATGACACAATAAACTTAACTTTTGAGCATATATGAGATATGCACAGTTCACTAACATAAACACATATATCTCATAAGAGATTGCAATATATGAAATCAAAAAGATTTAAATACTGCAAAAATCATCTTCCAAATAACTTTAGAATTTTAAAAAATAAATCTAAAAACATTGCAAGATGAAAATCGTTGAAATAGCTATGCGTAATCACGAATAACGCTATTCCAAACCCTAGTTATCCTTCTTAAACATAAGAACAAATTCTCATAAGAAGTTTCCTAGAAAGCCAAACGAAGAGACAAACTCGTAAAGAACATACAAGATGATTTTCCCTTACAAGGTATAATCAATATTTTTCGCAAGTATTTACACCAAGAATGGCTACCAAAAGCGTATAAATATATTTTCTTAACAAAGAAGAAATACAAAGTCATTAACAACCATGCACCATAGTTCATATAAGAGGATTGTGAACATTCAAGAATCCCAGAGTAACGCGTACTACTCCCATTCTTGAACTTTCTTCTTTGTGATTCACCAACAATATTTTTCAAAGAAGATACAAATGATCTTAGAGGAGAAGTACTCCAATAATCCAAGTTCCCAAATCCAAGAGAAGTGGTACAAGTGCGACGAAACAGAGCAAAACACTAAAAAACAAAAGATGGGATAAATACCAATCTTAACTCATCCAAATTCAGTATTTCTCATCATCATTTAGAAGGTAATTCAAAAAGGAAGATAATGAAAAAAGAATGAGGTCATTCCGAGTTCGGATGAAGAAGTTACGACCAAAACAAGTTGTCAACAATCGACGTCTACATGCCAGTTCGCAAACGGGTGTAACTTGTTTGCAAGCGGTGTTTGCGAACTGAAGTCCCTGGATTTTGATTCTATATGATGGTATGCATACATGGTATGTGTACCATGAAGGCCAAACATCCCGAACTACTATTGAACCTAAACATTTAAGAACCTGAAACACAAATCAAGTTAGGTAGACACGAAGGATACACAAGGTGCGTGGATCATGATAAGCACTTTAAGAAAATAACAAAATCATAAATCTTGCTCAAGTTTATATAGATACATTTTTAGAAGAACCCGATCGAACTCTACAGTCTTACCAAAAATTCAAAATCTTACCCAACATAATATGTGCGCTCCAATTTTTGTGCTTCCCTTACCGTATACATAGCAGGGCATTCCTTGGTGAGGATGCACTTCCAACACAATCAAGTTGTGTTGATGTGAACAATGTCTTGCTCACCACAGGTGACAGAAACTGACTTTTACGAAACTATCGATTTTTCACAATCTACAGTCTTTGGCTTACTTCGTTTCTTCTTCCACCAATTCTTGTATTTCTCTTTTGGATTATCATGAAAGAGATCGCTTTTAGAACCTTTCATATCCAAATCCATATTTCCAAAGAACTCTTTAACTTCCAACATCATGGATACTGCCTTCTCCATAGTCATGGAATTTTCTGGTAGATCATTCCTTTTCACAGTTAAAGCATAATTGCCTTTCTTTGGTACCCATTTCTCAGTGCGTTTAGGAACATCGGAACCTTCTTCTCATTACTCTCTTATAGATTTATCGAAAGATAATTGGATTGACTATTCTTTTGCAAATTAGTCTTTCTCCAATTGGGAGCATCGGATCTGGTCTTCGTCTTTATAAAGTTATCCTTTTGATAATCATTACAATCGTGAAAAGAATTTGTATGACGTTTATAGACAAATCTAGGTTTATCACAACACTGATTCCTTTGTCTAAATGTTGGACATTCACAACCCGTAATGTCAAGGGTATTAGCCTTAACATAGGATCTAGGTTTAATCATTTCTTTTGACACTCAAACAAGAATATCATGAAGTTTTTCATTCCTTATACGAAAACAACATCTCCTTTTCAGGTGACCTTTGTTTCCGCAATAATGATAATATAAGGAACGTTCTTACCCGGATTTATGTGTGCTGGTTTTGGAGGTTGATATACTTTGCTCTTTCGAACCTTAACTGCTGGTGAGGGTTTTTCACTTTTGTCATCAGTAGAAACCTTTTGTTCATATGAACCGCTAGCCTTGACAAATTTTACTTCTTTGCTAATACTTGGAGCATCTATTCCCTTGTAGCCCAATCCTCGTGTATCACGATGATTTTTACTTGCTCCTACCATTGTGGTTAATTTGCTTGAACTAGTATTGAAAATTTTCATGTCATCTTCCAATATCTTGATTTTATCAAGTGCAGCAGTTAAATCAGCATCAAGGCGTTTTTCTCGAGCGAGATAAGCACTTTCTCTGTCATCGAAACCTGTTTGCTGGCAGTTAATCCTTGCTTCAGTTACTGCAAGTTTTTCTTCCAACTTAAAGAAATCTGTACGAAGATTATCACATTGAAGTGATTTTTTACTTAGGCCATTCTCACGATTTTCGAGCATCGAATAGTTATTGTTATTCCAAGAATAAAGACCTGAGTAAATTCTTCTCAATTTCTTATTTTCTTGACATATATGGGTTAGAAAAGGAGTGACATAAGTAGTCGTCAACTTTTCCACCGGTTTCAATAAATTAACATACCCTGAGATTTCCTCATCAACGTTTCTATCAATATCTGAGTCACCTTCGTCAGAAAGTTCATCCAACTGTTCTTCTAGGCATGTTTCCCAGTTATTAACAGTTTCTACATCACGAGGATGTTTAGATATTGACCTAGATGTGACAGTTCTCTCAGGTGAATTTAAGCTTTGAAAAACATCTGGTAATTTCTGAACTGGTACGTTATTAGAGATAGACTCGTCCATTAAAATCAAATTGCTTCAAGCACAGACTTATTAGGTCTTAACGTGTTTTCCTGCTCTGATACCAATTGAAAAAGCGGGTGTATAACAACCACACCCAATAATTCATTCGGCAATCTGTATGGACTAAACTCCAATGTAATTCCGAGAACACCAACTTAAAAGAGAGACTCATTCAAGAATTATATCAAAGAGTTTTTATCTCTGTCTCAATACAATCAGCAAATCAAATAGATAGAAATCTGCGAGCCTGATTGATATGAGAAATAACTTGAACGGTACCAAAGACCAATGCCCAAGTGTCAATCAAGTTCTATCCAACAAACAAGGTCGGATTTATCAACTGATTGAACTATGCACAACCTGTGATATTTCAATTATATAAAAATATAATGCAGAAAAGAAATAACACAGACACCAGAAATTTTGTTAACGAGGAAATCCCGGGACCTAGTCCAGATTTGAATACCACACTGTATTAAGCCGCTACAGACTCTAGCCTACTACAAGTTAATTTCGGACTGGAATGTAGTTGATCCCTAACCAAGTCTCACACCGAATAAGGTACAAACGCGTTCCTTACGCCTCTAGAACCACGCCGGATTCTGCGCACTTGATTCCCTTAGCTGATCTCACCCACAACTTTACATAATACTTTATGTAGCCATATTTTGGTTTATGCATCAACTTATTTTCTGTTGTAACAAATGAAACGATGTACTCTCTTCGTTTCAAGAAAAGTGATACTTTCACTTTGGGCACAGTTTTCGAAAATTGAATGGATAGCCATTATGCAAACCACCACAAAAGATGCATAACACATTATGCAACCATATTTTGGTTTATGCATCAACTAATTTTCCGTTTCAGTAAAAATGACACTTTCACCCCGTGTTAGGAAAAATGATACATTCACCCCGTGTCAGGAAAAATGATACTTTCACGACGTGTCAAGAAAAATGATATTTTCATCCCGTATCAGAAAAAATGATACTTTCACGCTGTATCAGGAAAATTGATACTTTCGTGTCGATTTCTTCGGTCGGCCGTCCCACCGTGGCAGCGATCATCTAGTTTTTGTGATCCCCGCCTGTGAGCAAAAATGGTCCATTATAGAAGTCATCTTAAATTCGTAAATGAGTAAAAAATACTAATTAAGCATCTTTTTCGACTTCGGCACGAAGCAATACAGCTGGGTTAAGTTAGTCACTATATGCCAATGCACTTTTCATGAGGTTGTTATTAAATCGCAACAATTGACAAACCAATGAATCTGGGTAGCAGGACTAACTGTATAATGATTAATGAACTTCCATGAAAAATGAAATAAACAAAACAATGAACTCCTTATAGGCGATCATTTACAAGCGCGGAGCATGCTTGATCTAATCACAAACTATTAGCTGATGACATATCGCAAACTAGTTATATATTGATACCGATGGTATAACCTGCTCATAGAAAACAAATCCGAAATTACCAGCGCATGTGTGTGATGTTGATGGCTTTCCCGTTCCTGTACATATATTGCTTCCTCAATCCTCTTCTTTTCATTAAGCTCATATCATTGTTAATTCCAGCACCATTATTTACTTATATCTAGTTTGAGAAGTTAACATTTTTAATACTTCATTAGATCCTCATTAATTAAAGCATCATGAAAGGCAGAGTTGAAAGTACAGATATCGTTATTGTTGGTGCTGGAATAGCAGGGCTCTCTACATCCTTAGGACTACACAGGTAACACTGAGTCGCATCGAAAATCAACTACTAGTCACGCTTTTATAAGTAGTGCGTCTGTAGCAATTTTCACGGTAAATTTTGATATATATATATATATATATATATATATATATATATATATTTCTTTTCCTAATTTTGATTCTAGGCTGGGACTAGGAAGTCTGGTTTTGGAAACGTCGGATTGTTTGAGGGTGACAGGATTTGCATTTTTAACATGGGCTAATGGTTGGAAGGCCCTTGACGCCCTTGGAATTGCCGATGCACTAAGACAACAACACGAACTACTTGAAGGGTAAAATAAATTACTGCCAACAAATTAGTGACATTGTATATGAAAGTTCTAATGCTAAACTGTACTGGGATGATTCATTTTACTGCAGATTAGTGGCAATCTCTACAATAACTGGTCGTCCTACGTCAGAAATCTTGTTCACAAACGGGCAGGAGAATTCGTGAGTATGCATATGTGCACTGTTTGCGGTCTTACTAGGAACAAAGATGCATTTGCTTTAACTATTGCTGTCTTCTCTTTTTTTTTTGGTCAGAACTGGAGGAGGAAGACATGAAGTTCGTTCTGTAGGAAGAAAACTGTTGCTTGAAACCTTGGCAAATGAACTTCCTCATGGCACCATTAGGTTTAACTCAAAGGTCGTATTAATTGAAGAAGATGGACACTCTAAGTTAATTCATTTAGCAGATGGATCCGTCATCAAGACTAAGGTTATTCCTTAATTTTGTACAGTCTGTATCTAACATATTAAAAGAAGATACCGAATCATTTGATACGGCTAAACTGAAGTGTTGGGATTTGGATTTGCAGGTGTTGATCGGATGTGATGGGGTGAATTCAGTAGTTGCGAAATGGCTAGGCCTTCAAGAGGCAACCTTCATTGGAAGAGCAACAATTCGAGGACTTGCCTCGTTCGAAGAGGGTGAGGATCACCACTTCGGGTCAAGCTTCTTGCAATTGTTCGGGAAAGGTTGTCGCTCAGGGTTTGTTCCTTGTAACAAAAAGACCGTTCATTGGTTTTTCCAGTATAACTCTGCCACACTACCAGGTAACTTCCTAATAATGCGGCTCTTAACCTGAACATTGGTCTTTTAAAGCTGCCAATCTCATTTAGCCAGCGGTATGAGAATGTCATATCTGTAAAAATACTTGTACAGGTTTATTTTCTGATTCAATTGTTGTTGGTCATGTAGAGGAAGAGGAACCATCGAAATTGAAGCAGTACGTGTTAGACAATCTTGGAGAGAAAGCACCTAAAGAAGTGATAGATGTCGTGAAGAAGACCAACTTAGGAAGCATCATTAGCTCTCCCTTGAGAACAAGAATGCCCTGGAAAGTCTACTTCGGAAACATCTATAGAAACAACGTGTGTGTAGCTGGGGATGCTCTTCATCCGATGACACCCGATATCGGTCAAGGAGCGTGTGCTGCTTTAGAGGACGGTATCATTCTCGCTAGGTGCCTTGGGCAAGCGCTTTTATCATTGTCCAGAAATCCAACATCAAAATCAGTATTCAAAGATGAAGTCATCAGCGACCGAGAAGAAGAAGAATTATATTATCGGGTTGAGGAGGGGTTGGGTAAATTTGCGAGAGAAAGAAGATGGAGAAGCTTGGATCTCATTACTACTGCTTATTATATGGGTTCCATACAGCAAGGAAGTGGAAGATTGATCAATTATGTTAGGGACAATTTTCTGTCATCTTACCTGACTAGAGTTCTGCTTAGGAGGACAGAATTTGACTGCGGGGAACTCTAGGCTTTTATTTTACGAAAAATGGATCATTTGTCCAAAAAAATTTAAAACATGGTTCAAATGGACGAGTAAAAAATTAGTATGTGTGAAATGGACAGAAAAAAAATAGCAAGGATGAAACTGGATTCATCTTGATTAAATTTAAAAAATAGCAAGGATGAAACTGGATGCATCCTCATATAAATTAAAAATAAGAAAAAGTATTTGAAAATGGGAAGGATGAAACTGGTTACATCCTGGCTATTTTTATATTTTTGTCCATTTGAACAGTATCTTTTTAATTTTTGTCCATTTAAACAGTATCAAAATGTACAAGTCTTTTTCACCCAGGAATTATTGATTTTGGTCTTTTAAACCAATTTTGTGTTTATTTTAGGAAACAGCCAAATGAAATGTTTCAACTTTTTCATTTTAATATGAATCGTACTTGGTGCGAGTGTTATATGTGTGTGTTTGGGCAATGAATGTTGTGGTTTACTTGAATAAGATAACGGTTTGGCTGGTCTTCTTTCTTGGTGTAGCAAAGGATTTTTATTCTACAAGTTTTTGATCTTGCACCGTAATGCATTGATTCCGACCGCTAAAAGGTGAATTAACAAACCCATCCGACAACATACAACTTGCTTAAATCAGCTTGACACATTTTGACATTGCCTAATCCACTTGTATGTTGTATATCTTATCACGGAGGTGTGGTCTGGAATTTAAGTCAAAGGATCCACTCCCATACAAAAAATATTATTTCAAGGAAAAGATGCAATAAGAGAAAGAATCAGAGGCACTAATCATGCCTGGATTAAAAGAAGTATTTTGAAGAAGAAGAAGGATCATAATTAAGAACTGTTACGTGTAACTTTAATTTTCTTCAATTTATTCTACCCTTTTATCACTTTATTGCATTTCTGTTGTTTCATAGTGAGAAAAAGAAAAGAAAACATACTTGAAATTTTTAATGGATTATCAGATGATCAATAATAACAACAATATGATAGAAGAAGAAGATACCGTAATCGTTGGCGCAGGAATCGCGGGGCTTGCAACATCTTTAGGACTACACAGGTAATAATAATTATATAAAGAAAACCAAATTACAGCAGTTTTACCACAATGTTTTACATTTCGTAAGGGATTTAATTCATTCTAAAAACAGTTCCTTATAGTTAAGAACACTGTTGTGTTACTAATTGAAAATTTTGTATGAAGATTGACTTTTTTTTTTGTTTCTTTCCTCTTCTTGTTAATCCATGATATCAAACATGAATTCTAATTTGTTTTGTATGTTGCTGTATTTTTAAGAATCGGTTTGAAAAGTTTGGTGTTGGAGAATTTGAGGGTAACAGGGTTTGCATTCACAACATTCACTAACGCTTGGAAGGCTTTGGATGATCTTGGTGTGTGGGTTGACTTTGCGTTTTGTATGGGTTTCATTTTCTGACACCTCTCAATGTGACTAATTATCAAAGCAATTCTATTATAGGCAGACTAGTGGCTACTTCTACAATTTCCGGAATTCCTACCTCACACACGTCATTTACAGACCCTCAAGGAAATTCGTGAGTGAACTTCTTGATCTTTGGCACCAAAGGAATGTCACAAGTCAGAAATTTTACCATCTTTTTTGTTGAATGTGTGATGTAGACCACAAGAACATGAAATTCGGTGCGTTGGGAGGAAAGTACTGCTCAAACACTAGCAAATGAACTTCCACAAGGCACCATTAGATTTTGTTCTAAGGTTGTGTCAATTGAAGAACAGGGGTATGCTAAACTGATTCACCTAGCAGACGGATCTGTCATCAAGACTAGGGTATTATTATAAGGACAACTCCTGTGTGTGCGCGCTTTATACATGTGAAGATATGTATGCGTTTAATCACTACTAGTAACCCAACCCCGAATTCCATTTTTTTAGGTCTTAATTGGGTGTGATGGAGTGAACTCAGTGGTAGCAAAATGGCTAGGACTTCAAGAGCCAGTTTTCGCTGGGCGGACATCAATCCGGGGCCATGCTGTTATCAGCGAGAACGAGGGTCACTGTTTTGGCCCCACATTCTTGCAATTCTTTCGTGATGGCTGTCGCTCAGGTTTCCAGCCAGTCAACCAAAACACAATATATTGGTTTTTCACACATGCTCACTCAATATTACCTCGTGAGCCATTGATTGATCGTACCAAAATCTGACAGTTTAAGAAATTGATAGGTGTTGTAAGCACCTTAATTATTGTCTATTGTTTATGCTTTCTTTACGAGTTTTTATGTAAGTTATATATCTTATGTTTGTTTTTGAGGGTATTAGATGCAATTGAATCATTATGCGCAAGAGAAGGAGAAAACGTCCATTTAGAGCGTGAAAGCAAAAAGCTCAATTCACTGGCGAGTGATATTTGGAGCAGGCTAGGTTGGGCAAGGAGGAGCTGAATAATGAATTCTCAGTTTCGCATAATGGACAGAACAAGAAGAGTACTGGATGGTCCATATTGATATGTTGGGTGCCTACAGAAGTTTTGGCTATTACCGACACCTGGAATTGAGAGAATGATCATTCCCCAACTCAGAGAGAAAAGAAATGGCAGCTCCATTAGAATTCAGATGGAAATGGAGATCGAGAGATTGATGAGGTTCACAGTGAAATGAGCTATACGGATTCGTATTAGGGTAAAATCAAACGGGTCTTTGAACTGAATCTCAGAAACAAGGAAGGAATTAGGTTGTAATTTGAAATTGAGAACTGCAGATAGGGTTTTGATTTGTTTCTGAAATTGAAGAACGAGCAGTAACAGTTGAGTCTGGATCGAGACATGGCAAAGAATGGCTTAAGTTTCAATCTGTGTATAAAAGACATTGAGATCGAGAAGAGCTGATGGATTCTGTTGAAGACGATGAAAGGGGAAGATCCAGTTGAGCAATTAGGGGGTTTATGTGAATCGATGTTGCTGAGTACAGAGAAGATGAAGAAGCTGATGTTGTTCAATGATGGTACTGACTTGAGATTGAAGGGGGTTTGCTCTGATTTTGAAAGCAACAGGAAGAATTCAAGAGTCTGATGTTTCTGAGATGAAGTGATAGCTAGTGCAACAATTGGTGGATGTTTACAAAGGGTTTTGTAGTGAAGATTACAGGGAAAGCTGAGAGGAACAAGGCAGTGGTGATAAAAGATGATGGAGGCAGTACTGGTGGAGCAGTTGAAGACTGGTGGAACTGATGCTATAGAGCTAATGGGTACTGTGGGAGCTGTGTAGTTATGGATGATTGGAGTTTTCGCAGTGCAGGTGAGTTAATGTTTCCGCTCAGATGGCAGGCGAACAAGAAGCTGCTAATGCATATGGTGGTACTGTACAAGTTCAGTCTTTATTTGGCTGAAGTCTGGTAGGTATTGCTGGTGAAGGTTATGATGTTGGCTAGAGATAATGGGACTGCAGGAGTGAAACTATGGCTTGAGTGGTTGTATGAATGGATGCAAGTGGTTTGAGCTATTGAAGCAACAGAAATGGCAGAGAAATAAGTGGATGTGCAGGTTGGATATATTTAGATGAATGTTTAGGACAGGGTATATGCAAATGAGATTTGAAGCAGGCAGTGATTCTGGAGCTGTTGTTTGAGTTGAGCTGTATGCAGTAGAGAACCAGAAATGCAATGCAGGGAAAGAGAGCTGATGATTGTTTCCTGTCATGAATGAATTGGCAGAAAGCAATGCTGGCCATGGGCAGATAATATGTATTGCAGTGGTGGAGCTGTCGGAGGACAAGATGGCCGAGCTATGGGGAGCTGAATTGCAGGAAGCGAGAAATGATGCGGATGATCATAAGGTGCTGATGTTCAAGGTGCAGCTATGGTGCTGTTGAAATGCCGGAATCAGTAGATGTGGCTGCTGTTCAGTTGAGCCGGGAGGAGCTAGAGCTGCAGAATATGGCATTGGCTGTGATCTGAGAGGGAATGGCTCTTGTGGATGAACTCAGGGAGATGAGGAAATGAACTGGTGCTTGTGAAGATGCAGTGGTGCTGCTACTGGTGATGTGGTGGTGCAGATAAGGAATTGGAGATACTATGGAGTACTGGTGGTGTGATTTCAGTTGAGGAGCAATAGCATAAGCAAGAGGTGTTGCTGTTGAAACCAGATGGGTTGCAGTCAGGTTCAAAATGAGTAGCTGCTATCGGAACTGGTGCAGGGATAATGCAGGTTATGAAGTTGCTACAAGATAGTGGTGTTGTTACTTTGCAGCTGGAATTATGAGTAAACAAGTCAAGTACGAGATGTTAATGGAGCTGTTGAAGTTACAACTGATGCAGTGAAGAATAGAAAGCAAGACAGGGAGAGATAATGGTAATGCTGTCCTGGTGAGATTTTAAGCTGAGCTCGATCGATGGAAACGGGACTGTGGTTTACAAAACTGAGGCTGTGTACTGGTGGTGATTGGAGTACAAAATAACTTAGATGCATGCTAGGAACTTTGCAAAATGGAGTTGGTAGTACTGAGACTGGGAGAATGGCTAGGCAGTGATGGTGTTGTTGCAGTTATGCAATTGCATAAACAATGGGACTGGAGTTGGTTGATGCTGCCAACGATTGTTGTGGATGGAGAGTTATGAGGCAGACAATGGAATGGTGTTGCAGTGGTCTGTCAAATCAAAACCTGAAATGATAGATGTTTGTTAGGCTTATCTTTAAGGAATGTAAGAACTGCAGGGCTGTTGGAAGTGAAACTGAGCTTGAGATGGGTGGTGCAGATGGAATTGATATTCGCAGAATGTGTTGTTCTTGCAGACGAAGATTACAAGGGTTGTTGTTCATTTCATGGATGGAGAAGATGTTGGTGATGGAACTGAACTGCGGGTAGAGTGTGCAGGGGTGAAGAATGAATTTTGGTCAGGAAACTACACAAAAACAGCCATAACTCGGCTGGGTTCCGGTTCAGGCGAGTTAACCCGCCGATTCAGGTGAGCTGATGGACTTGTTTTGCCCGGGCTTCACTTGTGGGCTTAACCTCACGGCCAGACTTGGTTAAGTTTTGGCAACCGATTGGAGGAGTTTGTGTGCACGGGATTTTTACTACTTGGACACCTATAAAAGAGAAAAGTCTTCTCATTAGATCTATAGAATATATATTTTTTCTATTTTTGTTCTAGGTTTAGAAACATGAAACTTTTTTCATTCTTGTGTGAACTCTTTAACATGAGTACTTAATTTTATCATTGGTTTAAGGAATAAGTTGGATTTCCAAATATGGATTTTTATGCAATGAATTAGTTTTGTCTCCATATTATCGTTTATGATTCACCATTAATATTGTTACATGATTTGAATGTTTGTTTGGTTGATCTAGAATCAATCGAGTTTGTTTTCATCTCTATTGCTAGATTAGGATTTATTATACGCAAAAGTGATAGATTCCTATTACAAGTAGCATTGTGATTATTGCTTGTAGTGATACATCCTATAGTCACAAGTGAGTCATAACCTTTGTTAAATCGGATTAGTGCTTTTACACGTTCGATTGCTTTGATTGGTCTGATTTCATAGAACTTAATGCATCTAGGGAATTAAATTTGATTAGTGCTTTACACGTTAGGTTGTTCTCTAAGATAGAATTCATATTCGCATCTTTTAATGTGTTTGTTGATGACAAGAGGAGATTTGCGGGATATACTTGCGATCAAGGTATCTTAGGGCCTTTGATAAAAGAGAGATTAAATATCAATTCTAGTTATTGTTAAAAAGCATGTTTGTGAATGAAGATGAATCCTTAACCAATATCTGCTCTATTTGATTTGCTTGTTTATTTCTTTGTTTGTTTTTATTTTATTTTAGTATATAAAAATCAGAAAACCCCCCATTGGTATTTATAGGAAACCGAAACATATTGACAACCTAGACCTCTTGTGGGAACGATCCTTTCTTGCCCTTGCTATATTTATTTTTGAGTAGTAAGAAAGCGTAATTTATTTTCACGCATACGACAACGATCAAATTTTGGCGCCGCTGCCGGGAATCGAACTCGGGGAGGCACCGATTGTCACTTGTTTTTGGTTTCTTATTTTTGTTTTTAGTTTTGTTTCTTCTTTTTGTTTTCTTATTATATGATTTTGACATAGTTTTGAGAACTCTTGTTTCAGGTACCAATTTCTATGGACGGAGCATATTGGAACAATGGGTACGGTTATCAACCTCAACAACATTATGACAACTATCACCCTTATGGGGAATACAATCAAAACCAATCATTTGGTTATAGTCAATATTCTATGTGCCCTTTGAGTTATTCTCATACATATCAACCTTCTTATGGTAGGTATGTAAGTGAGCAACCACAAGGAGGGGAGACTAGTTGTACTCCTATTCATATTTCTTCGAGTTTGGTAGATGAGATGCAACAATTTATGTTGGGCATGGAGTCAGTTTGTAGACAACCAAGCATGGAACCAATTTCGTCGACCGAATATGCTAATAGTATGTTTTGCCCAATTTGTGATCGTAGTTATGATCATTCACCCATTCAAAGGGAAGATAATTGGCCTACCAATACTGAAGTAAGTGATTCTACTTTTTCCTTATCGAACGAGCTTTACCAACAAATGGAACACTATTTTCAAAATTTGGATGGATCACTCCAAGAGCTTCAAAAAGATGTTTCCATTTTAAGACAAGGCATTGAAGAATACAAAGAGGACATGCAAAATTCTGCGAAAGACCAATCTTTGGGAAGTGGTAGCCAATCTTATGTCAACTATGATAGTGACGATGACTATGAAAGTACAACGCTTGCACCAATTTATGGTGACATCCCCGAGGAGTGTACAATGGAGTCTTTTTGCGATCAAGATGAAGACGAAAAGGAATATGATGACACTAGTGCAACTTACTCAAGCATTGATCTTAATAATGATCAAGAACCTATTCAAAAGGTAGAGCTTGAGGATGATGCAATGCGTGTTCTTAAAAAGTTCCTTATGGAGATACTTGAACCCGCAGTAGCGTATGTGCCTTACAACAAAGAATAGTGTGTTGAGAATGAAACCGATATGACCAATATTGTGGAAGACCCAATTGAGCTTGCAAATGATTGTAATGACGATGTTTATGTCGAGACTTTGGTTAAGGCAGAAACGGACGAAGAATGGTTGCAAGGTTTGATAGAGGACCATGATATAAAAGAGGTGAATAACTCACTTGAGTTTTTCAAGGATGAAGAGGATTCCGTAATACAAGAGATTGTGCAAGGTTTGTCTAACCCTTTGCATATTGTTTCTTCTCCTTTATCTCTTATTGGTTTGAATGTATGTGCTTCGAAAACATTGTTGAATGACTTTGTTTCTCGATATCCGCCATTGGAAACATTTGATTCTCATGCTATGCAGGTTTGTGAACAAGAAACCATGAAAGTTCCCGAATTCTATATTTTATATCCACTTCCAAGTGTGGACAAGAATAAGTGTGGGGGAAACTTTTATCGGTTAATAGCTTCGTTTCTGTTTTATATTACTAATATGTGTGCGAAGCTAGTGTTTGCAAAACAGGTTCTATGGAAGGATCCTCAACTTTTCAGGTTATTGGTGTATGGGGAATCGGTCTTGCAAGTCGGGCTGACGACTTTAAACCAAGCGCTAAATGGGAGGCAACCCACTGGTTTTGTGTATCTATCTCTATCTTTTTATTTCTCAAGTCTTTTATCTTTATTTTCTTATTTTGGATATTTGCATATCAAAACTCCAACTTTTAGAAATTTTTGAACAATTTAGAATAAACACTAGCCTTTCTAAGTAGATGGAATTTTTTCTTGACGATGAGGTATATATATTGGCTGAGTTGGGATTAGATGCCAACTAAATAGCTTGTTTAGTGTTTATCCTCTATTTTTCAGAAATAGCTATGAGTTGGAATATCAGTTTTTATCATGCATTTTATTTTCTTATTGTGTATATATATCATGTTATGAATTTCCCATCTTAAATTTTACTTTGGATGACTTAATTTACATTGAGGACAATGTAAAGTTTAAGTGTGGGGGAGTGTTTTCGCATATAGATTTTTAGCCTTGTTAGTTTTTCCCTTTTATGATTAAAAAAAATGCTTTATACACTCCGAAACATAGAAATATGTGCCTTTAGGATGACACTATCAATCTAAATGGATGGAACCATCTTGGCTGCGGGAGTTGAGGAACCCATTAACTACAAGGGACAAATTATTCAAGTGTTAGAAATAATATGAAAGTTGTTACCATATCTCGGAATATCACCATATCACTTTCTGTTTTTATTTTTGCAAACTTTATGTTATATCTATGTGATTTGGTGGGTCACTAACATCGAATTGTTATTGCTGCTAGGATGAAATAGTGTGATTGAGTTACTACAAAAAAAAAAAAAAAAGACCGACCAATTGACCAAACGGAATAAGATTGACACTTGGATAGCAATATGTGTGTGTTCTCCCTGTCTCCGTCCTAAGCAAGCGTGGAGTGCAGGATCCAAGGGAATTACCATGTAATCTGCTGACAAGAATCATGCGCTTGGATTCAAAAAAATAAAAAACTCCAATCATGTTGTCGATTTGAAAAAAAATTGAAAAGAAAAGAAAAGAAAGAAAAAAAAGTATTATTATTGTTCAATAAAATCGACTCTGGTTCCCTTGTATGCCAGTTGAGTTGATCTAGAATTAAGATTGTCGACCGCTGGTTCCCTTGTATATGCAGCTGTTGATATTAGAATTCAGACCAGTATCTCAATCCAATAGGATTCATAGGTTCATCTTGGCGGTGACCTTCAGACAGATATGGGAAACACCGTTCACTTAGTCAACATTCGCAAACATCTACTTCTATATCCATCTTCTTAATCTTTTCATATGTGATTGTGGTTAGTCAGATTCCGAGTATTGTGGTTTGTTCAACTTTCTGAGTAGAGCTTAATTTACATATATATTAATTTGGATTCGCATCAGGGTACCTCCTCTAATAGCCATTTTGGATTCGTTCAGAGATTTATCACAGGTAGATGGAGTTGAAAATATAGGTTTTGTAGGCAGACCTCTTGTAAACCTTCACGAGACTATAACTCGTCCACTAGGGACACCTAGGGGTTCAAAGGCCTGTTATTCATGCTAAGAGTAACAGTATCCTCGGCAATACGGAGTTGTATGTATGTTTTAGAATTTTTTTGTTTGATTTGTTCGAGAACTAGCAAAGTCTAAGTGTGGGGGAATTTGATAGGTGTTGTAAACACCTTAATTATTATCTATTGTTTATGCTTTCTTTGCGAGTTTTCATGTAAATTATATATCTTATGTTTGCTTTTGAGTGTATTAGGTGCAATGGAGTCATTATGCGCAAGAGAAGGAGAAAACGTCCATTTGGAGCGTGAAAGCAAAAGGCTCAATTCACTGACGAGTGATATTTGGAGCAGGCTAGGTTGGGCAAGGAGGAGCTGAATAATGAATTCTCAGTTTCGCATAATGGACAGAACAAGAAGAGTACTGGATGGACCATATTGATATGCTGGGTGCCTATAGAAGTTTTGGCTATTACCCAACACCTGGAATTGAGAGAATGATCATTCCCCAACTCAGAGAGAAAAGAAATGGCAGCTCCATTAGAATTCAGATGGAAATGGAGATCGAGAGATTGATGAGGTTCACAGTGAAATGAGCTATACGGATTCGTATTAGGGTAAAATCAAACGGGTCTTTGAACTGAATCTCAGAAACAAGGAAGGAATTAGGTTGTAATTTGAAATTGAGAACTGCAGATAGGGTTTTGATTTGTTTCTGAAATTGAAGAACGAGCAGTAACAGTTGAGTCTGGATCGAGACATGGCAAAGAATGGCTTAAGTTTCAATCTGTGTATAAAAGACATTGAGATCGAGAAGAGCTGATGGATTCTGTTGAAGACGATGAAAGGGGAAGATCCAGTTGAGCAATTAGGGGGTTTATGTGAATCGATGTTGCTGAGTACAGAGAAGATGAAGAAGCTGATGTTTTCAATGATGGTACTGACTTGAGATTGAAGGGGGTTTGCTCTGATTTTGAAAGCAACAGGAAGAATTCAAGAGTCTGATGTTTCTGAGATGAAGTGATAGCTAGTGCAACAATTGGTGGATGTTTACAAAGGGTTTTGTAGTGAAGATTACAGGGAAAGCTGAGAGGAACAAGGCAGTGGTGATAAAAGATGATGGAGGCAGTACTGGTGGAGCAGTTGAAGACTGGTGGAACTGATGCTATAGAGCTAATGGGTACTGTGGGAGCTGTGTAGTTATGGATGATTGGAGTTTTCGCAGTGCAGGTGAGTTAATGTTTCCGCTCAGATGGCAGGCGAACAAGAAGCTGCTAATGCATATGGTGGTACTGTACAAGTTCAGTCTTTATTTGGCTGAAGTCTGGTAGGTATTGCTGGTGAAGGTTATGATGTTGGCTAGAGATAATGGGACTGCAGGAGTGAAACTATGGCTTGAGTGGTTGTATGAATGGATGCAAGTGGTTTGAGCTATTGAAGCAACAGAAATGGCAGAGAAATAAGTGGATGTGCAGGTTGGATATATTTAGATGAATGTTTAGGACAGGGTATATGCAAATGAGATTTGAAGCAGGCAGTGATTCTGGAGCTGTTGTTTGAGTTGAGCTGTATGCAGTAGAGAACCAGAAATGCAATGCAGGGAAAGAGAGCTGATGATTGTTTCCTGTCATGAATGAATTGGCAGAAAGCAATGCTGGCCATGGGCAGATAAATATGTATTGCAGTGGTGGAGCTGTCGGAGGACAAGATGGCCGAGCTATGGGGAGCTGAATTGCAGGAAGCGAGAAATGATGCGGATGATCATAAGGTGCTGATGTTCAAGGTGCAGCTATGGTGCTGTTGAAATGCCGGAATCAGTAGATGTGGCTGCTGTTCAGTTGAGCCGGGAGGAGCTAGAGCTGCAGAATATGGCATTGGCTGTGATCTGAGAGGGAATGGCTCTTGTGGATGAACTCAGGGAGATGAGGAAATGAACTGGTGCTTGTGAAGATGCAGTGGTGCTGCTACTGGTGATGTGGTGGTGCAGATAAGGAATTGGAGATACTATGGAGTACTGGTGGTGTGATTTCAGTTGAGGAGCAATAGCATAAGCAAGAGGTGTTGCTGTTGAAACCAGATGGGTTGCAGTCAGGTTCAAAATGAGTAGCTGCTATCGGAACTGGTGCAGGGATAATGCAGGTTATGAAGTTGCTACAAGATAGTGGTGTTGTTACTTTGCAGCTGGAATTATGAGTAAACAAGTCAAGTACGAGATGTTAATGGAGCTGTTGAAGTTACAACTGATGCAGTGAAGAATAGAAAGCAAGACAGGGAGATGCAGATAATGGTAATGCTGTCCTGGTGAGATTTTAAGCTGAGCTCGAGTCGATGGAAACGGGACTGTGGTTTACAAAACTGAGGCTGTGTACTGGTGGTGATTGGAGCTATAAAATAAACTTAGATGCATGCTAGGAACTTTGCAGGAAATGGAGTTGGTAGTACTGAGACTGGGAGAATGGCTAGGAAGTGATGGTGTTGTTGCAGTTATGCAATTGCATAAACAATGGGACTGGAGTTGGTTGATGCTGCCAATGATTGTTGTGGATGGAGAGTTATGAGGCAGACAATGGAATGGTGTTGCAGTGGTCTGTCAAATCAAAACCTGAAATGATAGATGTTTGTTAGGCTTATCTTTAAGGAATGTAAGAACTGCAGGGCTGTTGGAAGTGAAACTGAGCTTGAGATGGAGTGGTGCAGATGGAATTGATATGTCACAGAATGTGTTGTTCTTGCAGACGAAGATTACAAGGGTTGTTGTTCATTTCATGGATGGAGAAGATGTTGGTGATGGAACTGAACTGCAGGTAGAGTGTGCAGGGGTGAAGAATGAATTTTGGTCAGGAAACTACACAAAAACAGCCATAACTCGGCTGGGTTCCGGTTCAGGAGAGTTAACCCGCCGATTCAGGTGAGCTGATTGACTTGTTTTGCCCGGGCTTCACTTGTGGGCTTAACCTCACGGCCAGACTTGGTTAAGTTTTGGCAACCGATTGGAGGAGTTTGTGTGCACGCCACGGGATTTTTACTACTTGGACACCTATAAAAGAGAAAAGTCTTCTCATTAGATCTATAGAATATATCTTTTTCTCTATTTTTGTTCTGGGGTTTAAAAACATGAAACTTCTTTTCATTCCTGTGATGAACTCCTTTAACATGAGTACTTAATTTTATCATTGGTTTAAGGAATAAGTTGGATTTCCAAATATGCATTTTTATGCAATGAATTAGTTTTGTCTCCATATTATCGTTTATGATTCACCATTAATATTGTTACATGATTTGAATGTTTGTTTGGTTGAGTCTAGAATCAATCGAGTTTGTTTTCATCTTTATTGCTAGATTAGGATTTATTATACGCAAAAGTGAAAGATTCCTAATTACAAGTAGCATAATTGTGATTATTGATTATAGTGATACATCCTAGTAGTCACAAGTGAGTCATAACCTTTGTTAAATTGGATTAGTGCTTTTACACGTTCGATTGCTTTGATTGGTCTGATTTCATAGAACTTAATGCATCTAGGGAATTAAATTTGATTAGTGCTTTTACACGTTAGGTTGTTCTCTAAGATAGAATTCATATTCGCATCTTTTAATGTGTTTGTTGATGACAAGAGGAGATTTGCGGGATATACTTGCGATCAAGGTATCTTAGGGCCTTTGATAAAAGAGAGATTAAATATCAATTCTAGTTATTGTTAAAAAGCATGTTTGTGAATGAAGATGAATCATTAACCAATATCTGCTCCATTTGATTTGCTTGTTTATTTCTTTGTTTGTTTTTATTTTATTTTAGTATATAAAAAAACAGAAAACCCCCATTGGTATTTATAGGAAATCGAAATATATTGACAACCTAAGACCTCTTTGTGGGAACGATCCTTTCTTGCCCTTGCTATATTTATTTTTTGAGTAGTAAGAAAGTGTAATTTATTTTTTGACGCATACGACAGCGATCAGAATGATATTTTTGCTCTGAGATTTTCTTTCCTGGATTGAAACAGAGGAAGCAGACTCTAACAATACGAAACAGTATCTGGTGAAGAAGCTTGGTGAAGCGCCAAAAGAAGTGATAGATATAATCGAAAAGACTGACCCGAAAAGCATTGTCATCTCACCATTAAGGTTTAGATAAATATTTTATTCGGCAGCATCAGCAAAGCAAATGTTTGCGTAGCTGGAGATGCTCTCCATCCTATGACACCAGACATAGGTCAAGGTGCAAATGCCGCACTAGAAGATGGTGTTGTTCTGGCTAGATGCCTCAGTCAAGCCTTGTTGCTAAAAGCAACAGATGAGACAGCAGAATATAATAATATCAACACAGGTTTAGCCAAGTATGCTAAAGAGAGAAGATGGAGAAGCTTTGAACTTGCCAGTACATCTTACATTGTTGGCGTTTTACAACAGGGTAGCGGAATGTTCATCAAATTTATTAGAGACAAATTCTTGTCCCATGCGGGAAACTCGACACTTGAATGAAACAAAACTTATAGAACTTAGTCATCCATTGTTTTTTTGCTCCATGAATGTTGATTGAAAATCATAAATGACAAATAGAATCTTCGAATAAAAACTGAAAATTTACGAGCAAAAGAGACAATAATATTATACGATCCAAATGCCAAAAGTACAAACAAAATCTCTTGCATCACATAAATGTTTGATATTTCTGAACTATCCGCCATATGGAGTTTGAACCATGAAACTTTACATCAGAAGACAATTAGATTGATGGTCACACAACCAGGAGTGGACAGCTGAAGTTTATCATTCTTCCATGGCATGAATCTGGTCTTTTTGTGATTGAGAAACTGGAACTTTAACCTTTGAAAGAGGTTGGGGTACCTTCACATCAAGCAATCCTGGATGCTGTTCTATCTCCTTCTTTGCCTCTTTGTAGTCCTTAGATTTCTTACCCTTCATCCTGTCAAATATGGTGGCAAGTTAAGAGTGTTAATAATTGTAAATTAATCAACAAGGAAAGACTGTTTTGCTGATAGAAGGTTAGAACAGCGACTCTTTAGACTTTAACCCATAAGCTAAGAGTAGTCAGAAAATGAACCTGTCTTTATGGTGAGCAGCCTCCCTCTCCACTCTGATTTTACTGATCTTCTTTATAGCCTTGAGAGTTTCCTCCGTAGTATTCCTGTCATATCTCTCAGGCCTGTTCCTCTTCCTTTCAAATTCAAAGGTGGAATCCTAGTAGAAAAAAAAACAAAATCCAAAAATATTACTAACTGCTCTGTCAGTCGGCATCTTGTATACAGGGTGCTGAGGAAGAACAAAGTGGTAAGGAAAGCTATATTCACCTTTGTCATATCCTTGCCATGCAAACGTCTATATGCCTTGGTCCATTTTACCTTTCGAGGGTTCCTCTTCATCTTGAAATTCTTGTGGCATTTGGATCTGCAAAATCGAAATATCTGCCCATGGAATGTTTGTCAGCAATCTGACCCACTATGATCAAAGGAAACATGAGCTAATTGAACACCTTTAAAATTTTGGAGGGCAGGTCTTTTGGGAAGACGGAGCAAATTAATCAGAAAATTTTAATTAACTTAACTGATTTTTTTTTAACTCTATTCATCAATGAAGATAGGACATCACTACATTTCCCGCAAAACCAACCAACACAGAGATCAAACAAAAGAAAAGCGATTTGATAAATCAATGTTACCCAGTAAACTAGCATGTAGTTGAACAAGGGGAGATTCATGGCATAAGACTATTCAGGGTTATGGGTAATATCAGTGAGATAAAATAATAAGAAAATATCCCAACATTATATTTAGAGTTTTCACTATAAGAAGGTTAAAAGTTGGAGCCCGAAGGAAAATGGGAAAAGGAAAGAGAGAAACTCTACCGTAGCATCATTGCGTACAAACTGGATACCATGGCCTGGATAGATAGTAGAGGAACAAAACCAGCACTTCTCCAATCTCATTGTGTTGGCCTTTCAACAGGAAAGCTGATATTCTGCAAGTGAACAAGTATCAACAGGGGATAACTACGAGAAAATATACATGGAAAAAATTTAAAACTCCGTTCAATAAAAGCAAATTGAAATCTAAATCAATTGAGAAAGAAAGACCAAACCAGTTGCCAAATCCTGAGTTGTGTCTATAATATAAACCCAAACGATGAGCCTCTAATTACACGGTACACTGAACCAGTAAACAAAACCTAGAACGAGGGATAATATTCGACTGGCCTTTCTTAGGATAATAATTATAAGTATCATTGCATCTGAATTCATAAACCTATATAGACTATTGGCATGATTTCGTATTACCATTACTTACCAATATTTCAGATGAAAAAAACAATTAAGCTTCAAGCTTTTGGTATTTCAATTCATCAGTAACATCAAAAAGAATCATGTCTGGATGTATTTTACAAGCACATGGATGAATATTTATATGACAGAGACCAAATCTTAGCCTAGCAGAATTTTCCAGAAACTAAGTTTTCCTTAAAAAAATTCTAACAACTGTGTATATTATCCTACACAAACTTAAGAAATCAAAAGGAATGACATACATAGAAGAGCAAAGATGAAAGAAAAAAAATCAAAATGGAAAACGAGACTAATAACAATAGAAAAAAACCAATCGATGTAGACCTCAAAATTAATTTCTGTTGCAGCCACAGGTTACTACTTAAACATAAATTTCATAATACACAGTTTTACAAAAAGAGGACAAAATAAAATTAGAAATCAATTGATAAGGTTGAGGAGAAGAAGACGCTAACAGCAAACCTAAATGAATGAACAAACTTGGAATCACCACTCAGAGAAGTATCAAACTAGGATTCACAAACGGCAATAACGACGAAATAACAACGCTAATAGTTCAACAAATCATTTCAGAAACACCCAAAAAATCTTAAGCAGCAGCTAAAAAATCAGACTCACCTTCTTTAGTTACGTTCCTCTGAAAATCAGACAAGAGTCTCTCTTCTATGAAGCCGACGTCTTTCAAAGGAGCGAAACCCTACTAGGGTTTTGGATGGAAAGAGAGAGAACGAGAAAACAAGAGTAACTAACTAAATAGTGGTACAATTTAGTTGTTGGGCCCGCCTGAACCTGGGCTTATTATCTTGTATAGCGTGTAGTGCACAAGATGCGGTGCCCTTATCATTTCCCGATTGGAATTGAGGACTCAAACCCCCAGTTCCAATCTCCATCGGCTCAACTGTTTGATTTCTTTCTTCTATCTCTCCATTTTGAAGGGTGTACGAAGGGTTTCCGCGCGCGATTGGGGATACTTAAACTAATTGGAGATATAAATTACTTTCTCCAACCAATAGTATCTGCTAAGGATATTTTTTGTGAGCGGAAATACTAAAATACCTTTTGGTTAATTAAAAACATTATGAAAAGACCATATTATCCTTCCCACAAAGCAAAAAACTTGGAATCAAAATCAAAAACCAAAATCAGTATCCCCATTCAGTTCTCGCACTCTTCTTAGGTTAGGGTTTTGAAAAAAAATAAAAAATCTTCATCGTTCTTCATCGTCGATTCAAAAATGTCTTCGTCGATTACCCGAATCTATCTATAACCATGCCTCCATGAAAGAAACCCAATCCCAATCCGCAATCCGCAATCAAAATCAAAATCAATTGCTCAACAAAAACAAGAAGAAAGAATCAATCGGGTTGCTCTTCAAGAAGAAGAATAGAACTCGGACAATCAAACTCTCGAAGAAAAAATGACTTCTATGAGAAGGTAAGTGATTCTGAACAGTTCTATAAGTGTTTCCACCGATTTAAGCCATTGGGTTTAGGTTAGAAGCGCGAACCTCTAACTCAAACAGTTGAGCAGTGACGGAGCCAAACAAAATTATGAAAGGGGTCATACGAAAATTCCTATCAAATCTTTATGTATTTGAACCCCTAACGAACAAAAATGTTCATAATTCGATCACATTTTCCCCCATAGTAGAGCAAAATTTCTAAAAACCTAACTGATTTTACGTTGAGGTTGAAAAACAAGTGGGGGCTTGAGACCCCATTTGTCTCTATGTGCCTCCATCACTGCAGTTGAGTTACAGTCAATGCTGGCATTGAAATTAGTATGAATACAATGTCGGTACCCGTTTACGACATTGAATTTATAATGAAGGCAATGCCGGTATCAAGCTACGACAATGATTTTAGTATGAATACTATGCCGGCTACAAAGCTAAAATCACCTGAAACTGAATGTTTTGTCCTGACATTGATTTTAGGTTGAATACCATGCCGGTGGTTTGTTACGGCATTGTTTTAAATTTATTCGATTATGTCGGCAGTGCACTTTGAAATTAGGATGCATACTATGCCGATACTTGATTACGGCATTGTTTTGAATTCCCACGTCTGTGCCGGCAGTTCCCTTTTGGTATATATGAACATCCTAGGAATTACCTAAGACTACTGGCATTGTCGACATTTACTCAACAATGCCGGCATCGGGTCCCGACATACTTTTTTTGTTAAATTACCATGTCGTTTTTTGGTCTCGGCATGGTCGATATTTCGTGAACCAATGCCGGTACTGATGATTCTATGCCGTTATTCAGTATATCTATGCCGGCATCAAATATTATTGTGAGTTGTATTATATTTATTTCGTGATTCTTTTGGTATAGGGCTAAAGCCAAGGAAGCTAAGAAAGCAAAAGCTAAAGATGCTAGCATTAAGAAAACAAAGAAGAACGATCTTGGTTCTCCCCGGTCTCTGCCTCCCCGACAGAAAGAACTTGGTCACAACAAACATTTGGGGGCAGGCTCTACAAGAAGGAAAAAATGGGAGAGTGGTGATGACCGTAAAAAACTCGTAATCCGTGAACCTACTGGAACAGTTGAGCACGATGGGCAAGATGAAGAGGAAAGTGAGGAGGAAGATAATGAGGTTGATCCAAGTCAATTAGAAACCCAAAGCGAAGTTTTAGAGGAAGATGGTGGGCCAAGTCAAACAACCGACACAAGGCAAAGTAAAAGTTAAAGGTTCGCACCTTCCTCATACTGATGACATGATACCTGACCTTGATCGTGGTAGAATTTGAGGTGAAGCTCCGGAACCGAAAATACTTTTTGGCTACAAGGACACGTGGGCTCGTACTATCTATCAAACCTATGTAAGAATTTTTATCTTGTGCGTATGTATTATTTTGTATTTCTGTAAAATATCTTAATTGTATTGTCTCCTAATTGTAGGATCATAAGAAGGATGTACGTGTTTGCCGACACCAAGCCACGACTCGTTGGGTTTTGGTTACGGAATGTGAAGAGGTCCAAGCATTAGTAAGGGACTCTGGGCTATATGTTTTGGTTGAAAATTATATGAAGTATGATTATGTGACAGTCAATTGCTTCGTCGAAAGGTATCATGGTAAAAATGATACCATGCACTTACCGTTTGGGGAGATGACCTTGATCCCTGATGATGCTCAGAACATTCTAGGCTTGAGTGTTATCGGAAAATCAGTTGCTGAATAAGATAATTGTCAGGACCTAGAATGGTCGAAGTTACACGCTTTAACTAATAAGTTGCTTGGCTGGGACTACAAAACTTCTGTGGAAAGCTTCTATGTATCTAAGAATTCAAAGACAAAGACAATCAAACTGAAGCTTCTTAAGGAGAGGTTTGAAAAGACGGAGGATAGAAAAGGCAAGGATGGATGGGACCCCACACAAATTCGTTATACAACCGTTGCGTACCTGTTATTCATCTTGGGCACTAAGGTATTCCCTGACGCTAGTGGAAACAGGGTTAGTGCAGACCACCTGCGATATCTGGATCTATTGGAAGAGGTCTATAGGTATTCTTGAGGCACCGTGGTAATGGCACATTTGATGGCAGAGATGAGAAGGGCTTTTAAGGCTGTTACAAACCAATTTGTCGGGAATTTCACTCTACTCTAGGTAATTTTGTTTTTAAACTTATGTTCTTATGTATATTGTTCACATGTACCCTTATTTTGAAATTATAAACAAAATTTACTGCTTCTTATATGTATCATTCCACATTGGTATAGGTGTGGGCTTATTAACACTTCCCAACATTGTTCACGATCTAAAAATTCTTGAAGATCAAAAACCTTTCCGAACCTGAGGCGCCTAGAGCTACGAGATACGAATTCAACAATATTCCGAATCCCGGTAACAATCATCGACTGACAAATATGAGATTGGCTCTTGACGCGATGACTACCAAATAGGTTTTGTTCGACCCTTACAAGGAGACTAGAGAAAACCACCAAATTGTGAGGTATAATAATGTTGCATTTTACAATGGACCGTTGTTCCACCCAAAGGGATACGTTATGGCTAATCCCCGACGTGTCATGTGGCAACTTGGATATAAGCAATTACCTTATTCCGAAACAACCTCTCTTGAAAGGTATGATGTTGACTGTTCTCTGAGCTATTCAACTTCCTTAAGGTTGAAGGTAGAGTATACGCCAATTCCAGAACCAACACATTGGATAGATAGGGAACCACGTCGTTTGGTAGACATTAGTGACTGGGAGCTTGCGGGAAACGATGATGAAGCCCACCCCGACTACATGTTTTATTACCTGGAAGAGTCACATACTTTTTCCGTGCGACTGGACGACGTCAAATTTCCACCCCATGAAAACCCTCCTATTCCAACTCCTACATAGGCACCACCTACTATGGCCGGACTTCGAAAGACCGTTGGATTGCTAGTAAGTATTGTTAATTGCTTAGTCGTTTAATGTACACATAATCTTATATTAGTATATATATACTAATTATGTGTTGGATGTATGAAACTAGCGGCGTCGGCTTAGCAAGTTGAAGGAGATGTTTGGTTGCAAGTACGAGAAAGGAGAGGTATTATCCCTTGAAGAAATGAAGGAAGTCGAGGAAAAGCTTGATAAAATGGAAGACCCAAGTACAAAAGCTTTGTTCGGGGAAACTAGGAAGGTGCACGTCCACAAGAAGCAAAAGACCAAGTGATGAACTCTTTAGTTGTGTTTCTTAATTTGGATGGTGGTTATTACGTTTTTAACAATTTCGAACTTGTTGTTGTTTGTAACTCATGATGAACTCTTTAGTTGTTTGGTTTACTTTTGGTTTATGATACCTGGACTAAGAACATTTAAGCATAATTCAGTTGTTTGGTTTATGTTGAACATGTTTAGATTTCTAGAAAAATATTTTTTTTGTAAGTTTTCTTTACACCAAAGGCGCCGACATTGAAATGTTTAGGTTCAACAACCCCGACACTGCTGCCGGCGTAGATACGTAATTATAATTCTGTGCCGCAACCAATACCGGCGTTGAATTTTTTTCCTAAAACCATGCCAGAAAGTGGGGATGAAAGGGTCCAAGTTCTTGTATCGAATTTGGACTGTGCCGGCATGGAAATATTTCTTGAATCCATGCCGGAAATCTGATTCTTTAAACTTGGATAGTTTTCCTGAAAATCGACATAGTAAATAAGATATTTTTCCATGCTGGCATTCTGTAAACCCTTCAGAAATAAATTTTTCCAGAATTCCGGCATTGGTTTGGATAAAACTACAATGGGCGGGATTGATTATAGATCTGTTACGAATGCTCTTTTTATTTCGTTCCTAGATAATTATCTATTACATTACATTTAAAACTTTAAATTAAAACATACTAAAAAACATGAAACTTTAAATTAAAACACACTAAAAAACATGCAAATGGGGTACTTTTTGTTTAAGATGATCTCATAATCTATTTCCATCCCTTTTCAACAATTACGTTTCCTTTGAGCCTTTCGCGGATATCTTCGAAGACATCGTCTGGAAGCTCGATGTCAAGGACCATCCTCATTAGTTCATCTTCTCTTTCAACATATTCCTTTTCTAACATATAACACCCATCACATCCATCAATAGGATTGCATTGTCCTTTGTGTTTTTCTCTTGATTCCGATAGTTCAACATCTTTGTCTAGCCATTGAAACTCTTCGCATTTTGGGTGATTCAAACACCTTAGAAAGATTCTTCCATTTTCAGCATCATCAGTTTTTGCAATCCAAAATCGGTGTGTTCCATCACAGTTTCTACACTTCGAATAAATAAAATGACAGTCCATGGCTAGATGAGAAGGTGACTTGAAAATTTGACAGTTGCAATGATGACTATGTAAGAGAAAATTATATTAGTGATACGTCCTAGTAGAGAAGATTTTAACTGTCCACATATTGTTAGCAATGTTGAATCTACTTACTTTGCGGGTAGAGCTTGATGGTGGTTTGCAAATAGAGCTTGTTGATGAATCTCCCAATATGCCGGCTCGGTCGCATAAATACAATCACTGGCGGTAATGTATGCCGGAGTTGTATGTTGGTGTAGATACATTGTCGGCATTTACTGCAGATTTGGCCCAATCTCTGTATAAAAAAAACAAGTACCGGCATGGATATTGAATACTAATCAATATAGGAAACCGGTGCCGGCGTTTATATCCATATTAACTTCAATGCCGGCATATGTGATTTAAAAGAAAAACTAGCCGTTGAGGTTTTTCTCTATATAAAGAGAGCTAATACTTGAACCAATTTCCTAAAACTCGTGTGTTCTTATATATATATATATCCTTGAGACTCTTAACTTATGAAACCCTAAACCCTAGAAGAGTCATCTATAAATAGCTTAGTATAGAAACTACTCCCATATATAACAAATGGCATCTTTTGACTTCGAGGAATATTTAGAAATCACCCAAGCATGGTACGCCGCAACTCATCCTGGAGTTGTAGATAACAGTTCGGGGAGAACATGTGGTTGAATATTTTTAACAAATTTACTCAGAATTGTGAGAACCCGAAAGGAAGAACTGCTCAACAAATCGAGCAAAGACACGACATTATCCTAGATGCGGTGGTTGAGTTTTTAAAAATCAAACACCGGATCGCGCACGCTACCCATAATAGATTGTCCCCTCAACAACTCGAAAGTATATATATGATTAATTCGACACAATCCACTCTTTTCAAATTTTATGTAACAAACTAAGTTTGTGTGTTGTTTTTGTAGCACGAAGTCGTGAAAGCGCGTTACTTACAGGAAAAGGGGGAAGCATTCATGTTTGATGAAAACGTGAACCACATGGTAACCAAAGTCACGGAATACCACCAGCTGGGTGAATCGGAGACGGATTTCTCGTAAGAATATTGATAGGTTTAGTGGTTTTTGGTTAGGTTTTTAAGGTAGCTTTTGGTAAGGTTTTGTGGGTAGATCTCTATGTAAACCCTCACGAGACTATAACTCGTCCACTTGGGTCACCAAGTGGTTCAAAGGCTTGATGCACGTGCTAAGTGCATCCGTGCTTCCTGCAACAAGGATAACATTTGAAATAAATTATAGTTCCGGCATATTATGTTAACATAATTTAATGCCGTTATTATTTCGGTGTAGATAGTATACATAACTCTATGTCGGGATAGCGTGTCAAATGTTATGATTTCTGAGTACAATAAACTGTATTCCGGCATTGATTTTTTATACGAACCCAAGATGGCATTGTATGTCGGCATGCTCGTTATCTTTAGTTCAATGCCGGCATTTAACATTTTGAAAACTAAACAACTTTTATCCAAATTTCAATGGTCAACGACTATTTTTTTAAAACCAAAAACCAGTTAAGGGATATCACTTTTAAAGTATTGCTCAAAAGCCTTCTTGATTTTAGGCTTCTGACAATGTCGGCTCCATAAAGTGGAAAAAGAGCCGTTAGAACATCTTTTATTTAAAGCAATGGAGTTACCATTGCACTTGTCATATAAAAATTTTTGTAAGCTTTTCTCAAAAGCCTTCTTGATCCTATCGATATCACTTTTAAAGTATTGCTCCATTGCCTCGGTGACCGTAACCACGTCTACTTGGCTAGAATCGAGGAGATCTTTAAATCTTCCATGAGCGGACTCCGGTATACTAGTTGCTTTATTCCCTTAGTGTCTATACCGGTTTTTCCATGCACGCATAAATTTTTCCTTGAACTTATCCAACCATTAATTCCGACAATACGAGACGGCAGTTGGATAAACTTCATTCCAGTTGGCAATAAACTTGTCCAAATTCTTTTCGTACATATCCTCGGTATGAGACCAATAAATTTTCTCCCAATATCTTAGAAATTCCAACAACTTTTTATGATTTTCATCATGTTCTTTGTCCACTCGCTATTTGATCTGGCCTCTTTCATATTCTTCTTCTTCGGGTGATATTTTGTTCTTGCGAACGTCTTCCTCTAGTTGAACAATCATTCTCTTCTTAATATCCGCCTTAGTGGGTTCAAACAAGGCATGACAAGATCTTATCATATTATTACGTATATGATATGTACATAGGAAATTTTGTGCACCCGGGAAGACGTCGGATATTGCATTCATTAATGCGTCATCTTGATCGGTTATGATGACCCTCGGAAGATGATTTACCCGGAAGAATAATTTTAATCAATGCCCAATTATAATTATAATCCTTCTCGGTTTCCATTAAACACTAAGCCAATGTGAATGATACCTTGTCCGATGTTTGCCCCACGATGTTGAACAACGACATGTGTATTTGTTTGTCTTGTAGGTGCAATCCATCATAAGAACACCAAAACATGCATGAGCCAATTTTGCAAGCAAAGGATGCGAAATGAATATTTGAAGGGGATTGTTTTCCCGCCCTCTTTTAATGATACGCGTGTAGTTGTGATCCCAAACTATCTTCTCAAATTCTTGCACAACGCTCCTCCCTTCCCATTCCACCTTTATAATACTTGCTTGTACGCTATAAATTGTACATAGAGAAGACACGTTCGTCCAACCCTTTTCCTTGAAGCATCTAAGAATTTGTATTAGCTTGATACATGCTTTAGTCAATCTCTTTACATCCTCCATTTCATGAGGTTTTAGCTTCGCAACTAAGGAGTGACCAACAAAATCTTTCGGATCCGGGTGGTTATGACGGCCAAACCACACCGTACAATCCCATTCCCTGTCCTTGTCTCTTAAATGGAATACAAGCTTAAAGGGAAATTATCCTTCCTCGTACGAGTCTTTTATACCCTTGTTGATACATGAAAAATATTACCCCTTAGCCCGGCTAGTGTGCCCTCAAAAGGGAGGCCAACCCAACATGAGACATGGGGACTAAAGCCCAAGTCCGCCAAGAAAGTATCCACAAGATGGAAAGGACAAGGGAGGAATTAAGAGGAAAGAAAGAGGTTTTATTAGAGAATGAATGGCATTAGAAGTAATTAAAGGAGTTTAGGATACATGGCATGATGTCATAAAAGGAAGGGGCTTTTGGAAAGTCTATATGAAGAAGGATAAGGTACAATGGAAGGACAACTCTCTCTCTTACAATTCTTGGTAAAGTGAGGTCACTTGGCTAGCTAGGACGGGTAGAACCTCAAACCTAAATACACCTCTCAACATTTGGCGACCACAACTGGAGGCTCGTGCCTAGCTAACCATGACACGCATAGGAGGCGCTAACCCTGGTACAGTAGAGAATCAAGTAACTGACTGACCCATCAATTGGTAGGAAGTAGCATAGAGGATGACAACGAGGAAGAAACACCGATCCAAGCGTTATCAAACGACCGACAGGATATGGGTCCCAAAACAGAGAGGCGACAACAACACAAGGAAAAAACACGCAAGTAACCCAACCTCCAAAACCCATATCGCCAACTCTGCAAAACATGCAAAAGGAACTAAAAGAGCGTTCACGCAGAAGGCGGGAGCTTGAAGACTGGATCGCACAAGAAGTAATAGCAGGATAAGACACTCCTAGAGAAAAGACAAAGGGAGAGGAGTACAAAAGACGATGAGACAATGGAGATGTCACATGAAGAAATGGCGAGGTACTTGGAGAAAAATTATCATGTGGTGAAACAAGACAATCACTATCGCGTAAGTAGCCCATATCTGATGGATATCCGAAAATAACAATACCCCGAAGACTATACATATCCAAAATTCAAGACATATGACGGACAGGGAAAAACCCGAGAACATCTTAGACGATTCCTATAAGCAATGATTGATAGGGCCTTCGATGGAAAATTATGCCTAAAAGAATTTGCTAAATCGCTCATAGGCACGACATTCACTTGGTATGACAACCTGAAGGCATAAAGTGTAGATTCTTGGTAAACCATGTCCACGCTCTTTCTTCGGAAATTCTACTCAGCTAAGAGGAAAATCACGATGATAGATTTAAGCAAGAATGAACGGCGTATGGGGGAAGAAATAGGAAAGTATATCTTACGGTTCCGGCGCCTGGCGCTAGACTGTCATGAAGAAATTAATGAGGAGACACTCGTTGAAATTTGTGTAAGAGGAATGATCCCAGCCTTCAAGGGGAATTTGATCAACTTCAGATTCCAAACCTCTGTCGAGCTAGAGGAAGAAGCCGAAAGGATCGCCGACTGTGTAGAAGAAATACACACAGAATCTACTTGGCCCCATACTGTCAGTGTCGTATCCGAGGGATCGCGCAACGTAAGACCCAACACTAACAGAGAAAGAAGAGATCAATTCCGAGCTAGCGAAGGGGGCCAATGAAGGAACAGAGGGATTAGACGCGATTTTAACCCACCGCCTCCTCTTCCTTGCAGTAAAGAGCGCGCAATCGACTTGCTAAACCAGTGGGTCATCAGAGGAGAAATCCAACTCCCCCCGACGGAAGTCGACGTCAACAAGATTGATCAGAACTCTGCCAGGTACTTCCACTATCATCGAATACTAGGACACCCAACAGAATAATGTCTTGCTATAAGAAGTATATTTGAACGTAAGCGTGCCTCTGGAGAACTCGGGCCAGCCAAGCAGACAATCGAGCATGACCCTTTCCCTCGCCACTGATGTGAAATAAAGGAAAATAGGGAGAATGTGAATGGTAACACCAAAATTGTAAACAACCTCTTTTGTGGTAAGAACGATTTTCCCTGTCAACAACGAGTAGATATCTACAAAAGGTCTCAGGTCAGCCAAGGGCGCCTGATTGACTGACAACTTTACAAAAGGTCTCAGGTAAGACAAGGGCGCCTGATTGACTCGCCTGATTGACTGACAAATCTAAAAAATGTGTCAGGTCAACCAAGGGAACCTGATTGACTGATAAATCTACAAAAGGTCTCAGGTCAGCCAAGGGTGCCTGATCGACTGACAAATCTACAAAAAGTCTCAGGTCAGCCAAGGGCGCCTGATTGACTCATAAATTTACAAAAGGTCTCAGGTCAGCCAAGGGCGCCTGATCGACTGAAAAATCTACAAAAGGTCTCAGGTCATCCAAGGGCGCCTGATCGACTGACAAATTTACAAAAGGTCTCAGGTCAACCAAGGGCGCCTGATCAAATGACAAATCTACAAAAGGTCTCAGGTCATCCAAGGGCGCCTAATCGACTGACAAATCTACAAAAGGTCTCAGGTCATCCAAGGATGCCCGATTGACTGACAAATCTACAAAAAGTCTCAGGTCAGCCAAAGGCGCCTGATTGACTGAAAAATCTACAAAAGGTCTCAGGTCAGCCAAAGGTGCCTGACTGACAAATCTACCAAAGGACTCAGGAAATCCAAAGGCGCTCTATTTGACCGACAAATTCAAGAATAGGATACCAAGGGTAATCTACCCTTTCAATAAAAAGAGGGGGGGCGCGTTTCACTAACGCCAACCCCACCCGATACCCTCTCCATAAAAAGAGGGGGGAGTAGGCACGTTTCACTAACGTCCACCCCACCCGATACCCTCTCAGTTAAAAAAAGAAGGAGAGTAGGCGCGTCTAATCAACACCCGTCCACGCCACACTTCTCAATATAAAAAAATCATGAAGAAAGGGATAGGCATAGTCGACCAACACCCCCAAGAGAAATGGACGTGTTTGATCAAACGGCTGCCTACCTCATACATCCGTGAAGAGCAAAATAAGAGGATTATGAAGAAGAGAATAAGGAAAAACATCAAAATTAAACTAATAATTAACAACCACCATGTCAATATCCCAAAACAACAATACTGAATAAAACAAACAACAAGTCCATAAAACAAAGTTCAACCCAACCAAAGGAAGACAAGAGAACACGAAGGAAGCGTTTTAAACCAGCTAAAGCTTAGACAACTGCTGACGCTTTCCCTCAAGCTCCGCGCGAACAGAGGCTTCCGAGGTTTCGGCTCGTAGCACCTCGTCATTGGATACCCCAACATCAGCAAGCAGTTGATTCAACACTTTCTTCTTACTGAAAGTCTCCTCAGAACGCATGTACAGCTCATCCTCCAGCTCAGAAATTTGACCCACAAGCCGTACACGAGGGTCATTACGACCCTTCACCTTTTCCAACAATTCTGCCAACCAAGTTATAGGAAATTAAACATAGAGAGCGGACTGCACAGTGGCCTCCCAGTTATGCATCGTTGTAGCATCGTCAAGATCATCCCCTACACGGGTGAGTTTATCAGCGACCTCCAAGAGATTCCTAGTCATGTAATATAGAACGCGAACGTCCAGCAGAACCGCCTTTGCCATATGACCACCACCACGCTCCACAACGTCTCTATAAGTAGCGGAAAAAACGGTCGGAACTGTTAGAGCATTGCTCGGTCGAACTCGCATGTGTTGCTATCTCAAGCATGTTTGTCAATATTAGTGATCAAAACTATATGTCTTGATTTCTAGTTTACTTATGACTAAGTCTCGGCCTAGGATAATTAAGTGTAGTTGTACTTCAGACTCCATGGCGATCATCTTACGAAGACGAAGAACTACTCGAGGAACATGTGGAACTTCATCCGACTAAAAGGTATATGGAGACTTGATCTTATCTATCACTCAAAAGTCTATTTTATCTCCTACTCTTGAGACAAAGTCGTATAACTATGATAGTTTTCATAATACACATTTATTATTTCGAGCCGAGTTTACTCGCCTATCTTTTTCTCAAAATACGTGTTGGTAAGCTTTCGCTTTAACCATTTTCATCTTTACCCGTGACGAAAGTCATGATGATGTTTCAATATTGAAAATAGCTTTGATGACGATAGTCGTGAATAAAGATTGTTATAACATTATAGAAGAATGTTTCAATCATTGGAATGTAGAGTTGAGATTACCATCTATGGATATAAGCATATACAGTGTGTTCGCACATTAGTATATAAATCCATGTGCCGGAAACCTAGTGCGTGCATATGTGTGCATGCGGTATTAGTGAAGGAGACAGGTTGAGTACGTGTACCCGTACGCGTACCAGCGGAAGTTTTCATACCGAAAATTTCTGCTGAGTTTGTAGTTTGCAAACTAGTAAACCAGTCAGCTTAGGTACGCATACCCGTACGCGTACCCACAGAAGTTTTCATACCCGAAAATTTCTGCTGAGTTTGGAAACCAAAGCCAACTCAAACCTGATATCTAAGGTACGCATACCCGTACGCGTACCCAAGCTGGTTATTTCTCAAATCGGTAGTTCATGAACTTAAAACAATAAATTATAAGGAATGCAATTTTTGCAAACCGTGGGTATATTGTTCATGAATTGATTCAAGTGGATCAATCCGATTTTGTTTCAATTGTGTCTATGAATAAAGAGCTAACAATTGAACAACTCTATCAACTAGTTCTTATGAGTCATTTGAACTAGTTATGAGAAAGATGAATACGGTTAATATGAAAGTGCTCATATGGCTAACCATTGGTTAACTATTTTTGAACCAACTAAGTGGACACGTTTAGGTACGGCTACTCAAACCTAAATGAATACATTTCATTTGTATGTGACAAGCTAAGTTTCTATCTAACGGTTGAAAGATATATTAGCTTGGTTGAATCAGGTTTTTCATCTAAAGGTGAATATTGAATGCTTTGTTACCAAGGTAACTTAGATTGCAAACCCTGATTTGAAAACTATATAAAGGAGACATCTAACAATTGGAAAAAACTAATCCCCACACCTCCTATGTGATACTAGTTAGTTTGCTAGAGTCGATTCTCCTTTAACCTTAGGTTTCTTCTCGAGACCCTGTAGGTTAACGACTGAAAGACTTCATTGGGATTGTGAAGCCAGACGAAACTACTTCTCTTGAAGTTGAGCGATATGATCTTGCCATTTTCTATCGTACGAGTTCAATTGACTTGAGATTATATCTCCGATAGGGCAAGATAAAAAGAAATCACAAACATCTTCGTCTCATCATTTGTGATTCCACAATATCTAGTTTCGATACCATACGATTGGCAGGCCCGGATTGGTGTATAAAATGAAGAGCAAAGATAAAGATGGCAGGGCCTGCGGTTATACCGCAAGTGCACGGTGTCGATTGTAGTATGTGTGTGCAAATACGGGTCACTCCACAGGGACTAGGGTGTGTGTTGAAATCTTCCTAAGCTAAAGTTATCTAAACAAGTAACTAAGTGGCAGTGAGATAGTGAACCAAGGAATAACTGTGAAACAATGGCATTGAGCCAAAGGCAGTGAACTAGTGTAGTGAATAAAAGAAGATGAAAGTAAACAGTTGTGGGAACACTACTAGGGTTTTTGAATCCACCACCTAATCTTAGCTAAGTAATTCAGTTACGGTGATGTTCTTGTCCCTTGTAATGGATGTTGGACAAGATACAAGTCTGCCATTTATCCAGGGTGATCTGAAGATGGATAATTAATCACAATTGAAGTGTTTATCCTAAGCATTAATTGTCTGATTAAAGCACAACTAATCAAATAATAAATCTATTCATTTAAGCTTGAATTGCAGCACAGCAACATAGAAGTATTCCAACTACCTGGGTTGCATATAACAAACAAGGTGAAAGTAATATGTTGTAGTACAAAGATTAAATCTACCCTTAAGCAATTAAGCACAGCAAGAACACTGCCATGAACATGAATCAAATTAGCAGAAGATTAAGGGTTTAATCTCCACCCCAGCAAACCAAATTAGAACATGCTGAACATAATTAACATTTGAAATTGAAATTAACTGAATTAAGAACTATAATTGAAATTCACAGAACATGGATAATTGAGGAACTGGCTAGTCCAGTCCTCTTGGTGGTGCACTGGCTAGTCCAGGCATGCCTCAATTCGTCACCCAAGCATTCAATTTATACATGCAAGCTCAAAAAATCAAAAAACCCCAAATCAGTGAAACTAGGGTTTCACCAAATACGAAATTCACTCACCTAACTCTCTGATTTCTTCTCTTTCGTCGACCCATGCTTCCATATCTTCTTCTCTATCTTCCCATACCTTTGATTTCTTCTCTAACTAACCTATATCATCAACCCCTAAAACTAGGGTTTCAGAGAGAAAGAAAGATCGAGAGGTTGATGTAATAGGTAGGTAGAGTGATGGGTTTGGTTGTTATACATGGTGGGTATGGTGGTGATTGAGGTGGAGTTGGTGGGGGAGCAAGTGGTAGTGATGGCGACAGTGCAGTGGAGTTGGTGGAGGCGCTGTGAAGAAGAAGAAGGAGGAGACGAAGAAAACCCGATATAATGAATTAGGTGTTGTTTGTTTTGGGAAAATATGTTAGGGTTCTAAGGTGTGTATCGGGAACATCAAGATTTGATGTCTTGCAAAGCTGAGCCGTGGGATAACATCTTCTGGAACGGATCTAACGGCGATATGGAGACAGATCATGAGCGACCGTTGGATGCAAAAATACAACGAAACTGACGGCTCAAGATCGAGTAAGGTGCTGTGGTGTGAAGCGGTTGTAGCAAATTTGATGTACTGGCGATGAAGCGACCGTTGGATTCAGATGAGGATCCAATCTGACGGCTACAGGAGAAGTGGTTGTGAATTTGGGTTTTGGTGTGGGAGATAAGTTGGGCTTGGGGTAATTCCGAGCCCATTTCTTCTTTAAGATCAATTTCCTCCTTGTTGAGCCCATTTCTAACCTTTTGGTCTTGCGCACAACATTCTTCACAGCTTCCTTGCGTAATTCTTCTCGGCTTCCACCACTTTTCTGCTCTTTTCGCTCCGTAATTCCATCCAAACTTTATTTAGTACCTAAAAATGCAAAATTAATTAATAAAAATATTTATTCTTGAAAACAAAGAAAATACAGAATATGGGATAAAATGTAGAATTAATGCACAAAAGATGAGTTAATTGCCAAGAAAAATATAAAGAAATATGCACTTTTTAGCACTCATCAACGATTTAGATTATTGTGAGGTGATTGATAATACTAGGTTGTTCTTCGGGAATATAAGTCCGATTTATCAATTAGTTCCTGTGCACCTTGATTTATCAAAAGACGAAACAAAAACTCATAGGTTTATCTGTGGGAGATAGATTTATCTATCATCATATACTTTTCTGTGTGATATAGATTTGTTTATTAAATTCTTCGACTTTGGATCGTAGTAACTCTTATATGTGGGTGAGATCAGCTAAGGGAATCTTGTACGTAGTATCCTGCTGGGATCAGAGACGTAAGGAGCACAACTGTACCTTGAATCAGTGTGAGATTTATTGGGGTTCAACCACAGTCCAAACCGAAGTTAGTTTGTAGTAGGCTAGTGTCTGTAGCGGCTTAATACAGTGTGGTGTTCAATCTGGACTAGGTCCCGGGGTTTTTATGCATTTGCGGTTTCCTCGTTAACAAAATTTCTGGTGTCTGTGTTATTTCTATTCCGCATTATATTTTGTTATATAATTGAAATATCACAGGTTGTGCGTTACGATCAATCAATTAGAATATCCAAACTTTGGTTGTTGATTTAAATTGATTGACACTTGAATATTGTTCTTTGGTACCATCCAAGTTATCTCTCTAGTATTTGATAAAGATTCGTAGATTTCTATTTGCTTGAGTATAGATGAAATCGAGAGAACGAGATATTAACTCTTTGATATACTTTTATCTAGATTGAGTCTGACTGTCTAGTTGATTCTCTAGAAAGTATATTAGAGTTAGTCCATACAGATTGCTAATCGAAATATTGGGTGATGTTGTTGTACCCCCGCATTTTCAATTGGTATTAGAGCAGGTAAACAGGTTTAAAGACCTTGCAAGTCTGTGTTTGTAGCGATCTGACTCTATGGACAAAGGTGCTATCTCTATTAACGTACCACCAGTCTTCGACGACTCTAATTACTTATGGTGGAAAATTGTTATGCGAGATTTTCTTCAAGAACGTGATTTTCAATCATGGGTATATGTTGTTAATGGATATGATGCTCCCGTTGTGGCAATAGGTAATTCTACCGTTCTAAAGAATATTGGCGAATACGATGTTGCTGAGATACTTGCTGCAAAGCAAAACTTCGACGGTTTGAATGCCATCATACATGCCATTACCCCAAATCTTCAGCACCATGTGTCAAATTACACTAGGTTTAAAGATGCGTGGGATATCTTGGAAACCGTATTCGAAGGTAATACTAGTGAAAAGGAAGTCAGGCTTCAAAAGCTTAATTCCGATTGGGAAAACCTTCGTATGGAAGATGAAGATTCATTTGATGAGTTTAATCACAAAATGTCTGAAATTGTTAATGCATATTTTGCATTGGGTAAGACTATTCCTGAAAAGGACATTGTGATGAAAATTCTCAGATTGTTGCCATCTAGATACGACTATAATAAGCATTCCATCGTTGAGGGAAATAACCTTGATAATCTCTCCAAAAATACGCTGGTTGGGAAGCTTAATATCTTTGATCACGAGCATTCATCCAAATCTAATGATGTTGCGTTCAAAGCACTAAAAGATACAAAATTACTTGATAAAAGTAAAAATGTGTATATCTTTGAAGATGGTCACTCTGAGACGGATGCATCATATGAAGATCTTGACAAATCAGTCTAGATGATCACAAGACAGTTTAGAGATCTTCTGTTGAAGAGAAGTAATAGATAAGCCAAAAGCATCAGTCAAACCTCATAATCGTATTCCTCCTAAAAACAGGGACACAGATGAAACTGGTGACGAGGATATGCCTCAGTGCTTTAAGTGTAAAGGTTTTGGTCATTTTGCAAACGAGTGCCCAAACCGTAGAAAATACATTGGGAACAAAGGTCTTGCTGCGACAGTTGATGAGATGTCTGACAATTATGATTCTGGTGAAGACAAAAAATCAAGTGTTGCTCTTCTATGTGAAAATATTTATTTTGATAATTGTATCAATACATACATCAATCTTGATAATATTTTAGAAGAGAGCCCAATCAAGATGGAAGAATCAATTGACCCTTCTTTTGGAAACCCTTTGTTTAATGTTTCAGGATCTACCTTGTGCCTAGCAGCTTGCATTTCAAAGGCTCCTGAACGATCTTTTGCGTTGACATGATCCTATTGTTCTCTCAAGGGACATGAGTTTTCAAAGTGTTTCAAATACAAACACAAGATGATTTATGTCAACAAGCTTCAACGAAGAGCAGATTGTCTAGCCACCAAGCTTAAACTCGCGGAGAAAACAGCTGAGGTATGTAAGATCTTATCTTCATCGAAGAGATTAGTTTCCAAAGATAGATATAGGACATTAGAGAAGAAAACATGGTCTAAACATATGGAAAGGCAGGATTCCATGAATTTCAACCAAAAGGGTCATGGTGGACAAATTGTTGGTCACCACAACACAACTTGATTGTGTTGTCATGTGCATCTTGTCTCATGTCCCTGTTCAAAAGAGACAAGATTTTGCACACCTCTGGATTTAAAAATATTTTTTTTAGCTTTGTGTTGATTGGTTTTTGGAATTCCTCCATATCACTGTTGATATTGGAAGAGACTGTTTTGTCAAAAGAAGAGGGTTATTATCGACAATTCTACTCTTTATAGGGTTGTGAGTTGAACGTGTACGAACCTGTTTAAAGGTTTCAAAACCCTACATTCCTTTTTCCTTCTCTGATACTTCTTATATCTTAAGACTGCTTGTTGAGGTTTGATTGTGAACTCCTCTCACAAAACTGTGATTTCATGGATACTCCAAGCACCATGTCTTCTGATGGGAAAGATATCAATATGATTGTTAAGCCATCAATCACTGAAAAAGATAAATCTCAATTGCCTCCAACTTTAAAAAGAAAAAGAAGGAATGCGAGGAAGCCAAGAGCTGTTCCTTCAAACTCTCAGAAGTTTTCTGATGTTCTTGAAGAGTTGAAGCTGGCAAGAAAAGAGATTCAGCAAATAAAGGCGTGTGTCTTAAGATCATTGGAAATTCAGAAGGCCCTGGTTCGACATCATCAGCCAAGAAGTTTTATTGGTATTGACTCCTTCCTCCATGAACCATATGTTTCAATGGCTGTTGACGACAAGGAGTTCGGGGATGACAAAGAATTTTTCAAAGATCTTAATGTCTAGTAAAACTTCTTAAGAGAATTTTTATTCTTGTTTTTTTGCTTAAGAAGGATAACTAGGGTTTGGAATAGCCATTATTGTGAGTACACATAGCTATGTCCAACGTTTTCATCTTCATGTTTTTAGATTTATTTGTTTAAATTTTAAAGTTGGTCTGGAAGATGATTTTTGCAGTATTAATCTTTATGGTTTTATATATTGCAATATGTTATGGGATATGTGTGTTTGCGTCTGTGAACTATTATTGTCCCTTACGATGTCAAAAGTTATCTCATTTATATGTCAATATGCATGTATTGATACAAGATCGATGAACTTTTGACAAACAAAAGTTAATCCTATTATGTCAATTCTTTGATGGAAGGTAGGTTAGAATCTTTGTTTACAAGGATTATGTCTATTGTATGTCATTGTGCAAATAATGATGGAAAATAGAATGAATCCTTGTATATTCCGCAGTATTCATCTTCCCTGATCCATATTTTATGTATATATTGTGCGGCTCCATAATTCTTCTTGTGTGAGCATTTCCAATTAAACTAATCATAGATTCGTTTGTGGTTATTTTGGTTGCGTATTCCGATTAAATAAATCATGGGTTCTCTTGTGATTAGTTTAATTGATAATTTTTGGATAACAAAATCATTTTGTGGTTTTTGATGTCCAAAGAAATCCTTTTTTTTCATAAAAGTAAGGTCGCTCTTGTTGTTCTTTCGGGAATGACATCAAATGGGGGAGAGTTCTTTTGAACTTGCACTTAATTTCCATATATTTGTGGGGAGTGCGGCTGCAGAATATTTGAAGAGTTATCTTGTATCTTTATAAACTCCGTGATGAATGCATTTAGCTTCGGCTTTATGATTGCATCTAAACAAAGTTGATATGTACTTTTTTTTGTTCTTGAAATGTCTCCATGAAAATTTTATTAGGATCCTGTTTTCATACCTTTGCAAATTTTATTGAAAAAAAAGGGGAGAATTAATATGTAGTTCACACTACAAATACATATGGTTTTCGGATCATTATGTAAGGGGGAGTGGTTTTCATGTTGAGACGAAGTATTGAATAAGGGGGAGTGATACATATCACCATAATATTGTTGTCGAAGTTGTGATATGAGAACTTTGATGCTGTGTAATAATACTATGACATTGTATAACAATGATTGAGAGCTTATGTTTTCTCATTTTTATGGCTACGGATCTTCAATAACTATGATGCTGAACTGAACATCTAGGGAATCATGGGAGTACTTGGAAAAGACGAAGTTTTCGAGTAATGTTGAAGCACCAAGGAGATCAAGCATGTGGACGAGAAGCTACAAAGTTTTATCTATTTTGTAATCCATATGTATTGATAGTTTTGTCATTAAAATTGACAAGGGGGAGATTGTTAGAGCATTGCTCGGTCGAACTCGCATGCGTTTCTATCTCAAGCATGTTTTTCAATATTAGTGATCAAAACTATATGTCTTGATTTCTAGTTTACCTATGACTAAGTCTCGGTCTAGGATAGTTAAGTGTAATTGAACTTCAGAATCCATGGAGATCATCTTACGAAGACGAAGAACTACTCGAGGAACAGGTGGAACTTCATCCGACTAAAAGGTATGTGGAGACTTGAACTTATATATCACTCAAAAGTCTATTCTATCTCCAACTCTTGAGACAAAAGTCGTATAAGTATGATAGTTTTCATACATACACATTTGCTATTTCGAGCCGAGTTTACTCGCCTATCTTTTTCTCGAAATACGTGTTGGTAAGCTTTCTCTTTAACCATTTTCATCTTTACCCATGACTAAAGTCATGATGACGTTTCAATCTTGAAAATAGCTTTCATGACGATAGTCGTGAATAACGATTGTTATAACATAATAGAAGAATGTTTCAATGATTGAAATGTAGAGTTGAGATTACCATATATGGATATAAGCATATATAGTGTGTTCGCACATTAGTGTATAAATCCATGTGCCGGAAACCAAGTGCGTGCATATGTGTGCATGCGGTATTGGTGAAGGAGACAGGTTGAGTACGCGTACCCGTACCCATACACGTACCGGCAGAAGTTTTCGGCTGAGTTTGTAGTTTGCAAACTAGTAAACCAGTCACCTTAGGTACGTATACCCGTACGCGTACCCAGGAAGTATTCATACCCGAAAATTTCTGCTGAGTTTGGAAACCAAAGCCAACTAAAACCCGGTATCTACGGTACGCGTACCCAAGATGGTTATTTATCAAATTGGTAGTTCATGAACTTAAAACAGTAAATTATAAGGAATACAATCTTTGCAAACAGTGGGTATATTGTTCATGAATTGATTCAAGTGGATCAATCCGATTTTGTTTCAATTGTGTCTATGAATAAAGACCTAAGCAATTGAACAACTCTATCAACTAGTTCTTATGAGTCATTTGAACTAGTTATGAGAAAGATGAATACGGTTAATATGAAAGTGCTCATATGGCTAACCAATGGTTAACTATTTGTGAACCAACTAAGTGTACACGTTTAGGTACGGTTACTCAAACCTAAATGAATACATTTCATTTCTATGTGACAAGCTAAGTTTCTATCTAACGGTTGAAAGATATTAGCTTGGTTGAATCAGTTTTTCATCTAAAGGTGAATATTGAATGCTTTGTTACCAAGGTAACTTAGATTGCAAACCCTGATTTGAAAACTATATAAAGGAGACATCTAGCAATTGGAAAAAACTAATCCCCACACCTCCTTTGTGATACTAGTTAGTTTACTAGAGTCGATTCTCCTTTAACCTTAGGTTTCTTCTCGAGACCCTGTAGGTTAACGACTGAAAGACTTCATTGGGATTGTGAAGCCAGACGAAACTACTTCTCTTGTAGCTGAGCGATCTGATCTTGACATTTTCTATCGTACGAGTTCAATTGACTTGAGATTATATCTCCGATAGGGAAAGATAAAAAGAAATCACAAACATCTTCGTCTCATCGTTTGTGATTCCACAATATCTAGTTTCGCTACCATACGATTTAGATTATTGTGAAGTGATTGATAATACTAGGCTGTTCTTCGGGACTATAAGTCCGGTTTATCAATTAGTTCTTGTTCACCTTGATTTATCAAAAGACGGAACAAAAACTCATAGGTTTATTTGTGGGAGACATATTTATCTATCATCATAGACTTTTCTGTGTGATACAGATTTGTTTATTAAAGTCTTCGACTTTGGGTCGTAGCAACTCTTAGTTGTGGGTGAGATCAGCTAAGGGAATCAAGTGCGTAGTATCCTGCTGGGATCAGAGACGTAAGGAGCGCAACTATACCTTGAATCAGTGTGATATTGATTAGGGTTCAACTACAGTATAAACCGAAGTTAGTTTGTAGTAGGATAGTGTCTGCAACGGCTTAATACAGTGTGGTGTTCAATCTGGACTAGGTCCCGAGGTTTTTCTGCATTTGCGATTTCCTCGTTAACAAAATTTCTGGTGTCTATGTTATTTCTATTCCGCATTATATTTTGTTATATAATTGAAATATCATAGGTTGTGCGTTAATATCAATCAATTAGAATATCCAACCTTTGGTTGTTGATTTAAATTGATTGACACTTGGATATTGGTCTTTGGTACCATCCAAGTTATCCCTCTAGTATTTGATAAAGACTCGCAGGTATTTATTTGCTTGAGTATTGATAAAACCGAGAGGACCAGATATTAACTCTTTGATATACTTTTATCTGGATTGAGTCTGACTGTCTAGTTGATTTTCTAGAAAGTATATTAGAGTTAGTCCATACAGATTGCTAATCGAAATATTGGGTGAGGTTGTTGTACCCCCGCATTTTCAGGAACCCAAAAGCCGTGAACAAGAGCATGAGTGGCGGGATCTAAGCCAGCCTCGGAGGCACTCACTACCATAGGGAAACGAAGTTGAACGTCTTCAGAATCTTCTGAAACAACATAGATATTTGGCGCATTAGTAACAGGAACGTCATTCTACATTTTCGAAAGAACAGAGGAACCGCTACCGTCATCCGAGCGCGCTTGGAGGATACATCACCGCCAGGAACCATGCGCCTGGTGCCATCCATATCGGGCTTAACAGTCTCCTTGTGCTTTTTACCCGTATCCTAGAGCTGACGATAAAGTCTTAGCCAAAAAAAAAGGCCGAGGAAAAAGGAGAGAAAAGACTAATCTCGGGTATTGATGAATCAAGCGGAATATCAACAGGCTTAGGAAGAGGCGCAGAGGAACTAGAAGACGACTCAGAATCACTAGTGGAGCCTGAAAAACGAGAGATGAATACCATTGCAAAAAATGACTTGGATTTATAAAAAAAAAAGGGAGAGGAAGAGAGAGGAAATAAGAATGATAAAGAAAAAGACACGTAATAAATAGGAAGTTACCTGCAGGATCATTAACGGTTAGTGCCACATGGGATGATGACCCACCAAAAACTGATCGACTGGACCCAGAAGGACTCATAGATTACAAAACAACACTAGGGGATACAGGAGGTTCGCTCCTGGAACGAACAGTCTCAGCTCGAAGAGCATGAAATGACAACACGTGAAGACGCGAAGATACCCAACTAGTACCTTTGGGAAGCCTAACCCCAAGATCCCTCAACTGGTCCACAAACGAGGGAGTTGGACTGCTACTCACATCCCCAGGAGGCTGTGACGCGCTCCTCCGATGACCCTGCTGAGACTGAAAAGATGAGACATTGGCGGAGGAGCAAGGGCGCGGGGCAGATAACTTAGCTGCCTCCAGTTTGGCCTTCTTTTTAAGGCTCCTCTCAGTCCAGCCGCTCTCAGGCATATTCAGATATTCCTTCATCACATAAGAAAAAGGTTTCCACCCCACACGATTGGAAGGGGAAGCTTCATGTGAAAGCAAGTCCCGTCATTTATTTCCTCAAAAAAAAGGGGTGGGGGGGGGGGGGGGGGGGGGGGGCGGTAATAAACAACCAGAATGCAAAACAAAGGAAATAACAAGTACGTGTGATGCTAAAATACTAGCGGAAGATTTCACCTATATCCGCGGAGGCTTACGTTCGGAAAACGACTTGGACTCTTTCTTCAGCTTCGCGGGTTCGTGATCCTCAGGGGAAGCCCAAGAAGTCACCAGAGGCTCAAAGGGGCGACCCTTATTGGCTGAAATAAGATTGTGCACAGCGGCTACGGCATCATCAAGTTTGATCCGTCCGGATGCATGAATCGCCCGAAGGTCTTGAGAAGATCAGTCACGTGGGGGAGACGCTTCGCGTAAAAGAAAATTCAAAGCCATGCGACGTAAGAAATCCTGGTACTCATGAGCTCTCTCAGTAACTGCCAAAGGACGCGCGGGGACGGGTTGCTTTAAAGAAAAATTAATTCCTCAATCAGAGAGACGTGTTGGTCCCTTAAAGATGAAACGATTGAAACTGGTGACAATGTCCCCAATATCATATTTTTATTGAGGAGGGAACCTACTAGGGACTCCTTGATCGAATCCAACTTGCCGAGCAGTACGATCAGGGTTGTAAGACATAACGATGAACTTACCAGCATGAAAACCAGGAAGATAACCAAGCAACACAGCCAGCGCTAAATCAAAATCCGCCCCTGTTAAAATCTTTGTCGAATCTAGCTCTGTGTCGAAAGGCATGGTGAAGTCATAATGAGTTGGGCCTGATCGACCATTCTGATAAGGAAATGGTTCGAAATCTTTAGCCACACCCAAGTGCTTGGCGATATCCACCTTGGGAATTTTCCCTTTGAGGTTCCAAAGAGCCATTCGCGGGTAGCCATAAACGACCGGAGCCTTCCTAATCGAACCATCTTCTTGTCTAACATCTTCCTCGCGATGAATCGCTAATATATTGGGATTAGGCGCGTAAGGGGGAACATGCTCCCAAGACCATGCTAGCATGAAAGAGGCCGGGATGTACGTCTCAATCTTGTGGGATGAACCTACCGTCTGGAGGTCCTTGCAAAACAAATCTAGATGGCGATATAAACCGCCTAAGAACATTGGTGCAAGTGGAAAATAAATGCCGCGAGATAACAACACCGCTATCGGCACGAGCTTGCTCTTGATGGTATCCTGGGGACTGTACTCGAACACGTCATGACAAAGCCAAAACAGGATTAAAGCGACTAGTTCCGCACGGGGATTTTTCTCTTTTCTCTTAGGAGAAATAACTTTTCCATACACTAATCGCAGAGCCCAATACTTGAGCCAGAGAGGGAAGGAAGCACGACGGTTGGTTTAGAGAACCTACTCAGGCTCAGTCTCTGATGGAGGAACCGATGAGCCATGGATCGTTTCATATGCATGAATAGAACTAGACAACAACCGCTCACCGACTGGGCATGTCGAAGGAGCCTTCCTTTCCTCAACCAATTTATCTTTCCCCTTCTTGGCGGAAGAGGATGCCCCATTTTTTGACGCGCCATATACCTTCTTATCCTCGCCCTTCTTCAATGGCACCTTATCTTTCCGCACCAATTCGTGTCGAGAAATGTCTATACAACTCAACAAATACTTGCACAACTTTTTGTCCTCGTCATTCAGCGCTCCATAGACGTCCGCCTCGTCGTATGAGTGGCTGTCGTGAAGAGGTAACCCTGTAAGAGCGACTACATCCTGTAGAACAATGGTTGCTTCCCCCCACGCTGTAAGAAGGGTATGAACAGGGATGGTCCGGCGGAAAAAAAACCCGCATTAAGTCGCGCCTACATCTCTGCACTTATCGTTTGAGGGACGAGTCTATGGCTTCGATAAAGCCTGCCCTTCGAGTAGTGTCCATGTGTTCAGGATTGGAACGTATATGGTATGCCCAGTGTGGCCATACCGGATGGGTCTTCGACCTAGAGTGGATATCGATAACAAGAAGCTCATAGTCTCCACGATGAATAGCCATCCGCATCACCGTTTTAAAAGAAAAAGCATCCATGGTCTTTGACTCGGGTTGCATCAGCCAACCGGGAATGGAAGGATAAGGCAGTACAGACGGGTTTAGAAGACGAGGAACCAAAATATCGTCAAGAGGGTAAATACGTTTACCTCTACGGAACTCCCTCAGCTTCAGTGCGCGCTTTAGAACAGGTCCGCCGATGAACTCTGCAGTAGTATATAATCTGCCATCCGCCGGAGGAGGCAAGATGATTTCATCTTGTTTCGAGTAGTTAGTCTCTCGGAACCGTTACTCATGAGCTCTTCAGACTCCTCAGATTCTCCAGACGAACTGCTGGTGGAGCTGCTAGACATGGCGAGCGTATGGGTGCATTTGAAGGGAAAGAAGAAAGAACGATATGAAGGAAGAATAAATTGACAGGTCTATATATAGGGAATCCCAAATCCCAAACGTGGTGGTTATGTAAGGGGAATGGTAACCGGCAGAAACCGAAAAGAGGGAAGTTGGCATGATGGGAGAAAACCGAACGTCTCCCACAATCGTGGAATGAGTAAAGAGGAAGGGGGGTCTTCACTTCGGCTCCCTGCAAAAATGTAAAACGTGCAGAGTGATTTGACTACTGGGTCATTTAACAATTGACCCAATAGTCAGGGGACTAATGTTGATACATGAAAATATTACCCCTTAGTCGCGCTAGTGTACCCTCAAAAGTGAGGCAAACCCAACATGAGACATGGGGATTAAATCCCAAGTCCGCCAAGAAAGTATCCACAGGATGGAAAGGACAAGGGAGGAATTAAGAGGAAAGAAAGAGGTTTTATTATAGAAGGAATGTCATTAGAAGTAATTAAAGGAGTTAGGACACATGGTATGATGTCATAAAAGGAAGGGGATTTTGGAAAGTCTATATAAAGAAGGACAAGGTACAATGGAAGAAAAACTCTCTCTCTTACTATTCTTGGTAAAGTGAGGTCACTTGGCTAGCTAGGACGGGAACCTCAAACCTAAATTCACCTCTCAACAATCCTATTAGTCTTCTTTGGATATACATAACCCTTTCTCTTGTGGCTATTGTTCTCCTTGTATACCCCACTTCTCTCGCAATCCATCTCAAAACGAATCTTTGAACCTTGGGTATTCCTCACCAATGCACACATGTTCTTAAGAGCCGTCTCTTTAGCCCAACTAATTGCTTCCTTTTTAGATTTATTCCCTACATAAGAACAACAATGGGAGATTATAAGGTTCATTACAAGCAATCCATTAGTAAAGTTCAAGATACTAGGTGAAAAGTATTCTTTGGTAACATACCAGAGGCATTTTATAGTATTCCCACGTATCCCGACCAAGCGGTCTTGCATTTGTTGGATCAATATATGTCACAAAATAAGGATCGAATGAAAAGAAAAATAAATTAGTTCCAAAAAAAATAAAAATACTATGCCGGACCACAGTTCCGACATGCTCAACCAAGGTTCCGGCATGGTCGAATTGAACCGAAACTGAAGACCAAATTTGGAATGCTTCCGGAATAAATATTTCATTTGAAATCATCACCGGAAACACAGGTGCCGGCATGCTCGTTATCTATGGTTCCACGTAGGTACATTGTGCCGGCGTGGCCGATAATAATCCATGCCGGTATTTAGCTTTGGAAGACATTGCTTCATGTATGTTTTTTTAGCGGTACCGGCATGTTAACATTAGGATTGAACCATGACAGTAGCATATTTCGTAGAATATTCCGTGTAAGTAAAAAGTAAATTTTGTACCGGCATGTTTTTTCGGTTGAATACAATGTCGGCTTGCATTTCAAAATGGGGGATATTGTTGGCCGACATGGACGTAGTATGAATACTATGCCGGGAATGTTGCTGCCAACATTGTATTCATACTACGTCCATGCCAGCACCGAGCTATTTCAGTTGCAACAATGGTGGATTCAAAGAAAAAAAAAATCAATTTTTCAAAATATTGCACCTTTACCTGAGTATTTGGAGTGCTTGTATGTTGAACTAGTTTACTCTCTTGGGTTGGTTCTTCAAGAAACACTTCATGCTCATAAAAATCATGATCCAAGGGTATTGGTTCCACAAAAACTTGCACTTGTGAGTTGTTGTCATTAGCAGAAGATTGAAAATATGCTCCTTGTTGTAGTTGAGCTAAAGATTCAACAGCAATCCTCTCTTCACAATCATCCTCCATTTTCACCAAAAAAAGTTCCATCGCAATTTTTTTCCCTCCTTCTACTCTCACTTCACTCACCCAAATACAAATAAAAATACACACTAATCATTTAACAAATACTTATGAATTTTCATAATTATAATTAAACACTAAACCTGATTAGTGAGGGGTAGATTAGGAATTAGGTAAAATACATAGATAAGGGGTGACCCTGACTTGATATTTAAATTCATGTTTTTTCCTTTTCCTCAATCCCCAATTAATATAAGTATCCCCAATCGCGCGTTCTTCCATAATGCTAAAACTGTTCAGCAGAAGATTACGCATTTGGTTGGTAAATTAGTTTCCATTTTTCTTCCTTCGTTGTTGTTTACAATTTTAATTACAATGTGGTTTTTCATGGTTATGCTCAATAGTTACGAATATATGAAGTTAATTACCCTCAAAACTATTATGTGTTTCAGAAAAGTAGACGAACTTTTAAAATTTAGAACCTTATATATTTATGGAAGGGCCTAAGACTAAGTCCTATGTGCTAGATTAGCAGAAAAATGTCGCAGTTCAAAAAAAAAGTGTAGTTTAATTGTTAACACTAGTTCTCTCTCCTAGCATGTGCTCGCAGGTGAAGTAGCAGCGAGATTGAAACGCTGAATGGTTCAGCGCCACAAAAATCAACTTTACACTGAATGGTTCAGCGCTCACAAAAGTCACACGGACCACAAAAATCACAAAATTTGATCTGACGGCTGAAATTAGTTGTGCTGAACCAAACAACGCTGGACTGTGGTCCCAGCTGACGTGGGCTACTAATCTAATTGCTAGATTAGCACTCCCATAGGACTTGGGAAGTAATCCTGGCTGACGTGAACTGCAAATCTAGCTGGTAGATTAGCACCCATAGGACTAAGCCTAAGAGAAATGGTGTTTATGTTTTCTTCTACACCTGGGGTACCTGAGGCAGTTAGGAATGAAGTAGGAGAGTGTGAAAGACAATAATATCAATTACTGATTTTTGTAACTCATTTGAATCTGTTTTTGAGAATTCAATTATACAAGGTTATTTCATGAAACTAAACGGTGCGAGAAAAGAAGAAAAAATATAATGGACATGGGACTGAATGGAATGGAATGGATTTAGTTTCTTTTAGGAGCTCAAATGATAATTTGCATTTTTTTATATGTGTCCTTTCCAGTGTAGAAAAAATATAATGGACATGGAACTATAAATGAAGAAGAGTAAGTTCTCTGAGCTCCATCAAAGTCATAGACTAATCGAGCTACCGCTCCTTCGTCAATTGAGTGATGCAGAACATGTTAAAGGGAAGCAATTTAGAATCTCCTTAAAGCTATATAACTTACAGTCCATCTGTTATAACGGAGCACTCGATTGACAATTGATTAGGATTTTGTTCAAGTGTTTGTTTTGAGTTAGGTTCTTAAACTACATAGCATACGATGTTGATATAGAACACTAAAAGTCCAATCTATGTGCAATCTCTTATTTTTAAAGGGATTTGGATACACATTTTGGCCGCAAAAATAGGGATGAGTTTTGGTTGCTGCCATGAAGGATTGTGATCAATGGAGATTAAAATTTGATAAACCTGTCTATGACGAAGTCAGAAGAGTTTACAAAGGATGGTTCTTCTCGAATTTGAGATTTGAGCGAGAATTGAGTAAAGTTTCTTCAAGCTACTGTTGTGTAATCTGAGTTTGTATGAATTGGGTATAATAGTAACTTAAGATATGACTTAATATATCATTTAGATGGTAACTTAAGATATGAGTTTGTCTGTATCTATTTTTTTTTTTGGTTTCCTGCTAACTTAATGCTCAATCATAATTTTCTTCCTTGATCATACATAAATTTTCTTTGCAATTTAGTATTTACAAGTCAGTTGCATTGTGGTTTATTCCATTTGGTGAATTTAATTTCAGCTGATGTTGTGGTGGCGAATTGTTTGACTGGGTTTAACTTTGACAGTAAGACGCGGGTTTAACTTGGTTTAAAATTGTACGTTAAATTTGATTTATGTTACTTACAGATGAAATAGCGATCGATCGTAGTCGTCAAAATAGGGAGTCGAATAATCTGAGAAATATAGAGTTTAGCTTCAAATTTTAAGCTTGCTCATTTATTCCTCCATAGTTTCAAGGTATCCTCAAACCTGTATAAACCTTTCAATTGAAGTATAAATTTAGACTGTTACATTGACTGTTTCTTTTAGGGTAGTTCAAGAGTGAACATAAATAAAAACGCACATACAATTTTTTTGGGTTTAAGAGGGCAGTTGGTAAAGATGTGTGTGGGATTAGGCTTCAAAATTGGGATATTATGTGACTGTGAACGATTGCGTAAGATATAAGTTATGATAGAAATCGCATTTTCTATCGCAGTAATTCTGTAAGCAGTGCTTCCTTAAGTAAGCCTATGTGGAACCATTACAGGTATAGTAGGACTGCAGTGGGATTGATAAAAATCAAACTTTAAGAGTTTCTGAATCCTTTTTAGCACATTTTCTCAAGTATTTTTTTGATGATAATGTGCCTATCACCATATGTTAAGAACATGCATATGTTAGTAGTTATGATGATAACGTCTACTATGATGTTCGGTAGACACTGATTCTGGATGAGTATTCGTTTTTGTTTGCTTCTGTGAGGTCGTCATTCGTCAAAGTGCTTTGTCATTTTTAAGTTTCGGTGGATATATTTCACTTACAAATAGTGTAGAGAAATGATGCAATTCATATATTAGAGAAATTAATGGATTTTCCTCTTTTTTTTTTTTTTTTTTTTTTGGTGATTTTGTTGATTCTAATGAATTTGAGCACTACTTAAAAATGGAATCCACTTTGGTAGATCCTGTGAGTCTGTCTCACTTTTTGAGCGGAGAAAATGGTCTGAAGATCCCAAGGACCGGAGATATTTTATGTGTACTGCCACAAAGTATTAGGGTCTAATCATCTGTAACTGGAGATAAATGATACCCAAGGCTGTCTACCCCCAATCCGTGGTTTATTTCAACCTATCTTCTATAATCAATGATGTTGAGTCATAAAAATCTTAATAGGTCACCTTTGCTCTTTGCATGTTCCTTATGAGTTAGAAGAAATGGAATCGCCTAATACAAAATCTGACCGTAAATTAAATGCCAGGTTGTCGGATAAAGAATATGATAAGCTTCCTATGTATGTTGAAGCATCATCTACTGTGTTGGTGGGGAATAAGAAGAAGAAATTTGTATACCCATGGAAAGCTGTTGTTGTGAATTATGACAGACACTTGAACGATAAGGCGATTAAAGAGAAGTTGACTGAGTTTAATCCGGTGAAGGTACGTAGTTTGTGGGCTCCTAATGATGGGTTTACTAGCCAGGCGATTGTGGAGTTTACAGAAGATTGGTCCGGCTTAACTGATGCAATGTCTTTAGAGATTGAGTTTAATAGTAACCAATTTGGGAAAAAACATTATGGTGTGGATAACCGTGGTGGTTTGGTAAAGGAATGTATGTGCTGATGGGTTGCAAAGGATGATGATTATAATTCTGAATGTCTTATGGGGCAAAAGTTGAGGAGAACTAGTTCCTTGGAATCGGTGCCAACTTTAACCATGCTTCAATCTCGGGGCATTCCAGTGGCAGGCGAAAAAAAAAACATAATCTCAATCACGGTATAGAATAGTCTATGGAGCATATATTTTTGTCATTGCAGTATTTTTTGGGGAGGTTTGGATGTATTTTTTGAGAATCTTATGCAGCTACTCGTAAAATGGGTTTTTTCAGCTCAGTGTTGAAAAAGAATTTGGCATGGAGGATGAACAATCTTAAAGAGAAGAAGAGGGAAATAAAGACTTTTCTTCCTTATGCAGTTTGTTGGATCCTACGGAAAGAGAGGAACAAGAGAAATTTCAGATAAAGAAGAAGAACTGTGGCGGAGACCACTTTTACAACCAAATCTGCTCTAATTTTATGTGTCCAACTTGGAGATTTGTATTTCTATTCCGGTTGATCATGTTCTTCTATTCAACTGGAAAACTTTCATTAGATGATAATTCTTTGTATATATTTTTTTTTTTGGTCAATCAACAATTTCAATTTATTCAAATCAAAATGTAATCTAGGAATTACTAGGTAGTCCAGGAAACCCACTACCGGTTACTCTCTAATCCACCCCTAGAATAAAATTATCCGCTGACCAGAATATTTATTCCCTAATCCAAAACGTGCGGGTCACACAAGACAAGTTTTTCAAAAGTACCAAAAATACCCTTTCTGCAACTCCACGAACAAATCAAATTCAGTTTCTTTCTCTTTTTTTCATCTCAGATTTGTTTCTCTTTGGTTTTCTCTGCTCCTGCGTTTTGGTTCATCACAGTATCTGGTAGCGTCTTTCAATTAGGCTCATCACAGCTATTATCTCGTAAATCATCTGTGCTTCGAAATCAGATTCGAACAAGGTATTTATCTCGTAAATCATCTTCCTATGCTGTTGTTCTTAGAATGTTGATGAATAATTAGGTTTATTCTGATCCGATTTCTATCAGAATAGTTGTCTATGATGTACATTGTTATCTTTCTTTTATGATTTCAGTTTTGTGATGATTTACATTGTTCAATTCAGTTTCCGTTCGATTTACATTGTGATTTTTGTGTGTTTCAATTAGGTATCTTAAAATCAAATTAGGTTAATCTCAGATTCGAACAAGGTATGTTACTATAATCACCTTTTCTCTGCTGCTGTTCTGTTTTACTTTCTTTGTAATCTGATATAGGTTTGTTTTACTGTATTTTTTTGATATAGGTTTGTTTTGTTAGATAGATCGTGTAGTAATTTTGTATTCTCTTTTTGATATGGCTGTAGTTCTTCTATTTATAGAAGATGAAACTCAAAACATATTGATATGTTGTGAAATATATTCTACATGTTACATACCAATACGTACTGCATATAGCCTGCAAATATATCTTACTAAAATACAGTAGATGCCAATACATATCAATATGTATAACGTATAGGAATTCAGAGACTTAGTTATTCTACATGTTACATACCAATACGTACTACATATAGCCTGCGCTCTTAGTATGTATCGTGCAATACAGTACATATCTTTGATTTTGATTTTGTCAATACATATCTTTGATTTTGTCAGTACCAACTGAATTTGGTTAATAAGCATTTCATTTACAGTACATACATTACAAGTGTACTGAAAATACTGTTTTTGTTGTTTCTTAGAACATCTTTTGGTTTTTGAAACATTATAAGTCTATCAAAATGTAGTTATTTTCGAATAATGAAATATGTTGTTAAGTCTATCAAAATGTCAGTATCTATCACCAGTAGTGAAGTATTTACATATTGAAGTATTTTCTGGTTATGCATCATTTTTTTTTAGATGCATAATACATTATGCATTATTTTTGTTTTAGCTGCATAATGTCTTATGCATTACTTTTTTTTCACTTTTCTGGTTATGCGTCAGTTTTTTTTAGATGCATAAGACATTATGCATTATTTTGTTTTAGCTGCATAATGTCTTATGCATTACTTTTCTCACTTTTCTGGTTATGCATCAGTTTTTTTTAGATGCATAAGACATTATGCATTAATTTTTTTTTTGCTGCATAATGTCTTATGCATTACTTTTCTCACTTTTTCTGGTTATGCATCAGTTTTTTTAGATGCATAAGACATTATGCATTATTTTGTTTTAGCTGCATATTGTCTTATGCATTACTTTTTTCACTTTTCTGATTTATGGATTTTTATGCACGTGCATAATGTGTTCTGCATCATTTTGTTTAGTGCATAAGACATTATGCATTATTTTGTTTTAGCTAATGCATAATGTCTTATGCATTACTTTTTTTTCACTTTTCTGGTTATGCATCAGTTTTTTTTAGATGCATAATACATTATGCATTATTTTTGTTTTAGCTGCATAATGTCTTATGCATTACTTTTTTTCACTTTTCTGGTTATGCATCAGTTTTTTTAGATGCATAAGACATTATGCATTATTTTGTTTTAGCTGCATAATGTCTTATGCATTACTTTTCTCACTTTTCTGGTTATGCATCAGTTTTTTTTAGATGCATAAGACATTATGCATTATTTTGTTTTAGCTGCACAAGACATTATGCATTATTTTGTTTTATTTTGTTCCCCTTTGCTGGTGGTGAAGGAGTAGCAGCCTTTGTCACTTTTTTTCCTTTTGCTTTAGTAGTTTCCGCTGCTGTTTTTCTTTTTCTTTTTGCTTCAGGAGCATCATCTGCTTTCTTTCCCTTGGTTTTTGCTGTTTTTGTAAACCAAAAGTTTTGTACACATTACATATCAGTATGGTACAACATATAACTTGTAAAAATGAAGTACAAATTGCAGACAACATATTGATATGTAGTACACATATAAATTGACATACTAAATTTTAGTATGTATTAGTTAAACAACAATACATTTCAATATGTAACAGTACATATTTTAGGTTTTGGGAATATTGCATGTCAATATGAAGTACATATTAGGCTTTGTTTTTGATTTGATTTACTTTTTTTCTGAGGAACCTTACTCATATAACTTGTCAAAATGAAGTACAAATTGCAGACTACATATCAAAAAGTTTTGTACACATTACATATCAGTATGGTACAACATATAACTTGTCAAAATGAAGTACAAATTGCAGACAACATATTGATATGTAGTACACATATAAATTGACATACTAAATTTTAGTATGTATTAGTTAAACAACACTACATTTCAATATGTAACAGTACATATTTTAGGTTTTGGGAATATTGCATGTCAATATGAAGTACATGTTTGGCTTTGTTTTTGATTTGATTTACCTTTTTCCTGAGGAACCTTACTCATACTTCTTGTTGTTGGAGATTTAGCAGTAGGGGAGGTTCCTGTTGGTGAATCATCGGTAGACTTCCTTCTTATTTTCACTGGTGTACGAGATTTAGCAGTAGGGGAGGTTTCTGTTGCTGAATCATCGACAGATTTGCTTCTTCTTTTCAATAGTGTAGGAGATTTAGAAGCAGGGGACGCTTCTGTTGGTGAATCATCGTCATATTTCTTTCTTCTTTTCACTGGTGATGGAGATACTTCAGTAATTTCTTATGTAATCGTCCTCTTAATTTTTCTACTTGTACCCATTTCTTCTTCAATTGAATTTAATGAAAATTAGGTCAGATACTGAAAGAAGAAGCAGTTTCTGTTTCTGATAATGGTGATTTTTCGATCTTTTTCTGATAATGGTGATTAATTGAGTTAGGTTGCAGAAGAGAGACGGAAGCAGTTTTCTGAATGTGAAGAAAGACGAAGCAGTTTGCGTTTTTCAATTGAGAGTTAGGTTGCAGAAGAGATAGAGAATGCAACTGGAAAAAAAATGAAAAGAAAACGGACGGAAACTGTACACATCACGTGGTCCAGGGCATATAGGTAAAATAACATGTTTTTAAACTTTATTGGACTAGCCATTAATTGTTATATCCCGCTGGACCAGCCAGTAATCCGGGTCGGGTTTTCTGGACTAAATAGTAAAGATCTCAAATGTAATTACATGATCGCTTACAAGAATAAAAAAAACATCAAAATACAAGATAATAAGAACCCTAATACAAATGAAGATATCAATTACAAGTACATCGCGAAGAGAAAGAGCCATATACCGTAAAGATACCCGATTTTTGTAAATGTAGTAGGGAAGGATGATGGTATAATCCGGAATCGATTCCGACCATTTAATATGATTTCTTCTTCTTCTTCAATAAGAGATACTCCTATAAGAGATGAATTATTTTCCCAAAATCTTGTAAAACTAAATGAATCCGGATGCCTGAATCCTTTGGATTGAATATGGATTCTAAGAAATACCGTGTTAGATTGTCGATGTTCTTGCATCGAGAATAACAAGTCACGAACCAGCGATCAAGATTTGAATAAATCGCCCTCAAAACGAAGAGAAACCCGCCCCAAATAGCGAAGAAAAATCGCTTCAAATAGCGGAGAAATATGTTAAACGACATCAAAAAAAAATAAAAAATAACTACTTGTATTTGATTAAAACTTAAAAAGAAAAAGAAATCTTGCTCAGATCTGGTTCAAAACAGACCAAATCTGAGCAAGAAATTAATGGCGGGTAAGGTTTTTTTTTTAGAGAGAAGACGAAAAGAGAGAAGAGAGGAAGATGAGCGTTTCTTTTCTGATGATAATTCTTTGTAAACACTATACGAGGGTGTTGATGTCAAACAGCCGATGTCAAAAGGAACCTTAATTATAGGACTTCATGTGCATCAATTTTGGGATTATAAAAACTTCAATTATAGGACTTTGTGTGCATCAGCTATGGAATAAGAAATCGTCATTTCAAGGGGCAGGCGCACCGTGCATGCGATTTTACTAGTTTAAAAAAAATAAATGTGTAGGCCTCCATTGCAACTCCTTATTTCCCAAAGTGGCATGTCGGTTCGCCATAATCCAGTGAGATTGCAGTTAGTTGACATGGTTTGGTTCATATTTCTTCATTACTCAAGAGAGCTCGGTTTGATTCATATGTCTTCATTACCCTCATTTGTTAATGTCGCATATGGTCTGCGGCTTTGTTACGTATGTGACAAAAGGAAAGAAGGTTAGGGACTCGGGGAAAGAAGGTTAACATGTTAATTATTCCCTTGGAATAGAGCCAGATGAAAAGTGTTATCCAATTTTAGCTGTTGTGTATCGTTTTAATACTCCGCCATTTGAAAATGTTGTTTTCATTATTTTCACTATTACACGGAGCAAAAGCCTAGCAATGTCTGGGTTGAAGATGTAATTCTTAAACCTCAACTAGAATCAAACTTTACCGATACGTTTATAGATTTCTCTAATGAGGAGAAGTCTATGGATTTCTATGTGGAGGACACTAACATCGACTTTGTTTTAGTAGTAGGATTTTCTACACCTACAAAGCATACACTAAAGAAGTACACTTGTAGTAACATATGTGGTAATTAAGCTAGTTGGAATTATTATGGAAGCTGACTAGTGACCATGCTTAAAGCTGCAACGTTCGACTGTTAGCTCTCATATGTTCGTGCTCAAGAATAACTGTTTGGTTGTGAACAGTAAGAGCTGTATCTGAGGTGGAGAAGACTCGATTGACGAGTTTGTCAGTTGGATTGGGCAACAATGGTCAGTCTAGGTCTGCAACAGCAACAACAAAAAGTAGTTTGTGAACAACAACTATATAACATCCTCTGAAAGTTTTAATGATTGAAATGAGAGTTTAGAATATATAATCATGATTGGATATAAACATTATATGTAAACTCATATTTGTGTAAGTCCAAAATCTTTGAACCAAAGTATGCGTACTTTACTGGTTTAGGATGTCCGGAGCTAAGTCCACGTACCTGTACGCATACTATATACAACCTTATCCAAGTTAGACACCTTTGGGCAAGACTTAACTTGTATAAATTATACACTCTTGAGGTGATCATCCATATATATAACCGACTAAAGGATAAACTTTTCTTTACTGTTAGCTACGTTTAGAAACATGCTTTACTTCATCACAAGAACTACAAAAACATAAATGTATTTTAGTTTATATAAATCTTTGTAATCGCAAAAATGAAAAAACATCACATTGTATGGTATAAAATGCACTCAGAGTTTTTTATATATTTTTTTTTATATTATTTTTTTGTGTTGGGCGAAATTTATCTAGAGCCTTTGTCCAACTCATATCACTTGGTTGAAGAGAGTTGATACCAAACAGATTTGTTATTCATTTACTGTTTGGAATACGAACCAAAGGGCTCCAAGTACATGACTTATTCATAAGACGGAACGGAACTTGACTTATTCATAAAACGGAACTTGGTGAACTATAGATTTAGTTGCTTGGTCTCAACTATACGAAGTTACGTTATTAATCTTGGTAGAGAAGAATCCCCAAAGTATCTCACCCAAACAGACCCAAACATGAATGATTCCGGATGAAGACTGATATCATCACCACTGCAATTGGAAACTAGGGTTTGAAGGTCTGAAGTGGCTCAGAAAGGATGGGTTGTCAGTTTTATTAACAAATTTCATAACTCATTCATCATAAATATGGTGATGTCCGCATTGATGTAAGGTAAACCACCATACTCTCAACTGGACTAAGCAGGGCGGATCAAAATAGAGTTCCACTAAATCTGGTAGTTCTTTCGTTTTGCCATCTCTAAACCAATTGAATAAAATTAATATACCTCAGAAAGAAAAGCCCTTTGACTAGCAAAATGAATAGAAGCAAAATTGAGGCACTGTTGTTCTCAAGATTTGTTCATAACCATTTGGGGTTGCTTTGTGAGCTGGTAAAGATACACTTGCTTCCGTTGACCTTACATCAATGCCTCCTCTGCAAGTGTGAAAACCATTGTCAGAGAGAGAGGGAGGGAGGAGGGAGGGAGAGTGAATAAGAATATATACATACCTTGCGCTTAAACTGTTTTTTCCCTCCCCTATTCGAACTACTGAAGCTTGAAGGACCTTCATCGCCATCCCCATTCAAAGGTAAACTACTAACATCACCGTAGAAATCTTCCGACAAACCAACCAATCTGGTGTTGCCAAGTAAAGTAGGGGATTTATCATAATGAACACAGATAAATACATAATTTAACATCAAGATGACTAACAGGTAGTGTTTAACAATATACAAGTGCAATACTTATTACTCATACCCGTTTCTCGACTTCTTCAAATGCTTTCCTTGCTTTTTCTCCGCCTTCGTAAGTGGTATTCGAGTGAAAATTTCCTCTTCTTGTCTTGCACGTTTGTTCATCTTTTCCCTATACTGAATAGCTTCCCTGCTTTCGGCTCCAACAACTTCCCGTACCTGTATTTGAAGATAGCAAATTAGAGATGAACAGAAGATTGACCACAAGTCCTCTCAGAAAGAGAAGTAATCCATTAATTAACTTAATTACATGGCATAAATACACAACTGACCTCTTCAGGTTTCCCTTCCATATCATTCAGAATATCTCTCATAACGGTACTTTGATTAGCCTGCCGTAATATTTGCTTGTCCCTTCTCTGGGCCAACTTTTCACTCTTAGACACCTTTTCTTCGTCCATAGCAGTGGGAGCAAACTTGGGTAGCACGTATTTATCACCCCCCTACACATAAGGTAATTTTCTCAGGGAAAATGATCCGGGCAGTTTAAATCAGTAAAAGTTACTGACTGAAACTTTCGTGTTTGTCTAGATGTACAAACCTCGTGATAGGTCGATTTGGGTGTAATCATGTCAGGATGTGGTCGATATCTCAGTAAGTCATCTGGCTTGTTAGAGGTATCTGCTTGCTCTTTATTGGCATCTTCTTTCTCTTCTGTATTCACACTGCCTCTAATGTACTTCTGAATTTGGTAATCTTGCTTTTTATCGATAGTACGAATCTGCAATATTTGAGAGAAGAGGAGGAATAAAGGAAAAAGAATATAATAAGTATTAAGTAAATATCGTGACACAAACAACATTTAGCACACTCAGTAAGTATACCATGGCTACTGGGTCTTTTTTTTATATGAGAAAATACCATGCCTACTAGGTCCTGAGTCCCGATTCCAGGAAATAAGATAAGAAATATGTAAGCCTGTACATATTGGCATCTATAGTAGATAACAGTGGACTTTGCAGCATTATACTATAAAGATACATTTAGAAGACCAAAAAGAGGATTGACAAGTGAATCATCCATTATTTGTTAACCAATTTTATTTGGATAGATTCAACAGAATAGGCTTACTAAAATAACAAACAACATGAAAGAGTACTTTGGTAAAAGATTGAAAAGACTCCATAATGAAAACAAAAGATCCTAATGTTAGATAACTTAGACGTTGAGACAGAAGTCATTTTCATGCTTGACCTGGTTTTCAGTATTAGGCGCTAATATTTTATGTGACGACAACAATAGAAACATGTACAAACCTTCTCTAAGAATAATCTTATCTCTACAAGGCTCCGAACAACTGGGTGTCCCTCGATAGAAAGACCTTTTGCCTTACGGAGTAAATAGTAAACAACACACTGGCAATAGCTAAGAAGAAGGAAATTCTTGGCGTCAAGATAGCTCAACCCATGTGCTGTTGGAAATTGATTTTCTTTCACCTGAAAATATTTTCACCCATCAATGTGCTATTCATCAATGAGAAACGCAGTTCATAACACCTGCAATAACCAATATAATGCATGTTTTCAGTACCCACTTACCTTCAATGTTAAAGCTTGCACTTTGCTCCTCACTAAATCCAATCCATCTTTCATTTCTTTTAACAATGCACATAATTGAGAAGCTTCTCTGAAATGGAAACATAGTAATTAGAACAACAAAGAAAAACAGCACCCGAAATAACACAGGACTTTAAGGTGTACATCACTGAGCTGAAATGTACAAACAATCGCTTTTTTCAGTTAAACTTACTTGCTTGTTGTTTCATTCTGATCTGAAGAGTTAACCATAACAGCCATGATTTTGGGTCTGTCGGCTACAGCTTTGCGAATCAAATAAAAACTAAATCAATTACATCAAAGTCTAACTTGAGTTAAAGTACTAGCAAAGAGTCAGGTTTTGCAGATAGAGAATGTTTCTATGACCTAACAACATATATCAAATTCAAGTACCAACACATAAATAACTGGTCTAATCTCAGCAAACTAAAATCCCATAACTGATCAATATTTCAGACGTGACAAAACCACGAAATTCTATTCCTATAAAGCTTAACTTTATGTATCCCAATTGTCAATAACATTAAAAAAAAATTGTCTTCCTGGCGGATGGATAATACTAATATTACAGATACCAAATCTTTGCTCAGCAAAATTTTCCAGAAGCCTTTGAGTCTGTGTAAATTATCCTACACAAACCTAAGAAATCAAAACTTATAATATTGAAAGGGAAAAAATGAAAAAAAAACTAATCTAAATGGAAAACAAGACTAATTCCTTGTTACGGAATACAATAACACCAATCGATGTATAGACCTCTAAACAAATTCCTGGTTGCAGCCACAGGTTACTTAACATTGATTTCTCGAGTTCTACGTTGTTACGGGAAAATCCAAGACTGAATAAAATCACAAAGCAATCCACAAGGTTAAGGAGAAGAAGAGGCTAACAGCAAACCTAATGAATGAATAAACTTGGAATCGTTACTCAGAGACGAAATAAAGACCTAATAGTTCACAAATGGTAATTAAGACGAAATAACAGCCCTAACAGTTCAACAAATCGTTTCAGAAACACCCTGAAAATCTTAAGCAGCGATAAAATCAGACTCACCTTCTTTAGTTTCCTCTGATAAGCAGACGGCAGCCTCTCTTCTCTTGTATGAAGCGGCCGTCTTTCAATATACCTGGTTAGACGAAGAGACGAAGACGAATACGATTGTGTTGTTGGGCCTAAACCCGGGCCTATTATCTTGTATCAAAATGCGGTGCCCTTATTATCCAGTTATTACCATTACATCCTTTTTATTACCACGGTATTTCTTGTGTACAGGACGCCATGAAGGATAATATCTCCTCCAAAATTTCCGGAGTTGCTGTCAAAAATAATAAATTTCGTTTTGATTTCTCTAAAATGCAACATTTTTACTTTGTTTGAATTCTTCGGTAAACATTTGAATTGTTTCAACTTTCAAAGTTTCCATTTGTGCACCCAACAAAGTTTACCTTAAAAGCAACATCTAAAACAAAAGAACCAATTTATGATGTTCTTCTCTGTTATCTATCATTCCCTACATTATCAATTAGATCTTGAACAATGGGTTTCTTTTTGTACGGATGCTCTGAAATGTAAGAGGTGACATTCTCAGAAACAATATCTATTGATCTAATTGTCTCACCACCCACCTTCAGAGAAAGAAAGAGATGGGGTTGCAAGATAACGGGGAAGGAGACGGGTTGTCTAATATCTCATTGGTAGATAGAAACAAGTACCATAGGATGGATGGAAAGCTTATACAAAATGATGGTGATAGACCCTCAGTTTATCTTCGATGTGCCCGGAAAACAAATACAAAGAGATTCGTTATTACGTGTGCTATATTCGCCTCTCTCAATACCATTCTTGTTGGCTATGGTAAACAAAATTTTCTGTCCTTGCTATTTCTCTATTTATATTTGTCTATTCCTAGAATGAAATGACCAAATACGATCCCTCTTGTGTGTTTAGGAAATTATCCATTTATGTGCAGCGGCCTCCTAGTTTAATACTGTATTTCTTATAGTGTCTATGTATTTATCAATTTCTGAAAATTGAACCCTAGAGTTGAACTTGAAGGCTGGAAAAAGCATGTCAGATGTGTTTGATCAACCTTTATCTCTTGCACTTAAATTGATGAACATTCATTATCATGCTTTATTAGGTAGACGGGAAGATTGAATTCATGGTTTAAAAAGGTGCGCTCTTTGTTTATTCTGCAGATATAGGTGTTATGAGTGGAGCAATTTTGTTCATTCAAGAGGACCTACAAATAACGGAAGTGCAAGTAGAAGTTCTCGTAGGTTGTTTGAGCATTATGTCACTTTTTGGTAGTTTAGGTGGTGGGAAAGCCTCGGATGCAATTGGAAGAAAATGGACCATGGGTTTTGCAGCTGTTGTCTTTCAAACAGGTGCATGTATAATGGCTGTTGCACCTTCATTTTTTGTACTCATGATAGGCAGAATCTTGGCCGGGATAGGAATAGGTTTTGGAGTCATGATCGCACCCGTTTATATTGCTGAAATTTCCCCTACTTCTGCCAGAGGATCTCTTACTTCTTACCCTGAAATCTTCGTGAATTTTGGTATCCTGCTCGGTTATGTCTCAAACTACGCATTCTCAGGCCTTCCTGTACATTACAGCTGGAGGGTTATGCTTGCTGTGGGGATTTTTCCATCAGTGTTTATTGGATTTGCACTATTCATAATCCCCGAGTCCCCGAGATGGCTAGTTATGCAGAACCGTATTGAAGATGCAAGAGCTGTCATGATAAAAACTAATGAAAGTGAAACTGAAGTAGAAGAGAGATTAGCTGAAATTCAGAAAGCAGCTGTAACTGCTAATTTGGAAATAGAAGAGAAAGCTGTTTGGCGTGAGATGCTGAATCCTAATCCTTCACTTCGCCGAATGCTAATTTCCGGTATGGGAATACAACTTTTTCAGCAGATTACTGGTATTGATGCTACTGTATGTTACGGCCCAACAATATTTAGAGAAGCTGGGATCAAGAATAAAACTTCTCTTCTCGCTGCTACTGTTGCTATCGGATTCTCCAAGACTATTTTCATCTTGATTGCAATATTTCTCATTGACCGAGTCGGAAGAAAGCCGTTGTTGTATATTAGCACAATTGGGATGACAACTTGCTTGTTTGGATTAGTCATTTCTCTTTGCTTTTCTGGTCATGGAACCTTTGGGATCTCCATTGCAATTTTGTTGGTGTGCTCAAATGTAGCATTTTTCTCAGTAGGAATTGGTCCGATTTGCTGGGTTTTGACATCAGAAATCTTTCCTCTAAAATATAGAGCTCAGGCAGCAGCTCTTGGAGCAGTTGCTAACAGAGTGAGCAGTGGCTTCATTTCCATGTCTTTTCTCTCAGTAGCACGTGCAATTACGGTGGCGGGAACATTCTTCATCTTTTCTGTGATTTCAGCTCTCTCAGTTGCTTTTGTTCACATTTGTGTCCCTGAAACAAAAGGAAAATCTCTGGAGCAGATTGAAGTAATGTTTCAGAAAGGGCACGAATTTTATATACGTGAGTTAGAGCTAGCAGATACCGAGCATTTGGTGCAGAAAGAGTGACTGGTTGGTTTCATCAATTACACTGATACGTTCTGGATAGCTTGCAGTTGCAACCGCTAACGAGTTTCCAATGTATAAAATACGATACACATCAATTATATCAACTAAAAGATTTGAGTCTTACATGCTCAAATGAAAAACAGCGTTGTTTATGAATAATTACATAAGATGGTAGTGTTGCTTTGACAGGAAGGTAATCGACTTTGTTCAGCTTATTTATTTATCTATCTCTTCCTTAATAATGTTATAAAATTTTTAGCTAATAGAAATTGAGTTTAGACTTCACATATTGCAGTCAGAGGAAGCAATCTTGTTTCCCTTTGGACTTGGCCAAGAAAACACTTAACAATTTTCAGAGCATCACCCAGAAAGTCTAATCATAAATGAGCTATTCTTGTGCAGACGAACTGATTCTGCTCACATCTGTTAGTGGCTGAATAAGAACTTGACAAGCCTCAAAATCAGAGAAGAATCTGAACATATACAGTATAATAAAATCAACTAAACGTTGCTCACTCATTTTCAAGTTTCAACAACATCTTTTGAGACAATCTGACCTGATATTTGTGATTTGTGAAGAGTCAAGTGCTCAGACGAAGATATGTGCACTACAAGAAAAGAAAAAAAGTATTTTTTTTCCTTTGAATTCTGTATTTGAAAATTTAAGTAAACCACAGACTAAGACATTATTCTTTACATTCTTGTCTGACCTGTTGGATTAACTTCAACATAGAAGTCACTAGCAAGTTGGTTAGGACAAGATTAGGAAATTGATGTAATCCTAAGAGAATTAGAAGTCATCTAGTTCTAAGAAAAGAAAAGACATGTAATAAGGTAATAGGACTAGGAAAAGGAATTCATAGTTCTATATATATATATGATCATCAAAGTTGTGGTTGATCATATGAGCAAGATTAGAGCTTGTGTTTAGTTTTGAGAGATTTTCTAAACATCGCTAAGTTTCATCTTGCAGTTGCCATTATGACCTTTATCGCATACTTAGAAAGCTGACACCGAAGAATAATTGCAAAAAATGCAGCAATCCATTAGTATTTGATCGATGATGCTCCCATTTTCAATCTTCAAACTTCTACTTTGTTTGTTCCACAAATGAACTGCCAAACTCTTTTGCCGTATCTGGTTTAGCTTCCCAGTATACCATTTAGAATCAGCCCCTGCACCAAAACTTCTGAACAACCTCCGGATCCTACTCCAATCCACCGGATAAAACGCTAAAGGTGGCAAAACAGTGTAATTGAACCCTGGAATTGAATTTGCATCCAACTTTGAAACAACTCTTGAAACCAGATAAGGTCCATTGTGTCCCCACCTATTTCCATTAAAGGTCAAAGCAAATTCTTCAATGAACTTTTCAAGCAAAGGGTATTTCTTATCAAAGATTAAAACAGCATTGTTCAATCTACTCCAATTTCTTGTTTCAAGATCCATTGTTTGAGCTCCAATAGTGTTTCTCAACTTGGACAAGTTCTTCAGTACCAGTACATCAGTATCTATATAAATTCCACCAAATTTATACAAAATTGCAAGTCTGAGCAAATTTGAAATATTCTGGCCTAAAGAAACTTCACCAGGATCAACACTTCCTTTCCTAAGCCTATCAAACCAAGCTTCCGCAAATGTATTCTTAAAAATATAATCAAAATTCGGAGAAATCGCTAAAGCCCGGTACCCTTTATCAGTAAAGGGTCTTAACAATTCAAGACCTTGCTTTGAATCCATTGAAGCTGATATTATAAGTAAACAAGCATTTGGGTGTGATTTGAAAACACTCTCAATAGACAGTAATTCACGATCACCAAATGAATCTAGAGATGAAATCCAAGTCATAAAAAAACGTAACTTACAGTACGAGGAGGAATTTGAAGAGGAAGAAGAAGAAGAAGAATTTGTCCCATGAAAGAATTCCTTTGCTCTTACTGAAAACTGTCTAGACAAAGGATTATGCTTGAAATCTCGAATACGGGTTTGTTAGACCCCTTTCCCAACACTTGAAGAAGAAGATGATGATTTTTGTAAAAGTGGGAGATGGGTTTTTAATTTTGATGGTGGAATTTCCTCTTTCAATGAATACATGAGAGGAGAAGTTGATGATGAAGAAGAAGTGATTGTCATTTCAGGAGAAAATAAAGTATCAGATTCAAGTAAAGTTTTAGTTGGAAAAGGTATGTTTGGACAAAAGGTTCTAGAACCATTATATGAAAGAAGAAGGAGAAGAAGAAGAGCAAGAACTGAAGTAGGAAATGAAAAAGTTAAAGAGAGAATTACTCTTTTTATTCTTTGGAATGAATGTAACCTTAGAGATAATTGAAGGGAGATTATGTTTTCGTTGTTACCCATATTGATTGATTTCTCTGCTGCTTCTTTTTAGTACTGCTTCTTAATTGATGATGATGATGATTTCATGTCCAAGTTTGGGATTCTTCTTGTTTGAGAAGATGGTTGATTTAGTAGTAGCAGAGAAGAAGCTTGCAAAACATTTTAATGGCGGCAAAAATATTATAAGGTTTATTGGGCGTTAATTTCTTAAACTAAAAAAAAAAGAAGTAGTGTATGTTTATTTTTGAGGCAGTTATTATAACTTGATTAAGCATTTATCACACTACTGTTAGTTTGATATGCTTCGAAAAAGAAAAAAAAGTGTCAATATTTTCAAGCCAAGCCACATTTAAGCCGAGCCGGAAAAAGCTTACCCCCAGGCCCCCACCCACTATCCAAAAGATTAAAGTCCTCCTTTTGTGCCCTTTGACAAACCCATGAAACAGGAGAGGGGAAGTGATGAAACAATCAAAAACTGCTTTTGATCGTGGGATGGATGGAATAAGGGACACTCTGTTGTTCCCATAAAATTGAGATTCCCTTGTGTGTTTGCAATGGCACTTTCATTCATGATTTGAGTGGTTGATGCGTGGCCCTTATAACATTCTTCTACGTTCATTTTTTGTCGATTTTTTTTCCCGGTCTAACGGGATTAGACCAAACCTAGTAGGAGAACCAAAATCATGATCAGCAGCATGGTGGGTTTGTACGTGGTGAAAGGACAATTGCATTCATCACTGAATGTTTTAATCTTTTCAGCCAGTTAGGAATAACAGGTAAGATGCATGTGTTTAATTGTTAAAGAGTGGGGTTGAATATGGAAAATATTAGCGACAGGGAAGGAAGGGCATGGTGAAGATGAATAATTGTGTGATTACTATCAATGAACAGTTAGAAGGTTCAATCAACATGATTGAGATGTGCACTTGTTTCTTTTTTCTGCAAGGTTCTCTCTATACACGTAACTTTAATAGTTTTTAGTAGACTTTTTTTCTAGACCTTCTCCGTTTGCGTTAATTTGACGGTTTCATTGAGTTCATATGATGTGAGCCGAGCATAACTAAGCTTTGTTACAAGCTGAGTTCCAGTGACATTCCCGACCTAAATGACATTTGTCGTATGGGATTTAACGCCTCTTTCCATTTTTAGGCCATTTAGTCTTAATTGGAAGGGGCTACTGGTGGCAGAAACAAATCGTAATCAGAGGTAGATGTATACATTGAAGTGTATGAGTTAGACGAAGTCTAATTTTAGTATACATGGCAGAGGGCTGCTGCATCCAAGTTTAGAGATGGCGACATTGAGTCATGGTCCTCGTGGTTGACTAGTAGCTACGGATAATGATAGTTGGCTGCTGCCTGTTTGGTCTCACTTTTTCAATCGAAATCTTGAATCATTCTTATGATTTATCAAAACTCAAGCATATAGCCCTATAAACGTATACTAGTACAGTACATATGATTTTTGTTTGGATCCATAGAAGTCTGGATTTTTTTTTTTTTTTAAGATAAAGGCCTTCAACAAGGTTAATGATCCCCTCAACTGTTGGAATGATCCAAAGGTAAGAAGAAAATGAATTTGGTTAAGTGGCCTGCTATTAGTAGAAGAAGAAAATATGGTGGTCTTGGTGTTAAAAACTTAAAAAAAATGAATAAGGCTCTTCTTACTAAGTGCCTTTGGAGATTTGCAACTGAAGACAATGTCTTATGGAAAGATATCATTGCTGAGAAATATGAAATTGAACAGCTGAGTTGGATAACAAAATCTCCAAAAATGACTTATGGAAGATGTCTATGGAAAGGAATTATGAAGTGCAGTACAATTTTTAAAAGTTATATCAAATTCAAAGTTAACTCTGGTAGTAAAACCAGATTTTGGAGGGATAAATGGCTTTTTGATTCTCCTCTATGCACTAAGTTTCCTAACCTGTTTGCAATCTTTAGAACTAAAGATTTAACAGTGGCAGATGTTTTTGATGTCAGTGCAGATGATTGGAATTTACTTTTACCAAGAAGAATGTCACCTGCTGCTAGATTGGAACTCTCAAGTCTGCAAAATAGTTTGCAAGGTTTTGTGCTTAACATTAATGCTTCAGATGAAATTTTATGGAACACTACCAGTAAAGGTCAGTTCTCAGTAAAGACAACATATGATACTCTTGCCAATGATGATTTTGATCCAGCACAACAACACATTTTTCAGTTCATTTGGGGATAAAATCTTTCACCAAAAATATGCTTCTTTCTTTGGACTTTATCCCATAATAGTTTGCCAACCAGAGATATGCTCAGGAGAAGGAGAATTGAAGTCACTCCAACATGTTTATTCTGCAATCATCATGAAACAGTCAAACATGTTTTTCTACATTGCAGCTTTGCAGGCACCATTTGGAATCATTTCAAAGATAAGATGAAATGGAATTTCACAATGCCAGATGACCTTTTCACCATGCTGCTCTCTTGGGGTAATTCTCTGCTCCATGCTCAACAACTTCAAATATGGAACATGATATCTATTGCTATTATATGGTGCATTTGGAAAGAAAGGAATGCAAGAGCCTTTCAGAGCAAAGAAAGCAATGTGATTGTTGTTCAAAATAGAATCAAGTACACTTTATTTACTTGGTGTTTAGGGTTCAAGAATTTTGAAGATAAAAGTTTCAAAGATGTAATGTCTAGTTGCCCTAGGATGCACTTTGATTGAAGAGGTTTTTGTTTTCCTCTTCGATCTCCTCTTCCTCTTTTCTCTATTCTCTTTCACTCTTATACTCTCTGAGGGTGGTACAAACCTTTTGTACCCTCTCCTTTTTGATCAACGAATTCATCTTTACCGATAAAAAAAACAATTGAATGTCTTTGAAAATACCATCAGTACGCGAATTACCATCAAACAGTCCAGTAAAAAATTGATCAAAGAGAGCTTTAGCATCGCTTTCAACAATAACATGAGTTAGCTTCTGCTAAATGGCTTTTTTCAGAACTGCCTAGATGGCCCTGGCTTCAGCTTCTTCAGCAAACAATACTTCAAAGGTCAAGGCAGCACAAAACGAGGCTTTTCTGGTGAAATCCCTCATCACATATCCTTCACCATTTGCTCCCGAAATGACATCAAAAGCACCATCAATATTACATTTAATCCATCATACAGAGGGGGGTATCCATCTATCATAAATTATGACAGGGAAGGTTGAAGAGGGAACAAGACAGAACTTCCTAGTGAGAAGCATGGCTTTAGCTCTATCTAGGACTTCTACATGAGACTCTTTGAGATTTTGAAAAATGAAATTATTCCTACTAGTCCAGAGGGACCAAAGGATGGTAATAAAAAAGACATTGAGCTTCATCAGAAAACTTAGTTAAAGGATCAATTAACCAGAAAGAGAGCCAATCAAGAATAGATTTGTTTAAAGAAAAGAGAATTTATACTAAACTCAGACAGGAACCACACTCTGCTAGCAAAGGGGCAAAGAACCAGAGCATGCATAATAGTTTCTTGAGGATCTTGACATCTAGCATAGTCGATAGAGTGCATAGGAATTCTAGTGTGCAAGACAGTCCTTGAAGACATAGCATTTCTAGCTGCTCTCCAAACAAAGATCTGAAATCTGTAAGGTACTCTAATTTTCCAAATACGCTTCCAAAGGTTTTTACAAGGGGAAGGCCTCAGCCCTCTTAGTCCCATGTAGGCAGATTTACAGGAAAAATTGCCATTCTTTGAAATATCCCAAGCCCTCCTATCAGAAGTGCAAATCTGTCTTAAGGGAATAGAGACAATCTTCTGAACAGAAGCATTATCAAAATGGGTGTTAAGTCTAGATAAATTCCAACTCTTAGTTTGAGTATCAATAAAATAAGAGACTTTAATACTGGGATCAGGTGGGACTAAGGGGTTGGGTGTGGCAGACCCCGAAGTGGGTATCCATTTATCAAACCAGGAGTCAATAAATTGACCATCCCCCACAATCCAAGAGATAAAAGGTTTGATGAGTTCTTTGATGGCATGTAAACACTTCCAGGTCCAAGAACTCTTGGCAGGACACTTAGCATTCAGAAAATCAGTATTAGAAAAATACTTAGCTTTTAGAACAGTAGTTAGAAGGCAATAAGGATGTTCTAAAATCCTCCAATCATTCCTAGCCAGCATAGCCAGGTTGTTCAGCTCAGCCTTTCTAAAGCCTAAACCACCTTCAGCCTTAAAGGAGCATAGGATGTCCCAGCCCAAAAGGTGTAGCTTTCTATCCTTGGGGTCTAAAGTTTCCCCCCACCAAAACTTGCATAAGTGAGGATCCATTAGCTTACAAAGGTGTTTAGGAATAAGAAAGGCCCCCATTTGAAAGAGGGGAATGGCTTGGCCAATGTGTTTAATCAGAGTAGTTCTAGCAGCTTGAGATAGAAGCTTATGCAACCAGATGGCAATTCTGGCATCAACATCTTGGAGAATACACATATGGGTTTGTACTTTTGAAGCTTGAAACACAGTAGGAGTGCCAAGGTATTTTTCTCCTAAATCTCTGCTCTGAATGTCAAGAATATTGGCCAAAGTGGTCTTCTTATGCTCTGGTATCCTTCTACTATATAAAATTCCAGATTTTTCAAAATTTATTTCTTGACCAGAGGCCAGACAGTATTTTTGAAGATAACTTTTTATAACTTTAAAATTTTGAGTAGTAGCTTTGGAAAACAAAAGAGAATCATCAGCAAATAGCAGAGGTGTCATAACTGGAGCATCTCTACACATTTTGATGCCTTCCAGGATACCTTTATTATGAAGGTTGTCTATGTAAGAAGAAAGAGCTTCAGATCAAATGATATAAAGATATGGGGATAGAGGATCCCCCTGTCTCATACCTCTTTCAGGATGGAAGAAACCAGTGGGGCTACCATTTAGGAGAACAGAATAAGAAACAGTAGACACACACTAATTGATTAGCTTAATCCAATATGTGGACATGCCCATTTTTTTCAAAACACTCTCAATAAAAGACCATTCCAATTTATCATAAGCCTTAGAAATGTCTAATTTTATGGCAACAATACCCTCAACTTTGTCATTATGGTTGACATCATATATAACTTCATTTTCCAGAAGGATATTATCAGAAATACTCCTCTTAGGAATGAAAGCACTTTGATTTTGGGATATAATTTTGTTCATAAAAGGTTTTAGTCTATTGGCTAAAGTTTTAGAAAGAATTTTATAGATAAAATTACAAAGACCTATAGGTCTATATTGGGAAACAAGCTCAGCTAGAAGAACTTTAGGAATTAGGGCAATATTAGTATGGTTAAAAACCTTAGCAATATCCCCTCTTCTAAAGCAGGTTCGAGTCATATCAATGACAGCTTCACCTACGATGTCCCAGTTTTTTTGATAGAAAAGGACTGTAAAACCGTCAGGACCTGGAGCTCCCTACCCCCCCCCCCCCCCAATTTGGAAAACCGTATTTTTATCTCTTCAGCAGTAGGAGGGAGATTTAAAAGAGCATTATCTTCAGCAGTAAACTTTATGGGGAGGTCAGCCAGAATTTCATCATGAAATTGTTGGGGTTGGGAAGAATACATGTTTTTGAAGTAATTTATGAAGGAATTACCAATACTATCTCTATCAGTTAGAATAATATTAGAGGCATCCTTTATCCAACTTATGGCATTTTTCTTTCTCCTAAAGAGGGTGACCCTATGGAAATATGGTGAATTTATATCACCTTCCAAGAGACAAACCTCTCTGGACTTATCCTTCCAGTATAGTTCTTCTAGATTGTAGAGATATTCCAATCTAGCTTTCAGTCTGGAAGTTAAAGTAGTTTCAGTTGGATTATTGCATTGGAGGTCAGCCAAATCCTTCCTGATGGTAGATATATTGGTTTAAATATTACCAAAGGAGGTTTTGTTCCAATCTTTAAGGCCTTTTTTTGTACTTAAAAGCTCAGCTTTTAGTTTATAAGAAGGATAGCCTACCACATTAACATACCAAGAATTAGCAATGATATCTCTACAAGTAGGATCTTCCATCCACATGGCCATAAAATGAAAGGGTCAAGGCATACAAATATCCTCATAATTGAAACCAATATGCATAGGACAATGGTCAGAAGAATCTCTAGGCATATTATTGACACAAAATTTGGGACAAAGGTCTTCAACAATTTGATTGATAAAACATATATCTAATATCTCAAGAATCAAATCAGAACCTTGTTGCATGTTGGACCAAGTGAATCTAGGGCATGAGAAGCCAGGATCACGCAGATTAAACACTGAACAGAAATTCTAAGATTTAAAAAATCAGAATCATCAACCTCTAGACCTCCATTTTTATCTTCAGTACCTAAGAGAGCATTAAAGTCTCCTATAAAAAACACAAGTTCATCTAAATGAACGGTGGACTGTAGGCATTGTTGATCCCAAAAAGCCTATCTTAAGCTATTATTTGGTTCACCATACATGAAATGAATGTGACAAGTTTTAGTGTGAATAATGTCTGTAGATGTGACATGGATACCCCTCGAGCTAGATGAAATAATGTTAACATTAATTTCTTTTTTCCAAGCCAAGACCAAACCACCATTCCTACCAATACTGGATACATTAAACATGCAGGGGAAACCCATATTTTTTAACTTCCTAGCAGCCATATCTTTGTTCATTTTTGTTTCAGATAGAAAAATAATGTCAGGATTGACATTTTTGCATAATAAACTAAGTTCCTTGTTGGTAGATTTTTTCCCTAAACCTCTTATGTTCCAGGCTATAAGATTAACATTGTTAACAGGGGATTGGTTTATTGGGTTAACAGAAACATGATCAATTAAAGAGGGGAGGGGGTAGAATTTACCTGAGTGGTAGAGTCAGATCCACCACCAAGAGAGGCACTGTCATCACCACTTTGAGAAGCAATTTGGGAGGAATCGAGACTAGAAGTAGCAACATTGAGAAGAGAATTATTGCGGACACCATTGTTGTTTGGGGAATTGTCAGCAGGTACACTGTAGTTCCCAAAGGAATTAAACACTGTTTGGGTATTGAGAGAACAGGTAGAAAGGTCAATGGCTGGTAAATCCCCAATTTGGTAATTGGAGGACACAATTTGGCATAATCAGGTTCAGTAGTGATATGTTCTTCAGGGATAACCACTATGCTAGCCAAACTAGAATTAACTCTTGTATGTTTCCTCAAATCAGCCCTTGGATTAATCTTTCTTTTGAGGTTTGGTAGAGCATCTTGTTTAATTGAGTTAAATGATCCTCTAGTGATGATTGGGTTGGTATTTGGGACAACAACGGTCTTGAACCTTCTTGAGAATCGGTAGTACGAATCGGACCACTAGGGGTTGGCTCGGAACCAAAAATAGAAGCTTCAACAGTAACATTTTGAGTGGTGACCTATTTGAGAATGATTGGTAAGCCATTCTCCAGTTGAGTCGATTGTTGCTGAACAGGACCAACATCAAAGATCTTCAGAGTAGTGGATCTGTTTACAAAAGGACCCATCTGAAAAGTGTTTGATAAACCCTTCTGAATAGTATTTTCCATTGTCTGATCAATGTCCTTTTTTTTCCCTCTGTTGCACATTTCAAGAGTAGGAGATTCAATTTATGTTTCTGGTACCGTTTCAGTTTTTTGCATGATGGTATATGTAATGACAGTAGAGGAAGTGTCTACTTGCTTGGTTATCATTGTATGAGGTATCATTACCCTTGAGACAGCTGGGAGAACATACTTGCTGCTAGAAGCATCAAATTCTTTGATTTTTTTCTGCTTTAATTTCCAAGCAGGACAGTTTTAATCTTTATGATCAAGGATGTGACAAGAGGTGCAGAAATATCTTGGAACTACGATGTGTCTACATTCAATCATGAATGGTTGAGTTCTACCACTTGTAAAGAGAAGGATACATGTTGGTAAAGCTTTCTGTACTGGGATTCTAATGCACACTTTAACATTCTTCATTAGAGGGTGTTTACCAAAAGGATTTTGAGCTTCGATGAGCTCCCCCATGCTGAGAGTAAGTTTCTGAAGATCCTCAAATTCTATGCATTCGTTTGGTATGTTGCACAAAATGAACCACAAAATTTCTTCATCAAACAAGAGTTGATGGTTAGCAGGCCATCCTTGAACCAGTACCATTTTTAACACCATTATAGCCACAGACGAACCAAGGTTTCTGGGAATTGATTCTGTTGAAGTCCTCTTCTAATAGGTAACGAATAAGAACTTTGTTTCGCTGACCATTAAAGGTGATGATAGTAGGATGTTGAGCTAAAGGCAAATTATTGCATATGTAAAAACGGATTGAATAAGTTGGAATCAAAGTTTCACAGCATACATATCCCGCCATACACCATTTCCAGTTACTATCAGCTTCAGCTAGAACAACTTTTTTGTCAATGAAAACTGGTTTGGCAAGTGTAGATGGTAAAGTTAATTTCTCAGCCATGAGGAAAAAGGGTTTGAATATCTTGGTCCAAGTTTTGAGTGTTTTCTGTTGAGTTTGGGGTTTCCATCAGGTAAGAGATATGGATATATATATATATATATATGAATATAGTTTGATTGAGATCAGTGTTCCAAGTAACAATTATAAAATGGGCCATTTACATAATGGTCATACTTTTTGTAGTTGGGTCACAAAATGGTCACACTTTTGTAATTCTTTCACAGAAGAGTCATACTTCCATCCAATTTAACACTTTTGAATAAAACAATGTTATCTTTTCCAAAAATACCCTCCTTCAAAATACCCTTCCCATTTAACTAATTAGTTGAAGTGGTGGTGATGAATCGGTGGCGGTGGTGGTGGAAGCTTAGAAATCTTCACTGAACCTCAGAGGGGAAGTGGTGAACCCTTTGGGTGAATGCGGTGTAACGAATTTGAATGCGATGTAACGAACCTGAATGTGGTGTAACGATCCTGAATGCGGTGTAACGGTGTGTAAATGGCGGCACCACCACTTACAAATAACACTACCATCAAAACAGTTACAATGAAGGCAAAATTTAAAATTGTGTATGGAGGGATGAGTAGGGAGGACACATAGGTAATTTGGTTAACATATTTAACTGTGGGTCACCACTTACTCTCATTTTAACAGAAGTGTGACCATTTTGTTAATAGTTTGTAACAGTATGATGGTTTTGTGAATCGGGTCCTAATACTAGGACTATTTTTTACATTTTCCTTATAAAATACAGTTGTAGAGAAAAGAATCTCTTGTTGGTACTGTACTGATATTGATCACAGATAATATGAATGAAGGAAAGGCATAAGGTGTTTATTTTTTTATGTATTTGAACCTTAAAAAAGGAATGAGAAGACTGTTGACCATTATCTGGTAAGGTTTCAGGAGAAAATTGGTGTAAGGTAGTTGTTGGTGTATTGCAAAGACTGTGTTGGGATGGAGGTTTACCATATGGGATGTCACTTTCATATCCCTGCTTTTTGGACACCAACAGATTTGTGATGTTCACGTGAGTTCGATGATAAGAAATACAAGTGATGACAAACCCAATAATACATTGTTGGATTTCCTGGGATAGAGGAGGGAGGTGAGGTATAATGTAGTATGTGGTAGGTGGATAATTAATGGGTTTGTCTTTTATTAGATGGACATAGGTATGGTAGTACAAACTGCCAAAGGTAATAATGGAAGTGGGGAAGTATAATGGATAGCAAAGATGGGAATGGGGGGGGGGGGGATTTAGGTTGAAGTTGATGGATCTGAAGGGTTTGTTGTGGTTCAATAGATGTCATAGAATTGGTTTTAGGACTAGTAACCCATCTACCAGACATGCCCCAGACCGCAAAGGTGCCTCTCAACTGATACTGCATTCTTCTAATCTGCATAAAACATAAAGTCTTAATTAGGCCCCAAATATGCATATCAATGTTATATGACCTACCATATACTCCCTTAATAGCAGTTCCATAAGAATTAATGATAAAGGATGGAATTAGGTGTTGAAAATAGGGCTGTATAGGGTAATTATGGTATGTAGGGATTAAACCATACGCATGGCCTTGAATAGGCGTGGTAAACAAAGCGACATGACGCTTAACCAAGTGCCATAAATGGCAACGAATAGGCATTATGGGTTCTTTAAAAAGGGTTTTGTGGGAAAAATTAGTATATTCAGAGCAAAAAATTTTGTTGTTTATATCAGAAGAGGAAATAATTAGGAAAAATATAACAAGTTTAAGAGATGGATGATCAAGGTAATGAAAATGTTCAAAACAATGGTGTTGCCAATAATCCTGAAAATCCCCCTTCTTCAAACGCTTTTGAACATGCGAAGAATCTTGTTTCAATAATGAGTACCAGTGATCTTCAGAGTTTGAGAGATCACATTCAAGCGGAGATAGATCGTCGCAGTCGAGAATTAGCCAGTCAACGAGAAGAGGAAGAACAGAGGCATCAGATGGAGGAGGAGAAATATGAATGAAAATTTGCTGCATGGAAGCCAAAATTCATGGCTTATGATCAGAGGAAGGGGGAAGAGTGGGAGGAGAAGCATTCGAAGTGCAAAAGGTATGTTAGTGCAACAGATGAGGATTCTGAAGCTTCAGGAGATGATATGGAATATGAGGTGGAGTAGGTAAATACCAGTGATCTGGATTTAGATGCTGCAGCGGATAAGGCAAGGATGGATGAGTCATGACAGGAGGTTAAGAAGCATATTTGATTTCGAACTAGCTAATCCCAAAATTTATGCCAGAACCATGCGAGAAGGGGAGAGTAGCAGTGACAGTGAAGAGACCCTAGAAGATGAATCCGATGAAGATCAGGATGGAAGTGATGCTGATGATATTAAGAGTACTCCATCATCTATAACACATCTCCCGCATCTTCTGAAAGTGCTGATGAGTGGTTCCGAGAAGAGGAAGATTGGGAATCTGACAAAGATGATTATTAGTCATCTCTTCACGGGTATTGGAATTAGCCAAATATTCAGAATTTGAGCAGATCTTGAAGGCAGTCAACAAGTTTTTTGCACAATGGTAATTCCAATACTCTCTCCTATTCCTCTTAATCTTCATTCAGGTGGTGGTAGTAGTCTGTAAATTAGTTTTTCTTTCTTTTCGGGTGTTGTTTGCTTTCCTTTGAGAATACAGTCGCTGTGAATATGAAGAAGTATCAAGGGTATTTTCCTGGTAGGTTCTAGGTTTCTGAAGCTTGTAAGAATGGTTGTGAATGTAGTGCAATTGGTAGTGACAAGCAGTACACAACTATGAAGAATTTAGTTTGGTGTGTCTTTTTGTTAATTCAAAATTGCAATGTTTGGACTGGTTATTTTGGTTATTTTGAACTTTGAATGTGTAATGATTTAAATGGGTATGTGAGTTGTTCAACTTGGTATTGATGGGGTTGTAATGAACTTCAGCAGTGCTGATTTTGTTTAGTAACGACAAGATGGAATGAAACAACTTGGTTTTAGTCGGAAAATTTTTCTTGGTGATGTTTTTTGAGATTATGAGGTTACAAATGTTGCATATGAACTTGTAAATGCAGAGAATGCTAGTAATAACGTTGCAGACGCGCACGTTAGGATGACAAAAGTCTGGCTTGAAAACCCCGGAAGAAGATAATGATTTATTAGACTTAAATTAAAATCTGAGTTATAAGAAACGCTGAAACATGCTAGCGGTATCCAATAAGATGACACAATGAGATATGTCATAGAACTGATAAGTCGATCTATATCGAGACACAAACACCATTTTATGCTTAACTGACACATCGTGTCCTTTTTGAACCACTAACCTTAACACAGTTGACTACATGAGAAGTTGGGTGTAAAATAATGTCATGTTTCCTATGTTTGTTCATGGAACTAAACTAGCAATGATTCTCAAACTGAAAGTCATACTACAAAATATACTTTCTCGGTCTTTCTACACATGCCAGAAATCTCCAGATGTCCAAGTTTCATATCCTGAAACCTAATATCATCCAGAAATCATTTTCTAATATTTCTTCTCCCAACTTAATGGATAGGATACCAAAAGAGATGTTGCTGTCTTTTAGAAAGAAGTCTGTTAAAGGGTATTTTTGTATATTTAATATAGATTAGTTCCCTCCTCATCCACACTTAGAACATTTGAATCCATAAGAGCCCTCGCAACCAAACTCTTGGAGCTCCTATAATAGGCTTCTTTAGAAAACATGGATCATGGATGCCTCGTCCCAGTTCGTGTTTGATTCTTGGGTACACGTTTCTGCTTTTCATGTGCCTCTCTTTCTAGTCAAAATTCTAGATTTTTATAAGATTTTCTAGTATTATATAGAATTATGTAACTAGGAAATGTGAAATTTATGTAAAACCAAGTGATGACATCTCTCATAATCAATGCTTTCTAAAGTACTAGATGTGTCACATACCCTCCCATTATGCTTCTTAAATAATAAAGCATGTCACTTATTTTACAAAGTCTTTTTTTAGTAAACTAGATCGAGACCATTCCAAGATGCAAATATTCTTTTAAACGAAACATGGTGATATTTGTGGACATATTCATGCAGATTTCAAACTATTCAAGTGATTTATGGACCTAACGGATGATTTGAAGTGCTGAATTAGTTATTGTTCACAAGAAATAATGTGAACAATCCTAGCACATATTACACAATTTAAAGTCTCACCATCCTTATTAATGCTAGAGAGTTTACATCAAACGAGCTTGATTATTATTGCATGATTAATAGGATCCATGTAGAGCATCTTATACCACATAGTCTCGCAGAGGCTACCATCAAAGGTTATAGATGGTGTCTAAGGCATAATCTATGCATATCAACCCTTTCTATATATAACTACTTGTGGGATATGCAATACTATACACATCTTCACTTATTCGTTATAAAACTCACAATTAGTCAACCATTTCCGAGTACTGTTGATACATGAAAAATAACTATCCCCTTAGTATGGCTGGGAGGACCTTAAGAGGAGGCTAAGCCTATAAGGTGAAATGTGGACTCGGGGACTAAGGTCGAAATCCCCATGAATAGGTTCGTGAAATAGGAAGGATAAGAAATGAGTAAAAAGGAAGTTAACGATTATATTAGGGGGAGTGACAATATTTGTAAATAAGAAAATTCTAAGGACATGAGGCATGAAGGGAAAACTTTAGGAAAGCATATAAAAGGAGAAAGTAAGTACAATGGAAAGGGGACTCTCTCTCTTATCATTCTTAGAAAATATGTTGTTATTGTTGTGACCTGGACGTGTAGACCTAGTAAGAAATTACCCCTTCAAAATTTGGCGACCACAGTGGGAGGCTCGTCTCTCGTCCAACATGACACACCCGACAAAAACCAATGCAAATGCAATGGGGAATCAACTGACCGATCGTCTAATCAATCTCAACGAGGTAACGTTAGAAGACACACCCGAATATAGTGAAGAGGAAGTATTGATAAGAGGTGTAGTCACGAACCTGATCGTAAAAAGACCATGGAAAGGAAGGACGGAAGTCGTACGGGAGAAGAACAAATAACATGCGGCTGGAGATACACGTTCAACACCACTAACTTTACAAGACATGCCGAAAGAATTGGAAAGTCACGTCCAAAGAAAACAGGAATTGAGGAAGCTCATGAAGCATGCGATAGAAACATGGCAAAACGCTATCAAGGAAACGGCAAAAAGCAATGAAGGTAGGAAAGACGCAACCTGATGAGTGCCAAATATTGTATATATTTATCCCTTTTTGTTGGCATTTAACTCATCTTTTATGCATTAATTCTACATTTTATCCCATATTCTGTATTTTCATTGTTTTCAAGAATAAATATTTTTATTAATTAATTTTGCATTTTTAGGTAATAAATAAAGTCTGGATGACTTGCGGAGCAAAAAGAGCAGAAAAGTAGTGAAAAGCCGGGAGAAATCACGCAAGGAAGCCGCGAAGAATGGTGCGCACAACCTCATTTTCTACACACAAAAACACCTCCGTTCTCAGCCATCAGATCAGTTCTCAGAAGCATCCGACGGTCGCTCCTTCATAGAGCATCAAAATCTGAAGTCTCTGCCAAGCACCACAGCGCTGAAATTCCAAGCCTTCAGATTAGATGGTAGTTGAATCCAACGGTTGCTCCCTTGCTGTTCATCAAAGTTTGATATCTCCGCCTTACACTACAGCACCTAACCTAATCTAGCACCGTTCGTTTCGTTGTATCCCTTCATCCGACGGTCGCTCCTCGCTTGCCTCCGCATCACCGTCCGATCTACCTACCAGCTCCACATCTCACGGCTTAGTCACAAAACATCAAAAGTTGATGAAGCCGCCACACACTGGAGTACCAAACCCTATACCAGCTACCCAAACGCACCCTCCTTCTTTCCATCGACTTCTTTCTCCCTCACCCTCTGCAGAGAAACTACCACCACCATACCTCACCTGCTACTTCTACTCCATCATCCATCGCTCCTGTCACCACCATTTCTACCACCAACTCCTCTGTCTCAATCACCTATACATCCCCCTACTCTCTAGCCATCTATTACATCAGCCCATCACCCCTCTTTCTCGCTGGAACCCTAGGCGTGAAGAGTTGATGAGATAGATGAGGCTATAGATTGAAATTGAGGGCAGAGAAGGATCGAGAGAGAAGAGAAGAGGCATGGGTCACCACCAATTCAGCGGATTTGGTGAGTAAATTTCGGATTTTCAAAACCCTAATTTCAAAATTAGGGTTCACAAAAATTGGGTATTTTGTATGTTATAAATAGAGAGTGTGTAGAGCAATTTAAGGGTGTTCTTGGACTAGCCAAGTAACCACCCAATTTGGGTTAGGTTCACTTTTAATTTCAATTTCAACTGTTTAATTTTAGGGTTTCTTATAATTTGATGTTCTAATTTCTCATTCAGTTTAAAGTTAATGTTAATGTTTAAATTTGCTGTTTTCTTTAATTTCATGTCATGTTTAATGCTTATTGTTTTGATTAATCCATGCTGTTATAGTCCAATTCTAGGTTTATGTTAGTTTTAATTTCATGTTAATGTTCATTTCATTTTATGTTCACATTCGGTTTTGTGAGTCCCTGTTAGTGTTAGTTTATCATGTTAGGTTAATGTTGTTCACTGTTAATGTGCTTGGTTTCATATCCTGTTAATTTGTTATGTTCCTGTTGATGTTTGTGTAATGTTATGTTTAATTCACTGTTAGTTTGATGGAATGCTAGGCTAGATACCTTTGAAGCATTGAACTGATTGTGTAATGGAAGAAATCAGTGCTCATAGCAAGCTGATTATCTTGCCATTCCTTTTGTATGCTTAGGTTGCACTGATTTGATTGAGTAGTGGGGAGAAACTAGTGCTCACTAGTGACAATGAGCAAGCTAGTTCTCTTCCCACTCTAGAAGAATGCCTTAGCTTTGCTCTGTTAGCTTCTCCACATCCCTCCCTGCCTTGGCCTTAGGCCTTGGTTTTCGTTTTTTGTTGTTTCTTTCTTGGCTTGTTGCGCTTTGTTTAGTTCTTGCATTGTTCTCTGCTTGTTTTCTTTATTGTCTTCACTGTTTTGTTCACTGCCATCTTTTTCACTTGCCTTGCACTGCTTCTGTGCACTTGCCTTGCTGCATTGCACTGCTGCATTGTGCTGCCTTTTCTTCCCCTGTTGCTACTTCTTTTCCTGTTAACTGCCTTTCCTTCTTCTTGGCCTTGTGCTGTTGTGCACTGCTTGTGCAGCTGCTGCATTGCCTTCTCTGCCACTTCTGCTGCTGTTGCTGTTGCTTTTGCCCTGCAGCTGCTGTGCAGTCTTAATTGCTTATGCTGCTACTGTTTTCTGCTGCTTGCTGCATTCTGTTGCTTGTGCATTCATCTTGCACTGTTTTCTGTTGCTTGCTGATTGCACTGTTTTCTGCTTCTTATTGCTTGTGCATTCTGTTGCTTGCTGCATTCATTGCTTATGCTGCTACTGTTTTCTGCTGTTTTCTTCCTCTTGCCTTTCCAAAGCCCATTGAGCCCAAAAGCCCAAAACAAGGTTTAAGACTCAAAGCCCAATTCAATCAACTGTGGGCTTAATCAAAAGCCTAAGTTTAAGGCCAAAGCCCATTTACACTTCAAAGATAACTGAGCCCAAGCTCAGTTCATTTTATTGTTATCAAACCCATTAGTACTCAAAGCCCAATTTAAGCCAAAAGGCTTCATAGCCCAATAGCAATTTAGGAACCCAATTAGCTAGAAAACACTCCAAAACACACCCGATCTCTGTGGATCGACCCGTATTTGCACGAGCTACAACCGACAACCGTGCACTTGCGGTATTACTGTAGGCCCCCGTTTTTATTGCGCTTAATTTTATACACTTTCCCGAGGCCTACCAAGTTTTTGGCGCCGCTGCCGGGGATTGGTGCTGTGTTTTTCTTGTTGTTTTATTAGCTATTTTTGTATTTCATTTCATAGCATTTGCATCTGCATCTGCTTCACTTCATTTGCTGTTGGACCTGCTGTTCTGAACCTGTTTTTCCTCTGCTGGGACGCCACCAAGGAAAAGAACCAAAACCCAACTGGGTTTTTGCAACAATATCAGAGCAGCTGGGCTGTGCTAAAAAGGTAAGCCTAAACCCATTCCATTAAGAGAACCCAACCTGTGGGCTTCCAAATTTCTTTAATTGTGGGCTTGTAATAATTAACCCAATTTTTTGGGCTTTTTATTTCTCTATTTTGGGTTTGTAATTAATTATTTTTGGGCTTGTTTGTTTAATTTGTGGGCTTGTATTTATTTTGTGTGGGCTTGTTTAAATTCTTCCATTGGACTTGTATTTTGGACTCTGGGTTTAAACCCAGCTGAGCTTGTAACCGATTGTGGGCTTGTTTCCACTCAAGAGTGGACCTCGAAACCAAAGTTTTAAAACAAACGTCGGGCCTTAACCAACTGGGCCAAATTAAACTTTCAAAATTAAAACTTAGTGTTTCGTGGGCTGCAGCCTTCCTTCCATTCCATTAGAGGACAACAGTGGGCGTGCTCCCAATTCAAAAACCAAATTTTATTTTCTTTTTCTAAAAAAAAAAAAAAAAAAAAAAAAAAACCAAAATTTTCTCTGCTCCCATTCAAAAACCAAATTTTATTTTCTTTGTTAAAAAAAAAAATAAAAAAAAATAAAAAAAAAATTCTCTCATTTCAGTCCAATTTTAGTGTTTTGAAACTTTCTATGTCTTTACACTTTTTCTTCTGGGTTGATCGTCAACTCTTTAGATTGTTAGTGTATGGTGAATTTTTTGTATATAATCCAGTAGATAAAATTTCTTAAAAACCCTTTTGTTCCTTTTTTATATATTTTGCTAATCCAATATGATCTCGGCTGAAATATGTTGGATTTTTGCCTTGAATAACGGAGTTTTAATCCTGCTTTCGCCGAAATCGGGTATTCTCTCTCCTTTTACTCTACTCAGCATGTCCCTTTCCATATGTTGCATTTTAATTCTTTCCATATTTTGAAACATTGAAGACAATGTTTAGTTTAGGTTTGGGGGTATAGAGTAGATACCACGATAATATGCTATAATTGAAAACAAAACTCCATCTTTTTGAAAAAAATTGAAAAATTCCAAAAAAAATTAAAAAATCAAAATTCAAAAAAAAAAAAAAAAAAAAAAAAATTGAAATAAAAATCATAAAAAATGGAGCTCATTTACCTTGAAATGTTGACTCTTGTGCAAATATGTATTTTTATTAGGAGTCTTAGTCTAGATATTTAGGCACCCTGATTCTAGCACAATTCACATTGTGATAAGAAATTTGCACGCGCACGATCTACCAATACATGTATGGCCTCGATCTTCAAGGTGTTTGATAGGAAGTTACGATTGCCAATCACTTTAGAATACTGAACGAAACTTGACTAGCTTGTTCTTTGGTTGGTTGGGATAGAAGGTGGAGGTTACATTAAGAAAGACAACCATCGAATTAACTGGGTGCATCAAAAAGGGCTACCTCTTGCAAAGTGTCATGTAATTTTTGTTTCCTTTTGTATATGTATCAAAAGTGTTTCTATGTTAAAAAAAAAAAAAAAAAAAAAAAAATTTCTCTCATTTCAGTCCAATTTTAGTGTTTTGAAACTTTCTATGTCTTTACACTTTTTCTTCTGGGTTGATCCTCAACTCTTTAGATTGTTAGTGTATGGTGAATTTTTTGTATATAATCCAGTAGATAAAATTTCTTAAAAACCCTTTTGTTCCTTTTGTATATATTTTGCTAATCCAATATGATCTCGGCTGAAATATGTTGGATTTTTGCCTTGAATAACGGAGTTTTAATCCTGCTTTCGCCGAAATCGGGTATTCTCTCTCCTTTTACTCTACTCAGCATGTCCCTTTCCATATGTTGCATTTTAATTCTTTCCATATTTTGAAACATTGAAGACAATGTTTAGTTTAGGTTTGGGGGTATAGAGTAGATACCACGATAATATGCTATAATTGAAAACAAAACTCCATCTTTTTGAAAAAAATTGAAAAATTCCAAAAAAATTAAAAAATCAAAATTCAAAATTCAAAAAAAAAAAAAAAAAAATTGAAATAAAAATCATAAAAATGGAGCTCATTTACCTTGAAATGTTGACTCTTGTGCAAATATGTTTTTATTAGGAGTCTTAGTCTAGATATTTAGGCACCCTGATTCTAGCACAATTCACATTGTGATAAGAAATTTGCACGCGCACGATCTACCAATACATGTATGGCCTCGATCTTCAAGGTGTTTGATAGGAAGTTACGATTGCCAATCACTTTAGAATACTGAACGAAACTTGACTAGCTTGTTCTTTGGTTGGTTGGGATAGAAGGTGGAGGTTACATTAAGAAAGACAACCATCGAATTAACTGGGTGCATCAAAAAGGGCTACCTCTTGCAAAGTGTCATGTAATTTTTGTTTCCTTTTGTATATGTATCAAAAGTGTTTCTATGTTAAAAAAAAAAAAAAAAAAAAAAAAAAAAAAAAAAAAACGATGTATATATTCAGAAAAAAAAAAAAGAAAAAAATATCAAAAAAATACAAAAAAATCAAGTATTTATCAATTCCATCATCTCTTGTTCCAAAAATAAAAAGAGAATAGTCAATGTAAATAAGAGTCATGTAAAGAGTTATTTTGTTGTTTTTTGTAATAAGCAAGGAAGGGTGTATGCCATTGATGTACAACGCGAGTAATTGTGAAATACCTCCAACTCATTCACAATTCTCGTAAAGTCCGGACAGCTAGCTAGATTTCGACCTCAGTTCTTAGCCTGAGAAACTATCTCTTGGTGATTAGTAGTCATGACTTCAGATCTTTCTTTACACATGTGTAGATACACTTTACACTCTTATCACATGTCTTTTTTTGTTATCAGTGCTAGGATTGTGCCTTTGATAGCTAGATTGACATCTCCATTTTGCTGTGAGCTTAAACTGTTTTGCACATGTCACATTTGATGGAATCTGAGCTCATATTTTGTCCTTAGGTTTTGTAGGCACACCTCTGGTAAACCTTCACGAGACTTCACTCGTCCACTAGGGACACTTAGTGGTTTAAAAGGCTTAGTGCATACGCTAAATGCATTCGAGAGACCAGCGACAGTGGTATAGTTAGGATTTCCTTAGTTTTGTTTTACTTGAGGACAAGTAAAATTCAGGTTTGGGGGTATTTGATGAGTGCCAAATATTGTATATATTTATCCCTTTTTGTTGGCATTTAACTCATCTTTTATGCATTAATTCTACATTTTATCCCATATTCTGTATTTTCATTGTTTTCAAGAATAAATATTTTTATTAATTAATTTTGCATTTTTAGGTAATAAATAAAGTCTGGATGACTTGCGGAGCAAAAAGAGCAGAAAAGTAGTGAAAAGCCGGGAGAAATCACGCAAGGAAGCCGCGAAGAATGGTGCGCACAACCTCATTTTCTACACACAAAAACACCTCCGTTCTCAGCCATCATATCAGTTCTCAGAAGCATCCGACGGTCGCTCCTTCATAGAGCATCAAAATCTGAAGTCTCTGCCAAGCACCACAGCGCTGAAATTCCAAGCCTTCAGATTAGATGGTAGTTGAATCCAACGGTGGCTCCCTTGCTGTTCATCAAAGTTTGATATCTCCGCCTTACACTACAGCACCTAACCTAATCTAGCACCGTTCGTTTCGTTGTATCCCTTCATCCGACGGTCGCTCCTCGCTTGCCTCCGCATCACCGTCCGATCTACCTACCAGCTCCACATCTCACGGCTTAGTCACAAAACATCAAAAGTTGATGAAGCCGCCACACACTGGAGTACCAAACCCTATACCAGCTACCCAAACGCACCCTCCTTCTTTCCATCGACTTCTTTCTCCCTCACCCTCTGCAGAGAAACTACCACCACCACCATACCTCACCTGCTACTTCCATCATCCATCGCTCCTGTCACCACCATTTCTACCACCAACTCCTCTGTCTCAATCACCTATACATACCCCTACTCTCTAGCCATCTATTACATCAGCCCATCACCCCTCTTTCTCGCTGGAACCCTAGGCGTGAAGAGTTGATGAGATAGATGAGGCTATAGATTGAAATTGAGGGCAGAGAAGGATCGAGAGAGAAGAGAAGAGGCATGGGTCACCACCAATTCAGCGGATTTGGTGAGTAAATTTCGGATTTTCAAAACCCTAATTTCAAAATTAGGGTTCACAAAAATTGGGTATTTTGTATGTTATAAATAGAGAGTGTGTAGAGCAATTTAAGGGTGTTCTTGGACTAGCCAAGTAACCACCCAATTTGGGTTAGGTTCACTTTTAATTTCAATTTCAACTGTTTAATTTTAGGGTTTCTTATAATTTGATGTTCTAATTTCTCATTCAGTTTAAAGTTAATGTTAATGTTTAAATTTGCTGTTTTCTTTAATTTCATGTCATGTTTAATGCTTATTGTTTTGATTAATCCATGCTGTTATAGTCCAATTCTAGGTTTATGTTAGTTTTAATTTCATGTTAATTTCATTTTCAATTTTATGTTACATTCTGTTTTGTGAGTCCCTGTTAGTGTTAGTTTATCATGTTAGGTTAATGTTGTTCACTGTTAATGTGCTTGATTTCATATCCTGTTAATTTGTTATGTTCCTGTTGATGTTTGTGTAATGTTATGTTTAATTCACTGTTAGTTTGATGGAATGCTAGGCTAGATACCTTTGAAGCATTGAACTGATTGTGTAATGGAAGAAATCAGTGCTCATAGCAAGCTGATTATCTTGCCATTCCTTTTGTATGCTTAGGTTGCACTGATTTGATTGAGTAGTGGGGAGAAACTAGTGCTCACTAGTGACAATGAGCAAGCTAGTTCTCTTCCCACTCTAGAAGAATGCCTTAGCTTTGCTCTGTTAGCTTCTCCACATCCCTGCCCTTGGCCTTAGGCCTTGGTTTGTTTTGTTATCTTTCTTTGCTGTCTAGTATTCGCTTTGTTTAGTTCTTGCATTGTTCTCTGCTTGTTTTCTTTATTGTCTTCACTGTTTTGTTCACTGCCATCTTTTTCACTTGCCTTGCACTGCTTCTGTGCACTTGCCTTGCTGCATTGCACTGCTGCATTGTGCTGCCTTTTCTTCCCCTGTTGCTACTTCTTTCCTGTTAACTGCCTTTCCTTCTTCTTGGCCTTGTGCTGTTGTGCACTGCTTGTGCAGCTGCTGCATTGCCTTCTCTGCCACTTCTGCTGCTGTTGCTGTTGCTTTTGCCCTGCAGCTGCTGTGCAGTCTTAATTGCTTATGCTGCTACTGTTTTCTGCTGCTTGCTGCATTCTGTTGTGCATTCATCTTGCACTGTTTTCTGTTGCTTGCTGATTGCACTGTTTTCTGCTTCTTATTGCTTGTGCATTCTGTTGCTTGCTGCATTCATTGCTTATGCTGCTACTGTTTTGCTGTTTTCTTCCTCTTGCCTTTCCAAAGCCCATTGAGCCCAAAAGCCCAAAACAAGGTTTAAGACTCAAAGCCCAATTCAATCAACTGTGGGCTTAATCAAAAGCCTAAGTTTAAGGCCAAAGCCCATTTACACTTCAAAGATAACTGAGCCCAAGCTCAGTTCATTTTATTGTTATCAAACCCATTAGTACTCAAAGCCCAATTTAAGCCAAAAGGCTTCATAGCCCAATAGCAATTTAGGAACCCAATTAGCTAGAAACACTCCAAAACACACCCGATCTCTGTGGATCGACCCGTATTTGCACGAGCTACAACCGACAACCGTGCACTTGCGGTATTACTGTAGGCCCCCGTTTTTATTGCGCTTAATTTTATACACTTTCCCGAGGCCTACCACAACCTCGGTAACATCACAAGAAGTAATAGAGGAATATCTAAAGACGAATTTTCGTACGGTGAAGCAGAACAACTATGATTTTATGAACAGTTCATACTCTACTGAAGTCTTCGAGTATCAGTACCCGGAGGAATATACTTTTCCAAAGTTTAAAGCACACAATGGGCAAGGGAATGCCCGAGAGCATCTTAGTCGATTCCTATCAACCATGAACGACCACCCTCCTGAAAAAGCGGGGGTCTAACAACCTCACCAATATTTCGTTTTAGGAAATCTATATGGACTAACTCCAATATAATTCTGAGAGCACCAACTAATAAAGCGAGCTCAGTCAAGAAATATATCCAAGAGTTATATCTCTGTTTCTTAATGTAATCAGCAAATCAAACAGATAGAAATCTGTGATCTTGATTATTATAAGAAACAACTTGGATGGTATCAAAAACCAATATTCAAGTGTCAATCAATTCAATCAACAACATTAGGTTGGATTCACAATTGATTTAATTTACGCACAAGCTGTGATATGTCAATTATATAAACAAATATAATGCGGAAAAGAAATAACACAGACGCCAGAAGTTTTGTTAACGAGAAAACCGCAAATGCGGAAAAATCCTGGGACCTAGTCCATATTTTAACACCACATGATGAGTGCCAAATATTGTATATATTTATCCCTTTTTGTTGGCATTTAACTCATCTTTTATGCATTAATTCTACATTTTATCCCATATTCTGTATTTTCATTGTTTTCAAGAATAAATATTTTTATTAATTAATTTTGCATTTTTAGGTAATAAATAAAGTCTGGATGACTTGCGGAGCGAAAAGAGCAGAAAAGTAGTAAAAAGCCGGGAGAAATTACGCAAGGAAGCCGCGAAGAATGGTGCGCACAACCTCATTTTCTACACACAAAAGCGCCTCCGTTCTCAGCCATCAGATCAGTTCTCAGAATCATCCGACGGTCGCTCCTTCATAGAGCATCAAAATCTGATGTCTCTGCCGAGCACCACAGCGCTGAAATTCCAAGCCTTCAGATTAGATGGTAGTTGAATCCAACGGTCGCTCCCTTGCTGTGCATCAAAGTTTGATATCTCCGCCTAACACTACAACACCTAACTCCATCTGGCATCGTTGATTTCGTTGTATCAAAAAATCTGACGGTCGCTACAAGCTTCACTTCACATCACCGTCCGATCTACCTACCAGCTTCGCATCCAGTGACTCAGCGACGCAGAACATCAAACTCGATACGCCCGACTAACACCCTATCACCCGAGCCCTACCACCTAACCAAACAACCCCCTTCTCCCATTCTATCGAACCCATCTACCACCATCACCCCCTCTCTGCAGAACCACCTCCTTCCCTGCCGCACCACCATCATCACCACCACTCCCTGACGCCACCAAACACCACCAACTCTCCACAACAACCCTAACCCACATCATTATTTCCCCTTTCACCAACTCTATGTCCTCCTAATCACTCAATTTCACGCCTCTCCCATGTCAGGAACCCTAGAGGTGAAATTGACAAATTAGGTGAAATAGGGTTGCAATTGGAGGCGTGGATAACATCAGGAGAGTCAGAGAAAGGATGGGTCGACGTCAATTTGAAGATTAGGTGAGTTAATTTCACTGTTGGAATTTGGGGATTTTTCTATAAACCCTAATTGTATAATTTAGGGGAATTGTGTTTGTGAGCTATAAAGAGAGAATGGGTGTAGTGTGAGAAACTTATGCTTGGAATAGCCAGCATCCAGGACTTTCATGTCCTGTTAATTGTTATGTTTGTGTTTATTGTTAATGTTTGTGTTAATTGTTATGTATGTTTGGATTAGCCTACATCCAGAACTTCCAAGTTCTGTTAATTTTCAATTTTCAGTTACAGCTCAATTTCAGTTCATGTTGTGTTTAATTCCTGTTATGCTTATGTCCTGTCATGTTAGTATCCTGTTAAATGTATCTTGTTATGTGCTTGTTTAATTTCATGTTTTGATTCCCATTTCATTCCTGTTGATGTTTGTTACATGTTCACTGTTGTGTTTAATGTGCTGTTACATTTGAAGGAATGCTAGGCTAGATACATCTGTGAAGCTTTGAACTAATTGTGCAATGGAAGAAATCAGTGCTTATAGCAAGCTGATTTTCTTGCCATTCCTTGTGTATGCTTGTATGCAATGTGCTGATTGAGCATTGGGAGAAACTAGTGCTCATAGCAAGCTAGTTTTCTTCCCATTCTATTTGTGATTGCCTGTATTCTTGCCTTAGCCTAGCCTTGCTTCATTTCAGTTTCTTTATCACCCCTGCCCTTGGCCTTAGGCCTTGGTTCATTCTTGTTTTGTTTTGCTTTTGTTTTGTTTTTGCTGTTTAGTTCTTCCATTGCTTTTGCCTTGTTGTTTCTTCCCTGCCCTGCAACTCTGTTGCTTCTCTGGTTTGCTTCCAATTTGGCCTAGAGCCACTGTTTACCACTCCTTGTGCTGCTGTTGCTGTTGCACTTGCCCTGCAGCACTTCTCCTTTTGCTGTTGCTTTTGGCCTTGCTGTGCAGCTCTTGCTCCTGCTGCTGCTACTACCTGCTGTGCAGCTGCCCTGCTGCTACTGGTGCCTGCTGCTTCTTTGCCTCTGCCAAGGCTTCTGCCAAGCTGCTGCTGCTGTTGTTGCTGCCAAGCCTGCTGCCAAGCTGCTGCCACTTCTTCTCCTGCAGCTGCTGTGCAGAACTTGCTTCCTGCAGCCAAGCAAAGGCCAATCCAACTGAGCCCAATTCACTTCAGTGAAGCCTAAGACCCAGTCCTCAGTAACCAAGCCCAGTTTCTAAAACCAAAAGCCCAGAGCACAACTTGGGCTCATCAGAAGACCAAAACCAAAGCCCAAGTTCATTATTAAGGCCCAATCCAATTCAGGCTTAATCAAAAGCCTAAGTTTAAGGCCTAAGCCCATTTGCATTTCAAAGACTAACTGAGCCCAAGCTCAGTTCATTTTATTGTGAACAAACCCATTAGTACTCAAGCCCAATTTAAGCCAAAAGGCTTCTAAGCCCAAAGCAAATCTAGGAACCCAATTAGCTAAATCACTTCCAAAACACACCCGATCTCTGTGGATCGACCCGTACTTGCACGAGCTACAACCGACGACCGTGCACTTGCGGTATTACTGTAGGCCCCCGTTTTCTTGCGCTTAATTTTATACACCCCTTCGGGCCTACCAAGTTTTTGGCGCCGCTGCCGGGGACCATTTTGCATTTAAATATAATATCTTTGAGGTCTACCAAGTTTTTGGCGCCGTTGCCGGGGAATGTTTTGCATTTAAATATAATATCTTTTAGAAGCCTAACAAGTTTTTGGCGCCGTTGCCGGGGATTGGTGCTGTGTTTTATCTGTGTTTTTCGTAGCTATTTTGTATTTCATTGCATAGCATTTGCATCTGCATCTGCTTCATTTCATTTGTTGTTGGACCTGCCGTTCTGAACCTGTTTTTCCTCTGCTGGGACGCCACCAAGGAAAAGAATCAAAACCCAACTGGGTTTTTGCAACAATATCAGAGCAGCTGGGCTGTGCTATAAAGGTAAGCCTAAACCCATTTCATTGAGAGAACCCAACCTGTGGGCTTCCAATTTTTTTAATTGTGGGCTTGTAATAATTAACCCAATTTTTTTGGGCTTTTTATTTTTCTATTTTGGGTTTGTAATAATTTATTTGTGGGCTTGTTTGTTTAATTTTTGGGCTTGTATTTATTTTGTGTGGGCTTGTTTAAATTCTTCCATTGGACTTGTATTTTGTACTCTGGGTTTAAACCCAGCTGAGCTTGTAACCGATTGTGGGCTTGTTTCCACTCAACAGTGGACCTCGAAACCAAAGTTTTAAAACAAACGTCGGGCCTTAACCAACTGGGCCAAATTAAACTTTCAAAATTAAAACTTAGTGTTTCGTGGGCCGCAGCCTTCCTTCCATTCCATTAGAGGACAAACAGTGGGCTTGCTCCCATTCAAAAACCAAATTTTATTTTCTTTTTTTTTTTTTAAAAAAAAAAAAAAAAAAGTTTTATTTTCTCCCATTTAAGTCCAATTTTAGTGTTTTGAAACTTTCCATGTCTCTACACTTTTTCTTTTGGGTTGATCCTCAACTCTTTAGACTTTTGGTGTATGGTGAATTTTTTGTATATAACCCAGTAGATAAAATTTCTTAAAAAACCTTTTGTTCCTTTTGTATATATTTTGCTAATCCAATATGATCTCGGCTGAAATATGTTGGATTTTTGCCTTGAATAACGGAGTTTTAATTCTGCTTTCGCCGAAATCGGGTATTCTCTCTCCTTTTACTCTACTCAGCATGTCCCTTTCCATATGTTGCATTTTAATTCTTTCCATATTTTGAAACATTGAGGACAATGTTTAGTTTAGGTTTGGGGGTATAGAGTAGATACCACGATAATATGCCATAATTGAAAACGAACTCCTTCTTCTTTTTGAAAAAAATTGAAAAATTCCAAAAAAATTGAAAAATCAAAATTCAAAAAAAAAATTAAAAAAATGAATAATCATAAAAAAAAATGGAGCTCATTTACCTTGAAATGTTGACTCTTGTGCAAATATGTATTTTTATTAGGAGTCTTAGTCTAGATATTTAGGCACCCTGATTCTAGCACAATTCACATAGTGATAAGAAATTTGCACGCGCACGATCTACCAATACATGTATGGCCTCGATCTTCAAGGTGTTTGATAGGAAGTTACGATTGCCAATCACTTTAGAATACTGAACGAAACTTGACTAGCTTGTTCTTTGGTTGGTTGGGATAGAAGGTAGAGGTTACATTAAGAAAGACAACCATCGAATTTAACTGGGTGCATCAAAAAGGGCTACCTCTTGCAAAGTGTCATGTAATCTTTTGTTTCTTTTTGTCATGTATCAAAAGTGTTTACTCTTAAAAAAAAAAAAAAAAAAAAAAAAAAAAAAAAAAAAAAAAAACGATCTATATATTCAGAAAAAAAAATATATCAAAAAAAAAAAAAAAAAAAAAAATTCAAGTATTTATCAATTCCATCATCTCTTGTTCCAAAAATAAAAAGAGAATTGTCAATGTAAATAAGAGTCATGTAAATAGTCATCTTTGTGTTTTTGTGTTGTAAGCAAGGAGGGTGTATGCCATTGATGTACAACGCGAGTAATTGTGAAATACCTCCAACTCATTCACAATTCTCGTAAAGTCCGGACAGCTAGCTAGATTTCGACCTCAGTTCTTAGCCTGAGAAACTATCTCTTGGTGATTAGTAGTCATGACTTCAGATCTTTCTTTACACATGTGTAGATACACTTTACACTCTTATCACATGTCTTTTTTTGTTATCAGTGCTAGGATTGTGCCTTTGATAGCTAGATTGACATCTCCATTTTGCTGTGAGCTTAAACTGTTTTGCACATGTCACATTTGATGGACTATGAGCTTATATTTTGTCCTTAGGTTTTGTAGGCACACCTCTGGTAAACCTTCACGAGACTTCAACTCGTCCACTAGGGACACTTAGTGGTTTAAAAGGCTTAGTGCATACGCTAAATGCATTCGAGAGACCAGCGACAGTGGTATAGTTAGGATTTCCTTAGTTTTGTTTTACTTGAGGACAAGTAAAATTCAGGTTTGGGGGTATTTGATGAGTGCCAAATATTGTATATATTTATCCCTTTTTGTTGGCATTTAACTCATCTTTTATGCATTAATTCTACATTTTATCCCATATTCTGTATTTTCATTGTTTTCAAGAATAAATATTTTTATTAATTAATTTTGCATTTTTAGGTAATAAATAAAGTCTGGATGACTTGCGGAGCGAAAAGAGCAGAAAAGTAGTAAAAAGCCGGGAGAAATTACGCAAGGAAGCCGCGAAGAATGGTGCGCACAACCTCATTTTCTACACACAAAAGCGCCTCCGTTCTCAGCCATCAGATCAGTTCTCAGAATCATCCGACGGTCGCTCCTTCATAGAGCATCAAAATCTGATGTCTCTGCCGAGCACCACAGCGCTGAAATTCCAAGCCTTCAGATTAGATGGTAGTTGAATCCAACGGTCGCTCCCTTGCTGTGCATCAAAGTTTGATATCTCCGCCTAACACTAAACACCTAACTCCATCTGGCATCGTTGATTTCGTTGTATCAAAAAATCTGACGGTCGCTACAAGCTTCACTTCACATCACCGTCCGATCTACCTACCAGCTTCGCATCCAGTGACTCAGCGACGCAGAACATCAAACTCGATACGCCCGACTAACACCCTATCACCCGAGCCCTACCACCTAACCAAACAACCCCCTTCTCCCATTCTATCGAACCCATCTACCACCATCACCCCCCTCTCTGCAGAACCACCTCCTTCCCTGCCGCACCACCATCATCACCACCACTCCCTGACGCCACCAAACACCACCAACTCTCCACAACAACCCTAACCCACATCATTATTTCCCCTTTCACCAACTCTATGTCCTCCTAATCACTCAATTTCACGCCTCTCCCATGTCAGGAACCCTAGAGGTGAAATTGACAAATTAGGTGAAATAGAGTTGCAATTGGAGGCGTGGATAACATCAGGAGAGTCAGAGAAAGGATGGGTCGACGTCAATTTGAAGATTAGGTGAGTTAATTTCACTGTTGGAATTTGGGGATTTTTCTATAAACCCTAATTGTATAATTTAGGGGAATTGTGTTTGTGAGCTATAAATAGAGAATGGGTGTAGTGTGAGAAACTTTATGCTTGGAATAGCCAGCATCCAGGACTTTCATGTCCTGTTAATTGTTATGTTTGTGTTTATTGTTAATGTTTGTGTTAATTGTTATGTATGTTTGGATTAGCCTACATCCAGAACTTCCAAGTTCTGTTAATTTTCAATTTTCAGTTACAGCTCAATTTCAGTTCATGTTGTGTTTAATTCCTGTTATGCTTATGTCCTGTCATGTTAGTATCCTGTTAAATGTATCTTGTTATGTGCTTGTTTAATTTCATGTTTTGATTCCCATTTCATTCCTGTTGATGTTTGTTACATGTTCACTGTTGTGTTTAATGTGCTGTTACATTTGAAGGAATGCTAGGCTAGATACATCTGTGAAGCTTTGAACTAATTGTGCAATGGAAGAAATCAGTGCTTATAGCAAGCTGATTTTCTTGCCATTCCTTGTGTATGCTTGTATGCAATGTGCTGATTGAGCATTGGGAGAAACTAGTGCTCATAGCAAGCTAGTTTTCTTCCCATTCTATTTGTGATTGCCTGTATTCTTGCCTTAGCCTAGCCTTGCTTCATTTCAGTTTCTTTATCACCCCTGCCCTTGGCCTTAGGCCTTGGTTCATTCTTGTTTTGTTTTGCTTTTGTTTTGTTTTTGCTGTTTAGTTCTTCCATTGCTTTTGCCTTGTTGTTTCTTCCCTGCCCTGCAACTCTGTTGCTTCTCTGGTTTGCTTCCAATTTGGCCTAGAGCCACTGTTTACCACTCCTTGTGCTGCTGTTGCTGTTGCACTTGCCCTGCAGCACTTCTCCTTTTGCTGTTGCTTTTGGCCTTGCTGTGCAGCTCTTTCTCTTGCTGCTGCTACTACCTGCTGTGCAGCTGCCCTACTGCTGCTACTGGTGCCTGCTGCTTCTTTGCCTCTGCCAAGGCTTCTGCCAAGCTGCTGCTGCTGTTGTTGCTGCCAAGCCTGCTGCCAAGCTGCTGCCACTTCTTCTCCTGCAGCTGCTGTGCAGAACTTGCTGCTCCTGCAGCCAAGCAAAGGCCAATCCAACTGAGCCCAATTCACTTCAGTGAAGCCTAAGACCCAGTCCTCAGTAACCAAGCCCAGTTTCTAAAACCAAAAGCCCAGAGCACAACTTGGGCTCATCAGAAGACCAAAACCAAAGCCCAAGTTCATTATTAAGGCCCAATCCAATTCAGGCTTAATCAAAAGCCTAAGTTTAAGGCCTAAGCCCATTTGCATTTCAAAGACTAACTGAGCCCAAGCTCAGTTCATTTTATTGTGAACAAACCCATTAGTACTCAAGCCCAATTTAAGCCAAAAGGCTTCTAAGCCCAAAGCAAATCTAGGAACCCAATTAGCTAAATCACTTCCAAAACACACCCGATCTCTGTGGATCGACCCGTACTTGCACGAGCTACAACCGACGACCGTGCACTTGCGGTATTACTGTAGGCCCCCGTTTTCTTGCGCTTAATTTTATACACCCCTTCGGGCCTACCACCACACCCCCCGGACCTATTCCATATTTTAACACCACATTGTATTAAGCCACTACAAATACTATCCTACTCCAAGTTAACTTCGGACTAGAATGTAGTTGAGCCCTAACCAATCTCACACTGATCAAGGTACAGTCGCGTTCCTACGCCTCTGAATCCCAGCAGGACTCTGCGCACTTGATTCCCTTAGATGATATCACCCACAACTTAGAGCTGATACGACCCAAAATCGAAGACTTAAGAAACCAATCTGTCTCAGATAGAAAATTCTATTGAATAGATAACTATGTCTCCCACAGAAATACCTAAGAGTTGTGTTCCATATTTTGATAAACCAAGGTGAACAGGAACCAATTGATGCACTGGTCTTATATTCTCGAAGAACAACCTAGTAATATCAATAACCTCACACTAATCTTAATCGTACGGTAGCGAAACAAAATATTGCGGAATCACAAACGATGAGACGAAGCTGTTTGTGACTACTTTTTATCATGCCTATCGGAGATTAAATCTCGAGAAAATCTTAGAGAAGATAGTACTCAATACGATAGAAAATAGCAAGATCAGAATACACAACTACAGAAAAATATTTGGGTCTGGCTTCACAATCCCAATGAAGTCTTCAAGTCTTTAACCTATAGGGTTTTGGAAAAACCTAAGGTTAAAAGAAAATCGACTCTAGTCGCAACTAGTATCACACAGGAGGTGTGGGTATTGGGTTTACCAGTTGCTAGAGTTCTCCCTTATATAGTCTTCAAATCAGGGTTTGCAATCAATGCTACCTTGGTAACAAAGCATTCAATATTCACCGTTAGATGAAAACCTGATTAGACTCAAGCTAATATCTTTCAACCGTTAGATCGAACTTATCTTGTTACACACAAATGAAAAGTGACTTCATTTAGATATGAGTAACTGTACCTAAACGTGTGCACCTTCTTGGCTCAACAATAGTTAACCGAAGTTAGCCATATGAACACTTTCATATCAATTTTATTCATCTTAACCATAACTAGTTCAAATGACTCAAATGAAACTAGTTCTAGAGTTGTTAAATTGTTTATATTCTCATAGAAGTATACAATACACAATTGAAGCAAAATCGATTTTTATTCACTCGAATCAATTCATGAATATTATAGCCACGGTTTGCAAAATATTGCATTCCTTGATATATAAATGTATTAGTTCATGAACAAACCGGTTTTTGAACATAATCTACTCAAGTATGCAAACGGGTACGCATACCTAAGTGGCCGGAATAATTTTGGGTTCTCCAGTATGCAAATGGGTACGCATACCTCCAAACTAAGTTGAATTTCTGGACATGAACTTTACGCCAGTACGCATACTGGTATGCATACTAAGTTCTCGGACTTTCATTAACCAACCAATACATGTACGGGTATGCATACTTTGGTTCCCGGACTTGGAATAACATGCAACAGTTTAGCATAAAAGTACGCATATTGTGCTATATTCCATCATGGTTAATTATTCTAAACTCCCATTTCAATTATTGAAACATTCTTATAAGACGACAATAGCTGTCTCACACAAATTATTAGCTTCAAAGCAATTTTCAAGTGATCGAATGATCAATACGAAACATTCTAAGTCTACATCAAATGACTGTCTCACACAAATCATGTAAGACGTTACCAGGCGATTTTCACATGATTATGTTTTGACTTTCATCAAGAATATAAGATGAACTTGGTGAAAGTTGAAACCTTACCAACACATATTTCTAGAAATATGTAAGCGAGTTAAACTCGGCTCGAAATATCAAATGTGTATAATCGAAGTCTATATAGCTATACGAATTTTGTCTCAAATAGAAGATAGAGTAGATAGAATTTTGGGTGATAGATGAGTTCAAGTCTTCATATACCTTTTTTTGATAAAGTTCCACAAGCTCCCCTTAGTAGTTCTTCGTCTTCAATCGATGAACGCCCTAATGCTCAACTACACTTACTATCCTAATCCAAGACTTACCTATAAGTAGACTAGAAATCAAGACTTATAGTTTTGGCAACTAAACTTGACAAACAAGCTTGAAATAGCAACGCTTGAGAGTTCGACCGAGCAGTGCTCTAACAATCTCCCCCTTTGTAAATTTTAATGACAAAACTATCATTACATATAGATTAAAAAATAAATAAACTTTGTAGCTTCTCATACAAATGCTTGATTTCCTTGGTTCTTCAATATTACTCGAAATCTTCATCACTTTCAAGTACTCCAGTGATTCTGAACGTGTTCAACTCACCATCATAGTTGTTGAAGATCCGTAGCTATAACAATATATACAAACAAGATGTTTTCGTATTATTACACAGTGTCATAGTATTATTATACAACATTAAAGTCCAATTGTATCACAACTTTGACAACAATACTATGGTGATATATATCACCCCCCACCCCTTAGTCAATACTTCATCTCATATAAAAACCACTCCCCCTTACATAATGATCTGTAAACCATATGTATTTGTAGTGTGAACTACACATTAATTCTCCCCATATGTATTTGTAGTCGAAACTAAATGCATTCATCAAGGAGTTCATAAATATATAAGAAAACTCCTACAATATTCCACAGTCGCACTCCCCATAAAGATTTGACAATTAAGCACATGTTCAAATAAGAACTCTCCCCCATAAAATGTCATTCTCGAAAGAACAACAAGAGTGACCTTACTTTTGCAAGAAAATAAGGATTTCTTTGGACATTAACAAACTACATGAATTTGTATCCAAAAAAATCAATTAAATTAACCACAAGTGAACCTATGATTAATTTAATCGAAAATGCTCAACATAAGAGATCTTACGAAGCCGCACAGTATTTTCACATAGAAGTGGATCAGAAAAAGATCAATACTGCGGAATATTCAAAGATTCATTCTATTTTTATCAATATTTGCATAATGATATCATAGACTTAATATTGTAATCAAAAGTTCATCCTATCTTCCATCAATATTTGCATAATGACACAATAGGCTTAACTTTTGACAAATATGGGACAATCATAGTTAACGGACGCAAACACACATATCCTATAATAGTTTTTGCAATATATGAAACCAGTAAAGATTAATACTGCAAAAGCATCTTCTAAATAAACTTTAGAATTTAAATAAATAAATCTAAAAACATTGCAAGATGAAAATCGTTGGAAATAGCTATGTATGGTCACAATAATTGCTATTCCAAACCCTAGTTATCCTTCTTAAAAAATAAGAATAAATTCTCATAAGAAGTTTCCTAGACTTTAAGAAATATAACTCTTAGGAAGAACGCAACCGAAAGTCATCAGACATGACCAGTAACCAGAGATCGAACACAAACAAGTTCATCAGTTGCTTTGTTCAGTTCGTTTTTCAGAAATTCAAGATTCTTTATTGCAGTTCCAAGTTGTTCACGTACGACTTCAAAATTTCGAAGAAGATTTCCTTCCAATTGAGATGACATCTGAACTGGAAGTTTGTTTTCATGATCAACAACATGATATAAAGTTATGAAAACAAGGTTTTCATGATAGCATGATAACGTTTGTATCCGGAGAAGAGGACAACCATGATACATATATATGAGTGCTTCATAGGGAAACCCTGTGGTTACTCGTTTTCGTTCGGTAAGGGTCGGGTGCACAAACGTCTGTGATTATGAGCCAGGCTCAGAACCAAAAACCCAATGGAGTCTATTTAACAATATATTTTAAAGGAAACATATTTTAATGACAGAAAAACTTAGCTCAGAGGTGAGCATAAAGTAGTTGTTGAAATCAACAAATTAACTGTCATTAAGAAGACAAAACAAGAGTTTTCAAGGTAAGCAACAAAGAGACTATTCTCAAGAGTTATTGATCAAATATATCACAATATAATAATAAACCGGAGCAGGGATGTTGTCATTTTATTAAAAATAATAAAACAAAGACCACTTTCTCAAGACAAGAGAACTTCTTGAGAATTATGAGCATCCTCGTACTGTTTCAAAGAGGATGCTCACTTGAGCAGTCAAGTTGTAATTTGATGAGCATATTGCTCATCAAAAGTATTGACATTTTTCATTTTACTTTCTTGAAGATCTTCAGAAAAGTCAATAGGATTATTCACAAGAGAATTAACAAGAGGAGGGCAAGAGATACCTGAAGTTGCCGCATTCCTTGCCTTCTTAATGCTACGCTTGAGTCTATTTATACTTATATTTAGTTCCGAAACACGATTATTGATATGAACATACTCAGGAACGATTGACGCTTTTGATCCAACACTTCCTTTAGTCATGGAAGAAAAGTTTGAAGAAGTTTTCTTGCTCATTGGATCAACAGGGCAGTCATTTGTCCTTATAACACAATTCTTTTTACAATTTTAGAAAGCCGTTGTGTTATCTTTACAGGCAAGACTTGGCTCATCACAACACTTTTCTTGTCTGAGAGTTGGACAGCTAAGACCAGTAATATGAGAAACCGGTTTGATTACTTCCTTAGACATCCAGATAAGAATGTTACGAAGTTTTTCATTTCGTAAGAGAAAACGACATCTCCTCTCAAGATGACCTTTGTTGCCGCAATAATAACATTTGTATGGAGAGTTATTAGCTTTTCTCATATGACTAGTTTTAGGATGGAGACAACCTTTGGTTGTTGAAACTTCTGCTGCCGAAGGTAAAGTTTCACTTTTTCCACCAGTGGAACTCTTTTGCTGGAGGTTCTCATAAGCGCAGACAAAATTGATCATACTACAGCTTTATATACCAGATCACGTGTATCACGATGTTCTTTACATGCTCCCATCATAGTGGATAATTTTGTAGAGCTAGCATTGAATCTTTTTAGATTCTCTTCCAGTGATTTGACCTTATCAAGAGCAGCATAAAGATCATCCTCCAATTGTTTTTCTCTGGAGAGAGCCGATTTCTCTGTCATTAAAATATTTTTGTTGAGAGTCATATCTTGCTTCAGTTTCTGCAAGTCTTTCTTTCAACACAAAGAGATTTCGACGAAGATTCTCACATTCAGAATTTTTTGAACACACATCTTCTTCACAATCTTTAAGAAGAGATTGTAAGAGTTTATAACCAAAATTATATCCCTTAAAGAGTTTTCTCAATTTCATGTTTTCTTGACAGAGAAGAGTCAGAAATTCATCCAATCAAGCGTTGACTTCTTTTTCTTTATGAGAAGGTCGAAAAGCTTGTTATATTGCGAGACTTCCTCATCAACATTTTGTTCCTCGTATAAATCAATTTCATCTGAAAGATCATCCAACTGTTCATCTACGAGTTTTTCCCAGTTGGACCCAGTTTCAGATAATGGAGAAGATGTGAGAGATTTCTTAGAAGACTCGAGGATTTTAACCAAGACAGAATGTTTCTGAACTGGTGTTACGTTGTTAGAGATAACACTAATGTCTATAGAGTCAGATTGCTACAAACACAGACTTATAAGGTCTTAAGCGTGTTTTCCTGCTCTAATACCAATTTAAAAAGCGGGGGTCTAACAACCTCACCCAATATTTCGTTTAGGCAATCTCTATAAACTAACTCCAATTTATTTTGAGAGTACCAACTAATAAAGTGAGCTCAATCAAGAAATCTATCAAAGAGTTATATTTCTGTTTCTTAATGTAATCAGCAAATCAAACAGATAGAAATACGTAGCTTTGTTATTATAAGAAACAACTTGGACGGTATCAAAAACCAATAACCAAGTGTCAATCAATTCAATCAACAATCAAAGGTTGGATTCACAATTGATTGAACTTACGCACAACTTGTGATATTTCAATTATATAAAAAAATATAATGCAAAAAAGAAATAACATAGTGTTTGAGGGTGAAAACATTTTCTGTTGATTTTGGTAATTTCGAGTGTGTGGGTGAGAAACGAGTCTAAACCCTAAACAATGTACTGCAAGGGAGTACTTTGATTCGAGATATCAATCTGCACAAATCCGGCCTAAACCAAGAAATGGCCGTTCGAGACTTGCTTCGGTCACAAAGTGAAGGAGAAGGGTTGGTCTAGGGACGGAAGAGAAGCGAGTGTTGAGACCAGAATGGTTGATTCGGGAAGAGTAGTTGTTTGACGAATTGTATCAGAAAGTGGAAAGCTAACAGATGGAAAAGCTAACAAGTGATTTCTGAGTGTTGTTTCTTCTGACCAAAACTTGACCTTTGGTGGAAATAGGTGAAACCTATTTATACAAGTCGCAAAAAAAACGTACCCTGGTATCGTAAGAAGTGGAAATGGTTGAGTAAATGGAAGAAAGCGGTAACGGGTAATGCCTGGAATTGATGTTTCCATAATGAAGGAAACCTTTCACCATTAATTCCTGTATTTACTAACCGCCTCACTCTTATGACACTTTCTTATAACGGTCGTAGTGTACGCCGCACGCTGTAAACCGCCAGACCAATACCCGGATGAGCATCCCCCAGTTTGTGACATGTTTTGATGTCTCGAGTGTTTTCGTGGAAAACGTGTAGCATGTTGCTATTTTTTGTCAAGTTAAGATTGAGAGGCTTGCCGGTTCGGTGGTGACTTTCGACGGCTGAGATTTCGCATCTTGAGAGGAAGGTTAGCCGTTGATTGTGGTTACCTTCCGTTGGTAGCCAGTGGCGTGGCCACGGTGCTGGCATGGCCTGCGCATGATCTTGGCGTGGCTAATTAGGATTTGGTGCCGTGACCAAAGAATTGGCATAGCTAAGTATGTGCCATGGCCAAAGAGTTGGAAGCGTAGCCAAAGGTTGACACAAGTCATTTGGTGGAAAGTTTGTACGGCTAAGATCTGCATCTCAGGAGGAAGGATATCCGTTGATTGTTGCAACCTTCCGTTTGGCAGCCAGTGGCATGGAGGCATGGCTGGCATGGCTTTGGCTTGGCCAAATTAGGGATTTGGAACCGTGGCAAAGAGTTGGCATCGTATCCAAGAGATTTCCACAAGTCGTTTGGTATCAAGTTTGTACGGCTGAGATCTGCATCTCAGGAGGAAGGACAGTCGTTGATTGTTTCCACCTTCCGTTTGGCAGCCAGCGGCATGGAGGCATGGCCGGCATGGCTTTGGCACCGTGGAAAAATTAGAGTTTTGGCACCGTGGCCAAGAGTTGGCACCGTAGCCAAGAGATTTCCACAAGTCGTTTGGTGGCGAGTTTGTACGGCTGAGATATGCATCTCAGAGGGAAGGGTGGCCGTGATCATTGCAACCCTTCATTTTGGCAGCCAGCGGCATGGAGGCATGGCCGGTATGGCTATGACATGGTTTAGGCGCGGCCAAGCTAGGATTTTGGCACAGTTTTAGGCGCGACCAAAATTAGGGTTTTAGCATAGTTCAGGCGCGGCCAAAATTAGGGCTTGGCATTGGGACAGAAGTTGCCACGCGTTTGTTGGCGAACTTGGACGACTGAGATTTGCATCTCAGAGGGAAGGGTGGCCGTTGATTGTTGTAAACCTTCGTCTTGGAAGCCAGCGGCATGACTTTGGCATGGTTTAGGCGTGGCCAAGCTAGGATATTTTTAGGCGCGGCCAAAATTAGGGTTTTGGCATAGTTCAGGCGCGACCAAAATTAGGGCTTGGCATTGGGCCAAAAGTTGCCACGCGTTTGGTGGAGAACTTGGACGGCTGAGATTTTCATCTCAGAGGGAAGGGTGGGGCGTTGATTGTTGCAACCCTTCGTTTGGCAGCCAGTGGTATGTAGGCATGGCCGACATGGCTTTGATGCAGAGATGTGGCTGGCATGGCATGCCATTGTCACGGTGGTGCGGCTGGCATGGTTGGCATGCCTTTGGCGCGGAGATGTGGTTGGAATGGCATGCCATTGTCACGGTGGTGCGGCTGGCATGGTTGGCATGCCTTTGGCGAGGAGATGTGGATGGCATGGCATGCCATTGGCACGGTGGTACTGCTGGCATGGTTGTCATGCCTTTGGCGAGGAGATGTGGATGGCATGGCATGCCATTGGCACGGTGGTATTGCTGGCATGGTTGTCATGCCTTTGGGGCGGAGATGTGGATGGCATGGCATGCCATTGGCACGGTGGTGCGGCTGGCATGGTTGGCATGCCTTTGGCGCAGAGATGTGGCTGGCATGGCATGCCATTGGCACGTTTGGCTAGCATGCGTGGCTGGAATGTGTAGAGATGACGCCAGTCAGTACCGAGGGCTCTGTCGTGGAGCATGGCATATACATAAAAAAGGTACCCCGGTAATTTCACGCAGACATGCTGAATGGTTCAATAAATGTGCTAGTGGCGACATTATTACTCAAGTGTGACGTCACTGTTTGACTAAGGTTTTACGATTTTAACCCTAAGCTAAAAACCACCAACAACATTAAGTCCCCTGCTTAGCTCGGAACAAGGGCTTACTTGTGAGGTAAGCATAAGATGGTGACAGACAAGGAAAAAATCGAAACGGCAAGTCATGAAGAGATGGTAAGTAATATCTATCTAACCGTTTTCGGGAGATAAGGATAATTCGTGATTCTTGTGTTGGTGGCTTTGCGTAGATTTTGCTCGTGGTGCTGCTAGATAGGCCGCAGAGTGGTTGGCGTTGTTGGATTGGCTTGTCAAGCCGTTGGCATGGTGTGGATTAAAATGGATCCGCTGGCGTTGGTCGGCTTCGAATGGGAGCCACAGTTATTGTGCGGCTTGGAATAGAGACGCAGGCATTATATTGACTCGGAATGGAGCCGCCAGCGTAGTATTGGCTTGGAACAGGGCCGTTAGTGTAAACTCGGCGTGGGCGCTAGCTTGGGCTTGGCATGGCGTGAGCATTGGCATGAGCTTGGAATGGCGTGAGCGTTGGCGTGGGCTTGGCATTGCGTGAGCGTTGGAATGATCTTGGGCACTGGCTTGGTGTGGTGTGGGCACTGGAATGGCGCGACGCTGGCTTGGCGTGGCGCGGATTGTTGGCACCGTGGAGCTTGTTCTCGCGGGCCCAATTGCCTTTTTCCATACATAGCTCAAATAGGAAATCCTTTCCTTATTCAAATTCCAAAATTGTCACGCCTATAAAAGGGTTTGCTCTCCTTTTTATCTTGTATCTTTGTTCTCACGTCCTTGTGCTAGCGGTAGAGTGGTACCAATAAAGTGGGCAAGCATATTCCAGGTATGTATTCCAGCGTTTCTCTTTCAATCTTTTTTTTTGTACTGGTGCAAACCCTAGCCATAGGTGTATCTTCCATGAACTTGTAGAAATATTTCAAGCGTGAACACCGCATTAATGTTAGCCACCTCAATTATTACGCAAAATAAGCATGCACGGGCAGGTGACTGCCACCAATTTCGTTCCCACGGAAACCTACTTTTTAGGGTTTCCTCCTTTTCCTTGTGGTGACCGTGTGCATAGATTCCGCGGTGGGGGCGCGCTTTCTTGGCCAGGTGCGTACTTTCCGCTGCAAGGTACGACTTTGGCAAGGGGCGTGCTTTCCGAGGCAACGTAGGGTTTGCCAGCCCCCATTTCTTCGGTTACGAGCGTTATGACTTGCCATTTAAAACAGATTGGTTCGCGTCCAAAATGGATTCTCCGTTGTTGATAAATTAGTTTTCATGCACTTTGTAGTATCTTCTCTTCGTACCCCTTTTTTTGTTGTAGTTGAAAGCGTAAGTATCTTAAGAAGGTTTCGTTAGGATGTCGCCTGAGAAAATCCCTGCCGCGGCTTTGAAAAATATTGGCAGCTCTAGGCCAAACATGGATGATGAATTTTTCACAACGTCCACCACAGCTAGGAGAAATCATCCTAAGTTTGTGCCCGTCCTTCTGACCGGTTCAGAGGGTGAATGAGACACCCAGTCGGTTCGACCAGGTTGTGTAATACAATTTTTCCTTCATAGGAAAGAGTATTCTGCTTCTTCCATTAACTTCAGAATCTGTCAGAGTCCGTTGCGTTCTTTCGACAAGTGGATGCAATTCATGATAAGTCAGGACTGCGTAAAAGCAAATTTGATCAAAGCGTAAATCATTGGCGCTGTCACAGCTTCTGCGGCGCTTCAAATCAGGAAAGATATCCCGATCTTAGTTGCTTTCGTCTCTCGGTGGTGTCCATACACTTACACAACCATATGCAGGTAGGGTGAAATGACTGTCTCTTTGGAAAGTGTGGATGTCTTACTGAACCTTTCATAACAGGGAATCTTGATATCACCTTGTCTGAAGATGAAGAACAAATACACGCTGCTCTTGTTGGAAAGTCAAAAGGTTTCGTTTGAAAAGAAAACGAGACGAGGTGTTTCTACAGCTGGTGGGTGTCTCAATGGTTCCCAGATGAGTCAGAGCCGGATCAAAATAATAGTATGCTTCATGTCGCGACATTCTTGATTCTTTGGTTATCCAGGGATATTTTTGACGACGAATCTGGTAAGAAGGAAATAAGACAGAGTCTCATTAAATTTTCCATCAGATTAGCGAAAGGTGATGTTCTCGCCATTGGCGGCTTGTTTCTCGGTTCTTTGTATACACATTTGGATCATCTGGTTGCGGACATGCGTGCTTCAAACGGCTACATGAAAGTGGACTCGTACGTCCATGTTGCTTTTCTTCAAGCGTGGTTGTGGGATCATTTCGAAAAGTGCACTCCCAAACTGCTGGCTTTACTTCTCGAGTCTTGGGGTGGTTCTAGGATACTTCGCTGGGTGAACAGGCGCCCAACATCTGGCTCGAACCTGGTTGACTTCCTTGACAACTCCTACACAATCAACTTTCGTCCATGGGCTCCGATACACGGCTCCATAGTTCAAATAGACAATTTTTCCTCTGTTCCGAATACATCTTTTCTTTCTGAAAAGAATACGAGCATTGGCGAGGTTGTCTTCATGCGAAGTTGCACGCCTGGTTATGTACCGTCTTTCTTTCGAGGATCTTGTTAGGCACTCTCTTACAACATTGACAAGGCGGCTCGACATATGGGATTTGACCAAGGAGTCCCTCTCCCTCGTCAGTCGGTCGTTCTAGAAATTTTTTTGCCAGCTTCTCTTGATGTTAGTACTCTTGCGCCGGGTATAAGTCTTCTCTTCTTGATCTCGGCACGAAATCCGACAACAACTTCCAAGTATAACATATTCTGGCAGGACGAGTTCCTTGCCATTCATGGATTCGTGAATGACGTAGTGAAGAATACCCGTGGTAAGCCTTATGCTGCAACTTTAGCAAGACATCCATTGTTAAGGGATCCTTCCTCGCCCAAACGGAAGTCTCCTAACACGGCCAGTCCCCAAAAGAAGGAGTGAAGGTCGAAAGATCGCGCGGGTTGTTTTCGATCAGATTCAACGGCCCTTGTGACTTTCAATTCTTCCAACGTTCGGGTATGTATTATTTTTCTTTCCCACTCAGTCGGATTGCACAGTTCTTTCGTTACTGAAAATCTTTCCTTATTCCTTAACCAGAGCGTGAACGCCTTTGCCCAGCTTGCACGTAGTCAGAAAACGGTGGCTCTCGCAACAGAGGGTGATAATGCCCAGCCTCAGAGAACGGCGGCTCTCGCGGCAGAGGGTGACAATGCCGAGCCTTCTTGCGGTGAAGAAGAGCTCGAAAAGGAGGAAATCTCGGAATCTAGTGATGATGAAAATAGCTCTTCCAACAGCAGCGCTGAGTCTTCTTCAAGTCAGTCTGAAAGTGAATCAGTGAGTCTTCCATGCGTTCTTCTTCTTCCTTCCTTTTTTTTTTTTTTTTTTTTTGAAAAATGTCTAAACCACGATATCCCAGGGAGAACCCGCTCCTGAAGATGGCCCCGAGGCGGAAAACCGTGGAGATACAGCTTTGTCTCCAACCGTGGAAGCTGCGCCTGACGGCCAGGAAATGTAGGTCCATCAAGATGAAGATGTTGTTCCGTCTCAAGTAGCGGAGAGTGCTCCAGCGACCGCTGGCGCCATTGTAGTTAGGAATCCGTTGCCAGTTGCCGGTTCGGTTGTGGGTGTCGTTTTCCCTCCTCCATACATAGTTCCTTATCCAGATCATATGTTGATCGGCGGCTTCAGCGTGCCAGCCAAATACAAGACGTTATATACCAAGATATGGGAAAGGTATGGACACATCGCCACAACCAAAAAGGTTACTAGTCGGTTTGAGTTGGTCAAGCGTGTGGAGGAAGCTTTATCTTCGATTGATGACATGTGCAATGTGACTGTCCATACCGTTTCTGAGGACGTGGTCTCAAGCTGGAAGTTCCATCGTGATGTGTGCGTAGACCACGGGTTCAACGTTTCGTGGTTTGTTGAAGGTTTCTATGAGATCGAAAAGTTGCAGACCACGGCGGCTGAAGGCCCTTCCGCGGATGAGGTCGCACAGCAGGAGGCGAAAATCGAAAGGTTGTCCACGGAGCTGAATATGAAACGGGCGGCTCTAGAAAGCACGAAGAAGGATTTCTTCAAAAGAGCAAGCCATTACTAGATGGTTTTCCTTGAATGTACTCCTGTCTTTTGAACTTCTTTATTTAGGCTTCTTTTTTTTTGGAAGGAGAATAGAGGGCCTAATTTATGGTTTGGTTTTCTGAATTCTTGGGTTGATAGATAATTGTTACCTATGAGGGTTTTGGATTATTCTTTTGGAATGAATTGTTTTTTTTTTTAGAATAATGTTGTGGCATAAATATGGGATGAAACATGGGGATAGCATGGCTGTCGTTTTCTACTATCTATGTGAAAATCCTAGGTAGTACAACATGCAACTCCTCTGACGAAACTTGCTTTTTAGAGTCTCCCAACAAAATGGATCTCCCTGATGTAAATATGAGTCTTTGTGGGCGGCGGCGCCGTGACTGTGAAAAGTCCCCAATCATTCCTAAGTTCCCAGTCGTTGCAGAGTCGTCTGATAACGAGGCGTCGACTAGTCTGCTTCCATCATCTCGATATCTGGGTTGAAAAGATGGAATCGGAAATCGGGAATTGATATTGTGACCGATAGATTAATCTCCCACTGTGGTCGCCAATTGTTTGAGGGTGAAAACAGTTTCTGTTGATTTTGGTAATTTCGAGTGTGTGGGTGAGAAACGAGTCTAAACCCTGAACAATGTACTGCAAGGGAGTACTTTGATTCGAGATATCAATCTGTACAAATACGGCCTAAACCAAGAAATGGCCGTTCGAGACTTGCTTCGGTCACAAAGTGAAGGAGAAGGGTTGGTCTAGGGATGGAAGCGAAGAGAGTGTTGAGACCAGAATGGTTGATTCGGTAAGAGTAGTTGTTTGACGACTTGTATCAGAAAGTGGAAAGCTAATAGATGGAAAAGCTAACAAGTGATTTCTGAGTGTTTTATTCTCCTGACCAAAACTTGACCTTTGGTGGAAATAGGTGAGACCTATTTATACAAGTCGCAACAAAAACGTACCCTGGTATCTTAAGAAGTGGAAACGGTTGAGTAAATGGAAGAAAGCGGTAACGGGTAATGCCTGGATTTGATGTTTCCATAATGAAGGAAACGTTTCACCATTAATTCCTGTATTTACTAACCGCCTCACTCTTATGACACTTTCTTGTAACGGGCGTAGTGTACGCCGCACGCTGTAAACCGCCAGACCAATACCCCGATGAGCATCCCCCAGTTTGTGACATGTTTTGATGTCTCGAGTGTTTTCGTGGAAAACGTGTAACATGTTGCTATTTTTTGGCAAGTTAATATTGAGAGTCTTGTCGGTTCGGTGGTGACTTTCGACGGCCGAGATTTCGCATCTTGAGAGGAAGGTTAGTCGTTGATTGTGGTTACCTTCCGTTGGTAGCCAGTGGCGTGGCCACGGTGCTGGCATGGCTTGCGCATGCTCTTTCCGTGGCTAATTAGGGTTTGGTCCCATGACCAAAGAATTGGCATAGCTAAGTATGTGTCGTGGCCAAAGAGTTGGCAGCGTAGCCAAAGGTTGACACAAGTCGTTTGGTGGAAAGTTTGTACGGATAAGATCTGCATCTCAGGAGGAAGGATATCCGTTGATTGTTGAAACCTTCCGTTTGGAAGCTAGTGGCAGGGAGGCATGGCCGGCATGGCTTTGGCGTGGCCAAATTAGGGTTTTGGCACCGTGGCCAAGAGTTGGCACCGTAGCCAAGAGATTTCCACAAGTCGTTTGGTGGAAAGTTTGTACGGCTGAGATCTGCATCTCAGAGGGAAGGGTGGCCGTTGATTGTTGCAACCCTTCGTTTTAGAAGCCAGCGGCTTTGGCATGGTTTAGGCGCGTCCAAGCTAGGATTTTGGCATAGTTTTAGGCGCGGCCAAAATTAGGGTTTTGGCATAGTTCAGGAGCGGACAAAATTAGGGCTTGGCATTGGGCCAAAAGTTGCCACGCTTTTGGTGGCGAACTTGGACGATCGAGAACTGCATCTCAGAGGGAAGGGTGGCCGTTGATTGTTGCAACCCTTCGTTTTGGCAGCCAGCGGCATGGAGGCATGGCCGACATGGCTTTGGTGTGGCCAAGCTAGGATTTTGGCATAGTTTTAGGCGCGGCCAAAATTAGGGCTTGGCATTGGGCCAAAAGTTTCCATGCGTTTGGTGGAAAAAAATGATTTGCATCTTAAAAAGAAGGGTAGCCGTTGATTGTTGCAACCCTTCGTTTTGGCAGCCAGCGACATGGAGGCATGGCCGACATGGCTTTGGCATGGTTTAGGCGCGACCAAGCTAGGATAGTTTTAGGCGCGACCAAAATTAGGGTTTTCGCATAGTTCAGGCGAGGCCAAAATTAAGGCTTGGAATTTGGCCAAAAGTTGCCACGCGTTTGGTGGCGAACTTGGACGGCTGAGATTTGCATCTCAGAGGGAAGGATGGCCGTTGATTGTTGCAACCCCTCGTTTGGCATCCAGCGACATGCAGTCATGGCCGGCATGGCTTTGATGCGGAGATGTGGCTGGAATGGCATGCCATTGGCACGGTGGTGCGGCTGGCATGGCTGGCATGCCTTTGACGCGGAGATGTGGCTGACATGGCATGCCATTGGCACGGTGGTGCGACTGGCATGGTGGGCATGCCTTTGGCGCTGAGATGTGGCTGGCAAGGCATGCTATTGGCACGTTTGGCTAGCATGCGTGGCTGTCATGTGTAGAGATGACGCCAGTCAGTACCGAGGGCTCTGCGGTGGAGCATGGCATATACATAAAAAAGGTACCTCGGTAATTTTACGCAGACATGTTGAATAGTTCAATAAATGTGCTAGTGGCGACATTATTACTCAAGTATGACGCTGTTTGACTAAGGTTTTACGATTTTAACCCTAACACATAGATACCACAAATTTTGTTAACGAGGAAACCGAAAATGCAGATAAACCCCGGGACCTAGTCCAGATTTGAACACCATACTGTATTAAGCCGCTACACAAACTAGCCTACTCCAAGTTAACTTCGGATTGGAATGTAGTTGATCCCTAACCAATCTCACACTGATCAAGGTACATTCACGTTCCCACGCCTCTGAATCCCAGCAGTACTCTGCGCACTTGATTCCCTTAGCTAATCTCACCCACAACTAACAGTTGCTACGACCCAAAGTCGAAGACTTGATAAACCAATCTATCTCACACGGAAAGTATATTGAATAGGTAAATCTGTCTCCCACAGAAATACCTAAGAGTTTTGTTCCGTCTTTTGATAAATCAAGGTGAACATGAACCGATTGATATACTGGTCTTATATTCCCGAAGAACCGCCTAGTAATATCAATCACCTCATAATAATCTTAATCGTATGGTAGTGAACAAGATATTGTGGAATCAAAAACGATGAGACGAACATTTTTGTGATTACTTTTTGTCTTGCCTATCGGAGATTAAATCTCGAGCAAATCTTAGAAAAGATAGTACTCAATACAATAGAAAATAGCAAGATCATAATACGCAACTACAGAAAAATAGTTGGGTCTGGCTTCACAATCCCAATGAAGTCTTCAAGTCTTTAACCTACAGGGTTTTGGAAAAACCTAAAGTTAAAGGAAAATCGACTCTAGTCGCAACTAGTATCACACAGGAGGTGTGGGTATTGGGTTTACCAGTTGCTAGAGTTCTCCCTTATATAGTCTTCAAATCAGGGTTTGCAATCAATGCTACCTTGGTAACAAAGCATTCAATATTCACCATTAGATGAAAACCTGATTAGACTCAAGCTAATATCTTTCAACTGTTAGATCGAACTTAGCTTGTTACACACAAATGAAAAGTGACTTCATTTAGATATGAGTAACAGTACCTAAACGTGTGCACCTTCTTGGCTCATTAATAGTTAACCGAAGTTAGCCATATGAACACTTTCATATCAACCTTATTCATCTTAACCATAACTAGTTAAAATGACTCAAATGAAACTAGTTCTAGAGTTGTTCAATTGTTTATATTCTCATAGAAGTATACAAGACACAATTGAAGAAAAATCGATTTTGATTCACTTGAATCAATTCATGAACATTATATCCAATGTTTGCAAAAGATTGCATTCCGTAATATATAAATGTATTAGTTCATGAACAAACCGATTTTTGAACATAACCTACTCAAGTAAGAACGGGTACGCATACCTAAGTGGCCGGACTAAGTTTGGGTTCACCAATATGCGAACGGGTACGCATACCTCCAAACTTAGTTGAATTTCCGGACATGAACTTTATGCCAGTATGCATACGGGTATGCATACTAAGTTCTCGGACTTTCATTAACCAACCAATACGCGTACGGGTATGCATACTTTGGTTCCCGGACTTGGAATAACATGTAACAATTTAGCATACAAGTACGCATACTGTGCTATATCCAATCATAGTTAATTGTTCTAAACTTCCATTTCAATCATTGAAACATTCTTAGAAGACGACAATAGTTGGCTCACACAAATTATTACCTTCAAAGCAATTTTGAAGTGATCGAATTATCAATACGAAACATTCCGAGTCTACATCAAATGACTTAAATCATGTAAGATGTTACCCGGCGATTTTCACATGATCATCTTTTGACTTTCGTCAAGAATATAAGATGAACTTGGTTAAAGCGAAAGCTTACCAACACATATTTTGAGAAATATGTAAGCGAGTTAAACTCAGATCGAAATATCAAATGTGTATAATATAAGTCTATATAGCTATACGACTTTTGTCTCAAATAGGAGAGAGAGTAGATATATTTTTGAGTGATAGATGAGTTCAAGTCTTCACATACCTTTTGTTGATTAAGTTCCACAAGCTCCCCTTAGTAGTTCTTCGTCTTTAATCGATGAACGCCGTGAAGTCTAATGCTCAACTACCTTACTATCATAATCTGAGACTTAGCTATAAGTAGACTAGAAATCAAGACTTATAGTTTTGGAAACTAAACTTGACAAACAATCTTGAGATAGCAACGATTGCGAGTTTGACCGAGCAGTGCTATAACACCTCACGGACACAACCTTCACTTGGTACGATAATCTGAATCCAGAAAGCATAGACTCTTGGGTATCCATGTCTACCCTTTTCTTTAGGAAATTTTACTCATCTAAAAGGAAAGCCACGACGATAGACTTGAGCAAGTCCAACCAAAGGGTAGGAGAGGAAATAGAGAAATACATTACCCAGTTTCGACATTTTTGCGCTTGATTATCATGGGGACAATAAGAAGGAAGCTTTGGTTGAAATTTTCATTCGAGGAATGACACCCGCGTTTAAAAGAAACCTGGTCAACTTCTGGTTCCGGATCTTCGTTAAATTGGAAGAGGCTATGACAGAACTGCTGACTGTATCGATGATTCAAGTATGAACCACGCTTGGCACTGCACGGTCAACACGGCATCGGCGCAACCCCGTAACACGCGTGAAAACAACATCCAAGCGAATTGGAGAGCACCTCCTCCCCAACAATACAATGAAGGAAGGGAAGGAGGAAATTGAGCTACGTTTGATAAAAGCAAACTACCACTTATACCATTAAGTCGAGAATAGGTCGGCGGGTTTCTCGAACAATGGATAGAAAACAAGGAGATCGAATACCACCAACATTGGTAGATTTCAACAAAACGAACAAGAACGACGCTAGATATTGTCACTATTATCGATAATTGGGTCATCCAACGGAAGAATGTTTTACAATCAGAAGCATCTTCATCCGAAAACGCGTAGCATGGGAGATCAAAATAGTCGATCAAACAATCAATCACGACCCCCTACCTCGACACTAGCTAAGACATTTGTTATAAAGTAGCAATCATAGAAAGCTAAGGATTGCCCAACGTTAACGGGTTGTTCCGCGCATTCACTACAAACCACCCTGCTTCTAGGCGGCTACACTCACAAAATTTTATAAACTATTGTCCTGCTTGACAAGTCACTTTAAGCCAATGATCGAATTTTAGATAGTGGTAAATAAGGTTATCGTTCACTCAGACTTGATGAGATTGATTTCAGGTTTAATAAATGAAAATAAAAAAATAAAAAAATATATATACAAAATAGTAGCAGGATGGATAGATACCGGGACTCGGGATTTCACTGTCTTTCATATACATGGGTTTTATAAATTAATCCTTGACATTTATAGCTCCAAACACAAGAAATATTAACTCTATTATTTTCCAAAGTAGATTTCGTAAAATATTAATTGTAGGTTGTAAGCATGGCGCATCAAAATTACCTAGAACTGAGCATGCGTCATCAAACAAAGTGACAAGTAATTAATAGAAATCATAATTCATTTAAAAATCAGTGCAAATAGTAATTAAGAAATTAATTAAATTTACCACATGATGAAATTCAGCTTCGTCCGTTGTCCCAGAGATGGGTTCTAGCTCCGCATGGTGAAAACGCACTCAAAAGAATTTTTCATTGCTCAAAAAGGTGTTTGCAAGGAGAAAAGCTATAAAGCAGTGTGCTTGTAACAATTATAATTGTTACAGAACCCACTGTTACAGATAAACACTAACAGACTGTTGCGAATTCGAAATAATTGTTACACAAATTGTTACAAAGGGATGGAATTTGAAAGTATAGGCAACGGTTTCTGCGACTGTCTGTATATGTTGTTTTGTGTTCTTCCTCTTCTTCTTCAATGGCAGAGTAGAGACAAGCTCTGCAACTCCTGATTCTATGCTCTATTCGAACCCCTAACACTCCATGCCCTCCGTTGCTCCTCAACTGCTTTTATATACACCACAGGACTAAGAATCTGTCGTAGTTAAAACCCAAAATCCCCCGTAATGAATCAAGTATATTCAGTTTTATTACCATGCAGATACGGCAAATATCTTTCCCTGTTTCTATTCTTCGCGCGCCTGTTGCTGTCAACGCTCTCCCAACTCATTGAGAAAACGTTCCAGATCATGCCTAACTCGTTGAGTACGCAGATTTTCCAAAACCAACCCAACAGAACTCCGTGTACTGCTCCAACCACTGTTTCATCAGATGTCCACGATGCAGCCCAAGTTTTTCGAAATAAACGACTGTACCAACCCTGTTTTGTAGAAACAAACGGGTTCCAATCCAAATCCGAGATTTAATCTCTCTCAAAACTCCCCATAATCCTTCACAGAAATCTCGAGTTTTTGGGACTTCCCTGTTTTCTTTGAATCCGAGTATTGAGCCCAACTGGATTGAACCCAACCCCCATATTACTCCTGTTCTGTCAAATAGAGTAAACCCAAAGAGTTTCAGCAATTGAATCTCCTGAAAACACGTTCAATTCTCCAGCCCTAATTTCTGCAGAAGAAAGAAGTTTTCCCGCCAAAAACAGAATTTGAAATGAAGAAGAAGGTCACCCTTTATCCAGAGTGTTTGGGTGCCGATAGTAATTAGTGTACCCCTTATCAAATGAGGGTAACCCTTATCCAAAATTGGGAGTCCGAATAATACGTGTCCTCCGGGTGCCAAAATCAACTTTTCGAGCCAAATTTTCCAAAAATGTTTATTTCCCAAAAATGCCTACAAACACATAAAATACCAAAATTAGTACAAAATCGAGTGCCAACAATATATAGTATTGAGATCAAATTAGACACAAAAATGTGTCTATCAAATACCCCCAAACTTATTATTTGCTAGTCCTCGAGCAAAACTAATCTAGAAAATTAAATCCAAACTCACTAGGTGGCCCTAGTGACCGAGTTATAATCTCGGGAGGGTTTACCAGAGGTGTACCCACAAAACCTTTTACTCCAAACCCTAACTATCTAAGCAGAACCTTGGAAGGCACTAAAGAATCTCCTTAGTTGGTATACTCTCATTGACTACAGGAGGAAGTACCCTGATGCGAAATTCGAATTAATTTACACGAGTTTGCACTCAAGCATACTAAAATTCATATATAAGTGACAAAGCTCTACTCAAATAGTTTCTGGACATCATATCCGGAGTCAACCAATCACATAGAAAGATTAAGAAGATGGATGTAGAGAAAAACGTAGATGGTTTTGATGTTGACTAAGGTGAACGGTGTTTCCCATATCTGTCTGAAGGCCACTACTAGGATGAACCTATCCTAATGGACTGAGATACCAGTTTGACTAATATCAACACAGCTGGCATATACAAGGGGACCAACGAGTGATAATCCTAACTCTAGGTCAACACAACTGGCATATACAAGGGCACCAGTGGTCGACTTTATTGATTTTATTCAGGTTGGTCTGATGGTCTGGTCTCAATTTTTTTTTTTTTTTGCATCTATTTCACCCTAGCAATGGTAACAACTTGAATCGTTTGCCCCACCAAATCACTTAGAAACATATTTAAAAGAAAAGAAAATAAAAACAGAAGTGAAAAGGATTCAACGAGATATGGCGAAACTACCATGTTATTTTTCTAACACCTGAGTTCCGCGCTTTTATGAATAGACTCTATTTAGATGTTTCCATCCAACTTAGATTGGTTCCTCAACTCCTACAACCAAGATGCTTCCATCCACTTAGATTGGTTAGTGTCATCCTTAATAAACATAAATTTCTAGGATTTGGAGTTTATTTACTGCAACTAAAAAGTTTCTCACATACCCCCAAACTTAAATCTAACGTTGTCCTCAATGTTCTAAAGATAAAATTAAAAGCAAAAGAGTTATGGAAAGATATTATCGTGTTACATGAGCATGGGTTACCTCCCAAGAAGTGCTAAGTTTAAAGTCTTCATCCAGACATCGGAAGGAATTAGTCACCTCATAGAATCATAAAGAAGTAACCTGACAACTGCGGGTCATCTGAATAAAAAAGTGTTACCCAAAGGAAATTACAACATACCATGAAGATACCGAACATACCCTTATCTAATTTTTTAATTAAGACAACTATATCTAGCTGTGGTTCAGGTTCAGGTTCTATAACAGGGTCTAGATAAAATGTTTTCAAGTGACGAATTTCCTCAAAGGTAAGATCCTGAAGGTCAGGTTGAAGAGTTTGGAAATACTTAACTAAGAGCTTAGAAGCACATAACAACAACCTGAATAATCGGGAATCCTCTAAGTGAATCAGATTTGACTCACACAGTTGACCACAATGAAAGTGGTGGTCTTCCTTAAACAAATGTGTCGACCCTAATATCCTAAAATAATTAGGTTTAGTCTCAAAACTTAATAACCGACACATCTGAAACTCATATGTTCCCACAATTGGAAGGAAGGTTTTTGGTGGGAAAACAAAGTCAATTTGGGTATTATCGCCTGGGTAAACCACATCAACCAGAGGATGGGTTTCTAACAACTTCTTCATGGACATTATTAGGTTCAGGAAAAAGTGTATGAAGATAATCTTGTAAGATGGTTGAGGCACAAATTTCAAGTCCCAAGTGAGGGATCTTTGTAAGATCTAAAGGTATGGCACAAGGAGAATGATAATCACCTCCAAACTTAGATTTTTGGGTATCTCTAGATAGACTAGCTACAATTTCCTTAATTTCTAGATCGTTGGAATACTGAAAATAGTCAAATGCTTCTTCTAGTTTATATTCAAGTGACGCATCCTCACTCATATTTAATAGCTCTACGAGTTCATTTTCTTCGTCTAAGACCATTGTTTCTAAATCGCTAGACTCTAAAACGGAATTCTCAGAATAAACTCGTTCCTCTATACAATTATCGACTTCGTAATCAAAAGGAAATACTACATCATCTAAAGAAGTGGTATCTCTAATCAAATCCTCGTCCTTTTGAATAGGTGAATAATCATTAAAATTATCGGGATTTGAACCAGAAATAACACCATCATCATAAAGTTCATTTGGAGTAACAAATTCCTGATCACTATGCCTGCATATTTCAAATTCTTCATCAACACTATCCACATCATAATAACATGAAAATGGTTGAACCTCATCTAAAGTAGTGTTACCAATTCTAACCTCGTCATCTTGATAAAAATTATCCTTATTTTCACGGGTGATATAGGAAAGAATGTATTGGCAATCAAGAGTAATTCGAGCAGTTTTTTCTTACGTCTCTAATTCAAGCCTATGTGTTGACTCAGCAAACTCACATGTTGACTCAGTTAACTTACATGTTGACTCAGCTAACTTCCTGAGATTATCTTCTAAAGAAGTTTCACTCATTTTTACCGTTCTTTCGTCCATAACTAAGTCATTTATGTCCGCTAACTTATGTGTCGACTCAAGCAACTTACGCGTTGACTCAAGTATCTTACGTGCTTCATCTAGAGGAGAGGAATTATAAGAATCTTGCTCGTATTACCGGTGGGCATGTTGATAGTAATTGGGCTCACCATGATATGACCCATAACCTTCAAAAGTTTCTCGTTCCCAACCACTATTCACACTATGGTCATAAAAATAATAATGTTCATGTTGCTCAGTCGAATAATCATTGTATTGTCTATACCAGTTCGACATCCTAACTGCAAGGGAATTCTAAACAAGCCTGACTCGACCACAACAAGCCTATTTTATCTAGCAAACAAAAAGCATGATGGCTTCACTTAGATAGTTTCTAGACCAGCTTCTATTCTTTCGAAAAGGAATTCGTTACAATCTGAGCAAACCTTTCTGGAATCAATCCGAGTTAAAGTAAGTTGAATAGAGACGAGGGAAGCTTAGTGGAGCTTTGATACCCAAGGACTCACCGGCATTACAAGGCGGCACATTCAATTTACAGAAACCATCATGAACTTCTAAGTATGCTCAATAGAGCAACCAATAGTTTTCGAACGACTTTCCTAATAAGCTCGTTACCCTATCAGTCTCGTTCTAATCCAAATTTTAAGGCTTAGATTCGCGTAGGTTACGTGTTCCTAAGGCGGAAAATAAGGAAACGGTGATGAAATCCGAGTCCTTATCTTGATTTGGCCATGCCTTGCCCTTTACTAGAAAATTAAATCCGATTTCAGGTCCTCAACATATATGCATACGAAATCATCCAGTAAAACCGCTGACAGGGGATTCACGGGTGTTTAAAATTCTTACCTCTCGTTCCATACGGGGGATGAACCGTTGAAGTCGACTCGGGCCACTGACTCCTATGTCAGTGTACGAACCCGAGGGGCCGAGACAGTATCGTAACTGTCGCCCTTCCCTGTGCAGTTTATATTTAAATTAACCCTTCTTTAGGGTTTTAAAAATAAAATAAAGTCCAATTTCCAAAAATAAAAGATTACAAAAATAAAACCCTATTTACAATTTCTAAAAATAAAATAAAATAAAATATCTATACACAAAAAACTTCTTCTTCACTCCATTTGGATTCCTCTTTTCTTTCCTTCTTTGGCTTCGCTTTTGTTTTCAACACTTTCTCCTTTTTTCTTTAGCTCAGATCCAAATTTGAAAACAAACAAGAAATACCAAAAGGCGTAAAAAAGAACAAAAATAATAAAAATAAAAATAAAACCTAAAAACAAATCTTTACACAAGTCCGCGTCGGCGGCGCCAAAAATTGATCGAATTTTAGATAGCGGTAAATAAGGTTGTCGTTCACTCAGACTTGATGAGATTGATTTCAGGTTTAATAAATGAAAATAAATAAAAATAAGAAAATATATACACAAAATAGTAGCAGGATGGATAGATACTGGGACTCGGAATTTCACTGTCTTTCATATACATGGGTTTTAGAAATTAATCCTTGACAGTTATGGCTCCAAACACAAGAAATATTAACTTTATTCTTTTCCAACGTAGATTTCGTAAAACATTAATTGTAGGTTGTAAGCATGGCGCATCAAAATTACCTAGAACTAAGCGTGCGTCATCAAACAAAGTGACAATTAATTAACAGAAATCATAATTCTTTTAAAAATCAGTGAAGATAATAATTAAGGAATTAATTAAATTTACCACGTGATGAAATTCATCTTCGTCCGTCGTCCCAGAGATGGGTTCTAGCTCCGCATGGTGAAAACACACTCAAAATAATTTTTCATTGCTCAAAAAGGTGTTTGTAAGGAGAAAAGCTATAAAGCAGTGTGCTTGTAACAGTTATAATTGTTACAGAACCCACTGTTACAGAGAAACACTAACAGACTGTTGCGAATTCGAAATAATTGTTACAGAAATTGTTACAAAGGGATGGAATTTGAAAGTATAGGCAACTGTTTCTGTGACTGTCTATATATGATGTTCTGTCTTCTTCCTCTTCTTCTTCAATGGCAGAGCAGAGACAAGCTCTGCAACTCCTGATTCTATGCTCTATTCGAACCCCTAACACTCCATGCCCTCTGTTGCTTCTCAACTGCCTTTATATACACCACAGGACTAAGAATCTCTCGTAATTAAACCCCAAAATCTCCCGTAATCAATCAAGTATATTCAGTTTTATTACCATGCATATACGGAAAATATATTTCCCTGTTTCTCTTCTTCGCGCGCATGTTGCTGTCAATGCTCTCCCAACTCATTGAGAACACGTTCCAGATCACGCCTAACTCGCTGAGTACGCAGATTTTCCAAAACCAACCTAACAGAACTCCGTGTATTGCTCCAACCACTGTTTCATCAGATGTCCACGATGCAGCCCAAGTTTGTCGAAACAAACGACTATACCAACCCTGTTTTGTAGAAACAAACTGGTTCCAATCCAAATCCGAGATTTAATCTCTCTCAAAACTCCCCATAATCCTTCACAAAAATCTCGGGTTTTTGTGACTTCCATGTTTTCTTTGAATCCGAGTATTGAGCCCAACTTGATTGAATCCAACACCCATATAACTCTTGTTCTGTCAAATAGAGTAAACCCAAAGAGTTTCAGCAATTGAATCTCCTGAAAAAACGTTCAATTCTCCAGCCCTAATTTATGTAGAAGAAAGAAGTTTTCCCGCCAAAAACAGAATTTGAAATGAAGAAGAAGGTCACCCCCTATCCAGAGTGCTTGGGTGCCGATAGTAATTAGTGTACCCCTTATCAAATGAGGTGCCCATTATCCAAAATTGGCAGTCCGAATAACACGTATCCTCCGGGTTCCAAAATCAACTTTTCGAGCCGAATTTTCCAAAAATGTTTATTTCCCAAAAATGCCTACAAACACATAAAATACCAAAATTAGTACAAAATCGAGTGCCAACGATATATAGTATTGAGATCAAATTAGACACAAAAATGTGTCTATCAGCCAACGATAACATAGTGCGTACCTCAGCATATGGGTGAATTAATAGGCCTTTCAAACTTTAAAAACAATAAGAACCGAGCAGAACAAACTATAAATATACGAGTGTTTGAGGGTAAAAACGGTTTCTGCTGTTTTCGGTAATTTCGTGTGTGTGGATGAGAAACGAGTTTAGACCCTAAACAATGTACTGCACGGGAGTACTTTTTGATTCGAGAGGTCCATATGTACAAATCTGGCCTAAACCAAGAAATGGTCGTTCCAGGATTGGTTCGGTCACAAAGTGAAGGAGAAGGGTTGGTCTTAGGGAGGGAAGCGAAGAAAGTGTAGAGACCAGAATAGTTGATTCTGGAGGTGTGGTTGTTTACGACTTGTATCAGAAAGTAGAACTGGTTAGCTGAATGAAAAAGCTATCAGGTGGTTTCTGGATACTGTATTGCTCTCCTACCGAAAACTTGTTGTTTGGTGGAATTAGGCGAAACCTATTTATACAAGTCGTAGTAAAACGTACCCTGGTCTCATAGGAAGTGGAAACGATTTAGTGGTGGAAGAGTGGAGTAACGTGTAATGTCAAAATTTATGCTTCCATGATGAAGGAAACGTTTACACCATTACTTCTTGTAATTACTAACCGCCCTTCTTCATGACACTTTCTTGTAACGGGCGTATTGCACGCCACACGCCACACACTGTAAACCGCCAGACCAATACCCTGATGAGTATCCCCCAGTTTGTGACATGTTTGATGTCTCGAGTGTTTACGTGGAAAACATGTAGCACTTTGCTACGTGTGAAAAGTTAAAATCAATAGTCTTTCTGCAGAAAAATAGCATGTGATGCTATTAGGCTTGTCTTGGCTGATCGCCTGAAACTTGACACAAGCCTGCCGGCTCGGTGGCGAACTTTGATGATTGAGATTGCATCTCATGATGAAGGGTAGTCGTTGATTATGGCTACCTTATGTTGGTGCCTGGTAATGGCGCAATGGCACCCTTGGTGCATGCCAGTGGCATTGCATCATGGCTGGCATGGCTCGTGCATGTCAGTGGCACGGTGGTGCAAGTGGCGCCTGGTATAGCCATGGCCACTAGATTTAGGCGGAGGGTCGCCCAAAAGTTGCCACAAGTCTGTCGGTTCGGTGACAAACTTGGATGGATGAGATCACATCTCATGAGGAAGGGTAGCCGTTGATCATGGATACCTTCTATTGGCGCCTTTAGTGTATGCCAGTGGCATTGCGACATGGCTGGCATAGTTCGTGCATGCCAGTAACACGATGAAATGGCTGGTATAGTTTGTGCATGCCAGCGGCATGATGGTGTAAGTGGCGCCTGGCGTAGCCATGGCCACGGGATTTAGGCGGCTGGTCGCCTAAAAGTTTCCACAGTCTGTTATTTTAATGGAAAACTTGGATGGATGAGATTGCATCCCATGGGGAAGAGTAGTCGTTGATTGTGGCTACCTTCCGTTGGCGCCTGACAATGGCATAGTGGCATGCTAGTGGTGTCGCGGCATGGCTGGCATAGTTTGTGCATGCCAGCGGCGCGATGGTGCAAGTGGCGCCCGGCGTAGCCGTGGCCGCTGGATTTTTGGCACGTTGGTGTGCCAACATTAGTTTTAATGGCCACATTGATTCCCATGTTCTGTGGAGCATTGTTTGGCTCGGCTGGCGCAACAACTTTGCCTAAATTAGGGTTTGGCATGTCGAAACCCTAATTAGCGTATACATTTAGTATACAGTAGGTGGCACGTTTGGCATGTGCACTTGGCATGCTTTTGGCATTTTTGGCATGCCGTTTGGCATGTGCTCCTGTGTTGATGGTGGATTTTCAACAAAGGTCAAAATCTTAAAATCATGATGCATGTTTTTGAGACGGCTTGCATGCATGCAAAGATTCATATTTTGCGAAGCCATGATGAACATATATGTCCAAAGGCCTCCACTAGCTGAGCATTCGATCCCTGACATTTCATCGTGCCCTCTATGTAGAATAACATAATTGGGCGGTTCTCCGTAGATTGAGAGCTTAACGCCTTCAGGACGCCGGTGACACACACTGTTCCTTGACTACATGAGAGAGACCCCCCTCCATATAGAAGAATGATTGGGCGGTTCTCCGTAGATTGAGAGTACTAACGCCTTCAGGACGTCGATGACACTCACTGTTCGCTGACTATGTGGAGAGACCGTGTATAGACTCAGGCGGTGCTCCGTAGATTGAGAGAATTTAACGCCTTCAGGTCGTAAGCAACACCCATGACTCCCTAACTATCCACCATTCAGGATGGATGTGACGCTTTAACTGGCTAATATCCTTTCTGCAATAGATTAATTCTGCCGTGACATTCACCACTGAATTCCCAGAATGATCTATTTTTTGTTCCTATTCCATGGTCGAATCCACGGCCTGATCCCATGGAATGGAAATAAACAACTATCTTTTGCTCCGATTTCATGATCGAATCCGCGGCTTGATCTCATAGAATGGCAATAAACAACTATATTATCTCGTTACTCCGATTTCATGATCGAATCCACGGCTGATCTCATGGAATGGTAATAGGTAATTTTATTATTCTGAATTCATGGTCGAATCCACTATCGATCCTATGAATTGATCATAAAACAACTACTCATTTTATTATTCGGTTTCATGAATTATTCTCCACTGAATTTCACAAACTAATAAGAAATACTCAACAACCGGGCATCTGGACCATCACTGAGTAAGCCCCATAAAATGGTGCAAGTGAACTAGACAATGATGCACGACTGAGCACCCGGATGCACAAACGAGCATTCAAAAATATGGACAGATGAGGAATCCTACGTAAAACAGGAGAAAACAATAAATAATGAGAGGCGCCATGAGTCGGGCCCACCTGCTGGCTGGCCGTGGCCGGTCCCATGCCTCTTCCATTATTTTTCCCTAATTTTATATTTTCATGAACTCATGAAAACTCCTTGATTTTAGCAACTTTCCTTGTTTGAGCAAAACTCATGAATTCTCCGTAACTTCACGGATTCATGAAGAATAATATTATAAAATAGGGAAAGGTGTGCGGGACTGGGCAACCTAGCCGTCCGGCCATGACCAATCCGTGGCCGGTCCCACACCTTACAATCCCTAGCCTTTTATAATTGTTACTTCCCAATTTCATGAAACTCATCCGTTTCAACAAAACTCATGGATTCTCCATAACATCACGGTTCCATGAAAAATAATAATATAAAATTAGGAAAAGTGTTGTGGGACCGGGCAACATATCCGGCCATGCCCTATCCGTGGCCGGTCCCACCTTGCAATCCCTAGTCTTTTATAATTATTATTTTCCTCAATTCATGAAACTCCTTGATTTGAGCAAAAATCATGATTTCGTCATAATTTCTCAAATTTTGTTCGAATCATGAAAAACCAAAAGCCAAGATGGTCACACGACCGGCTAGCCTCTCACGGCAATTTTAAATTTCAAAATACTCTTATTTTAATATTTACAAAATATTGATCAATTGAGCATACATGCTCATTCCAACAAAAATCAAGAATTTCAGTCAAGATGAAACTCTTCTGAAAATTCACAATGTTGCTCGAACGCACATCAGAAAATACTGAAACTCTTAGTACAGAAACACGGACACCATGGTAACATGTGCATGCCTTATTGACCGACCAGGGTCGTCCCTAGGGCTTGCACAAAGCCGGTCCCACACGTTTTCATAATTCTGACCTAATTTGCTCAATCGCTCACACTGGGCCCAAATTATCTCCAACCAACCTAGGGATTACTCAAACGACCAACAGATGGTCCAGTGACCACCAAGATCCAGTCTCATGCTCTCTTGGTTGGTCCCCCATTTTTCATACTTAGGTTTTATCACCTAATGTTGAATCCAGCAATATTTCAATAAATGATGAAACCGGCATTTAATCAACATTCTTTCACCAATCCTCCAACTGAGGATCCTGGTGCATGCTCACAAGAGCACTGGGAACCACATGGATGCCCATCATCCCATGTGGCTGGTCCCTCTATAACTCATGACGTATTTCAGCGATTCATCAATTAACAGATAATTTATCTGAAATTAGGGTTTCGAATAAATGTTCCATGAATCATCATTCTGAGCAAGATTCAAACACTAATGAATTTATGTTGATTCAGCAACCAACATCTGAATTAATCATTTGTAATCTACCAATATTTTAATATTTTATTGGGTCACGTCACCAATAAATAATTCTTTCATAATATGATGCAGATACTTGCATCTGTTTTTGGGGGTTGATTGAAAAAAGGCGAGGGTACCCAAATATACCTCAAGCTAAAACTTTTCCTACCTATAAGTCTTTTCTCCTAAAGTGATTGTCTATGAACTAAGTCGAGACAATGCAACTAATCGGTTCACATTTCATGTGATCGTCTATGGATACGACATCGAGACAATACAACAACGAAGTATGTTTACTTGATAAAAAGGTTCGGACTTAACCAAACACAATAGGATTGCTTATCAAGTAAATATGAATTAACGTTTGTGTAATTTACTTTAATTATAATATAATAATTATAATGCGGAAATATAAAGTAAATGACACAGCAAGATTTTGTTAACGAGGAAACCGCAAATGCAGAAAAACCCCGGGACCTTGTCAAGAATTGAATACTCTCAGGATTAAGCCGCTACACAAAATTAAACCAACTTCGTATAGTTGAGACCAAGCAACTAAACCTATAGTTCACCTAGTTCCGTCTGTATTCCCACTCCTCTAACTAATGAATAAGTCACGTACTTGGAACAATTCCTTTGGTTCGTATTCCAAACAGTAAAGGAACAACAAATCTGTTTGGTATCAACTCTATTCAACCAAGTGATGTGAGTCGGACAAAGGCTCTTCTGTTTATCTTAACATAAACTCCTTCGTCGGGTTCTTAGATCTATCTTATATTCAATCACCAAAGGTAATTGTTAATATTTGCAATCAATACTTTTAATCACAAAGAATTGTATTGATGCCGATCTACACAACTAATCAATCCAATCTACCACAAGGATAAACCGATTATAGTTGGATCATCTTATACCGAAACAAGTATTGTGCACACCAAAGATTATGAACACCAAATCAGAAATCTTCAATATCTTCTTTGTCTTCAAATCTTCTTAGATCTTCAATAAACACCTGCACACAACATCAATCACGCACAGAACGGAGTCTTTTAACAATGGATTGTCACAAGATCGTCTTTAGCACCAACAACAGTCTTAAGATCCTTGTCGAAACTTCGATCTAGTTTGAGTGAATCTTATATCAGAAGAGAACATTATCAAGCATAAACAAACTAGGTGCAATCAAATTTCAACCATCGTTAGTCAATCAAATCAACCGAAAACACAAGATAAACCCAATTATCTAGTTTCCCACCAACGGTACTCGTAGAGCTTCTCAATCCCAAAGAATACTTTAAATTGAGCGGCCGTAAGAGATTTCGCCTAATTAGGTTACTTTCCTCTCCGAATAGGCGACTACAACAGTAACAACATAGCCGAGGAAGTTTGCTGTCACGAAGGATCAGTTTGCTAGAAATGCAAACTTCAAGTATTTATAGACAAGGAAGTTTGGACACCAAGGAATTTCCAAAACCGTAAATATTCTCAAAGATATTCAATATATTCCAAATTCGGTTTCCATAATTCCTGGAAATGCTCGGTCCAAAATAATGACCGAAAATCTCTTTGGAAAATTTCAACTAGTAAATGCACATTACTAATTCTCATTTTCCTAAAATAAAATTAACAACCTTAATTAAAAGATCTTAACTTATTTATATGTCGATCCTGGGATTTTCTTCCTGTAGATATTAAGGAATAACTTTGAACAATAAAAGATAAACATTATTGTACGTGTTCAAAGTATGCCGACATCCTTGATTTGTAAGTCCTCTTTCATACTTACAACCTTGAAAACGATTTCCCACACTTTCAAATAAGTTTAGAATTGCTTCATCTAACTTTCAAGAACTATGCGATTGATCAAGAAATACTCAATCACAAATCATGGGTTTAACGGTTCTACCTGTTTGAGAGTGAAAACAGTTTCTGCTGATTTTGGTAATTTCGAGTGTGTGGGTGAGAAACGAGTCTAAACCCTAAACAATGTACTGCAAGGGAGTACTTCGATTTGAGATATAGATCTGTACAAATCCGGCCTAAACCAAGAAATGGACGTTCCAGACTTTCTTTGTCACAAAGTGAATGAGAAGTGTTGGTCTAGAGAGGGAAGCGAAGAGAGTGTTGAGACCAGAATAGTTGATTCGGGAAGAGTAGTTGTTTGACGACTTGTAACAGAAAGTGGAAAGCTAACAGATAGGAAAGCTAATAAGTGATTTCTGAGTGTTGTATTCTCCTGACCAAGACTTGTTCTTTGGTGGAAATAGGTGAGACCTATTTAAACAAGTCGCAACGAGACGTACCCTGGTCTCGTAAGAAGTGGAAACGGTTGAGTAAATGGAATAAAGCGGTAACGGGTAACGCCTTGAATTAATGTTTCCATAATGAAGGAAACGTTTTACCATTAATTCTTCTATTTACTAGCCGTGTCACTCTTATGACACTTTCTTGTAACGGGCGTAGTGTACGCCGCACGTTGTAAACCTCCAGACCAATACCCTGATGAGCATCCCCCAGTTTGTGACTTGTTTTGATGTCTCGAGTGTTTTGTGTACCATGTTTCTATTGTGTGGAAAGTTGAGCTTGGGAGGATTGCCAGCTCGGTGGTGACCTTCGACGGTCGAGATTTTGCATCTTGAGAGGAAGGTTAGCCGTTGATTATGGTTACCTTCCATTGGTAGCCAGTAGCGTGGCCACGGTGCTGGCATGGCTTGCGCATGCTCTTGGCGTGGCTAATTAGGGTTTGGTGTCGTAACCATAGAATTGGCGTAGCTAAGTGTGCGTCGTGTCCAAAGAGTTGGAAGCGTAGCCAAAGATTTCCACAAGTCGTTTGGTTTAGTGGTGAGCTTGTACGGCTGAGATTTGCATCTCAGAAGGAAGGATAGCCTTTGATTGTTTCAACCTTCCGTTTGGCAGCCAGAGGCATGGAGGCATGGCCGGCATGGCTTTAGCGTGGCCCAATTAGGGCTTTGGCACCGTGGCAAAATTAGGGTTTTGGCACCAGGGGCAAGAGTTGGTATCGTAGCCAAGATATTTCCACAAGTCGTTTGGTGGAAAGTTTTTACGGGTGAGATTTGTATCTCAGAGGGAAGGGTAGCCGTTGATTGTTGCAACCCATTGTTTGGCAGCCAGCGGCATGGAGGCATGGTCGGCATGGCTTTGGCGCGGCCAAATTAGGGTTTTGGCTCCGTGGCCAAGAGTTGGCACCGTAGCCAAGAGATTGCCACAAGTCGTTTGGTGGCAAGTTTGTACGGATGAGATTTGCATCTCAGAGGGAAGGATAGCCGTTGATTGTTGCAACCCTCCGTTTGGAAGCCAGCGGCATGGCCGGCGTGGCTTTGGCATGGTTTACGCGTGGCCAAGCTAGGATTTTGGCATAGTTTTAGGCGCGGCCAAAATTAGGGTTTTGGCATAGTTTAGGCGCGACCGAAATTAGGGATTGGTATTGGGCCAAAAGTTGCCACACGTTTGGTGGCGAACTTGTACGGCTGAGATTTGCATCTCAATGGGAAGGGTAGCCGTTGCTTGTTGCAACCCTTCGTTTGGCAGCCAGCGTCATGGAGGCATGGTCGGCATGGCTTTGGCATGTTTTAGGCGCGACCACATTAGGGCTTTGGCATAAACCGTAGAATTTGGCATTGGGACAGAAGTTTGCATGCATTTGTTGGAGAACTTGTACGACTGAGATTTTCATCTTAAAAGGAAGGGTAGCCGTCGATTATTACAACCCTTCATTTGGCATCCAGCGGCATGGAGGCATGGATGGCATGGCTTTGGCATGGTGGTGCGGCTGTCATGGCATTCCTTTGGCGCGGAGGTGTGTCTGGAATGTCTGGCATGCTGTTGGAACGGTGGTGCAGCTGGCATGGTATGCCTTTGGCGCGGAGATGTGGATGGCATGGCTGGCATGTTGTTGGCACGGTGGTGCGGCTGGCATGTTATGACTTTGGCGCAGAGATGTGGCTGGCATGCCGTTGGCACGGTGGTGCGGCTGGCATGTTATGACTTTGGCGCGGAGATGTGGCTGGCATTGCTGGCATGTCGTTGGCACGGTGATGCGGGTTGCATGGTATTGCTTTGGCGCGGAGATGTGGCTGGCATGCCGTTGGCACGGTTGTGCGGCTGGCATGTTTCCTTTGGCGCGGAGATGTGGATGGCATGGCTGGCATGCCGTTGGCACGGTGGTGCGGCTGGCATGGTATGCCTTTGGCGCGGAGACGTGGCTGGCATGTCATTGGCACGATGGTGCGGCTGGCATGGTATGCCTTTGGCGTGGAGATGATGCCAGTCAATACTGAGGGTTCTATCGTGGAACATAGCATGTATAAAAAAAAGGTACCCTGGTAAATTTCACGTAGACATATTGAATGGCTCAATAAATATTTTAGTGGAGCTTTTGGTATTTTCGTTTTCGTTTTCTTATATAGAGTGAAGTCATGTTAGACTAAGGTTTTACGATTTTAACTTTAAGCTAAAATCCACCATCAATATTAAGTCCCCTGCTTAGCTCGGAACAGGGGCATTGTTGCGGGGTAAGCATGAGATGATGACATACAAGGATAAAATCGAAACTAAAAGTCATGAAGGGATGGTCAGGAAGATCCGGATAACCTTTTTTCAGAGGTAAGGAAAACCTGCGACTCTCGTGTTGGCGGTTTTGTGCCAATTTGGCTCGAAGTGGAGCCGCTTGCAGGGCTTGGCGTAAAGTGAGCCACTGGTGTATTGCTTGGCTTGGAATGGATCTGCTGGTGTCAGATTGGCTTTGAATGAGCCGCTAGCGTTGTATTGGCTTGGAATGGAGCCGTTGGCGTCGGCTTGTCTTAAAACGGAGTCGTTGGCATAGGCTCCGCATGACATGGAGCCGCTGGCTTGGATTTGTACAGAATGGGGCCACTGGCATAGGCTTGGCGTGATATGGATCCGCTGGCGTAGGCTTGGCATGGGATTTTGTTGGCTCCCAATCGGTATGTGTATTGTTGGTGCAATCGTCTATGGGTGGAGAAGTTGCGCTAGAAGGGCGCAAGCTGCTAGCGCTGGAAAGGATGCAAGCTGCTGGCGCTGGAAGGACGCAAGTTGTTATCGTTGGAAAGGATGCAAGCTGCTAGCGCTGGAAGGACGCAAGCAGCTGGCGCTGGAAGGACGCAAGTAGCTGGCGCTGGAAGAACGCAAGCTGTTAGCGCTGGAAAGGATGCAAGTTGCTGGTGCTGGAGAGATGCAAGCTGCTGGCACTGGAAGGATGCAAGATGTTAGTGATGGAAAGGATGCAAGCTGCTGGCCCTGGAAGGACGCAAGCTTCTAGCGCTGGAAAGGATGCAAGATGTTGGCACTGGAAGGACGCAAGCTGCTAACGCTGGAAAGGATGCAAGTTTATAGCGCTGGAAAGGCGCAAGATGTTAGCGCTAGAAAGGATGCAAGCTGTTGGCGCTGAAAGGACGCAAGCTGCTAGCGATGGAAAGCATGCAAGTTGCTGGCGCTGGAGAGATGCAAGATGCTGGCGTTGGAAGGACGCAAGCTGTTAGCGCTGGAAAGGATGCAAGCTGCTGGCGCTGGAAAGGATGCAAGTTGTTGGCGATGGAAAGATGCAAGCTGCTGGCGTTGGAAGGGATGCAAACTGCTGGCGCTGGAAGGATGTAGGCTGCTGGCGCTGGAACTTAGGCTACCAAACGGTGGTGATGACGCTGGAACTTCGGCTATCAAACGGTAGTGATGGCGCCTAGCAACTTTGTCTAAATTAGGGTTTGGCATGCCCAAACCCTAATTAGCACCCTTTACTAAAATCATTGTAGAATTCTCGTACGTACTCGGGTTTTGATGGTCCACCCCTCCATTCTGATCGAAAAATAATTTCTTATCTCTCTGAAAGGGGATATTTAGGTTTTGAGCTCTTTTAGGAGGTGAAAACAGCACGACAATAAAAACTCAGGAAGAATTCAGGAGGGATGTTGCGGGCCCGAGGTAGCATAGTCGCGCCCAGTCATCTATTCCCGTTCATGGAGCAAGAATGAATATTTATTTTGTGCAAACTCTAGAAACTCCGTCCACATGAAAAGAGGTATCGACCCTCTTCTGTTTTCTGTTGCCCGTCCGTATCCGTGCTTTCTTCTGTAGTGTCTCTCCAGTGGGTTCCAAAATTTACCAAACTCCATTGCATTCTTGGGACGAATGGCTGAAACATATTCTCGGCAACAATCATGTCATGGATAATCTTGGAGATCGTGGTTGCGTTGTCGGTCCATCCTTCACATTAGGTTGTTCAGTGCTTGGACCTTATGATCGCGATGACAATATGTTGTGGATGCTTGTATGGTCAAAATATTTCGGCGCCACTGGATGAAATAGATGAGTTGGGAGGCGTTTTGTTGTCGATGTGTTGTTATCAAGTCTTCAAGGACTTTGTTCCAAGCGACATCCTTCGAACCATCTTCTAAATCTTGGACTATCGTACGGAATGAGATGCGGTGAGCAGTCCCCAGTTATACTTTCGTTAGATCTGTGTCATGTGCCTAGTATTGTTGGATGCTTGTACTGTGGGTGCCCCAATATTTCCGTGTCTGCCTTTATCCTAAGCCAGTATTGGTAGTTGTTAAGTGGACAGGTGTTGAGTCCTCAATTGTTCTAGCTTAGGATTCCATTTCTTTTCGGTTTGCTTTATTGAGCTGTAATGAACTTACTGTGAACAGTGATGAATTTATTGAAGTAAATAGAGGCTGCTACGGCAGAGTTACTCAGTTCGATCAATTTCCGGTTCTCTGAATTATTAATCGTACTAGTACAGTACAATTGGTATCAGAGTCGTTCTTTCCTATCAATTACAATGGTTGCTCCGACGTGCAGAGAATTACAGGATACTAACAATAGACAACATGGAGAAATCGATTCCTTACATCAAAAGGTTAATCAGCTAGCCTTACAGCTCAATACAACATCGACTAAGGAGGATGTACAAACAGTGAAGATGGAGGTTGAAAAGAGTATACAGTCTCTTCGATCTGAATTCGAGAAGACTTTGAGATCTCAGCTGACAAATTTTTTTTCTCACAATCCAGATCCGGGGGAAGCAGAAGGTTCTACAGGTGGTTATGCTCATACTGAAGGTAATGATTTGTTTGCTCACACCAACATTCGTAACCCTCACTCAATTAATCATATTCCTAAGATCGATTTCCCTAGATTCGACGGAGAGAACCCAAAAAGTTGGATACAGAAATGTGAGTATTATTTTCAGATGCAAGGCGTTCCAGACGTCAATCGAACACGAATGGCTGCTATTCATCTGGATGGCAAAGCAACTAAGTGGTATGTCAATCTCTGTATTACCCAACCCCATATTTCTTGGACTTGCTTTTGTGAAAATATTTGTGCTCGTTTTGAGAACCCAGCTCATGATAATATTGTGGGTTTATTCAATAAGTTGGTTCAGTTGACTACAGTTGAGGCTTATTTTGAAGAATTTGAATATTTGAAGGCATTGTTATTGAGTGTTCACCCACACTTCCCTGAAACTTACTTTATAGCTAGTTTCATTGGTGGCCTGAAGGAAGAACTAAGGGGTTCAGTACTAATGTTTAACCCACAGACATTGCTAAATGCTTTTTCCCTTGCTAGAATGCAAGAACAAACACTGAGCTTACAGCATAGGGTGACCAAGTACCCACAATAACAAATTCATACACCCATTAATTCTAGCAGGCCCTTCACTTCAGCCTCCTTCACCTCAACGCCACCTCCTCACCCAGCTCCTACTCCACCAGTTCCAAAGTCTAATACCATCTCCACTTAAAAAACTTACACCTGAACAAGTGCAAGCCAGGAAGGCCCAAGGCTTATGTTTCAATTGTGATGATTATTATAGACGAGGTCACATTTGCAAGAAACAATATCTTTGTGTTCTGATTGGTGAAGAACCTTCAGGCAGTTCAGAGCAAGTGGATGGGTTAATTATGGACACAGAGGAAGCACCTGCTGTAGAAAGTGATATGGAGATCTCCTTGCATGCGCTGACAGGGACTGTATCGTCTGATACCATTAGAATTCCTGGTATACTGCACAAGAATCCCATCTCTATCCTCATTTATACAGGTAGCACTAACAGTTTCATTGACAGTGCTCTGGCAAAGGAACTCCAATGTCCAGTGACCCACACTGCTAGCTTACTAGTGACTTTGGCCAATGGAGAGAAAACAATAAGCTCAGGTATATGTTCTCAACTTAATTGGTCAATGCAGGGACATAAATTTTGTGGGGACTTACGACTAATTCCATTGGGGGGTTGTGGCATTGTTTTGGGGGCTGACTGGCTCAGAAATTTGGGTGATGTCTTATTCAATCTTCCAAGCTCTGTATTACATTCACATATAAGGGTAGGAAGATCACTCTTACTGGAGCTCCACAAAAATCTTCACTGAGCATGATGAGTGGTTCAGCAGTTAGGAAATTCCTTCAAAAACACTCACATGGGTTGGTAGGCCAATTATTCTCCATCTCTTCCCAACCTCCTCCTTCACCACCACCCCAAATTTCTTCCTTGTTAACTCAATACAAGGATGTCTTTGATGTTCCAACAAAACTTCCTCCTACAAGGGCCCTAGACCATAAAATACCATTGAAACCAAACTCAGAACCAGTTAACCTCAGGCCTTACAGATCCCCCTATTTGCAGAAGGAAGTGGTAGAAAGATTAGTCAAGGAAATGTTGCAGACTGGTATAATTCAACCAAGTAACAACCCTTTTGCATCTCCTATTCTCCTTGTCAAGAAGAAAGACAACTCTTGGAGGTTCTGTGTAGACTATAGGAAACTCAACAGTCTCACCATCAAGGATAAATTTCCCATTCCATTCATTGATGAGCTCCTAGATGAACTGCATGGTTCCAAATTTTTTACCAAGCTTGATCTTAAGTCAGGTTATCATCAAATTAGAGTCTCCCCTTCTGATATACACAAGACTGCCTTCAGGACTCACCATGGGCATTTTGAATTCAAGGTTATGCCACTTGGCCTCACTAATGCTCCTGCTACATTTCAAGCTCTTATGAATCACATTTTTCAAGATCACCTCAGATCATTTATACTGGTGATTTTTGATGATATATTGGTTTACAGTCCAACCATGGATTCTCACTTAATTCACCTCCAAACCACATTGGACATTCTCAGGGCAAACCAGTTAACTGCCAACATTTCTAAATGCTCATTTGGGAAGCCTGAGATTGAATACTTAGGCCACATCATTACAGGCAATGGAGTTATGGCTGACCCAGCCAAAATCTCAGCCATGATGGATTGGCCTGTGCCCACCAACATTACAGGGCTGAGAGGGTTTTTGGGTCTTACTGGATACTATAGGAAGTTTGTGAAGAATTATGGTATCATCAGTAGACCCTTAACTGATTTACTGAGGAAGAACTCCTTTCATTGGTCTCCTGCTGCCACGACTGCTTTTAATGCTCTCAAATTGGCTATGACCACTACACCTGTACTTGCACTACCTGATTTCAACAAACAGTTTACCTTGGAAACTGATGCATGTGACTCAGGGATTGGAGTTGTACTCATGCAAGATCAAATAGCTATTGCCTTTTACAGCAAACCCCTTGGTCCAAGAGCTGCAGCCTTATCTACTTATGAAAAAGAGCTCTTGGCAATTGTGCAGGCTGTTACAAGATGGAAACAATATCTTCAGGGCTCTCAATTTATCATCAAAACTGATCACCAGAGTATTTGGAGCAGAAAATTTCCACCATGCTGCAACAAAAATGGCTCATCAAGTTACTAGGCTTTGACTATGTCATCCACTACAAAAAGGGTTCGGAAAACAGAGTGGCTGATGCACTTTCAAGGAGACAGCACGATACTTTACAATGCCAATCCCTTACAGCATCCACTCCACACATGGACTCAGGACATTCTTGCAAGCTATGTCTCTGACCCCAAGGTACAAAATATTATTACTCAGCTGCTTCTCACCCCGGAGGCACATCCTAACTACTCGTACAAGGATGGCATCTTGAGATACAAAGCAAGATTATATGTGGGCAGCTCAGCAAACACACGGTCTCACATTTTGGAGTCTCTGCATGCCTCAGCTGTAGGAGGTCACTCAGGTATGCAAGCAACTTACCATAGAGCTAAAGCCCATTTCTTCTGGCCTGTTATGAAAAGGGAGATTTTGTCCTTTGTTTCCTCCTGTGATATATGTCAAATACACAAGGTGGATCACAATTTCAATGCTGGACTACTCCAGCCCTTACCAATTCCAGATCATGCCTGGCAGCATATATCAATGGATTTCATTGAGGGTCTACCAATGAGTGAACGGAAGTCTGTCATATTAGTGGTTGTTGACAGATTGACCAAGTACATCCATTTCATTGGTCTGCATCACCCCTACACAGCTTCTTCTGTAGCTAGAGAGTTCATCTCCACTGTGTTCAAGCTCCATGGCTTACCGGCTTCCATTACATCCGATAGAGACAAGATCTTCACAAGTCACTTTTGGCAGGACCTCTTGAAAGCTCTAGGGACTCATCTAAATTTGAGTATGGCTTATCACCCCCAAACTGATGGGAATACTGAGCGGGTCAACTATTGTCTGGAAACATACTTACGGTGCATGTGCAGTCACCAACCCAAAAAATGGCACAACTGGCTTCCCTTGGCAGAATGGTGGTACAACTCCACCTTCCACACAAGCTTGAAAATGAGTCCCTTCCAGGCTCTGTATGGTTATGTAGCTCCACACTTGGCTTTTGCTTCTTCTGCCACTTCTATAATCACTGATGTAGCAAATTATATGAAGCAACGTGCTGATATTCTTTCACTTCTCAAGGAAAACCTCCACACTGCTCAAGATAGAATGAAGTTTTTTGCGGACTTGAAGAGGACTGACAGAGTGTTTCAGGTAGGAGACAAGGTTTACCTCAAGCTGCAACCATATAGGAAAGCTTTTGTTGCCCTCAGAAGGAACTTGAAGCTAGCGGCGAGGTTTTATGTCCCCTTCACCATCCTACAGAAAATTGGCATTGTAGCTTACAGGCTAGCTCTTCCACCTGACGCAAGAATCCATCCTGTCTTTCATGTATCCCAACTTAAGAAGCAACTGGGTAAATCCGCCACTCATCTCCCTACACTGCCTACTCTTGACACAGATGGCCAAATTTTGGTAATACCTGCAGCTGTTTTAGACAAAAGGACTGTCATCAGAGGAGGGGTTTCTGTTCCAAAATTGTTGATCAAATGGACAAATGCTACTGAGGAGGATGCTACTTGGGAAGACTCTAAACACATAGCTCATCATTTTCCACAGTTCAAACCTTGAGGACAAGGTTTTTCTCATGGGGGGAGTGTTTTTCATGTGCCTAGTATTGTTGGATGCCTGTACTGTGGGTGCCCCAATATTTCTGTGTCTGCCTTTATCCTAAGCCCTGATTGGTAGTTGTTAAGTGGACAGGTGTTGAGTCCTCAATTGTTCTAGCTTAGGATTCCATTTCTTTTCGGTTTGCTTTATTAAGCTGTAATGAACTTCCTGTGAACAGTGATGAATTTATTGAAGTAAATAGAGGCTGCTACGGCAGAGTTACTCAGTTCGATCAATTTCCGGTTCTCTGAATTATTAATCGTACTAGTACAGTACAATCTGATGGCACTTCTGAATATGTGAATGTATCTTTGTGGCGTGTTTTTGGAGTCTTCAATGCACATGTACGGTTTCATGTTGAGAAATTCATACGGCTTGTAAAACTTCGACAGTGATGATGTTGAAATCAGAAATAACCTGGTTGAGGGGAGTGAAAGCGTCCCATGCTGGTAGTCCCCATGTGTAGCCTACTTTCATTGCATCACCTTGAATCCATGTCCACGGGATTCGATACAAGCTTATTGTACTCTTCTGGATGTGACGCTAGGATGCTCAAAATATCACATGGACGAAATATTCTCGATAGCGAAGAGGTAGAAATGAGAGAATTATGTTGTTTATCGTGTCTCCCTCTGTTTTTTTAAAAAAATGTTTCAACTGCGTCTTTGGAGTTATCTCATAAATCTTTGATGGTCATCGGGATGGACTGCGATGAGCAGTCTCCAGTCGCACTTTTTTCAGTTTCTGAAGTTGTTTCCTCTTAAGCAGGCTTGGGATCCACCGCGCCCTCGTAAAGTGTTGCAGGCGTTTTCTAGACAAAGAGGTGATGGCACTCTTACGCTATTTCCTTGAAGAGTAGATGACCTTGTCGTGGCTATGACCTTTTGGTTGACCGTGTCTTCTAATCTTTGACAGTGAAGGGATTCCGTGTAGATCCTCAGTCCCAAAGTGTGGTTTACATGTTTCCATCTTTGTAGTGATTGTTTCCATGGTGAAGCTCTTGATGGTATCACGAGCGGCAACAGTTCTTGGCAGTAGATGTGACCAGAATGCACTACATCGTCGTGGGAACAAAGTAGGTTGGCTGGATGCGTAAGCGGGAAAACCGTCTATGACCACGAGCTTTGACGGGGTGGATCAAAGGGTGTCCACGACTACGAAAAATTGGCTGGATGCGATCATGATCCTTGACAGGGAGAGCGGCGGCCACGAGCACGAACGTTGGCAAGAATGAGGCGTTGAAGAGGCTTCGGATCTTGGAGAGGACGTTGAAACTTATGGAGAAAAAGCTGAAACTTCGGCTTCAGATCCTGGAGCGAACATTGAAGCGGAGCCGCTGCTGGAGGACGTTGAAGTGGAACGACTTCTGGAGAGAACGTTGAAGCGTAGCTGTTGCTGGATGACGTTGAAGCGGAGCCACTGCTGGAGGGAGTTGAAGCGGATCCGCTGCTTGAGGACGTTGAAGCGGGGGGACTTCTGGAGAGAACGTTGAAGCGGCTCCTTATCTTCGATTGACGACATGTGCAATGTGACTGGACACACCGTCTCCGAGGATGTAATCTCAAGCTGGAAGTTCCATCGTGACATGTTCGTAGGCTACAAGTTCAACGCTCCCTGGTTTGTTGAGGGTTTTACCGAGATCCAAAAGTTGCAGGCCGAGGCGATCGAAGGCCCTTCCGCGGATGTGATCAAACAACAGGAAGCGGAAATTGAAAGGCTGTCCAAAAAGTTGAAGCTGAAATGGGGCAGTTCTCCAAAGCACGAAGGAGGCTTTCTCTAAGAAGAGCAAGCCATTGTTGAATGGCTTTCCTTGAATGTACTTCTGTCTTCTGAACTTCTTTTCCTTAAGTTGTTTTTTTTTTGAAAGTCAAACGAAACACCTAGTTTATGGTTTGGTTTTCTGGATTTCTGGGTTGATAGATAATTGTTACCTTTGAGGGTTTTGTATTATTATTTGGAATGAACTGTTTTTAGAATAATGCGTTTTTTATTATGATTGTAAGTAACACAAATATTCCAAGAGAGTCATGGAACTATGAGTGTTGTATGACTGTGGAAAGTATAGCTTGAAATTCGAGGATAACATGGATATCGGTTTCTATTATCAGTGTGGAAAATCGAAGTAATAGATTATGCACTTTGTCTAACAAGACTTACTCGTTTCCAGTGTCTCCCAACAAAACGGATCTTCCGGGCGTAGTTTGAGTTTTGTGGGCGGGGCCCTCGTTACTATGAGAAGTCCCCAGTCGTTTCTCATCGTGTGATAAACTGAGCCGTCTGGTAACTGAGTCGTCGATCCCTGTGCGGATCATTTTCTTCTACCATCTTGAGATCTAGTTGAGGAATGAAATCGGGAATTAGAAATTGACATTGCAACCGAGAGATTAATCTCCCACTGTGGTCGCCAATTGTTTGAGGGTGAAAACAGTTTCAGCTGATTTTGGTAATTTCGAGTGTGTGAATGAGAAACCAGTCTAAACCCTAAACAATGTACTGCAAGGGAGTACTTTGATTCGAGAGATCAATCTGTAAAAATCCTGCCTAAACTAAGAAATGGTCGTTCCTGACTTGCTTCGGTCACAAAGTGAATGAAAGGGTTGGTCTAGGGAGGGAAGCGAAGAGAGTGTTGAGACCAGAATAGTTGATTCGGGAAGAGTAGTTCTTTGACGAATTATATCAGAAAGTGGAAATCTAACATATGGGAAAGCTAACAAGTGATTCTGAGTGTTGTATTCTCCTGACCAAAACTTGTTCTTTTGTGGAAATAGGTGAGACCTATTTATACAAGTCGCAACGAAACGTACCCTGGTCTCGTAAGAAGTGGAAACGGTTCAGTAAATGGAAGAAAGTGGTAACGGGTAATGCCTGGAATTGATGTTTCCATAATGAAGAAAACATTTCACCATTACTTCTTGTATTTACTAACCGCCTCACTCTTATGACACTTTCTTGTAACGGGCGTAGTGTACGCCGCACGCTGTAAACCGCCAGACCAATACCCTGATGAGCATCCTCCAGTTTGTGACATGTTTTGATGTCTCAAGTGTTTTGTGTAGCATGTTGCTATTTTTTGGAAAGTTGATCTTGGGAGGCTTGCCGGCTCGGTGGTGACCTTCGACGGTCGAGACTTTTCATCTTGAGAGGAAAGTTAGCCGTTGATTATGGTTACCTTCCGTTGGTAGCCAGTGGTGTAACCACAGTGCTGGCATGGCTTGCGCATGCTCTTGGCATGGCTAATTAGGGTTTGGTGTCGTGACCATAGAATTGGCATAGCTAAGTGTGCGTCGTGGCCAAAGTGTTGGCGGCGTAGCCAAAGGTTGCCACAGTTCGTTCGATTTAGTGGAGAGCTTGTAAGGCTGAGATTTGCATCTTAGAAGGAAGGATAGCCGTTGATTGTTGCAACCTTCCGTTTGGCAGCCAGCGACATGGAGGCATGGCCGGCATGGCTTTGGCGTGGCCAAATTAGGGTTTTGGCACCGTGGCCAAGAGTTGGCACCGTAGCCAAGATATTGCCACAAACTGTTTGGTGGCAAGTTTGTACGGATGAGATTTGCATCTCATAGGGAAGGGTAGTCGTTGATTGTTGCAACCCTCCGTTTGGCAGCCAGTGGCATGGAGGCATGGACGACATGGCTTTGGCGTGGCCAAATTAGGGCTTTGGCACCGTGGCCAAATTAGGGTTTTGGCACCGTAGCCAAGATATTGCCACAAGTCGTTTGGTGAAAAGTTTGTACGGCTGAGATTTGCATCTCAGAGAGAAGGGTAGCCGTTGATTGTTGCAACCCTCTGTTTGGCAGCCAGCGGCATGGATGCATGGACGGCATGGGTTTGGCGTGGCCAAATTAGGGTTTTTGCATCGTGGCCAAGAGTTGGAACCGTAGCCAAGAGATTTCCACAAGTCGTTTGGTGGCAAGTTTGTAGTCTAAGATTTGCATCTCAGAGGGAAGGGTAGCAATTGATTGTTGCAACCCTCCATTTGGCAGCCAGCGGCATGGAGGCATGGCCGGCGTGGCTTTGGCATGGTTTAGGCCCGGCCAAGCTAGATTTTTGGCATAGTTTTATGCGCGGCCAGAATTAGGGTTTTGGCATAGTTTAGGCGCGGCCAAAATTAGGGCTTGGCATTGGGCCAAAAGTTTCCACGGCTTTGGTGGAGAACTTCTACGGCTGAGATTTTCATCTCAGAGGGAAGAGTAGCCGTTGATTGTTGCAACTCTTCGTTTGGCAGCCAACGGCTGATAGGCTTTCGGGATTTCCTATATATAATAACCGCAATCGCGCGGTGTCTAACTCGTAGACAGATGCAAGTACGAGTCGAACCCACAGGGAGCGGAGGAAATACCGTAGTCAAAATCTCTAATAAAACTAACGAGGAGCAATATTTTGGGATTTTTGAAAGAATTAAGGAATTAAAAGAATGAAAATAAAAAGAATTAATTAAATGTAATGAGAAAGATGGTAACTAGGGAATCTGGTTTCTACCAATTTTATCATGCAAAACTCATATTCGATTTCTAAACCGCATACTCCATAAAATTGTTTCACCTTTTTAATTTCCTCCGCTTCTAAGTTGATAGTTCTATAGATTTATTTATCAATCGTAAAGCATATGCCATCAAATATTACTAAGCATGGCACATCAATTTAAAAGTATAAATAAACAATGGAGTTATCCAACCAATATAAAGTTTCAAAGAATTAAATATCAATCTATAAGCATACCCCGTCAAAGACCTAATCCAAGCACGGCGTAACAATCGGAAAGCATATTTAAGCAATTCAACTATTTAACAATAATTTACCAAGAAAATATTGAAGAAAATTACTAAACATTTAAATCATTATTCAAAATATTATATGGAGAATTAACATTTGAGTCTATGCAATCAAAATGGTTTCCACCGAAGAACCCTAATTACATAAAACTGGCAAGACATGGAGAAATTAAAATAATACAATAAACCCTTTTCTCTTTTTTTTTTTGCTCTCCAACCGTGCTCTCCCTTTTTCTTTATTACCTCAATCCCTTTTTAAATGTTGCAACCACTTCATGCTTTCCATAGTTAGGGAAATATCACATGCACATGAATATTATCTTTGTTGAAAACTTATTTCCATAAATGGATCACACCATATATTCCCACAACCATAAGAGAAACTAATAATCTTCAATTCATATCCAAATGTTTGCCAAATCCCCTCGTTGCATGCATATTCATTAACTTTCCTTCATTGAAAAATATGATTTCACATGCATGTAATATCTTAATATCAATCAATTTATACGGGACCCACTCTATCATTTTCTTTCCATAAAAAATTGCATGTCAACATCATTTCTCTTCTTTCTTTGAAAAAAATATCTGCCAATAACTCCACTTACCAAATCTTGCCTCCCTTAAATGAAATACATGTAATCAAATATTATTTTATGTTCAGGTATCTTGACTATTAATTCAGCTCTCTGTGGACTGCACATTGGGTTTTCAGTTGCAAACGTTGTTTTAGCTACTCAATAGACATTTATTTTTGAATGCGCAAATTAGCTTATATTTCCTGCAAATGACTCAAAACATGCTTATTAGCGAAATAACGAGGCCTAGCTAATATAATAATGGGTATAATTATGTCGCACTCACATGCTTATCAAACTCCCGCACACTTACATTTTACTAGTCCTCGAGCAAAACAGAAAATTTACCCGCTCAACAATTGATCATATGCAAAACCTCAAGACCCGCTCAACAGCTGGTCATTCATTTTTTTAATTTTTTTTAGACCCGCTACACAGCTGATCATAACATGATAAGAAAATAAGAAATAGACCCACTCAACAGCTGGTCATAATAATAACTTTTTTTTAGACCCGCTCAACAGCTGGTCATAAGAACCCTACAATAGACCCGCTCAACAGCTGGTCATAATTTTTATTTTATTTTTTTGTTTGACCCGCTCAACAGCTGGTCATAATATACCTACAAACCTATAACAGACCCGCTCAACAGCTGGTCATAAGTTGCAAGAAAAATCCTGAAAAATAAAAGTAAAAAGTTAACCACTCCCCCACACTTAAACTTTACATTGTCCTCAATGTAATTGAGTCATCCAACGTAAAAATTAAGATGGGAAATTCATAATAAGAAAATACAAATACCTACTGGAATATACATAAAGGATCCCCATAAACTAATAACCTAAAAATTTGGGGATCAATCCAAAATATTATATTTACAAATGACAGCTTCACACTTATATCATGACAACGCGGAGACACTGAAACTATCAGAAAGAAAAAGTTACTCCCAAACCTGGTTTTTACTACACATGGAAGTGCATAAAGAACAAAATATGGGGATTCTATTGAGACTAGAGAAATATCAATTGGCTCATGCACGGTATCAGGAATCGTCAAGTCCTCTGCGTATTTGGATGCAAAGTGATCCAACAAAACCTTAGAAGCACACAATTCTAACCCTAAATTAGGTAACTTTTGGAAGTCCAGGGGTCTATAAACAACCTCTAAGTCAAGCGAATATTGTGAGATAGATTCATCTATAGAATTAGGCAATTCATCCACACAATCATCCACAGGGTCATTTATATGTTCTGTCTGGGACAAAGAGTCACTATAAGACTGATTATCATCAGCGTATAATCTTTGGCATTCCAGAATTCTCAATCTTTGTTCCAAACTAGGTGGTGTGTGTTTGTAATACTTCTCATATATAGTTAGAGGTGATTCTTCACTTACCATTTGTGGAGCAAAAACTCCATACCGTTGCATATGTTTATATTCACCAAGCGTCATCTCAGATGAGGTTGCCTGATAATTTGCATTTCTACGCTTATATTCTGCCAATGTCATCTTAGATGACGTCTCCTGAGAAAGAGTCATCATCCTCGAAAAGGTACCTGAAACAAAATTCTAAAGAAGAAAAAAAGTCAAATTGAACTAAAAAAATATAAAAAGACGATACAAAATAATAATAATAAATAAATAAATAAAAATCAAACTATTTACAAATCAAAAATACTAATTACAATATTCCACAGCCGCTCCCCGGCAGCGGCGCCAAAATGGTGAGATTTTTAATTGTTGTTGTAATAATAAAGATTCGAACTCTAAGACCTGTGAAGATTAAATTTAAAGATTTAATGAAAATGATAAATAAAAGCGAGAGTTACTGGGACTAGGATTTCACCGAATTCATATCATCAAGTTCAATTATTTATTCTTCAACAATTCTAGCTCAATAAATAAAAAACATGGACTCTTATTTTTTCCAAGATAGATTCTCAAAATATTAGTTATAAATCCTAAGTATGGGACATCAAAACATCTAAGAAAGCATGACCCGTTAAATGAAATGACAACTAATTAATCAAAATCATAATTCTATTTTAATTAGTGCAAAAGTCATATAGGAAATAAAATAATTTTACCCATGTATGAAATTCGGCTTCCTCGATCGTCCCAGTATTTGGGTTTAGCTACTCATGATGTAGACACTCTCAAAATATTTTTTATATAGCTCAAATGGTGTTTACAATGAAGAAAAGGAGAAAAATAACATAAACCGGTAAACAGGCGTTACAAACTCTCCGAACTCTCGATACCCATCTATGACTCCAGTAAACTCATTATATAGTCTCAGCAACACCCAATATCTCTTGTTCAATGCGCAAATATTCTCTCTTTACTCTATTATTCTCCATGGGAATATTTTCCATTATTATCACGCGATTCTAAGTTGTTTGATTCATCCCAAAACCCCCATTATACATTCGCAAATATTAAAATAATATCCTACGTAACTTCCTACAATAACTCATAGAATCAAATCACTTAAACCCGAAAATATCTTCTTTTGACTTCTCTGCCAAATCATGGAGATTTTATTCTCCTTCCCTTTTCTGTTACGTGTATATGAGCTGTTGAACTATCTTCAGGATAATAACAAATCATGACAGAATATATTCTTTCCATTTCCTTCCATATAACTCCTCCAATCAATGCAGAATATACTCCCACGGCAAATCTTCTCCAAATCAACATGTAATAACACAAACAATATCTTCACCTCTATTTTCTTCAAACCGAGAATATATCCTTCCTTTTACAAATCAAAGGCAATCACCGCTCCTCTCCTTATCCAATCCGGGAGTGTGAATAACAATTAGGATGCCCATTAGTAATTGGGTACCCCTTATCCAAAACTGAGAGTCTGAATAACATGTGTCCTCCGGGGTACAAAAACCACTTTTCGAGCAACTTTCTCCATAAGAGCTTATTTCATAACAACACTTACAAACAAGTTTATTAGTGATAAAATGAGTCCTAGCTAATGTATTTATGGGTGAAAATGCTTCGCACTTTCATGCTCATCAGCGGCATGGAGGCATGGCCGGCATGGCTTTGGCATGTTTTAGGCGCGGCCAAATTAGGGTTTTGGCATAAACCGTGGAATTTGGCATTGGGCCAGAAGTTGACATGCATTTAGTGGCGAACTTGTACGGCTGAGATTTGTATCTCAGAAGGAAGGGTAGCCGTCGATTGTTGCAACCCTTCGTTTGGAAGCCAGCGGCATGGAGGCATGGTCGGCATGGCTTTGGCATGGTGGTGCGGCTGGCATGGTATGCCTTTGGCGAGGAGGTGTGGATGGAATGGCTGGCATGCCGTTTACACAGTGGTGCGGCTGGCATTGTATGCCTTTGGCGCGGAGATGTGGCTGGCATGCCTGGCATGCCGTTGGCACGGTGGTGTGGCTCTCATGGTAATCCTTTGGCGCGGAGATGTGGCTGGCATGACTGGCATCCCATTGGCACGGTGGTGCGGCTGGCATGGTACGCCTTTGGCACGGAGATGTGGCTGGCATGGCTGGCATTCCGTTGGCACGGTGGTGCGGCTGGCATAGTATGCCTTTGGCGCGGAGATGTGTCTGGCATGGCTGGCATGCCGTTGGAACGGTGGTGCGGTTGGAACACTATGCCTTTGGCGCGGAGATGTGGCTGGCATGTCGTTGGCCCGGTGGTGCGGCTAGCATGGTATGCCTTTGGTGCTGAGATGTAGATGCCATGGCTGGCATACTATTGGCACGGTGGTGCGGCTGGCATGTTATGCCTTTGGCCAGAGATGTGGCTGGCATGGCTTGAATGCCGCTGGCACGGTGGTGCAGCTGGCATGGTATGCCTTTGGCGCGTAGATGTGGCTGGCAAGGCTGGCATGTCGTTGGCACGGTGGTGCGTTTGGCATGGTATGCCTTTGGCGCGGAGATGTGGCTGGCATGCCGTTGGCACGGTGGTGCGGATAGCATGGTATGACTTTGGCGTGGAAATGTGGTTGGCATGGCTGGCATGCCGTTGGCACAGTGGCGCGGCTGGCATGGTATGCCTTTAGCGTGGAGATGATGCCATTCAATACTAAGGGTTTTATCGTGGAACATAGCATGTACAAAAAAAAGGTACCCTGGTAAATTTCACGTAGAAATATTGAATGGCTCAATAAATGTGTTAGTGGAGCTATTGGTATTTTCGGCTTCGTTTTCTTATAGAGTGACGTCATGTTAGACTAAGATTTTATGATTTTAACCCTAAGCTAAAAACCACCATCAACATTAAGTACCCTGCTTAGCTCAGAACAGGGGCATTGTTGCGGGGTAAGCATGAGATGGTGACAGACAAGGACAAAATCGAAACGGAAAGTCATGAAGGGATGGTCAGGAAGATCTGGATAACCTTTTTTCAGGGGTGAGGAAAACCTGCGAGTCTCGTGTTGGAGGTTTTGTGCAAATTTGGCTCGGAGTGGAGCCGCTTGCAGTGCTTGGCGTAAAGTGAGCCACTGGTGTTGCTTGGCTTGGAATGGATCCGTTGGTGTCAGATTGGCTTGGAATGAGCAGCTAGCGTTGTATTGTCTTGGAATGGAGCCGCTGGTGTTGGCTTGTCTTGACACGAAGTCGTTGGCATAGGCTTGGCATGATATGAAGCCGCTGGCGTATGCTTGGCATGGGCTTTTGTTGGCTCCCGCTCGGTATGCTGACTGTTGGTGCAATCGGCTATGGGTGGAGAAGTTGCGCTAGAAGGGCGCAAGTTGATAGCGCTGGAAGGACGCAAGCTGCTAGCGCTGGAAAGGATGCAAGCTGCTGGCTCTGGAGGACGCAAGTTGTTAGCGCTAGAAAGGATGAAAGTTGCTGGCGTTGGAAGGACGCAAGCTGCTAGCGCTGAAAAGGATGCAAGTTGCTGGCGCTGGAGAGATGCAAGTTGCTGGCGCTGGAAGGACGTAAGCTGCTAGCGCTGGAAAGGATGCAAGTTGTTGGCGCTGGAAGGACGCAAGATGCTAGCGCTGGAAAGGATGCAAGTTGTTGGCGCTGGAAGGACACAAAATGCTAGCGCTGGAAAGGATGCAAGCTGATGGCGCTGGAAGGACGCAAGATGTTAGCGTTGGAAAGGATGCAAGCTGCTGGCGCTGGAAGGACGCAAGCTGCTAGCGCTGGAAAGGATGCAAGTTGCTGGTGCTGGATAGATGCAAGCTGTTGGGGATGGAAGGACGCAAGTTTTTAGCGCTGGAAGGACGCAAGCTGCTAGCGCTGGAAAGGATGCAAGTTGTTGGCGTTGGAAAGATGAAAGTTGCTGGTGCTGGAAGGGATGCAAGATGCCGGCGTTGGAAGGATGTAGGCTACTGGCGCTGGAAAGAATGCAGGATGCTGGCGCTGGAGATTCGGCTACCAAACGGTGGTGATGGCGCTGGAACTTCGGCTATCAAACGGTGGTGATGGCGCCTGGAAACTTTGTCTAAATTAGGGTTTGGCATGCCGAAACCCTAATTAGCGCCCTTTACTAAAATCGTTGTAGAATTCTCGTACGAACTCGTATTTTGATGGTTCGCCTCTCCATTCTGATCGGAAAATAATTTCATATCTCTGTACGAGGTTATATTTAGGTTTTGAGTTCTTTTAGGAGGTGAAAACAGCCCGACAGTAAAAACTCAGGAAGAATTCAGGAGGGATGTTGCGGGCCCGAGGTAGCATAGTCGCGCCCTGTCATCTATTCCCGTTCATGGAGCAAGAAGGAATCTTTATTTTGTGAAAACTTTAGAAACTCCGTCCACATGAAAAGAGGTATCAGCCCTCTTCTCTTTTCTGTTGTCCGTCCGCATCCGTGCTTTCGTCTGTAGTGTCTCTCCAGTGGGTTCCAAAATTTACCAAACTACATTGCATTCTTGGGACGGATGGCTGAAACATATTTTCGGCAACGATCATGTCAGGGGTAATCTTGGAAATCGTGGTTGCGTTGTCGGTCCATCCTTGACTTTAGGTTGTTCAGTGCTTGGACCTTATGATCGCGATGACAATATGTTGTGGATGCTTGTATAGTCGAAATCTTCCGGATCAACTGGATGAAATAGATGAGTTGGGAGGCGTTCTGTTGCCGATGTGCTGCTATCAAGTCTTCAAGGACTTTGTTCCAAGCGACATCCTTCGAACCATCTTATGAATCTTGGACTATCGTATGGAATGGGATGCGGTGGGCAGTCCCCAGTTATACTTCTGTTAGATCCGATGGCACGGCCGAATATGTGAATGTATCTTTGTGGCGTGTTTTTGGAGTCTTCAATGCACACGTACGGTTTCATGTTGAGAAATTCATGCGGCTTGTAAAACTTCGACAGTGATGATGTTGAAATCAGAAATAACCTGGTTGGGGGGAGTGAAAGCGTCCCATGCTGGTAGTCCCCATGTGTAGCCTACTTTTATTGCATATCCTTGAATCCATGTCCACGGGATTCGATACAAGCTTATTGTACTCTTTTGGGTGTGACGCTGGGATGCTCAGAATATCACATGGACGAAATATTCTCGATAGCGAAGAGGTAGAAATGAGAGAGTTATGTTGTTTATCGTGGCTCCCTCTATTTCTTCAAAAAAATATTTCATCTGCGTCTCTGGAGTTATCTCATGAATCTTTGATGGTCGTCGGGATGGACTGCGATGAGCAGTCCCCAGTCGTACTTCTATTTAGTTTCTGAAGTTATTTCCTATTAAGCAGGCTTGGGATCCACCGCTCCCTCGTAATGTGTTGCAGACACCTTATAGACAGAGAGGTGATGGCACTCTTACGCTATATCCTTGAAGAGTAGATGACCTTGTCGTGGCTATGACCTTTTGGTTGACCGTATATTCTAATATTTGACAGTGAAGGGATTACGTGTAAATCCTCAGTACCCAAGTGTGGTTTACATGTTTCCATATTTGTAGTGATTGTTTCCATGGTGAAGCTCTGGCTGGTATCATGAGCGGCAACAGTTCTTGGCAGCAGATGTGACCAGAAGGCACTACATCGTTGTGGGAACAAAGTAGGTTGGTTGGATGCGTAAGCGAGCAAACCGTCTATGACCACGAGTTTTGACGAGGTGGATCAAAAGGTGGCCACGACTACGAAAATTGGCTGGATGCGATCATGATGCTTCACAGGGAGAGCGGCGAACACGAGCACGAACCTTGGAAGGAATGAAGCATTGAAGAGGCTTCGGATCTTGGAGAGGACGTTGAAACTTATGGATAAAAACGCTGAAGCTTCGGCTTCGGATCCTGGAGCGGACGTTGAAGCGGAGCCGCTGCTGGAGGACATTGAAGTGGAACGACTTCTGGAGAGAGCGTTGAAGCGTAGCCGTTGCTGGATGACATTGAAGCGGAGCCGCTGCTGGAGGACGTTGAAGTGGAGCCGCTGCTTTAGGACATTGAAGCGGATCCGCTGCTTGAGGACGTTGAAGCGGAGCGAGTTTTGTAGAGAACGTTGAAGCGGATCCTTATCTTCGATTGACGGCATTTGCAATGTGACTGGCCATACCGTCTCCGAGGATGTAATCTCAAGGCTGAAGTTCCATCATGACATGTGCGTAGACTACAAGTTCAACGCCCCCTGGTTTTTTGAGGGTTTTACCGAGATCCAAAAGTTGCAGTCCGAGGCGATCGAAGGCCCTTCCGAGGATGTGATCAAACAACAGGAAGCGGAAATTGAAAGGCTGTCCAAAAAGTTGAAGCTGAAACGGGGCAGTTCTCCAAAGCATGAAGGAGGATTTCTCTAAGAATAGCAAGCCATTGTTGGATGGCTTTCCTTGAATGTACGTCTGTCTTCTGAACTTCTTTTCCTTAGGGTATTGGATTATTATTTGGAATGAACTGTTTTTAGAATAATGCGTTTTTTATTATGATTATAAGTAACACAAATATTCCAGGAGAGTCATGGAACTATGAGTGTTGTATGACTATGGAAAGTATATGATGAAATTCGAGGATAACATGGATATCGGTTTCTGTTATCAGTGTGGAAACTCGAAGTAATAGATTATGCACTTTGTCTAACAAGACTTACTCGTTTCCAAGGTCTCCCAACAAAATGGATCTTCCAAGCGTAAGTCTGAGTTTTGTGGGCGGCGCCGACGTTACTCTGAGAAGTCCCCAGTCGTTTTTCGTCATGTGATAAACTGAGCCGTCTGGTAACTGAGTCGTCGATCCCTGTGCGGATCATTTTATTCTACCATCTTGAGATCTGGGTTGAATGAAATCGGGAATTAGAAATTGACATTGTAACTGAGAGATTAATCTCACATTGTGGTCGCCAATTGTTTGAGGGTGAAAACAGTTTCTGCTGATTTTGGTAATTTCGAGTGTGTGGGTGACAAACGAGTCTAAACCCTAAACAATGTACTGCAAGGAAGTACTTTGATTCGAGAGATCAATCTGTACAAATCCGGCCTAAACCAAGAAATGGTCGTTCCAGACTTGCTTCGGTCACAAAGTGAAGGAGAAGGGTTGGTCTAGGGAGAGAAGCGAAGAGAGTGTTGAGACCAGAATAGTTGATTCGGGAAGAGTAGTTGTTTGACGACTTGTATCAGAAAGTGGAAAGATAACAGGGAAAGCTAACAAGTGATTTCTGAGTGTTGTATTCTCCTGACCAAAACTTGTTCTTTGGTGGAAATAGGTGAGACCTATTTATACAAGTCGCAATGAAACGTACCCTGGTCTCGTAAGAAGTGGAAACGGTTGAGTAAATGGAAGAAAGCGGTAACGGGTAACGCCTGGAATTGATGTTTCCATAATGAAGGAAACGTTTCACCATTACTTCTTTTATTTACTAACTGTCTCACTCTTATGACACTTTCTTGTGACGGGTGTAGTGTACACCGCACGTTGAAAACCGCCAGACCAATACCCTGATGAGCATCCCCCAGTTTGTGACATGTTTTGATGTTTCGAGTGTTTTGTTAGCATGTTGTTATTGTTTGGAAACTTGACCTTGGGAGGCTTGCCGGCTCGGTGGTGACCTTCGACGGTCGGAATTTTGCATCTTGAGAGAAAGGTTAGCCGTTGATTGTGGTTACCTTCCGTTGGTAGCCAGTGGCGTGGCCACGGTGCTGGCATGGCTTGCACATGCTCTTGGCGTGGCTAATTAGGGTTTGGTGCCGTGACCATAGAATTGGCATAGCTAAGTGTGGGTCGTGGCCAAAGAGTTGGCAGCGTAGCCAAAGGTTGCCACAAGTCGTTTGGATTAGTGGAGAGCTTGTACGGCTGCGATTTTCATCTCAGAAGGAAGGATAGCCGTTGATTGTTGCAGCCTTCCGTTTGGCAGCCAGCGTCATGGAGGCATGGTCGGCATGGCTTTGGCGTGGCCAAATTACGGCTTTGGCACCGTGTCCAAATTAGGGTTTTGGCACTGTGGCCAAGAATTGGCACCGTAGCCAAGAGATTGCCACAAGTCGTTTGGTGGCAAGTTTGTACGGCTGAGATTTGCATCTCAGAGGGAAGGGTAGCCGTTGATTGTTGCAACCCTCGATTTTGGCATCCAGCGGCATGGAGGCATGGCCGGCATATGGCTTTGGCATGGCCAAATTAGGTCTTTGGCACCGTGGCCAAGATTTTGCACCGTGGCCAAGAGTTGGCACCGTAGCCAAGAGATTTCCACAAGTCGTTTGGTGGCAAGTTTATACGGCTGAGATTTGCATCAAAGAGGGAAGGGTAGCCGTTGATCATTGCAACTCTCCGTTTGGCAGCCAGCGGCATGAAGGCATGGACGATATGGGTTTGGCGTTTCCAAATTAGGGCTTTGGCACCATGGCCAAGAGTTGGCACCGTAGCCTAGAGATTGCCACAAGCCGTTTGTTGGAAAGTTTGTACGGCCAAGATTTGCATCTCAGAGGGAAGGGTAGCCGTTGATTGTTGCAACCCTCCATTTGGAAGCCAGCGGCATGGAGGCATGGTCGGCGTGGCTTTGGCATGGTTTAGGCGCGGCCAAGCTAGGATTTTGGCATAGTTTTAGGCGCGGCCAAAATTAGGGTTTTGGCATAGTTTAGGCGCGGCCAAAATTAGGGCTTGGCATTGGACCAAAAGTTGCCACGCGTTTGGTGGCGAACTTGTACGGCTGAGATTTACATCTCAGTGGGAAGGGTAGCTGTTGATTGTTGCAACCCTTCGTTTGGTAGCCAGCGGTATGGAGGCATGGCCGGCATGGCTTTGGCGTGTTTTAGGCGCGGCCAAATTAGGGTTTTGGCATAAGCCATGGAATTTGGCATTGGGCCTGAAGTTGACATGCATTTGGTGGAGAACTTGTACGGCTGAGATTTGCACCTCAGAAGGAAGGGTAGCTGTCGATTTTTGCAACCCTTCGTCAACTAGACAGACAGACTCAATCAAGGAAAATATATCCAAGAGTTATATCTCAATTTCTCAAATCAATCTGCAATCGAACAGATAGGAATCTGTGAGCCGGATCAATTTGAGAAATAACTTGGATGATACCAAAGACCAATATCCAAGCGTCAATCAATTTCAATCAACAACCAAAGGTTGGATTTACCAATTGATTGAAATACGCACAACCTGTGATATTTCAATTATATAGAAAATATAATGCGGAAAAGAAATAACACAGACACCAGAAGTTTTGTTAACGAGGAAACCGCAAATGCAGAAAAACCCCAGGACCTAGTACAGACTTGAACACCACACTGTATTAAGCCGCTACAGACTCTAGCCTACTACAAGTTAACTTCGGACTGTAATGTCATTGAGCCCTAACCAATCTCATGCTGATTAAGGTACAGTCGTGTTCCTTACGCCTCTGAATCCCAATAGGATTCTATGCACTTGATTCCCTTAGGTGATCTCACCCACAACTAAGAGTTGCTACGACCCAAAGTCGAAGACTTAATAAACAAATATGTCTCATACAGAAAATTCTATTTGAATAGATAAATCTGTCTCCCCACAGAAGTACCTACAAAGTTTTTGTTACGCCTTTTGATAAATCAAGCTGAACAGGAACCAATTGACAATCCGGTCATATATTCCCGAAGAACATCCTAGAAATATCAATTACCTCACAATAACTTAACTATATGGTAGGTTATTGTGGAATCACAAAGAATGAGACGAAGAGCTTTGTGACTACTTTTTATATCTTACCTATCGGAGATAAATCTCGAGCAAAATTTAGAGAAGATATTACTCAATACGATAGAACAAAGTAAGATCAGAACACGCAACTACAGAGAAAATAGTTGGGTCTGGCTTCAGAATCCCAATGAAGTCTTTAAGTCGTTAACCTATAATGGTTTAAGGAAAAACTTAGGTTAAAGAAGAATCGACCCTAGTCGCAACTAGTATCACACAGGAGGTGTGGGGATTAGGTTTCCCAGTTGCTAGAGTTATCCCTTATACAGTCTTCAATTCCGGGTTTGCAGTCAATGTTTCCTTGGTAACAAAGCATTCAATATTCACCATTAGATGAAACCTTATTTAAGATTCAAGCTAGTATCATTCCACCGTTAGATGGTCTTTAGATTGTTACACACAAATGAAATAGACCTTCATTTAGATATGGGTAACCGTACCTAAACGTGTATATTGAGTTGGTTCAATAATAGTTAACCGAAGATAGCCATATTAATACTTTTTTCTTAACCTTGTTCATCTTAATACTTCTACATCAATTGATAATCAAATGAATCTAATTGTGTTACTCATAGAGTTGTTCAATTGTTTATATTCTCATAGAAGTATACAAGACACAATTGAAGCAAAATTGGATTGATTCAAAAGAATCAGTTCATGAACATTTTAGCTACGGTTTGCAAAGATTGCATTCCTTAATTATAAATGTATTTGTTCATGAGTAAGAAATCATACTTAACCGATTTAAGACTTGAACCACTTAAGTTTGTAAACGGGTACGCGAACTTAAGTTCCGGACATTGGTCACAAGCTGACAGTTTTCAAACGGGTACGCAAACTTTAGCTCCGGACTGAATTCAGTTGAAACCGTTTGCGAACTTGGTTCCCGGACTGCAACAGTTAAATCAGTTTGCGAAAGGGTATGCAAACTTAAGTACCCCGACTTAAACAGTTGAATAAGTTTGCGAACGGGTACGTAAACTTCTGGTCCTGAATTCCGTCAAAACAGTTCGTACACTAAGTACACAAACCGTAATGTATCCAGACATGGGTTTAGCACTTAACTCCCATTTCAATCATTGAAACATTCTTAGAAGACGACAATAGTTGTCTCACACAAACTATTAGCTTATAAGCAATTTTCAAGTGATCGAATGATCAATACGGAACATTCCGAGCCTACATCAAATAACTGTCTCACACAAATCATGTAAGATGTTACCAGATGATTTTCACATGATCATCTTTTGACTTTAGCCAAGAATAATGATGAATGTGATTAAAGCAAAAAAGCTTTCCAACACATATTTCGAGAAAGAGATAAGCGAGTTAAACTGAGCTCGAAATATCAAATGTGTATAATGTAAAGTCTATATAGCTATACGACTTTTGTCTCAATAGGAGATATAATATAATAGACTTATGAGTGATAGATGAGTTCAAGTCTCCACATACCTTTTATTGATGAAGTTCCACAAGCTCCCTTAGTAGTTCTTCGTCTTCAATCGATGAACGTCATGAAGTCTAAAGCTCAACTATACATCCTATCGACATACCTATAAGTAAACTAGAAATCAAGACTTATAGTTTTGACATCTAAATTTTATAAACAAGCTTGAGATGGCAACGCTTGCGAGTTCGACCGAACAGTGCTCTAGCACTACGAAGTCCAAAAAAGGTAAAACTGCTTACATATGCCTTAAACTTGATGTGTCTAAGGCCTTCGATATGCTTGAGTTGTTATTTTTATCTGATATTCTTCTTCAACTGGGATTTCACCCTCATTGGGTCCAAATGATTCATCAATGTATTTCTACAACAAACATTTCCTTGTTGGTGAATGGCTCTCCTATTTCTTCTTTCAAGCCAACTCGGGATATTCGACAAGGAGACCCCTTGACTCCTTATTTATTTCTTCTTGTAATGGAGTATTTTTCTCGTTTATTGATTGATGTTATTTCAACTGGAGTACTGCTATCCCGCACGACCTTGCGGGAAGTTATCCCGCTCAAGCGGCTTCTTTACCGTTAGATCATGCTAAAATCCAGATCTAACAGCCTTGAACCCTTTAGGGGAAATGGTGGGTCCTATCCTGAAAGTGGTGGGTCCTTTCCTGAAAATGATGGGTCGTTTCCTGAATGTGAATCTAACCGTTGATTTAATCATCCAATGGTAAAGAAGCCGCTTTTGCGGGAAGCCATCCCGCAAAGTCGTGTGGGATAGCATTTGTCTTTCAACTGGTCATATTCATGGAGTACAAATACCGAAAGATGGACCCACTATTCACCACTTGTTTTCCCCGGATGACTGCCTTTATTTTTGCGAGTTGATACGACTCAACTAAGATATCTGGAACAATTACTGGCTCAATTTACTGCCCCCTCAGGTCAGGTAATTAATCTTCGTAAATCTACCATCTTTTTTAGTAAGAACATCTCTCCTACAAATAAAGTAGATATCACAATCCTCCAGATGTAAAACATGGAATTGGAAGGAAAATATCTGGGTATTCCTCTCTTTCTATAAATCCAGGCAGAAAAATTGTCAATCAATTCTTTGATAACATGTCTACTGGACTTCAAGGATGGTTTAGTAAACTCATCCCACAAGCTAAGGACCACTCAAGTCAATGTAGTTCTAAGTACTACGTGCATGTACCAGATGTGGGTATTTAAGCTTCCTAATGCCACTATTTCTAAAATGGATCAAATTCAAATGCAATATTGGTGGACTAACAACAACAGCCTTCCTCTTCGCCTCATTTCCTGGAAAAAGATACGTCTTCCGAAGATACTTGGAGGATTAGGCCTTAAGAACTTGCAGCATTATAATTCTGCTTTTTGGGATAAATTAGCTTGGCAATGAATGCACTCTTCCAACGCTCTACGGGATCAAGTTCTTCAGCATAAATACTTTAATATCTTCAATATATCTCAGCTGAAGATCCTCCTCCTAAGACTCATACCAGTTGGATTTCGCAGAGCATTCTCAAAGGAATTCAACTTATTCATAAGTATGCTAAATGGCAGGTTGGTAATGGTCGTTTAATTAATATTTGGGTTCATAACTGGATACCAGGTGAAGCATCCCTTCTTTTAGGTCCTGGTGACCTCAACACATTTGATTTCCGGTGGGTTTATCAGCTACTCAATCAGGACAACACTTGGAATACCAATTTACTTCATCAACTTTTTAGTCCAGAACATGTTGCGGCTATTCTCTCGATACCTATTTTTCCATATAAACAGGACACTCTTATATGGCCTCTCCCCCAATCTGGTATTTTTACCACATAGTCTCTGTCAGGAAGATCAGTCTCAGGTTTCAATTCTGCCTATATCTTCGTCCTTTGGGCTAAATTTTTAGAAACATCAAATACCAAAAAAGCTTCAACTGTTCTTGTGGAAGATTATACATAATATCATACCCGTTAAACATCGTATTTAACACCTTTTCACAATTCAGAATCAATATTGCGTCATCAACAACAACAAGGGGACTTGAATCATCTCTTCTTCCATTGTCAGTTTGCTCAAGCAATATGGAGGGCCACTTGTCCTGAAGTGCTTATGTATCAAAGGCAATTTCAATCTCTTTAATCTTGGATTCTCTCTTGGAATGATCCTGATGCTCCTCTCAGTTTTAAGAAGCACTCTCACCGACTTCATCACATCTCCAATATCCTTTGGCAGATTTGGAACAACAGATGTAAACTTCATTTTCAGAGACAAATTATTAATCTTAATATCTTAATCGGTTCCACTAAGTGCTATGAACATTCCTACCACCTTGGCTTTCCAGGACCTGATACCCGCCAGCACGTTGTAGTGAATACAACTCAACAATGGCAGCCACCACCACCTGGGTACCTCAAGCTCAATCTTGATGCATCTTTTACTAACATTTTCTCTCATGCAGGTCTAGGTTTTTTGCTTCGCAATACTGAAGGTCATTACTTAGCATCCAAATCTCTCACCACGTACACCTATGCATCTTCTCCTCACCAAGCAGAAGCATGTGCCTTTTTTGAAGCTCTTAAATGGTGTCTCCAGCATAACTATCAGCAGGTAATATTTACTGACAACAAGTCTCTTTATCAATCTCTTACACAATCTACTTTTCATCCTCCCTGACAAAATAAGTCTTTAGTAAGCCAATGTAAAAATATGTTTTCTTCTCAATCTGGTTGGTGGTGTATTTATGTAAATAGGGTGTGTAACAAGCCTGCTGATGCGATAGCGCAAGCTAGAATAAACTGTATCAAGAATGAATGGTGGCGCGTACCACCTATATGGCTGGCTCCTAAGCTAGCTCTGGATGTGATATTTCCTACTGTTTAATTAATGTTATTTTCCCTTTGTCAAAATAAAAGAGAATAAAGAACCAGCTTTATCTATATTCTCTATCATACTCAAAAGTCAGTAATAGGACTAAGAGTGAAGATTATTCGAGGCATGCAACAAAAGGTAAGCAAGCCAACAAAATGGCAGAAAACTTAGATGATGCACCATTTTGGAATCATGTTACATAAAACTTGTATACGGTATTTATGTATACAGCTGTGTCGCGTCATGGATTTTTATATAAACTATCGATCTCGGACAGTGTATATGGTTCTACCTTTTCTTTAGCAACCGGCTTCCACGGTTTTCATGTGATTATAGGAACTCTCACGGTTTTCATGTGATTATAGGAACTCTCATCTCGATCGTCTGTGGTTTCCGCTAATATCTTGGTCATCAAAATCAAGGAGCATGATGTTGGTTTTGAAGCAGCTGCATGGTATTGGCATTTTGTAGACGTGGTTTGGGTATTCCTATTTGTCTCTATATATTGGTGGGGAGGTATATGAAGATGAAGGAAGCTTGAGAAATTCAAACTCAAAGAGGAGATGAATTTACACGTATAACAAGTAAGTAAACAACCTAGGTGAGTTAAGTAGATTAATCTTAATCAACTAAAAGGGGAGGCGAGTTAAGTAGATTAATCTTAATCAACTAAAAGGGGAGGCCTCTACGGTCGAGTTCTTTCGAATATGCGGACCTACTTTTAGGACAAGAAAGTGAGTTCCTCCCTCACTTTAACAAGTAAGTGGGAGTTTACAAAGTATAACATCATCCAATTCCGTACCATCACTTCGTAGTCACGAATGAGTCCTCAAACCCACCCTTGAAGTCGACTAACCCTTGCTTTCATTGATTCTCGTCTTTTTCATTTCCCTACTGAACCTCTCTTTATTTTGACAAATATAGTAGGAATCGAAGAAATTATTGCAGATTATGTTCACCAAGAAATGACCCGTGGTTGGATCTCGATCAATTTGAGAGTCTTTTTTTTCTTCGAGAAAGAGTTGAGGCGAGAACGACCATACTATAGATGAGGTCCGGAATATACTACCAAAGGCCCTAGCTTTTAATTTCGATACTCTCGAACAGAGCCGGGCCTGAGGCCGTGCAGGAGGTGCGACCGCACAAAGCCCAACTCTGGCGGGGGGCCGTGTTTTTCTAAATCTGATTCCCCTCCCCCATTCTCTCGCTCTTTCCCCAGAGAAATCCTCAAATTTACTCATAGGAGACCAGATTAGAGCAAATCTTCATTTTTTATTTGTAATGGCTTATCTAGAAAAATTTGTTTATTGTTGTATATTCTAATTTGGGTACAATGGGTTGATGAGTTGAAGTTCAATATGGGGGATTTTGCTACTTGAAATTTGGGGGATTTTTTTGATTAGTTATGGCATTCGGTTAAGATTTTAAGCCACTTGGTGAGTACATAAGTTACATGTCTTGGTATTTGAAATCCGCCCTTAATTTCTGAAAGTGATATTTGAGCAACTATTTCAATAGGCAATAGGCTAATCAAATTTAACAAAACATGAGATACCATGACAAATTTAACAAAACATGAGATGCCATGACAAATACGATTCTTATCTTCAATTATTGAACGTAGATCATCATGGTAGGAGCGATCAAATCTTATTGGATTGGGGTAAAACATGAATAGGTTTCATTTGCATTATGGACCAGATGTATATATCTTGACTCCTAAGAAATGTCATAGAGGTACTGATCTTATGGTTGAAATGTACGCCTATATGGGTTTCTGCATGACAATTTGATAACATCACTCACATTTTAGCTCTAATCTTAGTGGGTTTAGTTTTTTTTTCCCATAGATTCGAGTTATATTGATAAAGACAACCGTAGTTGTACTAAGTTATTGTTTTCTAACTTTTAATTGTTTTTCCATTTTTTACAGCAAGCTAAGGTGTTATACGCTTGACGTGAAGTTAACGTGAGGTCTCTTGTGCTGTCCTGGGTCGGTGCTTGCGGAAATAGGGTGCATTTAAATTTTTCGAATACTGTTAGCAATTGGCAGAATGTGTTCTACTTGGGTATTTCCCTTTTCAGTTTGCTTTTCTTTGTCTCCCTTTGGTAGACCTTTTTAAATTCTCGACTTTTTAAAGAAATTTTCTCTTCTCATCAAAAAATACCCTTGAGTTGGGGTTGCTGCTTCTTTGTTTTGACTTCGCTTACGGTAAAAAAGGCCATGTGATTAAGTTCTCGCAGGGCCCTAATACGCACAGGATCGGCCGGCTCTACACTCGAGCACACAAAGCAAAGGAAGGAGCTCACCAATGGACATGGGATTCAATTCTGCAACATATCAGAACCGAGGTCTTTGTTTCCCGTAACAGAATATGGCTGATAAGAATGGCTACTATTATTAGGGGCAATCAAATGCCTTAACCGGAGTCCTCCTTCCATGACTACGGCTTATCCATCGGCGTTATCGAGGGGACAAGGTTCTGCATGGATCACTAAAACTCCGTAATATTAGGACTTTTTGAACTCTAGCTGCTCAGAACAAGATCCCTCTGCTGCCCCAGATATCCCCCTAGGGATCCAGAGAAAATAGAGAGATGAATCAATATTTCATGCGGAGAAGAGAGGGAACGGAAGTGTGGTCTGTAGATTTTCTGTATTGGACACAGGCGTACTCGTATTGGACACCCGTGGTGGTATTCATGCAATCATGCAACCCAGCAAGTCAATATAACCCAACTGTCACGCTAGGACTGGGCCTCCGCCATTTACTCCCTCTGTCCCACAAAAAATGTCCTCGCACTTTTGCCTATTTTTTGAACCCTGATTTTGGGCATACCAAAATCTTTCAAGGCATACAAAACAATAGTCCCATCTTGGGTGACCTTATAAGGGGTACCCTATGGGTAGTTCAATTACCTATATACCCTTAATATAAAAATTTAAAATCAGTTTTCTAATCAAAATCAGTTTCCCTTAACATCTCTTCTTCTTCTTCCTCCTCTAGCCGAACTCTTCCCCCTTCTGCGAAAAAAAATCATCATCGTGATTAATTGTCGATTCGTAAAAATTTGATCGTCGATTAAACTCAACCACATAATGACTCGTACAAAGAAAACTAGGGACTAGGCAAACCAAATCGTCTTCTAATCCATCAATTGAAGAAGAAGAAGAACCAATTGAAGATGAAGGTGTAGAAACTGAAAATCAACCACCAATTGAACCAGAAACTGAACCAACTGCATCTCCAACTCCGGAAATAAGGATAAGAAAGTAAGTTTTACAAACCCAATCTCCTATTTGTTGTTTTTCATCGATTAAATGACGGTTGCAGTGTTGGGTTCGGCTCAAAATTGAGTTGCATTTTTAGCCGAATTGTTCATCACAAAAGCTTCCTGTAAGTGTATATGAACAATTCGGCTTAAAATTTCATGAAATTTCAAGCCGAACCTAGTCACAGATAGAGATGCATAGGGGTTCGGCATATTCGATAATCATAATATGTGCCGAACCTAGCAGATTTATGAGGTTCGGCTATTACGATATTCTCAATATGTGCCGAACCAATAACAATATTTTAACCCAAAAAATAACAAATTGATGTTCGACTCATACGATTTTCGAAATATAAGCCGAACCAGTAATTATTATTTTTCTGGGCTATTCAGGATGTTGTTCGGCTCATAGATGTGAGCCGAACCGTTCATCAATTGGTAGATTCGGCTCATAGATGTGAGCCGAATCTCAACATGTTTCGCCGAACCATGATCAAAAAAATCATCTAAACAACCTTTTATAATTCTGAAAATTATCTTAATCACTAAACAAAATATTTAATCACTAATCAATATTACTAACACTAATCGTAAAGGGAAGATTTGCCATTAAAAAAAACTTGGGTTAAGGGTAATCTGATTTTGCTATTTCATAACTTTTTTTGTCTTCATGTGGTATGCCTTGCCCAAAATCAGGGTTCTATTTTTTGGGGAGAGATGGAGTATATGTTGTAAGAAGAAGAAAAAAATCAGCTGCCTCATTTTAAGACAAGGACAATGTGGGGCACCATCTAACAGCAAACCTTGATAAAATTGGGGATATCCAACAGCAGATGAGCAAAATGGATAGGGAATAATACATACTAAAGTCGCAAAGAAGGCATAAGTTGGAAGTATCATGATTTAAGAGAGTATATTCCTCGGTTAACAAGACTACAGATGAGACAGTACTTATAAACTCAGTCAAAACATTTAAACCAGTGCAGGACATGAGAGAAACTTCTGCTAAGAGAGTATATTCCTCGGTCAAGAGAACCACTTAGCTCATTTTAACAATAGCAGAACCGAAGTTAAGAGATGTGATAGGAAACAAAAGAATAACAAAATTGCTATATAAATCAACATTTTGCACAAAGTTATCAATTTGAACGAAAAAGAAGAAATTTTAATTTCCTCAAAAAATACTAAAACAAAATCATGATACCTTGCTTACATGCACTAGTAATACCAAACCCCCAGACTTGGAAATCCCAATACAAATAATCAATATACAAAGCTTCAATTAAAACTAGTTGAATAAATGATACTAAAGGCAAAACAAGTTTATCAGAAAACCTAAAATTACACATTCAATACAAACTAAGAAAAGGGCATACAAGTAAATGACAAAGCTATTTGGAAGAAAACGTAAGAACTCACCAAGGAACTGGAAAATCAGAATCCCAATGATCAGCGTGTTTTTGCCAAACCGTAAATAACCACAAAGCATATATAATCAAAGCTATTCCCGCCATTCCTATTAGTGAATTCACAATCTTCAAAAGTGATTGAAGACAACTCCTCATTACGCTTGCCATTGAATTCTCCTTCTTCAAATAAAATCTAGGGCTTTCGCCAAAACAACACTTCAGCTGATTCAGAAATACAAAAGCCCCAGATTTGTCAAAAGCCCCAGGCTCTGATACTATTCTAACACAGCTACAAATGTTACAATATCTAAAACTTGAAATCTTTCTTTTTTGATTTCCCATCCTTCTCGTGCATCTTTCTCTTCCTCTTCTTCTCATTCTGCACAAGTTCCATTAAATTTATGAGTGAAACAGGTGAATATATAAAACTACCGTGAAAATGGCAAAACTGCGGAGACATCAAACATACCTCAGCAACCATATCACTGAAATCCTCACGCTGGCTATGCTGTTTCTCTTCTTCCCTTGCTTCCTCGTACCTGCAACAGAGATCAAACATTAGCAAGATATTCCTGACAGAGCAAAATATTTCAGTCTTTTGACAACAATTTTTGTTACGGTTTCTCTCTTACTTGGCAGCCAAAACACCATCCAGGTTCTCCAACCCTTCCAATTCCTCTGGTTTGAAAGAGACATCAACTTTATCTGCCTTTTGACCACGGAGTAGATCAACCTGCGGAAGAACAACTAGTAAGTAGATGAATGACTAGGACTTAAACTCAATTCTATGAGTGAAAAATAACCAAACCAGCGGACCGTGTACTGCAGAGTGTCTCAGACCCCTAAATGGGATTAAACTTAAAAATGACTGGGCACCCGTATGAAAGAAAAAAGGATGTCATTTTCAGAACAAATTTTTTATTTAAAAAAATATACCGCAACTACAGTTGACCAGGAGTACAGAGCACGTTACCAAACAATTGTGTGTGGGAACAGACAAAAAGGATTACCCAGGTATCATACTTGGTTCCATCTCATAAACAGATAGTACATGTAGCCCAGCTTCATAGACATTGTTAAAACATAGTAGTGCTTAGAACTTTCAGATATTTGGTGCAATCAATATTACAATGAGCTAACCTACTACCCAGTGCACCATGCTAAATATCTAACATGCTTATAGCAGTCGATCAGAATAATTAGTTACATAACTTTGCTTTTGTTTGAAGTCTCCGCTATGTATATAGTTAGCTTTCCCTAGTAACATTTAAGATTTACTACTAAAGTAAGGATGGAAGAAAGGAGATAACAAATCAATACCCTTTTGGAAGCCGCTGCCTTTTCCTGTCCTCCAGCACCAACCACATACCTGGATCCAGAAATAAATGTTAAAAGACTTTTTCAAAATTATCCATGTACCCAAAGTATGAATCTAGAAAAGATCTATGACGAGTCAATTCAACAGAACTACGAAAATGACTATCAATGGTACAGAACAGTAAACTATTCTGTACAATTATTAGATAGTCAATGATACATACGTGTGTGTTGTCCCAAGCAAGGTTCCAGGAGCGATATTTTCTTCTTTTTCTTCAAGCACCTAAATAAGAAGGGGCACAAGAAGGTAAGCAAGAATACAAACAATGAGTTACGATGTAAGGACTGTGCAGAATATTTACTCACTTGGTACAGTTGTCTCTCAGGTTCTTTTCTCTGCTGCTTTCGTAGTTCAATAAAATCTGGTGTCTCCACACCAGTAGGAGTGCTGAAGAAAGAAAAAGCTCATTAGTACACATTATCCAGCACACGCTACCACTAACCATATTATGCAGAAGGCAGAGATTACCTTGACATACTCTCTCCAGCCTCGGATTTAGTACCTTCATCTATTTCCTCTTCTGGGGTATCTTCATCCCCAGAATCATCATCATCGTCGCTTTCTACCTCATCCTCCAAATCTCCCCAATGCTTGCTCCTATCAACAGGCTCTTCCTGAAAATTGCATCACACTCAAATAGTGAGCCAATAAGAAGACTACAGCTTTAAATCGTTGACCTTCCCGGGGAGAAAAGGTATCTGTTTTGTGTACTTCTTATTGAGAACATTAAACATGTCTAACGTTTTTCCGAATAACCAGACTCAGAATGCTAAAAATATTCTAAATACAAGTGAAGGTATAACATACTACCTCATAATTAAGTTGTTCCTGTTGTTGCACTCCAAAGACATCTCCATATAATGGACGCCCATACTATACAAAATATTGAGAAGAATTCCCATTGTTAACAAGCAATCTTCAAATTAGAGAAACAGAATCTAATAAAAAACTGAAGAGAAAAAAGTGAAACTCACTTCGTCAACAGGCGGTTTACCCCAACCCCCAGGATGATATCCAAAGCTAGCACCGGGAGGAATAGGAGCATTCAGGCCAGGAATTTTAAGATGTGGATAAGACGGAGGGGGGCCATATCTCTGTTTAATAATAAAAATAAGAGAGACCGTCTCAATTAATGAAATCAAGAAATGAAATCAAGAAGCTTGTAATACCAATTAATGAAATCAATAATATTATATTAGCTAAAATTGACCTGCATATTAATAAGCCATGGGGGGAGGCGCGCCCTCTGGCATACCAAGCGCTTCTTTTAAATCCTGTGACAGCATACCTGGCTTCATCTCTCGTAATTTCACCTGTATACACAATAAAATTACTGTAAATACAACTAGTAGATTGGTTTCTATGAACTCAAGTAGATTATCCACAGAACATATACCTCAAACTCTTTGCCTTCGTGATAGAGCTCGCCATGACTAGTAAGCTTAGGCTTGGTCTGATATTTAAAGAAGGCATCATGGAGGACCTGTATATGGTTACAGAAATCAGATGGTAAGAACATTATAATTAGAAAGAGAAAATGGTGCGCAATGTACAAGACTGGAATTTCTGTATAGAAGTGAAACAGCAAAGGAGAGAGACACGTAATAATTCATAGCGACGACTAGGAAAGAAGAATAAAAAGTTGCTCAAACCTGATAATCAATATCCATCTTTCCCATCTTTGGTTGCATTCGCTCACGTTGCTTCTGTTTCGACTTTTTGCTATCCTCTTTCTCAATGTATGCCTACATATGACATCATTGAAACCATTAATTAATGGAATATGAACTGAGAGAACATGACAAAGACTCGAAAGTACCATTATCTGGCTACACAAAGATGAAAGCAACAGAGTTATGTAACCATCTTCCAAAAGAAGGTCACTGGATTCTAACAGCTCAATACATTCTTCAAATATACATCACTGTTAAGAAAATAACTGATAGCATAATGGCTAGTAGCGCAAAAAGAACAAATGTCTCAAAATTGGATAACATTTAATCATTGCAGAAAACCAAAGCATCCAGTTATACCTGTCTGATTTTCTCGATTCCGGTTGCTGCAATGAAGTCAGGGAGTTGAAAAGGCTGTTTCTCAATACCACGTTTTCCCTGAAAAAATATATAAAAGATGGATTAGTGATTTTAGATACAGTGAACCTTTCTACTCCATACCAAAGCAGCCAATGGGAATAATTATTCAAACATAACATCGAACATAACCCGACGACCCAGCTCTCACCCAAACTTTTCTAGGCACCTTAGTTTGATGTATAAGTATAACTAATTAAATTGAACATCAAATGTAACCTGCCAACTCATAGCTCTCACTCAAACTTGTCTAGCCACCTTAGTTTGATATATAACAAAAAACCCACATAACCCCTAGCAAATATGTTAACAAATGAACAATTCAAAGATTCTCTCCGAAAAATACCACCTACTTCTGTCTCCATGATTGTTACAGCCAGTCCCCTGCAAGAACCACACATCCATATAAGAGGAGTGAAACCTTATAAATCTATTATTTTCGCTCACCCTCTTACATGAACCCCTCTTACAGTATTTAGCCCATTTATCATGCATGTATATACTAAGTAAACTATTATCTATGTCCAGTCGACCAGTCACCTGTAAGAATTTCCTCTTTTGACACCAATGTCTTGGCACAGGAACAGTATTCCGGTACGATTTGAGAAACACTAGCAACTTCGGGTCTGCTGCTGTTGCATCCCACACCTAATAATATGTGAAACATTTTTTGTCAAACAAAACGATACAACTGAATCCACCAAAAAGAAGAAGATATCATAATATCATACAGTATGCCATACCTCAACCACATCAGGCCTTGCGCATAATTGTTTCAGTTCAGCAATCTTCATCCTCTGTTGTAACTGAAACAGTTATGACATAAGCAATCATTAGAAGAAATACAAAAAAAAAATACATAAAATAAATAAGATCATACCATAAATATTAACAAAGTACCTTCTTCTTTTTATTTGAAACCCCTCCTTTCTCGTTCCCGTTGGCATCTTGCTCTTCTTCTTGATCTGAATCAGAGTCATCTTTCTTCTTCGTTACCTTTTTCTCCTCTTCATCCTTCTTATCATTATCCTATATAAATGACACCACAAACCCAACATCCAGAACCCAAAACAAATCAAAAACTGAAAACCAAAAAGAATAAAACGTCAATTCAAAATCTATGCATCAGCAGCTTCTTTAATGTTAAACTTCTCAAAGACGCTCTTCAACTCGGCGTAAGCATCCCCAAATTCAAGGTTCTCGGTAACATACTCAATTTCAACTTTTTCAAGAGGCTGTTAATTCTCGAATAATCAACACATTAGTAAACCCCAAAGCGAAGTATAATATAGGTATAACAAAAACCCTAAAACCCTAATCCAGAGAGTAATATCAACAAAAAAGAAGAAATAATTACCTGGTGTGGATCGGAGTTTTCTTTAGCGTTGTCATCACTATCATTATCAGTTTCAGTGATGTTATTTTGTTTCTTATTTTTCTTTTGCTTTCTCCTGCGTCTACGCTTTTCGCTCTCTTTAGATTTCTTGTTGGTGCTGTTTTGCTTTACATCTCCATTAGAGATGGAATTAGGGTTTCCAATCTCGACTGTCATTCCGCCAAGTCTGAAGAAGAAATTGAGCGAACAACGAAGGGAGTATATATTTAGAGAGAATTTGTTTCGTGATCTATCGCTCTACCAAAGCGAGCGATGGTGGGCGTGGGTGGAAACGACGAGATTACGAAACTACACCGCTATATTTATAGGGTAGAACTAGGTTCTTATAACGTAAGGCCGGTCTGGTAATCAGAAAAGCTAAGGGTGGAGCAAAATTGGTGTACCAAGGACCATCAAAATCTAGCCTCATGGCTGTTAATGGGAGTACCATATTGCTTGAGGTGTATCAATCCCTTACCAAAACATGTTTTGTCTTTTTTGCAATTTGGTACACTCCAAACAATATGGTATCCCCATTAGCAGCATTGTTAGTCATTGGATGTTGTTTTCGAGTCCCGTTAAGATTTTAAAAACTTCGTCCCTATCGAATCCTATGTCAAAGGAAACATGGACCAGATTGGTTCACCTTTATTGATCCACCCTGGCATTACCGGTCTGATAATTATTGGAGCATAAGGTCGGTTTGGTAAATTATTGAAGCAAGTACATTTTTGTATGAGTATTTTTTTTGGGACTACAAGAGAGGTTAGGCAGTTCCGATGGAACTCAACAGATAAAAAAAACTATAAAGTCAGGTGGAATGTCATTATGGGAAAAGCAGTGGGCAACTGGTGAAAAAACATGCGGTTGGACGAAATACGCGACGAGTATAGAAGGACCGCGAGCGGGCACAGAAGATCCGCGGACGGTTGGTGATGATCCACCAACGGTAAAAAGTCAACGGCTTTATAATAGGGTAAAAATTGATTCTGCTGAAAATGGTAAATTGAGTGTGTCAATGAGTAACGAATCTAAACCCTAAACAAAATGTACTGCACAGGAGTACTTTAGATTTGAAAGATCAATCTGTACAATTATGGCCTAAACCAAAAAATGGTCGTTCCAGTCTTGCTTCGGTCACAAAATGAAAGAAAGGTGTTGGTCTTAGGGAGGGAAGCAGAGAAGGTGCTGAGACCAGGACGATAAACTCTGCAAGGTGTGATTGTTTATGACTGAATTTCAGAAAAATGGAACTTGTTTGTCGGGCGGAAGCGATGTTCTCTGTATTCTGTGAATAATACTTGTTTGTTCTTTGTTATATCAAGTCATGATCGATCACCCTGATTTCTTAGGAAATGGGAGTTGTGAAGTAGTGGATGATAGACGCATTTATGTGTCTAATATAGCTCATTTGTATATATTGTTAGTACTCGATATTGTACTTATTTGGTTATTTTATGTATTTGTAGGTGTTTTTGGAAAATAATCTCTTGCGGAGAATTTGGCTAAAAATGTGGCATTTGGACCTCCGTTGATAACGTACCGGAAGCGCCTCAGAAGTGTACCGGAAGTATCCCAGAAATACCCCGGAGGAACCCCGAAAAAAAATGCGGAAAATGCCCCAGAGGACACTTGCTATACGGACCCTTGATTTTGGATAAGGGGTAACCTAATTACTAAGGGGTGACCCATTTCCAGGCATCTGCTAAAGGGAGACCAGCCACAGATAAGGGGAGGTCAACTTCTCAAATTCAAAAGAAAATTTTGGGGGAAAAAAGGCAGCAGCGTCAACAGTTTTGGATCAAGGATTTGAGCGACCTAGCAGGCGATTCAATGGGCAAATTTGGTACCCACGGACTCTACAAGACATAAGGGACCTGTTAGAAGCGATTAGACCCATCTAATTGGGCTGGATAAGTCAGAAAATCCACACAAAGTCAAGACAGTGCACACGGTCCCTGTTTAGGGTTTTGAATTGGTTTGAAAGATTTGGGAGAGATTCTTGCGTGGGATATACTTCAAAACAGTTGAGTTCAAGTCAGAGAAGATTTTGGGAGCAATAGAATAGCTCACAGACGCATACAAAGATCGACAGATGGAATTATTGTTCAAACTGCACGTGAAGAATAAGAGATTTATTCTCGAATTTGATCGAGTTTCTAGGGAATCTGAAGGCTATATAAGTGTTGGTTTACATCAAAGAAAGGTTAGAAACCTTTAGGAGAGATTAGAGTAGAGGCCTAGAGAAAGAATAGAGGAGAACGCTGCTGCTGCTGCTGCCATTAAAGCTTCTGAAGAACACGAAGAACAGACTCGCAGAGTCAGTCGTTCTTCAGCAGACTTATCATACCACTGTCGTTGTTTCACAGCAGTAATAGTTATCGTTTACAGCAGTCTTAAAACCATTACCCCTTTGTAACAGTGGCGCTGTAACACCACTACAGCGTTGCAAATTCTGTTTCATCTTATATTCATCAATAAAAACACCTATTTTAGCCATGAATTCATCTTGTGAGTGTGTTTGGGATGAGGAGCTAAACCCATTAGCCGAGACGACGGAGGAAGCCATTGGTCCTATTGATTGGTATAATTCTAATTTTTTATTTATTTGCAATATTATTATTTGATTATTTGCATGGAATTGAATTGAATATTAGTTTTTATTGAATAGTTGTGAATTATTTTGATGAAGCATGCTGGGTTTTAAAACTTTTGATGTTTTATACTTTGTGATTACAATTATTACTTCAAAAATATATTTGAGGCAAATATTAGAATTATTTTAAAGATAAATTGCATGAATATTATTAGAATTTACTATTTAATTGGTCATGGTGGAATCCTAGTCTTGGTTTTTCTCTAAAGGTTTGAACTATTTTATTTATTTGCCTGTTTAATTTAAATCTAGAAAAATTGTTTTCTTCACAAGTCTGAAAAGACCCTGTTTACCACTACTACAATCACTATTTGAAAACCATCAAATTTTTGGCGCCGCCGACGCGGATTGTGTTTAGTAGCATTTTTTTTAGATTTTTTTTTATTATTATTCTTGTTCTTCTTTACGTTTTTGGTTTTTTTTTTGTTTCCTTGCAGATTTTTGAAGTTGGAGCGAGAGATAAATTTGCCAAAGCTTGTGGTGATTTACTTAAAGTTTGGGAGCGAAAAGCAAAGCTAAAGGAGCGAAAGAAGAAGATTTTCTTTATTTTGTAAAAGAGAGAAAAAAAAAAGAGAGACATTTTTATTTTTGTAATTTTTTTTTTTAGACTTTCTTTTCTTTTGTTTTTTTTTTTTATGGACTTTGGACATTAATTTTGGGACATTTTTATTTTTATTTTTAAACCCTACGGAAGGGTACCCTTAAATATAAACTGTTTGCAGGGAAGGACGACGATTACGATATCGTCTCGGCCCCTCGGGTTCGCACACGGCATAGGAGTCGTGGCCCGAGTCGACTTCAGCGGTTCTTCGCCCGTCTGGTACGGGAGGTAAAATTCTAAACACCCGCGAATCTCCTGCAAGCGGGTTACTGGACTCCTTAAGGTGAATATATGCTGAGGACTTGAATATGGACTGTTTTTAAATTCCTAGTAAAGGGCAAGGACTGGACCATATAAGATAAGGGTTCGGATTTCATCACCGCTCCCTTCTTGCCCGCCTTAGGAAAACGAAACCTAAAGCGAACCTAAGCCTAAAATTTGGACTAGAAAGAGACCTATAGGGTATCGAGCTTAACAGGACAATCATTCGAAAAATATTGGTTACTCTTTTAAGCACACCTCGAAGTTCTTGACGGTTTCTGCGAGTTGAATGCGTGACTGCGCCGCATTGGATCGGTGAGGTTTTGGGTATCAAAGCTCCACTGAGCTTCCCTCGCCTCGATTCAACTTGCTTAACTCGGATTGATTCCAGAGGGGTTTGCTCAAATTGTAACGAATTCCCTTTCGAAGGATTAGAAGCTGGTCTAGAAACAATCTAAGTGGAGCCATCATGCTTGTTGTTTGCTAGAAATCTTTAGGTTTGCTGTGGTAAAGTCGAGTCAGCCTGCTGTGTGATTGCTAGAACCTTCCTGTTAGGATTTTTTTTTTTTGAATTTTTTTTTTAGTGTATGCCCGATTTTGTTAGGGCTTGGAAAAGAGATACTCTAGGTCGATTGATTAGCGAAAAACCTAGTAGTTCTTCTGATTTAAGCAGGGAGCTCGAAGACTCTTCTTTGGAGAGCCCTGTTTTTGGAAACTTCAGTTTTGAGAATTTATCTCTGATGACAAAAGTACCCCTAGTACTCAGTTGTGCCAAGCGATGGCAACTTTGAAAGATTACATGTTCCCAACTAGGACCAACCGAGCTTCATGCATTAAATTGCCAGCCACTACGGCTAATTTCGAGATAAAACCTAGTATTCTTCAAATGATCCCTATATTCTTAGGAAAAGATGATGAGAACCCTTATTTTCATATTAGGGACTTTGAGGAAATCTGTGGGACAATTAGAATAAAAGACCTTACTGATGAAGTCTTGAAACTTAAGATGTTTCCTTTTCCTTGAGAGATAAAGCCAAGACCTGGCTAACAACCTACCATCTGAATCATGAAACATGGCAGGAACTTATTGCTGCCTTCTATATGAAATTCTACCCTAAGCATAAAACTGCAGCTGTTAGGCAGAAAATTAGTGCTAGTGTGCAACAAGAGGGAGAGTCTCTTTATAGGTTTTTAGAGCGATTCAATGATCTCCTATCTCAGTGTCCTCACCATGGATTTGATAATATGAAACTTGTACAGATTATTTATGATGGTTTAGACTATTCGACCAAAGCCATGGTTGAGTCTATGTGCGCTGGTGAGTTCACTAGTAAAAATGCTGATGATGCTTTTACCTTCTTAGGAGCTATCGCTGAAAAATCCCAACAGTGGGAATCTTGTGTTGAACCCCCTAAAAGACTCTTGGTCAATAGAAGTAGCACCAATATGGTAGATACGAGTTTTGCGTCAGATGCTAAGTTTGCTGCTTTGTCCAGAAGGTTAGAAGCTTTAGAAATGGGTCAGTCTAAAAATAGGCCCCTTGTTGAACCTAATAGAGCCTCTCAAGTCTCTAGTTGTGGAATAGAGCCCGATAATTCATTTTGGGAAGGTCAGTTAGTGAAGAACAAGCCCATGCTGTCTATAACAACTCTAGGTTTGAGAACCGTCAGAAGTTTGACCCATACTCAGAAACCTACAACCCTGGTTGGAGAAACCATCCTAATTTCTCTTGGTCTAAGGGCCAGATCAAGGCCAGTCAGTCTAGCAATTCTCAGCCTCCCCCAGGTTTTGGTTTTAAGAACTCTTCAGGTCAAACCCAGTTTCAGAACACTTCCGAGAAAAAGATCTCTACCTTAGAGGAACTATCACTATGTTTAGTAACCATGAATGCTATCAAAGAACCACATGAGCTTTCAACAAGAAACTAGGCAGAATTGAAGAATAATTCCCAGAGTCTTGCCAAGTTAGAACTTCAAGTAGGACAAATAGCTAAGTTTATAAGTGAGAGAGGATGGAAGGTTCCCTAGTCATACTGATCCTAACCCTAGAGGAGAGAAATCGTACAATCATGTGAATGCTGTCACAACCCTAAGAAGTGGAAAGAAAGTTGACAACAAGGTCGCCATGCCTGATAGTGAACATGCTGTAGTTCACCCTGCTGAGCCAGAAAATGAGGAGACTGATAGAGTCTCCAAAGAGACCAATGAGGGTCCTGTTGAGCCTCACTTTGTTCCCAGAGCCCCGTTTCCCCAGCTGCTAGTTCCGACTAAGAGGGAGTCCAACTTTAATGATATATTGGAGGTTTTTAAGCAGGTTAATATCAACCTTCCATTATTAGATGCAATTAGGCAGATTCCCTCTTATGCCAAGTTCCTTAAGGACTTGTGTACGCGAAAGCGTAAGCTCAGTGTCCAGAAGAAAGCCTTCATAGCTAGTCATGTGAGTTCTATTATTCAGAATACCACTACTCCTAAGTATAAAGACCCAGGGTCCCCTACCATTTCTTGTACAATAGGTAAGTACCGTGTTGAGAAGCGTTGCTTGACTTAGGAGCCAGTGTGAACTTACTGCCATACCATGTGTACCTTAAGCTAGGACTTGGTGAGATGAAACCTACCCAGATAACACTCCAGTTAGCTGATAGGTCCGTTAAAATCCCTCGTGGTGTGATCGAGGATGTTCTTATTGAGGTCGACAAGTTTATTTATCCAGTGGATTTCGTGGTCCTAGATACCCAACCTGTCCCCGACCCAGAGAACCAAATACCTGTGATTTTAGGTCGCCCATTCTTAGCTACGTCTAATGCGATCATAAACTGTCGAAATGGTATTATGAATCTTCTTTTGGTAATATGACTATTGAGCTGAATATTTTTAATGTAAACAAGCTACATTCTGAGCTAGATAGCACATGTATTGAAGAGGTGAACATGATAGGAACCTTAGTTCAGGAGTCATTACCAAACATCGTATCGGAAAATACATTGGAGAGTTGTTTATCCCATTTTAGCCTGGATTTCGACGATAATAGTAACATTGAACAAGTAATGCTCTGTTGGATTCTGTTCCTATGTTAGATATTGATATATGGAAAAAGGTTCGAACCATTACTAGCTTCTGAGTCTATCTTAATACCTTATTTAAAAGAGCCTCCTGAGTTGGAGTCTAATTATACATTTTTAGGCCCACCCGAGTCTTTCCCTGTGATTATAGCTTCCGATTTGGATAGTGATCAGGAAAGTAGGCCAGAGACCGTGCTTCAAGAAAATAAGGAAGCCTTAGAGTGGACCATAGAAGATATGAAGCAAGCTGAGGATGAACCACCTGATTATGACTTAGAGAAAGCAATTGACCTTTTTCAAGAACCCGATGGTCTAGAAATTAGGAACATTGTGACTAGTCATTGTAGAGGCACCCAAAATTCTAAGTTTGGGGGTAGAGAACTAGAAGAATCTCTTGAGTATTTTAAGGACTGGGAAGATCCGGAAATTCAAGCAATAATGAGAGGTTTGTGTGAGAGTAGTGAAAACCCTAAGTTTGGGGCTAGTAATGATTCTTGTGATCGTCAATTATCCCCATTAGAAGTCCCTAACTTGGGACTCGAGCCTAGTGAGGTATTCCATGAGTCTATTCAGACTCCACAACCCGATCCTCCTGATAATGTCCAGAAAAAAATCCATATATTAGAGACCCGTTTTTCGGATGAAGCTGTTTGCCGAGACACTCATATGAAGCCCAAGTGGTCACCCGAGATAAATCCAGTTGTCTTGCGAGAAACTTTAGATCAGGTTGTGCTCTTTCTGCTCATTTTTCTGATCTTGACCATTTGTCTCCTATTAGTGGCAGTTCTATTTGGTCTTATGGACCCACAATTGTTTCGACTATTGGTATACGACTTTGGAAGGTGAAAATTCTTTTTGAGGTATTTGATGTCTAGCTAATGACTATAAATTTAGCATTTACTGGGAGGCTCCCGCGTTCATGTGATACGGTAATATCCTTCCTTATTTCTTTTCCCCTCCAGTGGTAATAGCTTCTCCTTGTTCATGCTTTTAATTTCATCTTTAGAACATTGAGGACAATGTAAGATTTAAGTTTGGGGGTGGGGAAGAAACACTTTTTGTCACCTTTCTGCAATAAATAAACTCCAGAGCCTAGAAATTTATGCCTATTGAGGATTGCACTAACTAATCTAAGTGGATGGAAGCATTTTGATTGTAGGAGTTTGAGGAACCAATCTGATTAGATGGAAACATCTAAAGAGTCTATTTATAAAAGCACAGAGCTCAGGTGTTAGAAATAACATGATAGTTTCACCATATCTCGTTGAGTCCTTTTCACTTCTATTTTTATTTTATTTTATTTTGTTTTTAAACTATGTTTCTCTAAGTGATAGGTGGGGCCCACGATTCAAGTTGTTACCAATGCTAGGGTGAATTAGAGTGATTGAGATACCAAAAAAAAAAAAAATTGAGACCAGACCATTTGACCAAAAGGAATAAATTCAATAAAGTCGACCACTGGTACCCTTGTATATGCCAGTTGTGTGGACCTAGAGTTAGGTTATCGACCACTGGTACCCTTGTATATGCCAGTGGATTGATATTAGTCAGACTAGTATCTCAATCCATTAGGATAGGTTCATTTTGGCGGAGGCCTTCAGACAGATATGGGAAACGCCGTTCACTTAGTAAACATCAAAACCATCTATGTTTTTCTATATCCATCTCTTAATCTTTCCATGTGATTAGTTTGACTCCGAATATGATGTCCATAGTGCAACTATCTGAGTAGAGCTCTGTCACTTTATATGAATTTTAGTATGCTTGAGTGCAAACTCGTGTACAGCAATTGGAATTTCGCATCAGGGTACTTCTTCCTGTAGTCAATAAGTATGCCAACCAAGGAGATTCTTTAGTGCCTTCCAAGGTTCTGCGTAGATAGCTAAGGTCTGGAGTACAGGTTTTGTGGGTATATCTCTGGTAAGCCCTCCCGAGACTATAACTCGGCCACTAGGGCCACCTAGGGGTTTAAAGGCTTATTGCATACGCTAAATGCAATCGACGATGCCTGCGACAGTGAGTTAGGATTTTATTTTGTAGTTTTGATTTGCTCGGGACTAGCAAATAATAAGTTTGGGGGCATTTGATAGACGCATTTATGTGTCTATTATAGCTCATTTGTATATATTGTTAGTACTCGATATTGTACTTATTTGGTTATTTTATGTATTTGTAGGTGTTTTTGGAAAATAATCTCTTGCGGCGAATTTGGCTAAAAATGTGGCATTTGGACCTCCGTTGATAACGTACCGGAAGCGCCTCAGAAGTGTACCGGAAGTATCCCAGAAATACCCCGGAGGAACCCCGAAAAAAAATGCGGAAAATGCCCCAGAGGACACTTGTTATACGGACCCTTGATTTTGGATAAGGGGTAACCTAATTACTAAGGGGTGACCCATTTCCAGGCATCTGCTAAAGGGAGACCAACCACAGATAAGGGGAGGTCAACTTCTCAAATTCAAAAGAAAATTTTGGCGGGAAAAAAGGCAGCAGCGTCAACAGTTTTGGATCAAGGATTTGAGCGACCTAGCAGGCGATTCAATGGGCAAATTTGGTACCCACGGACTCTACAAGACATAAGGGACCTGTTAGAAGCGATTAGACCCATCTAATTGGGCTGGATAAGTCAGAAAATCCACACAAATTCAAGACAGCGCACACGGTCCCTGTTTAGGGTTTTGAATTGGTTTGAAAGATTTGGGAGAGATTTTTGCGTGGGATATACTTCAAAACAGTTGAGTTCAAGTCAGAGAAGATTTTGGGAGCAATAGAATAGCTCACAGACGCATACAAAGATCGACAGATGGAATTATTGTTCAAACTGCACGTGAAGAATAATAGATTTATTCTCGAATTTGATCGAGTTTCTAGGGAATCTGAAGGCTATATAAGTGTTGGTTTACATCAAAGAAAGGTTAGAAACCTTTAGGAGAGAGTTTAGAGTCGATGAGAGCCTAGGAGAAGCAATTATAGAGGAGACAACGCTGCTGCTGCTGCTGCCATTAAAGCTTCTGAAGAACACGAAGAACAGACTCGCAGAGTCAGTCGTTCTTCAGCAGACTTATTTTCATACCACTGTTGTTGTTTCACAGCAGTAGATAGTTATCGTTTACAGCAGTCTTAAATTACCATACCCCTTTGTAACAGTGGCGCTGTAACACCATTACAGCGTTGCAAATTTCTGTTTCATCTTATATTCATCAATAAAAACACCTATTTTAGCCATGAATTCATCTTGTGAGTGTGTCTTTGGGATGAGGAGCTAAACCCATTAGCCGAGACGACGGAGGAAGCCATTGGTCCATATTGATTGGTATAATTCTAATTTTATTATTTATTTGCAATATTATTATTTGATTATTTGCATGGAATTGAATTTGAAATATTAGTTTTTATTGAATAGTTGTGAATTATTTTGATGAAGCATGCTGGGTTTTAAAAACTCTTGATGTTTTATACTTTGTGATTACAATTATTACTTCAAAAATATATTTGAGGCAAATATTAGAATTATTTTTAAAGATAGAATTGCATGAATATTATTTAGAATTTACTATTTAATTGGTCAATGGTGGAATCCTAGTCTTGGTATTTTTTCTAAAGGTTTGAACTATTTTATTTATTTGCTTGTTTAATTTAAATCTAGAAAAATTGTTTTCTTCACAAGTCTGAAAAGACCTTGTTTACCACTACAACTACAATCACTATTTGAAAACCATCAGTGGAGATCATGGGCGAATAGTGAAAAACCATGTTTTATGATTATGGGAAGACTGGACGGTTTGTGCTCCCACTACTCCTCTACCTGTCACATGTCCGTTATTCCAGACACTTTCTCTTAATGGGCGCGTTGCACGCCGCATGTTGTAAACAGCCAGACCAATACCCTAATGAACATCCCCCGGCTATGACATGTTTGATGTCTCGAGTATTTTGTAGAAAATATGGAACAAGTTACACAAAGAATGTAACAAGTCTAACACGTTAATTGTTGAGTGGGTCTTACTTGCAAGACCTAATTATTTCGAACAATCACGCACAAGCTAGGAGGCAGGTATTCATATGTGACAAGTCAAGTCGTATGAATGAGACTTGTCGTGAGTTCATCGCTCAAAAAATAGCATACAATGCTTTTAGGTTAAATGATTAAATTATTTGTGAAATCGATATTTACCAAATATCGTTTGTAATTATGCATGTAAAGCATTGTTGTTAAGCAAGTAGCTTAAACATGATCGATGCATGTAAAGCATCATTGTTCATAGCTTTTTCAAACCAGTCACGGATTTCACGGTCTTAAAAAGGAGCGTGGCCGGCTTTGTTTGATCGACTATCAGGAGTTGCTCGAGAAGATAGGGGATGAGGTAGCCAGTCCTCATAGGAGAGGGATTACCGGTAGTCATCACGGCACCTCATTAGTTAGCTCAAATTAAATCTAGGTCGGTATAATCATCCGGTCAACTTGGACGGTTGAGATGATTTGCGGCAATTATTGACTGCCGTTGAATTATTTAAGATTTTGTAAGGAGCGCAACTAACCTACTTTGAGCAACTTCCAGAAGCTATTTGAGTAGGTTGAGGACGAGGTGATCGGTCCTCATAGGAGAGGGATGACCGGTAATCACGATAGCACTTTATTGGTCGCCCAAAATCGAATCTAGGCTGGTCGATTTGGTCGGCTAAGTTGGACGGCCGAGATCATTTTGAGACTGCCATGTACTACGGCTAACCTAATTAAGACTTTTCAAACCGTGTGACCAACCTACTTTGGGCAATGATTCGAAGCGGAACTTGCGGGCTAGGAACGACGTGATTGGTCGAGGGTAAAGATGGGTCGCCGGTGAGCATAACGACACCTCATTGGTCGCCCCAAGTGGAATCTAGACCGGCTAATTTGGACGGCCATGATTGATTTAAGACTGCCATGAGCAGTCTTAATCTAATCAAAACCCTTTTTGAATCGTTTGACTAGCCTACTTTGGCTAGCAATTGTGAATGCTGCTTGCAGGCTATGAGAGTTCTGATTGGCTGAAATAAAAGTGGGCTCGTCGGTGAGTACCACAGAACTTGTTTGGTCGCGCCAGGAGGGGGCCAAGCTTGTTAAATTGACAAGCCAAGTCGTGTGGGTCGTGATCGTCCCGCGACTTAGAAGCAGATAGATGTTACCAGAGAGATATCAGTTAGTTTGACTTCCTTGGAAGTCGTACTAGTGAAGCAGCTATCAATCAGGGCCTATTAACAAATTAACGCTCTTGCTCATCGAACATCAATGGTAGGAAAAAAGAAAGCGAGCATTTCCGGTCAAGGCCTTGGATCTCAACCGGGTTTCCCTACTCCCGTATGTGCGAGCGAGAGGAAGAAGCCTTTTTCGGACATAGAAATTCGTCGGGTAGGTATTATTCTTCTTCTTCGTATATTTTTTTTTCTTCAAGGTATAAACCCTAGTTGTATATTAGATGTGAGTGTAATAGCCACGAGTAGTTTATCAAACTTGAACATTTAGCTCGGTGTAAATGAATTTCTTTGTTAGCAACGGTAGATCGAGCATCAGCGACAACAAAGCAATCTCCCATAGTTATGATAGCAGCAAGGCGAGCAAGGAAAACTCAAAGTAGGTGCTCTTTTCTGTTTTGCACATGTAGCCCCGCAAGAGTAACTAGGAGCGTAAAAAATTTGTTTGGATTAGATGTTACCTGGAGATATTTTCGCAGCTAACCAAAGAGGTATTAATGATTTCAAAGACATGCCAAATATAGATGATGACTTTTTCGAAGTTTCCCACACGACTGCTAGGACCCATCCTGATCACATGACGATTCTTCTTGCTGGCCCAGAGGGTGTAGAAGTTGTACCATCGATCTCTCCGGAACGTGTAATAAGGTTCTGTCTTCAGAAGAATGAGTATCCAACCTCTCTAGTGTATTTCAAAATTTTCCAAACTCCATTATGCTCCTGGGATGGATGGACGAGATATATGTTCGACAATGATCATGTCAGGGCTAATCTTGGGGAGAGTAGCAGAGTTGTTGACCCTTCCGATTATAGGAGACCTTGACTTTAAGTTATTTGGTGGGCTTTTGAGTGGTATCCTATGGTACCAAAACCGGGTCGAATATTGAATGACGTGCCAAGTGTTTCCGCATTCTCATTGCTCATGTGATTTGTTTAATATTTGAGAAAAAAAGTCAGGTAAAACTTAGACAAGGTAGAGGCAGTCCCCAGGAGAGGATTGCAGGTGGCACCCGAGCACCTATAGTGATCTTCAATTCTTTGGATGTACGGGTATGTACATGCATGTTTTCCTATGTTTTATGGGTTGAATTATCTGGGTAACGTTGAACTAATCTTTCTCAACTTCTTCCGTAATTTTAGTGCTCTGGGAAGATGAATGCCTTTGTTAGACTTACGTTAGCTGCAGGTAGCCTGGATGATGCATTTACGACACTTCCAGAAGAAAAGGAGAAATATGGTGATACAGAGTCGCTTACATATGACGACGATGAAAACCGAACAGATTCAGGATTCAATGACAACGAAGGCAACACTTCTGATTATAATAGTAAAAACAGATCCAGCTCCCCAAGCAAGTTAGCAGATGGACAGGTAAGTTCATTTTCATATTCTCTTATTTCTGACTTTCTTGGAATATTAACTATTTTAATATGAAAATAGATACTTAACTCCATTATTTGGGATGATGTTGTAGGAAGGACCGAGAGATAATCCAAGGATGTATGCACCAATGATGTTAAGGATGTGACTGCGTCTTCCAGGGAAGAGGAAGGTATCATTATCATGACCGTGGACGTGAATATTCCGAATGGTAGTTCCCTCAGAACCGAAAAGGCAATAATTGTTCATTATGTTGCAGGTGTTATCTTCGACCCTCAATTTGGTGCTCCTCTTATAGATCACGTGTTAATCGGAGGGTTCATCGTGTTAGCTAAGTATGCCGAATTGTACGCACGAATATGGAAGAAGTATGGACACATTGCCACGACCAAGAAATCCAGTAACGGTGTTGTATTAGCAAAGCGCGTGGAGGAAGCTCTATCTTTAGTGGATGAGATGTGTGGTATGACCAGGCATGTTGCTTCTGAATGAGAGACCGCAGATCGGGAGTATCATTGAGACATGTGTGCAGACTTCGCGTTTAATGTTTATTGGTTCTGTAAAGGGATTTCCAAAATCCAAAATTCGTGAACTGAAATGGATGAACCTCCTTCCATGAATCTCATTAACCATAAAGAATCGGAAATTGAAAAGTTATCTCAGGAGTTGAAGTTGAAGCAGGCTGCTCTTTGGGGTATGAAAGGTGTTTTATCTAAGAAAGATGAAGTGTTGTTGAACAATTTCCCTTGAATGCCCTTATTTTCTTCCCAAAACTTTTCCCTTTATGTGTTTTGTAAAGATGAGACATTCCTTTGTGGTTTGATTTGGTTTTGAACAGGCAGGCGATTACTTTTGAAAGAATAAAGGTTTTTGTTTTGTGAACGAAATGATGCTTCACTTGTCTAATAGACTGAAATCCTAACGATGAATGCAAATTGGTACAAAAATTTCAGAGGAATTGTAAATGTTGCATGAAAATAAGGGAAATACTCGGGAAATGACAATATAACGTTTTAGGCACTGACAGGAGCCACCTAGCGTGTATTTATACTCCTTCCAGCTTGTCAGTACCAAGAAGCTTGCAATAGTCACCTTGTACGACTTCTGCAACTAGGTAGGGCTCCTGCTACTTGACCTCCAGACTTCTTATCCTCGATTGAGAGACTTCTTCTAAACATTTGATAAAATATTGAAAGGGACCAGCTTCCTCTTCACATCGCCTAGTCGTAATTGGGTTGATGATCGGATCAAGTCCCCAATTATTTATGAGATGAGGATTAGCCGGCTGTAAAAGAGGTTGTTCAATAAGACTTACTTGTGCGCGGATCCTATGGATGTACGATCTTGCATTTTCAAAAGTAATGCAGCCGCAGGCACTTTTGGACTTCCCTTCGTAGTCCCTGACTATAGTTGGACAGTGAGTAGCTTTTCGCTTCGGAATCCCTGCATCCTTCAGAGTCTGAATAGTGACAATAATGAGATCAGTGCCTACATCAATTAGAACCTTTCCGAACTCGACATCTCCAAGATAAGTAGTGGTTAAGAGTCCCCAGTCATATATGACAATCATGTCTTACAAAAGAGATTTAGGATTGGGAGCAGCTTCATCGATCGAAGGTAGTCGCTTTCCTGATACAACACAATTTAGAGCGGGAAGGATATATTGATGTTGTGCCTTGGAGAAATAGATAATTTCACATACATGCTCTATGGTTGACTGTACAATTTTGTAGACGCAGTCCCCAGAAAGCATGCAACAGCTTTTAATAGGAAGATGGTCTTTGTATACTTCTTCAGTGCCTAGTTGAAGTTCCCCTGAGTCGATCTTCTCCTGTAAGATGCGCTTCAATCTGTTGCAGTCACTTTTAGGATGGTTGGTGAACTTATGAAGGCGGCAGTACTTGGGATCTTCCATTTATTGTTTGGTAGGAGGACGTCTGATATGAGGTAGCTTGATGACACCATCTTGTATCCAGACCTCCAAGAGTTCAATCACCTCTCTCACTGGAAAGGAAAAATCCGGGAATGATCACTTGACTTGTATGAAATGGGAGTCGGATGCTTTGACTGTTGATGGTTGTTCCCCAGATGCCTTCTCTTTCCACCCTCACTAGTGATTGATTGGAGGTTGGAAATTTTATTGGAAGGACGCCTGCTTTCCTGAACATCTTTACGAGCTTCTTCATTCTGGGACGGTTTGGATCGACTGAGTAAAGCAGCAGCAGATCTCTTAACAGCTTCCAATACAATATGGGAATAAATATTTTCTAAGAAGGATGCATATAGTGGAATCACCCTTTCATCGCAAGGACTCTGATGAGAACGTGATAAATCCTACGAGTCTTCTTTATGAGTTTGAGGAAACATCTCTTGATCTTCATGAGTAGACAAGTTAGGTTGGTGGTTACCTTTCTGTTCAGCGTGAGCATAGACTTTATCTTCCTTGCCAGGAATATAAATCTTGGAAGAATGACTACTACCATCAGTATTGACCCAAAATGAACTGTTGATAATGTTTCCCTAAGAATGAATAAGTGTTAGTTCCTTTGATAGTTGATCCGTGAGGACTTTCAAAAGCATGAATACTTCGTCCCGCGTCTTGAAAATAATAGATTGATTCCTAACAATATCATTCAGGATTTTCATCAAATAGTGAATAGTTGTTAAATATTGAGAATCCATAGCCTCAACAAGGGTTTTGAATGAAAGAACGGATTCAGGAATAATTTGTGAGGTATTGTCGGTGTTGGGAGAAGTAAAATTGGGATTTAGGGTCATGAACCATTCCTAAGATCAATCATCTTGAGAAATTGGGAAAATCGAAAATAAAATTGGAAAAATGATTTTCGCAACCGAGAGATTAATCTCCCACTGTGGTCACCAATTTGTAGCAGGGTAAAAACTGATTCTACTGAAAATGGTAAATTGGGTGTGTCGATGAGAAACGAATCTAAACCCTAAACATAATGTACTGCAAATGAGTACTTTATATTCGAAAGATCAATCTGTACAATTATGGCCTAAACCAAGAAATGGTCGTTCCAGTCTTGCTTCAGTCACAAAATGAAGGAGAAAGGTTGGTCTTAGGGAGGGAAACAGAGAAGGTGCTGAGACCAGGACGATGAACTCTGCAAGGTGTGATTGTTTATAACTGGATTTCAGAAAAATTGAACTTGTTTTCTAGGTGAAAGCGATGTTCTCTGTATTCTCTGAATACTTGTATGTTCTCTGTAAAAAACTAGATTGAAAATCTATTTTTATATCAAGTCATGATCAATCACCCTGATTTCTTAGGAAGTGGGAGTTGTGAAGTATTGGATATCACGGGTGAATGGTGAAAAACTGTGTCTTATGTTTATGGGAAGACTGGACGGTTTGTGCTCCCACTACTCCTCTACCTGTCACATGTCCGCTATTCCAGACACTTTCTCTTAATGGGGACGTTGCACGCCGCATGCTGTAAACCACCAGACCAATGCCCTAATAAACATCCCCAGTTGTGACATGTTTGATGTCTCGAGTATTTTTGTAGAAAATATGGAGCAAGTTACACAAAGAATGTAATAAGTCTCACACCTTAATTGTTGAGTGGGTCTTACTTGCAAGACCTAATTATTTCGACCAATCACGCACAAGCTAGGCGGCAGGTATTCATATGTGACAACTCAAGTCATATGAATGAGACTTGCCGTGAGTCAGCGCTCAAAAAATATATACAATGCTTTTAGGTTACACAATTAAATTATTTGCAAAATCGATATTTACCAAATATCGTTTGTAATCAATGCATGTAAAGCATCGTTGTTAAGCAAGCAACTTAAACATAATTGATGCATGTAAAGCATAGTTGTTCATAGCCTGTTCAAACCAGTCGCGGATTTCACGGTCTTAAAAAGGAGCGTGACCGGCGTTGTTTGATCGACTGTCAGGAGTTTATCGAGCAGATTGGGGATGAGGTAGTCAGTCCTCATAGCAGGGGGATTTCCGGTAGTCATCACGACACCTCAATAGGTAGCTCAAATTAAATCTAGGTCGGTCAAATCAGCCGGTCAACTTGGACGGTTGAGATGATTTGCGGCAATTGTTGACTGTCGTTGAATTTATTTACAATTTCGTAAGGAGCGTGACTAACCTACTTTGAGCATCTTCCAGGAGATATTTTATTAGGTTGAGGACGAGACAATCGGTGCTCATAGAGAGGGACGGTCGGTAATCACGTTGGCACCTTATTGGTCGCCCAAAATCGGATCTAAACTGGTCGATTTGGACGGCTGAGATCATTCTGAGACTGCCATGTACTGCCGCTAACCTAATTAACACTTTTCAAGCCGTGTGACCAACCTACTTTGGGCAGTGATTCAAAGTGTAAAATGCGGGCTAGGAGTGACGTGATTGGTCGAGGGCAAGGATGGATCGCCGGTGAACATAACGGCACCTCATTGGTCTACCCAAATAGAATCTAGGCAAGCCAATTTGTCCGGCTAAGTTGGAAAAGGCCATGATTGATTTAAGACTGTCGTGAGCGGTCTTAATCTAATCGAAACCCTTTTTGAACCGTTCGACTATCCTACTTTGGCTAGCAATTGTGATTGTTGCTTGCAGGCTATGAGAGTTCTGTTTGGCTGAAATAAAAGTGGGGTCGTCGGTGAGTACCATGGAACTTGTTTGGTCGCGCCAGGAGGGGGACAAGCTTGCTAAATCGACCAGCCAAGTCGTGTGGGTCGTGATCGTTCCGCGACTGACTTGGACGGTCTGGATTATTTTTCTTAGATAAGAAGCACCGTGACTAGCCTACTTTGGCTAACAATTTGGAATAGCAGCGTGTAGGATACAAGCGATATGATTGGTCGATTGGAAAGAAGGGCTGACGGAAAACAACATGAGGCAGGTCCGGTCGGTGATGGAAGGCACCAGCTAAAGTAAACCGACCGGCCAAGTGGCGCGTTTTGCTGCTGCCTTTAATTGTCGCAGTTTCCCTTTTGTTATTTTTTCGACTTTTGGTAGAATTCTACTCCTACCAGCTCCATGATGGGCCGGTTACCTAGCTTTCCTAGGTTTAGTCTGAGACAGAGTGGATAAATATCCTTGGCGTCAGTTTTATTATGTAAATCACGGAAAATACAATTGCACGTTTACGAGAATAATTGTTGAAAGATGGTGGCCTACGATGCATACGTTCCATTTCATGAACTTTGAAATTGGTAAGTTTGTTAAACTAAAATTAAATTTATTTTTTAATAAATCTTGATTAGTGCAAAACAATTAATTAGATGATATCATTCTTGTTAAAACGAATTGATGTCAAATAATGAATGGAAGACGCTTCTTCCCTTGTTTTCAGAATCACTTGTATGAGAAGATCATAAAAAATTGAAAAGGGGTGGAATACATTTATCAGCGTTGAAGCGTTTCCTAGGGCTCAAGGTAGGCTTAAAAAATGTAGATGGATATGAGAAAATCGAATGAGTGTTTGTCTTATGGTTATAAGGTTAGACGTTCTTTCCTAACTCAACCACTATTTCTCACGTTCGTTGGCCTAAAGTGTTACAAGATCTTGATATATAGTGCACCAAATTATGATTGGGAGTCTAAAATTTTAGCAGAATTGTACAACGCCCTCGATGCAGCATCCATTGGTGTTCAAAACTCCACTGGTTTATGAGGCATCATAGAGGTAAATATCTAAATTATGATTTAGAAATTGAGTATGTTTTATGAACAAAACAAACATGGTCAATATACTAAATTATAGGTTAATTTGCAGTATTAGTGGTATACCTACTTTCATGTTGGTAAACCAATTCTTAGAGACAATACCCGTAGAGTTTCAATAATGGACATGTACCACGGGAATAACTGGGAAAGAGACACAGATAGTGAAGGGGAGCTTTCCAGTTTTGTTAATAGGTTTCAACAAATGATACAAAGCCACAAAAATGTTGTTGTTCATCCTTACAACGATTTTCCTGAGTTCGTTGATCCGCGGGTACAGATTATTCTTGGTTATTCACTCCGAATAGTTGTTTTTATGCCCGAAAATGAACAGAGTTGTTTGATATTTGGGAGAAAAATTACTTTTCCAGTTACATCATACTTTTGTAATTGAAATCTGTTAGAGCATACCTCGGTTGAACCCACCAAGCGTTGGTAGTCAAGTTTGGTTGTCATATTTTAGTGAATCAAAACTCATTTTAAGAGTCGCTTGATTATGTACTAGAGTCAACTTCATATAGGTTAGCTTGAAAGTATTAGGATATGAGACAATACAAGTATTGCGAAGACTTGAAGAAGTGAAGAAGTAAGAAGCTACAACGACAACATCATCCTTCCACTTGAGGTTAGTGATATTTGACTTGAACTGTTTTATTCCCTAATATATCTTTCAAGTCGTGCATATTAAAAACGAAACTGCGAAGCATGAACTCTCTAGATAGACATAGTATTAAGGAATACAATATGAAGTTTATTGCTTAACCATTAAACTTTATAGATAAGACATCGAAATAATCGTTTAAATGCTATTGTGATTATGTATGGGTATGAGGTGGGGATTTCATCATAGGAAACAATGTTTTACATGTGTTTTAAGGAAGTAAGTTCATAAACTTGTTTATGAATCGAAAAGAAAATCGTCAGGCTTTATTGGGATTTCTATTTATTGCATATCTTGTGAACATCCAATATGTGTGATTTAGTATAACCGCTCACGACTTATTTGTGTTCTTGGTAAAACTATTCACAAAGGCCTGACTTATGTATTGATATGACTTTTATTAGTGAAACCGATCTTAAGTAATCACCTGAGATGGTATGTTCGAGTTTGTGATTTGTTGAACCGAATATGGGTAAAGGGGAACCGATCCTATGAAGAGGTGCAACACATCACAAAGGGGAATCGATCCTTGTATGAGGTGCAGCAAGTTTGTAGCAGAAAGGGGAACCGATCCTATGGACATGTGCAACACGTTTTTAGGAAAAGGGGAACCGATCTTATGGAAATGTGCAACACATATAGTTAGATACCATATATATGTGAGGAACTTATCCTAGTACCTAGTCAACCGAATTTTGGAAAGCTAGTGTAACTATGCACAGTACTCACATGGAGGTAGAACCAAACTTGTTTTGGTAGAACCGTTAAACCCATGATTTGTGATTGAGTGTTTCTTAATCAATCGCATAGTTCTTGAAAGTCAGATGAACCAATTGTAAACTTGTTTAGAAGTGTGGCAAATTGGTTTCAAGGTTGTAAATATGAAAGAGGACTTACAAAGTAAGGATGTCGGCATACTTTGAACACGTACAGTAATGTTTATCTTTTATTGTTCAAAGTTATTCCTTAATAGCTACAGGAAGAAAATCCCAGGATCCAAATATAAATAAGTTAAGAATCTTTAATTAAGGTTGTTAATTTTATTGTAAGAAAATGAGAATTAGTAATGTGCATTTACTAGTTGAGATTTTCCAAAGAGATTTTCGGTCATTATTTTGGACAGAGCATTTCCAGGAATTATGGAAACCGAATTTGGAATATATTGAATATCTTTGAGAATATTTTCGGTTTTGGAAATTCCTTGGTGTCCAAACTTCCTTGTCAATAAATACTCAAAGTTTGCATTTCTAGCAAACTAATCCTTCGTGACAACAAACTTCCTTGGTTGTGTTGTTACTGGTGTAGCCGCCTATTCGGAGAGGAGAGTAACCTAATTAGGCGAAATCTCTTACGGCCGCTCAATTTAAAGTCTTCTTTGGGATTGAGAAGCTCTACGAGTACCGTTGGTGGGAAACTAGATAATTGCAGTTTATCTTGTGTTTTCGATTGATTTGATTGATTAACGGTATTTGAACTTTGATTGCACCTAGTTTGTTTATGCCTGAGAATCTTCTCTTCTGATATAAGATTCACTCAAACTAGATCGAAGTTTCGACAAGGATCTTTAGACTGTTGTTAGCGCTAAAGACGATCTTGTGGTAATTCATTGTTAACAGACTCCGTTCTGTGCATGATTGATCACAAGAGATTCAAGTTGTTGTGTGCAGGTGTTTATTTAAGATCTAAGAAGATATCGAAGATTTCTGATTTGGGGTTCATAATCTTTGGTGTGCACAATACTTGTTTCGGTATAAGAGGATCCAACTATAATCAGTTTATCCTTATGGTAGATTGGATTGATTAGTGGTGTAGATCAGCATCAATACAATTCTTTGTGATTAAAAGTATTGATTGCAAAATCTTAACAATTACCTTTGGTGATTGAACATAAGATAGATCTAAGAACCTGACGAAGGAATTTATGTTAAGATAAACAGAAGAGATTTTGTCCGACTCACATCACTTGGTTGAATAGAGTTGATACCGAACAGATTTGTTGTTCCTTTACTGTTTGGAATACGAACCAAAGGAATTGTTCCAAGTACGTGACTTATTTATAAGTTGGAGGCGTGGAAATACAGACGGAACTAGGTGAACTATAGGTTTAGTTGCTTGGTCTCAACTATACGAAGTTGGTTTAACTTTGTGTAGCGGCCTAATCATGAGAGTATTCAATTCTGGACAAAGTCCCGTTATTTTTCTGCATTTGCGGTTTCCTCGTTAACAAAATCTTGCTGTGTCATTTACTTTATATTTACGCATTATAATTGTTTTATTATAATTAAAGTAAATTACACAAACGTTAATTCCTATTTACTTGATAAGCAATCATATTGTGTTTGGTTAAGTCCGAACCTTTTTTATCAAGTATACATACTTCGTTGTTGTATTGTCTCGATCTCGTATCCATAGACGATCACATGAAGTGTGAACCGATTAGTTGCATTGTCTCGACTCAGTCCATAGACAATCACTTTTGGAGAAAGGACTTATAGGTAGGAAAAGTTTTAGCTTGAAGTATATTTGGGTACCCTCGCCTTTTCAATTAGTATCAGAGCAGGAAACACGAAATGATCTAACAATCTGTGTTTGGTGCGATCCAACCTATAAGAAATTGAATCCATATCTGATTCAGTTAACATTATGCAAGAGTTTGAATACTCAAAAGTTGAAGATGTTACTACTTCGTTGACTCATGATTCAGGAGTTGGGAAAACATCAGTGTCCATCTCTGATGGAAAGGAATATGCTGATAAAGAGTTGGTAAAACTCCTAAAGCCTACAAAATCTCTGTCTTCTAAAGTGGTGTTATTAAAGACATAGACAAATCTTCTTAAACAGGAGATCAGAGATAGAAACATTCAACTGAATTGTCTGGCCAAAGAGAATATGGATCTCACTGTCAAGCTAGAAGCTCTTGGTGTATTGTTAAAGAGACACATCTTATGACTCTGACGAATGATTCTGTTGTGATTTCTTTTGATGCTAAGAAAACTAAAAGTCCTTGCTCGATTTTTACAGACTGTGATAAAACCGGTTTAGTCAAATCTGAAACTAATCAAGATGATGGTAGTCTGCCTAACTACATCAAGTCAGAAGAGGATGAAAACCCAGCTTCTAGATATACTGATGATCAAGCGAAATCTTGTGCAAAGGAAACGTTGAACCGATTCCGTGAGAGTGATCTTAAGGAATACAACTTTCAGTCACTTGACGGGAAACTTATACTTCTTCAACATATGATGGTAAAATCTTTAAAGGAAGTTTCTTGTCTTAAAAAACTAAAAGATCATTCCTCAGTTGAAATTATTTCCACATAAACCATCACTCTCCCAAATTTCTTGTTTAATATACTTGTTTTCACATTCTAGTTTTCGTTTATGATTTCTTCTTGATAATCAGGAAATTTCAGGGGAAAATATGTAAAATTTCTGATACACTTTTGCTTAGAATAACCTATTTCATCAACGAAACCTGGACGAAGGGAGTACACTTGGTTTGAGAACAAACATCGTGACCTTAGAGACCTATAACCCCTGAGAACTCTATTTTACCGTGTTTAAACACTCCTTCTGTTTTTGGAAAAGTGATGTTATCGCTGACATTTGTTACAAAGCTGGTGTGCCTGCGTGTAAGGAAGTTTCTCTTGGTTTTATGTTTGATGATGACAAAGACTTGAGGCCTGCTGATATTCTTCTTCTCAACTGAGAAAATGGACAAGATGTTTGTATGGATGTCACAGGTGTTTTTCCCTTCACTGGTGAAGGTATTCGCTCTTTCGTCCCAGGAAAATCTATTTCTAGTGTGGTTTCACGTAAACGTACTAAATACTTGGACAAGTGTGTTTCACATGGTTACAGTCTGGGTGTCCTAGCTTTCTCTACTTTAGGAAAACTTGGTGAAGATACTTTGTGTTTTTTCAAGCGTTTGAAGAATTGTTAGCAACGACGCTAGTAGTGGTTTTGGTAGATTTATTTTTTATAATTATGCATAGCTATTCAAAAAGGAGTTGGAGCCCAGCCTAGCCAAAAGTTTTATATAATTTCTACAATATTTATTAAACCTATTTTTAAGGTAAAATAAAATAAATTTAAAATTTACCTATTTTTAAGCTAAAATAAAAATAAATAAATTGTAGTGTCACTTTTTCGGAATCGGACGAATAGACAAATAACAACGATTTTTTTCCATTGACCGACCATTATCCCTGTCTTATTGAGCTTTTTCCAGTAAAACAATAAGATAATAGAGGAAAATTTTGATACCGCGAGATAAAAGATGAACTGGCAGATTCACTGTTGTCGGATGCTCAAGATGCGACATCACTAAACTGCAGGTTTAACCACCGTCCAACACCCGAGTTTAAGAAAAAAAAAACTGTTGTATTGCCCGACCTATCAGTGCTGCTGCCATCTTGTGATCATAGTCTCCAGTGTCTACCTTGTTGGAAAAATTGGGTTAAATTAGAGGATGAGCAAACAGAAAAAAGAATGGTGTACCCCTGACTTCAAGGCTCTTTCGATTCTTTTAGAAAATAATTTGACCTTTCCCAATAAATTGGCGAGTACAAACGGTCTCTCGAATTATGCCTTCAGGATTCAATGAAGCCCTAACACCGTAATCGAATTCAAGGATTGTATTTCCTTGACCCGACCAAGAATCACACTGTATAAGATTCTGATGATGCTTTTTAGAGAAGAAGAAAACATATTGTTTTTTGATGATTGTAATGGGAACAATCCTTAGCTATTTATAGAGGGTTTCATGCCTTATTGGATGTCGTTTCATCTTCAACAGGCGCTATCAAAAGTCGTCATACATTAATGGGAAGAGACGCGACCGTAGAAAATATTGGAAACCGAATTAGGTCGAACACAGCCGGGAGGGGCTACGCCCCCGGACCCCGAATATCGGCAAACAATATTGAAAATATCCAACATACCTAAGCCACAAGGATCACTTGAATTCAAAAGTATTTGTAAAGGATCATCTCTGAGATCCCAAAATTCCTACAATCAGTTTGCTCTCCTCTCAAACGATTTTTATCAACAACTTAAATAATCAAATCTAGTACAACTATTGGGAGTCGAAAATCCAAAATCTAGTACAACTATTGGGAGTCCAAAATCCAGAGCTTTAATGGATATTGCTTCTCCACCACGACGAAGCAAGTGGTGCTAATAATTATGTTGATGATGATAAAGTGTATGTAATTGTTGTGCATCTAGATCATCTGAATGCATGCTTCAAAAATAAGTAAAAGTTGATTTGTATGCGACAGTTGTTTTGAAAATTTGGGTGATTAACTATGTTTGACGATGTCACATCCAACAGCAAGCTGGGAGTTCATTTTTTATCTCGCGCCGCCGAATCAAAATTTGTTCCAGATGATAGCAACGATATTTCTTATTGACGTAATCACTGTTTTGTTGAGCTTTTTTCTATAAAACGCAAAACTGCTAGTAATTTTATTTTTTTTGTGAAAAACTGTTGCAATCATAGTCTTCACCGTGTTCAAACCTGTTTTTCAGACATTGCTTTGAGCAGCTCAGCATTGATGGCATTGTTCATCAGATGTACACTAATGTCACATGTTAAATTGCTGCAGTACAGAGGAGGAGGTATTAGATTCTAAAGGGAGAAAGGCGGCATTAGATTTAGAAAGCCACAACTATCCTTCTCTTGCCTTGACCGAACTCAAATTTGTTCTAGTTTACATGTGAAAAATTGCATACAAAAAACCCACAAATTGGCCGTGTTATTCCTATTCCCGTTTACGAAGAGATCGATGATGTGATTCCTGGCCCATTACAAAGACTGACGTTGATGTTAATGACATGATTCCTTTAGGCCAAGCCGACTAGCTTTTCACTGACCTCCCACAGTTTTCGGGCCTTCTCAACATCACTAGCTTCTTCAGATAGCTGATTCTCGAAACTAGCTGAAGTCTTATTCCAGCTCCAATATACACCTGATTTTGTCAAGCTTGGTTCTCCTACCACCTGAAAGAATTGTCAACTATCATAAGTTGAGGCAATTAAACATTTCATTCCATAATATCTTTATAGCTTTTCTTACCTGTGCAAGCCTTTTGCCAGACTCTTCTTCAGATACATAACCCTTTGTGATGTACTTCTGGAAGGGTGGGAAAAGTAACCTGAACAAAGGAATATGCTCCCTAAACAAACCGGTCGTGGCAATGCAACCTGGGTAAAGTGATGCAAATGTAATCCCGGTCTCCTCGTGATAACGCCTGTGAAACTCCTGCATGGTGAGCATGTTGCATACTTTGCTATCCTTGTAGGCTTTAGCACCATCAAATTCGCCTCCATCGATCATCACTGAACTGTTGGTCCCACTCAGTCCTCCTGCCATACCTCTTAGATCACCAAGGTTTGCCTTTGGAGGCACATTCCCAGCCAATGTGTTTGTATTCCCTAGAACCTCACAAAATTCCAGTCATTATTTCCTTGGATAAATAATACGGCTTAATCTTAAAACATAAAAACAACACAGGATATTTTCTACCTGTTATTGAACCTACGATGATGAGCCGCTTAGATGGGTAATCAGAAGTTTTCAAGTCATCGAGGAGTAACCGAGCAAGAAGAAAGTGCCCCAAGTGGTTAGTACCAACACTGAGCTCAAATCCGTCAGCAGTGAATGATGGTTCCTTGGCTGTTGGCTGATAAACAGCAGCATTACATACTAACACATCAAGCGGTTTACCCGACCGCTTGAAGTTGTCAACAAACTGTCTGACACTATCAAGAGAAGAGAGGTCGAGGTGCATAACAGTGAAATTCTCTTTGTCAATTCCAGCTGATTTAGCTGCTCTTTGAGCCTTAAGGAAATCTCTACAAGCCATAATAACGTGCCATTTTCCTGTATCAGCCAGGGCTTTAGCTGTTGCTAAACCTAGTCCTGATGAAGCTCCTGTTATTATCACATTTCCTTTCCTAAGAGTTTTCTTTCCTTGTGTAGATTGATTTACCCCTGGAGTTGTTGCTGCTGTCTGGGCTCTGATTTGTCCAACAGATAACCTTTGGCTCTTCAATTCTCTCTGCATTTTCCAGTTCAGTTAAATAATGATTAATGAAGCCGAATTGTTTTAAAGACCCAAATCAGGTTTGGTCATGACGTTAACGTGTTTAAGCCGAATTATTTTGCCATAATTCACACCTATTTTGATGATAAAAGTTCTCTCATATATATATCTTAAAAAACTTCATCATCACTGAGAATCAGATTTTTTATACTATGTTAGCCATTTTGGTTCAAGAAGGTATGGCAATCATAATACCTTAATAAACATTTTAACGAATCCCCTCCCAATAATCACTAAATAACTATATTTTCATTACATATTAAACCCATGTACGTCCATATATGGTTTGCTCATCTACAAATACATTATTAACACTGGAAAAACAAATCTTGCTGATGTCTTTTTGGTCATTCTAAATTGATAAGGTAAGAAAATACAGCTGCTTTAACTTGATAATTCGTATTTATACCTTGTTTCTTATGACTAGAGGACTGAATTCAGCAAAAGAAACTCCATAGAAATCCTTCCCTGACAAATTTGATTTACCCTGCAACAATGAAGCACATAATAACACGTAACTACCACAACACAGTTCATGGTTTTAGACAAAACATGAAAAGAAAGTAACATAAACAGAAATGATTTAAACAAGTAAGAAGAAAAATGATACGGTTTCATTTAAAACAGACCTCCTTGTGGATGGAAAGACTGGATGGAAGGATAGAGGTTGCTTGAAGAGCCATTTCTAGTAAACGGAAAAAAAGAAGAAGAAACTTTTAAGTTGTACCAGAAAATGTGTAAACTTTTAGATGATATTTATTGAGTTGAGTGATTTTTATTTTTGTTATTGTTGGAGAATCTGGGACTCTACAATAGCTAATAAGTTTAAAAATGATGGTCTCATTTTGGATATAATTATTGTCATGGAAGGAGAGCAGAAGAAGATAAGATAATAATCAGTTGATGAAAGAAGCCACGTCAATGAATATCAACCAATAGGGTTTTGTATTCCAGATTTCGTCTCTGATATTTTTGTTTTTTTCATCAATTTTATTAATTTATCTCCTGTTCTGTTGGATTCTTAGAGCAACTGTAGTGGTACGATCAAAATCAAAGACCAAATACCAAAAAAAAGACCAAATTTTGGGTTTAGTCCGTATTGCTACGTTACGGTGTACGAGTAAAATTTAGTCGAGCGTACATTATACCCCCGCCTGATCCAGACGCACATATAATATCCGCCTCACCATCAGGCTCACATATAATGTCCGCCCCATTTAATTCAGGATCACATATAATGCGATCCCCACCATCAGGATCACATATAATGTGATCCCCTCCATCAGGCTCACATATAATATCCGCCCCCCATTTTGAAACCATCAGGCGCACTTTATACTTACGCCTCACTCCAAACGGTTATTATACCAACGCCCCACGCCAGACGGATTTTTAATCTCCGCTCGACCAAATTTGGTTTTGGTCTTGGTCCCAGATCAAATATAGTCTGGAATTTAGGTTTAGTCTGGTTTTTGATTTTTACTCTCTTCCACTACGTCACGTATTTGGACCGTATATTTGAGTTTAGTCGTCCATTGTGGACGCTCTTAGATGAGCTATCACCTGATTTTGGTGGACCAATGTCAGAAGCTCCTAGTTGAGGCAACGTAACGCATCCAATATATGAATTCCTAATAATCACGATAATTCGATTCGAATCGTTGATTTCATACAATGCATCCAGACATGAATCCCTTAGGAATCATGATAGTTCGATTCATTAACGACTCGTAGGGCTGATAACAAATTAATTTTTAAAAGCATAGGGCAATTTATTTTTTAACAAAATGGTGACGAAAAGATTACAAACTTAGAAACTTTTCAATACATATCAAAATTGCTAGTCCAGATTTAAGTGATACCTACTAGCGTAGGTCGGGCCAATTTTTTTTTCTAATAAGTTTGTTAATTCAATTTATTATGATTTTTCGATTTAGAAGTTTGTCATGCTCTCTGAGCAAATGCCAATCACGAAAGTATCTCGTGTTGCCAAATTTATTCAAATTTAACTTAGGAAAGATTTAGACAGACGATTGTCTTCCTTATATTATTTTGGATTTAACAACAATGATATCTCTTCAAGATATTCCAATAACGGGCGAATGAAAGCAAACTCCAGAGCTTCTTTTATCACTGATGCTCTTCTTACTTCCCCTTTCCCGAAGAGGTCCATACCTTGTCTACATGCATCCATGTAACAACAAAACCCGATGAGAAAGAAGACGAAACCTGAGAAGCGAAGGCAGTTAGGAAACTGAACTATAACAACCTTTAACAAATAATCAATGTACCTTGAAAACACAAAATACAAACCAAAAAAGAAACTCTGGATGGGACTTTAGAATTCCAGAGTTACTTATGATGGAATACATACCAGACTTCCACCTTCTTTGGTCTAAACCACCAGTAATAACATCTGCAAGGTTAACAACTCAATTACCTCATCTAGCCCCAGTCCAATGAAATTTCTACTGAAATTCAAAATACCAGTTCACATCCACAAGAAGGTTAACAACTCAATTACCCCATCTAGCCCCAATCCAATGAGATTTCTACTGAAATTCAAAATACCAGTTCACACCTACAAGAAAATTGACAGGATTTCCTTAAATATCTTCTAGGGCATGATAAAAATATGAGGAAATGACATATGGTAGTTTGTACCAAAGCAACTCTAACCAAAATGCCAGGGTGATCTAGGAATCAGAGCAAGTAAAAATACAACAATGCACTGCTAACAAAAAGATTTTGGAAGCTACATTAACAACTACTTTGTAGCTGGAGCTCACTGTGTGCTGCAAAATATCTCAATAATCAACCCATTTCCCCAAATTTCCGTCCACCACCTCAGTCTGCAACTACAATGTGGAAGAATCTTTATCATGTGACATATATTTACATGAAAGTTGTGCAGTTTAATATGAAATAGCAGCCAACTAGATCTCGATGCACAATATTGTCGTCCCAACAAGTGATATTGGTAACAACATGGTAAGTACTCTCCTACAACTGAACTCCTTTTCTTGGAATCTCCAGCTTCAGATGAAATATTTTGAACCAAACATTTCATAATCTATCAATAGCATCCATATTCCAAATCCTCAAATCCTAGATAAACCAATTTTGCCTCACTTCTAATCTGGCCAATATTCAGTCAAAACTGGTTATGCCATCCTTACACCCCTACCCCTGCTACCCCACCCCACCCCCAACCAAACAAAAAAAAAATCTTCAGCATCAACACCAACACCACCCTCTCAACCAACCTCTATATTACCCACCTTCAACCTCATGAAAATTTGGTAGTTAGACTACCCATAAAAAATCAGGATTTTCACATGGAAAGTCATCCAGGAAGCTCTACCGACCTTCAAGACACTTCACAACCACAACATCACCCCACTAGCACTTGTTCTAGTTGCACCACCCACCCTGAATCGGCTCAACATTTATTCTTTCAATGCAGTAAAGCAAAAGCATTTTGGATTTACTGGTTTCTCATTTTTCACAAAGTCCAGGAAATAATATTTATCGGCCTTTTTAATAACCGCCACCGCGGCCACAACCACTTCAGAAAAACTCTTCTCAGCAACAACAACAAAATTTGCAGCAACACCAATTAGCATCGGCAACAACAAACAACTTCAACGAACAACAGTCCAGCTCCAATAAATTCTAAATAATTCATCCTACTGCCAGTACCCAAGAAACAACTTAATTTTTGCTGCTTCAGTTTATGGCACATTTGGCTAGCGAGAAAATACAAAGTTATAAAAGGACAAACCAATCACCTGAACAGATATTTCAGATTGTACTCTTATTAAACCAAGAATATAAATAGGTATAATATTATATCCAGATGAATCACCATTACCACACACACCCATCCACTAACAACAGTAAACAAATTCTATCATGATGGGCTCACTAGAGAGAGGCTGGATCAAAATAAACAATGATGGAGCAAGCAAAGGATATCAAGGACCGTCATGATCAGGGTTAATATGCAGGAATCATTGTGGCATAACCATACAATGATTTTGTTCTACATATACTACAACAGTTTGGTACCAGAAATCTACCCAGAAATGTTTTTTGAGTCCAACACAATGAGAAGGAAAAAAGTATAACGATTTGTCTTATAAACATTGGGAAGGCGGGAGTGTGACAATGTAGACCTTTTCCCAGTCCTTCTTCTCATCTATTGCAGGTTTTGGTGACCCGAAATTGATTCTCATCCCTAGAAGCCCGGCTCGCAAGTTGTCCCCTGTAGTAATGTAAGATTGCTGGCCAGGAAAGATAAACATGATGAATAAGTCCTTTAGTAAAAATATCAGCTACCTTTTCTGTAGAAGCAATGTAAGCAATCTTGACAAAACTAGAACTAACTAACTCTCTTATAAAGTGATAATCCACCTCCACATGCTTTGTTCTTGCATGAAACACTGGATTGCAAGCTAAACTGTTTGCTGAAGTATTGTCACAATATAGCATATATGGCTGGTGAATAGAAGTGGTAAGTTCATTAAATAAGAAGGAAATCCAAATTACCTCTACAGCAGCAACAACCATTGATTTGTATTCAGCCTCAGCTGATGACCTAGAGATTGTAGGTTGTTTCTTTGAAGACCAAGAAATAATGGATGAACCTCGAAAAGTGCAGAAGCTTGAATTGGACCTCCTAGTATCTGGACATCCTGCCCAATCTGAATCAGCATAAGCAGTCTATAAGAAGTATCACCTGCAACCAAAGTAATGCATGTACCTAGAGTACCTTTTGAGTACCTGAAAATCCTCTTAACAAGTAACAAATGTTCAGAAGTAGATGCATGCATAAACTGTGATACATAAGTGACTGCAAAGCAAATATCTGGTCAGGCCATGGTCAAATACTGTAATCCTCCAACCATCCTTCTATAACCATTCACATCGGTTAACAATGTACCAGTAGAGATGGATAGTATTGGACCATGAAGTACTGGGGTCTTAGCTGGTTTACAGTTAAGAAAACCCAGATCTGCCTGGCTGTAGTGAAACCAATAACACCTCTAGATATATAATCATCAAGTGTAGCGTTAAGACATGACATCACAAACCTATTCATCTTGCGCCAATGAGCAAATAATGAATTGGGTACTTGATTACCATCAAGTTCAACTGTTTCCAAAGGACAAACAGACGATCCATCGATGAATTCTTCAAGATATGTTGTGGTTAGAATAGACTCAAATTGATTTTTCCAAATCAGATAATTTGAGCCATCCTCTTTAAGTTTTACTGAGACAAAGTTAGTGATATTCTAAAAAGGTAAAGTAGATGTAGTTGCCATATCAAGAAGTAAGATCTGAAGGAAGAAAGAAAGATGAAGTAGAGATTAATCTTCATATGAAAACAAAAGCAGGTGAAATTCAAGATTTCAAGTTATGAGAAAGAAATCAAATAATTCTGAAAGAAACCTTAGAGATTTTAAGAGATTCTGGGTATTGTAGTACGTAGTGATTTTGAGTTGTAATTAGGTACTATAGTAATGATTTTGAGTTGTAATAGGAATAGCAGCGGAAAATTGATGTTGTGAAGCAATTTTAGGATCGAAAATTGATAGAAGAATTAAAGATCTTCTTTGAAAAACTAATACCATGAAAGATTTCTTTGAAAAACTAATTGATAGAAGATTTTGGGTATTGTAGTACGTAGTGATTTTGAGTCGTAATTAGGTGTTATAGTAATGATTTTGAGTTGTAATAGGAATAGCAGCGGAAAATTGATGTTGTTTGTGAAACAATTTTAGGATCGAAAATTGATAGAAGAATTAAAGATCTTCTTTGAAAAACTAATACCATGAAAGATTTCTTGAAAACAGATTTGATCAAAAGATGAGAATGATTACAAGAGAGTTTTTATACCAAAGTAAAGAAGAAAGGGACACTACTGGAACAGATTCTGTTAAAAACAGAAAGACAACTGACACTGACAACTACATGTGCAAAACACATGCTTACAGACTCATAGCACATTTACAGACATAATCGTTAAGCTTAACAAGGATATATTTAGAAAAGTGATAGTTGTACGGTTATTTTGGTCGCATGATCCATTTGACCCAAACACCATGAAAGGAATCATGGATACCTGGGATTAGCATTTCAGGAATCATAATCCTGGAAATCTCATTCCTCTCCCGTCAACCAAACAGCGTAATAGGTGAGTTCTATGCGTCAGTGAATGTTGCGGATTACGTCTGATAAAATATCTACCAATGATTGATCACCAGGACTCTGTGGCCCAATGGATAAGGCGCTGGTCTACGAAACCAGAGACTCTGGGTTCGATCCCCAGCAGAGTCGTATTTTAACCTTTACTTAATGGTTTTTTTCCATGCTGTTTGAATTCCTTTTCCAGCCCGCTGGGTTCGTTTTTTAACTTTTTTTTTTTTTGGTAAGAAAATTTTATTACACAAAAAACTAGATGAGACTTGCATATATCTAGGGAAGGCTCTTCCCTGAACATCACTATTCAAAACAAAACCCAAAAAATCGACAAAATATCAGCAGCAAAATTAAGTCGTTTTTTAACTCTACTTAATGGTTTTTTTCCATGCTGTTTTGAATTCCTTTTCCAGCCCGCTGAAGAGAATTGATAAAGAAATAAATAATGAAACAAGAAGAAGATATAGAGTAGAGACAGATTTTCTGACAAATGATTCACTATATTCAAAAAAATTATACTGAAAATTTCTGATGTAAAAAAAAACATTAATTTATCACCCTTTTCCTTTTTTTACTTAGTGGAATAGATGAATGGTATAATGACCTTTTTTTCTTCTTTAGTTGCTGTGTGTATTTGAAACTTTGAACAAAGAACTTCTATACTTACATGTAACAAATGGAATCAACATAACCCCTTGGTGTTGAGAAAAATCTGATAAACTCAATAATTCCCCTCTCAGCTTCTCTGTCGGATAGATTCATCTTTGTATAACAATGCATGCACCTCTGAATCTTTTACTACTGAAACTGTGACGCTCTTCACTCTTAAAACTTCACAATTGAGCGCAGATCCGGCCAGATACTTGTCTGTGACAAACCTGTCCACGAGAAAAGAAGCGTTGAACGAGGGGTTCCAAACTTGCATATTACAATCCTCACTTCTCAGTCACCATGTATTATCTCTCTATACACAAACTTCTTTTAGCAATCTGCCGACAATCCGAAGTCCAAATTGGGACTGCAGTTGAGGCTACCATACATGAATGTATGGCTGGCTAGTCACTTAAATCCTAACAGGCAACCCAAAGTTTTGGAATGTTCTTATTTCTCCTCTGAGGCCTGCAGTTACAATAACCATACCCCAAGCTGACCTACCTTGCTTTAAAATAGTGGAGAAATCTGTACTCACGTTAGGGCTTCTTTTCTTAGCAGCAGATACCAATTTTTCCTCTGGCCATGTTGCTGAGAACTTGTCAAAGAAGTAACTATTGCTTACACTGGCGATCGTACCATGACAGGGGCTGTTGGTGCGTCCGTAGAGTGATGGTGAGCTTTCCCTTTTATTGTTAGCCTCATGTACCAAAGCAGGTGTAGAGTGGTTGTTCACAGAGGACTCGGTGCTCAGTAAACTGAGGGACCCACTATTCTCATCTTCAGGGCCATTTGTGCCAACTAGACCAGTCCAGGGAATGGCTACTGATACATCTTGACAATGAAAATGTTCGTAAGACTGGGTAACAGTTACACCCTTAGTTCTGCTTGGCCGAGATTCACCTTCATGTTTCCACACATATACATTTGAGTTCTCGCTAGCACTGACCACATACTTCCCATTAGCTGTCACAGATGCTGATATTTGACTACTCGAGTTGCGGAAACCTAAAACGGAAAGTAGACAAATCAAGAGAGAAAACATTTCAGCTCCATAATGGCATGTGTTCTGTATAGCAAGGAGAATGCAACATTTGAAGACATCTCGGCCTCAATCAGGATATAGATTTTGCTTGGTAATATGGTTTTCAGTTTTCTAACAGTTCAGCATGGAAGTTATACCTTTGAATTTGTGAACAAGATCAGCACCATCAATGACCCGGATACGTGAATCTGCAGATGTAACAAGCACTTCTGTGGAGCTCCCTGGGGCAAACTGCTAACAAACATAAATCAGCCAAATCCATGCAAAGGTGGAAACTTAGACTAACTACATATTTTATCCGAAAAGAAAAAATACAAGAATTCAACAGGGGAAACAAACTCATTTCAGTAGACAAGATGAGTTTTACTTGAGTATGTAAAGGTTGTTTCCAGTTCGATGTAATAGCACAAGAAAACAAATGCAATTACCTGAAAGCCAGTGATCTTCCTGTGATGAGATTTCTTTTTCTTATTTTGCAGATTGATTTGACTCTTCGGATGTAGCTTATTTTCTGAAAGACACGAGATGCCAAAATGGATTTCTCATCAATCAAATTAAGTAAATTCGTATATATGAAACTCGACATAGTCACCTATAATCAAGTAAACAAAAACTGGGTCGTACCGGATGTATCATACAAACGACAGTTCCCCTTGTATGAACCTACTAACGCACCCTTCAAAAACAAGAACAGACAGTTGAGCCATATAACCAAATGCAACATTTCCTGAATAACCCAAAGCCAAACATAATCAAACCTGGCCATCAGGTGTGTAGCAAGCTGCAGTCACCATCTCATTTAGATCATTCCAGTCCACAACTTGGCGATCTGGAATGCTCCATATGCGGACCTTAGCATCTAGTGATCCACTAATGAAATATCTATCATCGACGGGATTGAACTGGATGCAAGTGACTGAGCCAAGGAACACAAAATATGGCAGTGTAAGTTTATGAATGAGTTGAAAAAAATAACCAAGCTTTATAAGCACGCAATATTTCGAAAACAATCTGAAATATTATGCCTTACCATAATCACTGTGCGAGAAAATTTTTAAGCAAGAATTGCTAGCCATGTGCCACAACCTAACTGTTTTGTCCATTGAGGAAGAAAGTAAAAGCTGAAAATGGAAGAGCTTCAGATCATCAGAGAGATGTAAATTTAATAAGACAAAAACCGACAGAAAATCAAGAGATCTTAAATGACAAGACCTTGATGTTGCATAAATATATTTTCAATACTACAGTGATAAATGAAGATCTGGAGAAAATGTTAATCAAGCAAAGGTAGAAACATAGTGCCAGAGCTCACACAACATAGCCAGAGAAATAAGAACTGAAACTAAGGAATGAATCAGTTGAACATGCGGGAGTTGCCACCGCATCTTCACTGGCTAATCCACTCTGTTGAGCAAGAATATTTTTAACAGCATCATATCTTCTGCTCTCATGGTTTACAACCCGTCTTAAACAATAACCCACTCTCATGTCACAATAAATCCAATTATTATAGACATGAGAAAACATGCTTTTGTGTTTGTCGTCGATAGTGTCAAAGCAGACTTCAGTTACTCCAAGAGTTCTTAAACTGGGTTTTTTATTCGTGAACTAGTAAAAAGAAAAAGCTGCAATTTCTTGCACTATACCTACTTATAAATTAGAAGTATGATACATTCAGCATTTTGGTGTCAGATCAGTGATGAATGACTGACATCAACAATTGAAGGTGTTCGGTGCAACAAAAGGTAATCTCTAGCAAAATAACTACAAAGGAAATAAATTCCATTTATGACTCTATTTCGTCTTGGAGAAAAACAAAGTTGTTGAGGACAAAAAAGTGCATCTGTCCCAGCAACAGTGAGTGCCTCTTGCATCAAATCTCATGTAGGAGGTAGTAATACGACTCCCCACCCATGTCCACATTGGATTGGGTAACTCGTACATCTCCGGTGTTACTGTGGATTATGTACCTTTAAAGCTGGGCATATTTCAATACGATTCTGTTTGAGCACATTACATGTAGTATCGCAGGAGAGTTCCTGTTCTTCTGTTTTTCATTCCCGATCTCATTTCACCTTTTACCCTCAGAAATTGACCATACATTGGACGGACAAACCAACATGTCAAATCACCAGTGCAATCTACCATTCAGTTACTATGTTACAAAATCTTTCTACCATCAGCTGCAGCCGTGCAAGACAATCACAAGTCAGATGAGGTCAGGCCATGAGGCCGCATGCTACATAGAATTCTAAATCACCTCAACTCACGTCAAGTGCACTTAATAATGTTGCAATGTTTAAATTTGAGAAAACTCACTTGGAACTGGAAAATTGTAACTAGACTGCACATCACCTAGCTAGACCTAATTTATACGACAAGACTTCGACCCATACCAAACTTTAAAATCATGCTCAACACATAAGAACATGAAAAGATATTCATAAGAAACAAAAGCCTTTCGAGAGTATTAAAAAAACTAAATTGCTCCAAACCAATTGGAGATTCGTAATATGATTAAAGATGTCAACTGTTAGCAACAACAGTTGTGCTCAATCAATAGTCAAACATCACCTTCACGAATAATAAGCCACATAGAAATGCTATCACATGAAGCAGGCAACAAAATTTAGACTAATCATGTAATTCCTCTCAGCTGGGATAGAATGTATTTGGGGCGTAGTTATAAGACATGCGATCATGTGTTGGTGCTAAAAAAGAAAGAAATGAGAAAAATGTAACTGTAACGGCATGGCAAACAAAAATTGCTAACCTGAGACTTGGACCATGATAGGTCAAGTACATCATCAAGATGACCACGGAAAGAGCAGATGGGCTTTTCTGAAAGCGCAAATACACTCTCTGGAACCTTTACTTGGTCCAAGCTAATAGATTTTCGACTAATAGACTTCCTACCTCTTCTTTTCTTCTCAGAATTGTTTTCCATATTAGACAACAACAGTGCAGGTTCAGGAGAACCACTGGGTAAACAGTTGTATGGAATCCCATCTTCCAACTTCTCATAAAAATCACCTTTCCTTTCTGACTCAACCACCTGCCATACATGAATTACACAATCCTCGCCCGCACTTGCAAGATACCGACCATCCAAGCTAAATTTGATACTCCATACAGATCCACCATGAGCTTGTATCTCTTGACTTTTGAACAGTGCCGTTAGATCTTTAAATGATTTACCATACTGACGAACACGAACTCTCTCAGGTCCATGAAAGGATCCATCCTGACTTTCGTCCGTTGCAGAGCTTGACCTCCTCCCACCCTTCTCCGAAGAAGTATCCCTTTCATCACTGCTCTTCTTCTCCCGCTGACCAGTCACTACACTCGCAACGTTCTTTTTTATACTTTTAAACCAACTTCCTTTTTTCTTTGTTTTCAATCCAGGATTACCATCTCCATCTTTATGCATATCCAAATCATCCTTGCCATCATCAAATTCTTCAACATTTTGTCTTCTCATCAATTCTTGAACTATCGGAGAGTGCCCAACAAACCTTTCAAACTCCTCCAATGTAAGTTGTCTATCAGTTCCAACTTCCCTAACTTTGTCACACAATCCATCTTCTCTAACCTCATTCACAACAAACTCCGTTCCCGTGTCCAAATTCTTAATCATACAAGAAGGGTCAAGTTCCTCTACTTCCCGGTCCTTAACATTTCCATTTGTATTCAATTTCTCATCTAATTGCTCCCCACCACGGGCAACGTCATCCAAATTTGAATTCATATCATCCACTTTCCTAGACAACTTACCACTAGGAGGCTTACTAAGAGAAGAAACAGCATTAGCAGTGGGTGATCCACCACCAATGCTTTCATTGCTTCTTCTTCGTGATTTGGATAGTAATAGTTTTTTATTATCTACAACAGAATTACCATTGTTATTAGACTGAGATTGAATGGAATTAGAAGAAGCAGAAGGAATAGAAGAATTACTGCAGTGATCACAAGGCGATGAGTCCCTACAATCCGCACCGTCTGATTTAGATCGAGCTACTGCACAATTAGACGTTGATGTTGATGAGTTGACTCGTCCTTGTTGTAATTGATCGGATGAAATAGATCTTCCGTAATCAATGTCTGGAGAAGAACCAGAAGCAAGACCCATATCATGTAGTAATTTTTGGCGTCTTTCTTCGATAGAAGTAGGTTGTGAAATCCAAACATCGTAATGTGAAATTGGAAATCTTGGAATAATAGGTTGATTTTTATTGTTAGTAACATTTTCTTCGTCTTCAGAAACAACAACTGATGAAGAAGAGGATGAAGTACAAGTTGATGAAGATGAAACTATTCTATCTAATGATTCGTAAAAACACTCTTCTTCTGATTCCTCTTCTTCTTCTTCTTCTTCCTCCTCCTCTTGTCCTCCTTTTTGTCTACTCATTCTTCTTCACACATAATCAATAAAACCGAAAAAAAAAATCAACTCTATCTATCTCTATCTCTCTGTAACGAGAGATTAAGACAGACAGAGATATGATGATAATCGAGAATGGCGAATGGAAAAAAAAAAGATTTTTATCAGATCGGACAATGAAGTGGTTTTCGATAATGAAGTTGTTGTTTTATGTGATCCGATGATGTTCGAGGGTTTTTTCTTAGAGAGAGAAAGACAAGAACGAAACCCTATGTAGGAAAAGAGAAGAGAAGAAGAAGAAAGTGTGTAGTTGAAGGTTTTGATGTTTGTTTTTGGTGGTTGTTAAATTTGATTTTGTTTTTTGGGTTTTCGTTTTTTTCTGTTTAGTATACAACACAGTAATGTACTATAGATCTACTTATTTTTATTTTTATTTTACTTGTGTTTTAATTAAACGGAAAAACAAACACTTCCTTAGTAACTACTCTTTCCTGTTCTTCTGTGTGTGTGTTTTTTCTCACTAATCTTTTTTCTTCTCTCTCTAGAATTAGTTCTGTAAACCCAACGATTTTCATTCTGTAATAAGCAATTATTTGTGGGGACTAATTCAATTATTAATTAAACTCTGTATGAAATATTCTTTGCTTTATTTCTTTATTCTTGTTGTAAAATGAAAAGAAACATAGAAACCTAATGTTTATGAAGAAGCTAATCTTCTTCCTATTGCTTTCTCATCTTGTCTTTGAAACGTTCACCAAAGAAAACCCCAAATCTTTATTAATGTATCATTACAGCTCTTTTAAGAGTCACAGATCCTTAATATTTTGTTTTTAATTCGATGCAATTATACGTTTTTGTTTGTTTTGTTTTACTTTTTCTTGCTTGATGAACAAATGCTGCAATAGACCATTCAAACTTAGGAATGGCTATTTCAACATAAAATTTATGCATCACCTTGTTTGTTTGGACCTAAACTCAAGAAATAAACCAACTTGGTCTACGACTCTGTCCGAGTTGGACATCGATTTATTTTTCTCTTCATTTTTCTAATGTCTTGTCCAAAATCTAATTCGCCTCATATTTTTGTCTATCACATGTGTCCAAGTTAGATATCAAACTTCATACAATTAAAGTTAATTTTAATGTAACACTGGTAACTCCTTTGAGATTTAGTAACCTCATGCAGTTATCATGCACCTATGATTGACATCGTTGTAAACTCGTATCTAAACCCATATGGTTCGGTTCGCTTCGATTTTTAACTGAATCAGAATTGAAACCGAGTAGCTAGGTTATTTCAAAATCCATAAAGTTGATAGTCAGTTACGCAAAAATAGTTAAACTTTAAATTGACTTTTAACTTTTAACTAGATAAACACCGTATTTATATTTATTTAAATTAAGATTTATATATCAAAATCAAAGACAAATTTCACATTTGCTACAACCAAACCAATCGTTTCTGGTAAATCAAACATTATTCGGTTCGTTCTGGAGGAAACTTCTTTCTCTTTTTTCCAAAATAAAAAAAAAAAACTCTTTTTGAAACCCTAATAGGTGTCGTCGTCATTTTGCTTAGATTTGGTCTGTTTGGACCAAATATGAGCAAAGTTTTTTGTTTTCTTTGGTTTTGATAGATTATTTAACTGCATAAGATGTTGTTTTGTTATTATTGGTGTCTTTTGACTCATTTTTTTCACTATTTTGGTAATTTTATCTTTGCTTTTTGGGTGTGTCTTTCTTCGCTTGAATAACGATTATTTCTTCACTTTATTGGTGATTTATTCAATTTTTGTTGGTTGATTCATAAAACTGTTATTCTATATCTGAGAACATCGATGATTCAACATGGCATCTCTTTTATTTCATTTCAACTAAAGGGATTTAGGGCATCCGAGTTTCATTCATGAGTACAAGATTGAGTGCTAAGCACTCCTTTTTTTTTTGGAGCATCTCTTATTAAAGAAGACAAACATTCAAAATGGTCGGAACCGATTCCTGATTATATCATATTTTCTCTTTATATCTCATACAAAAATTGGGTACCTTTACGATATTTTTCTCTTTCTCTTTGCAATTTACATGTAATTTATATCTTTATCTGTATTTGGGTTTTGATTTTTTTTTTCTTCATATTTTGATGTTCCCCTTCTTGTAAACAATGATGTAATCTGCCTTTTGGATAGAATTACATGTGATTTGCTTGTTTACAAAAAAAAAAAAAAAAAAAAAAAAAAAATTAATCAATTAGAAGATAAATTAACATATGCACCATCAAAAATACGAAAATTGAGACTTTGATCATTTTGATTATGACCATCAGCACCAAAGGTAAGCCCACATAATATCACTGAGAAAATGCTATGTGACATCAGGTTGTCTAGTAAATTAGAGACTGTCTCTCAACTAATTGACCAGGATACTAGGAGTTGGGACCTAAACAAACTTACAACTTTTTTTCCTCCTAATATTAGTGAGAAAATTTGCAGGATAAGAATACCTAGTATCACATAATACCAAAATCAAGACTTTGATCATTTCGATTATCACCAGCAACAACAAAGATAAGCCTACTTAGTGTCACTGAGAAAATACTATGTGATACTATGTGGTCTAGTAACTTAGAGATTGTCTCTCAACCAGGATACTAGGACTCTAGAAGTTGGGACCTAAACAAATTTATAACTCTTTTTCCTCCTATTATTAATGAGAAAATTTGCAGGATAAGAATACCCATGCTAGGAAGAGACCAAATTAAATGGAAAGGGATTAGGAATGGAAAATTTTCTGTTAAATCTGCTTATAACATTCTTTTGCAGAATTCTCAAGCTGGAGTTCAGCAGAATAATCCTATTTTTTCACGGAAAAGACTTTGGAGTTTGAAACTACTTCTTAAAGTCCTGCATTTTCTTTGGAGATGTCTCCAGGATTGTTTAGCTACTAGAGACAACATTGTTAAATTTGTAAAGAATAGTAATGATGTTTGTTCTTTATGTGGTACTTGCAAGGAAAGTATGCAACATCTTCTTATAGATTGCTCTGTGGCTCATAGGATTTGGTTTGCAATGTAATCTTCCACATTCAATATGCTTAGAAGTAGTAACTTCAAAGATTGGACGTCTGACAGTTTAACTGCTAATAATTTTACCAGTGAATTGTTGTAGGAGAAGATCAAGTTTATTAGATGTGTTGCTTGGCATATTTGGAAGCTTAGATGCTCAGTAATTTTGAGAAAATCTAGTTCAGACCCTCTGAGTTTATTCACTATGTAAAAAAGTTCTTAGCGGACATTGAGAAGTCTAATGAACATATACACAGACAAATAACACTAATGTCGTATTGTATATAAAATGGAAACCACTTAGTGGAGTTGTTATTACATTTAATTTTTATGTCTTATTTCTCAGAGATTGCACGCCTATTGGTACAAGAACATGGTGCGGGTACTTTCATTGGAGTAAAAAGGGGAAACATAAAAAACAGTAGATGAGGAACATGGAGAGGCAGCTCCTGGGGCTGTTAAATGGGCTAAAGATATGAACATCAGCGCGCTGCACTTGGAGGGAGACAACAAAAGCGTACTAGAAGCTTTCAATGGAATGATTGGTCAAATAAAATGGACGACAAATAGTGTTATCCAAGAATGCGTTTACTTACTTGGTAGTTTCAATTATTGGGTATACTCTCATGTTAAAAGAGATGCAAATTGTGTAGCAGATGAACTAGCTAAATTTGCAAGAGTCATTATTAATTCAACTTGGTTTGTTAATCCTCCGGAATTTTTTATGGAAAAAGTAAAAGAGGATAACGTAAACTCCTAAAAACTCATTAATGAAATTCTTATTTTATAATAATAAATTAAAAACACACCTAGACTAGGGAGAAATTCAACATTATCTTGTGTCAATTACAACGACCTTGAATCAAAGATTAGAAATTGAAAGAGCTTTCAGAATGACAGATTATGAGAGGTGCAAATTGATAAGGATACATATTATATTAAAGTTATGGCGTTCATGGCGAACTTAATAATAAAAAAAAAGGTTGGAGTCCTTATTAATTGGTTTAGACTTATGATTTCAATTCGGTTTTAGGAATAAATTAAAATCGAACCGTGATCTACCAGTTTCCCATAATCTAAAGCCATTAATTAACGTCAGATTAATTGTTCGGCTCGATTTCATGGTTCAACAATTTGGTCTGATTCATTTATCCGGTTTTACAGTACCGTATGTAGCCCTACTCATGATATATGTGGCTTTATGCTTTTTTGGTTACACGGCATAGCAATACTCCCTAGCCTGAATTATTATTGTTCTTGATTATTATTGTTCTTGAAACGGGCCACCTAGCTCAGATGGTCATCCCCGTTTCACAGAGGTTTTACGCGCTCCAGGAGGTCCTGGGTTCGAGTCCCCGATAGCGTAATATTACAAAGTTTGACATGGAAGGTAGAGTTAGCTTGTCCCCCTTGTGACATAATCATAGCCCCCTATCCGCTTCGGCTCCCTTGACGTGGCTCCTCGTGAGGCTTGCTGATAAGCTAGCATGACAATCTATTTAACTAATGTAGTAGTACGCCGTTGGAGATTAACTTGTTAGGCTTCCAACTGGTTAATGTAATAATGCTCTTTATTCTTAATATTAGAAAACCTCTCGAAAGGAAAATATCATTTTACTTTAAAAATATGTCAGAAGAAATGACAGTAGAGGCCTTGAGAAACCGAAATGTCCGAGTTGATTACTTCTCTAACGGGGGGTTACATGCAACATATCAAATAAAATCCATAATGCTCACAAATTACATTATAATAATCCAAAACTAAACAACTCGATTTTATTGAAAATTTAAAATGCAGGTTAAATTTCTATTGGATGTTTTTACAGGATGTGATATACTAAGACATTACACCTCCTCATCGTACCGGATGGCCGTGGGTTGAAGAACTTCAAAATAAACAAAACATATTTTAAAAGAGAACCAAAAGAACAAGAAAAAAAATAAAATAAAATGGAACCCCACGTTAACACTTAACATCTCAAGCTCTAAAATGCAAAAGTTGTTTGATAGACTTTATTGATACCAGCCATGTCTGGTCATTTTATAATTTGATACTACTCGTTTTCTTCCTAGAAATCACTACCACCATTTGCAGAATTGAATGGTGTTCTAATAAATGAGAGCACCGATTAAATCCATCATGGTAGAGGCTGGTTATGGAGATTGGAAAAAAAGTAATTCAACAAGGAGATCATAAAAATGTATGACAAACAGTAGAACTTCCGGATCTCATAACCCAGACATAAATTTTTTATGGGTTTTTAATTCTTGTTCAATTATCTCAACTTTTTGGTTTAAATTATTTTATTTTATTTTATTTCATTTTATTTTCTGGTGTTTTTAAGTAGATTTTGAAGTGATTTTGGTTGGGTGTTTAGATACGTATCCCTATCCTCCATACCTAATGTATTAGACAGCATGAGCTTCACACCAAATGACAATAATTTTGTCATGACGAATAAAAAATACATGAAAAAGCTAGTTTTTGAAGTGTCTTTGGTTGGGGGAGACGTATCTAATACTTCTACTGCTGCAACTACAACTACAACTACAGCCAGAACACCCCTTTCCCATGAGTGAGTTTCAATTCCCCACTTCATAGGAACCATAAACCCATGTATGCGTATGGTCCCTACCTAAATACTATGCAACGACCTTGTGTTATTTCTGTTTAAAGCCTTAAAATTTTCTATAAATGGCGAACGTAAATTTTTTAAAGAGTGCGATCCAACACGTTTATTCATTCAGATATAGCTAGTTTTACAAACAGCGCTCCAAATATCACCAATTGAAGCTGGAACTGACACGTAGGATTTTAGCCATTCATTTTAGTTAAATTCATCTTAAACAATAGGTCCTATCAAATAGGAGAATGAAATTTTAGTTTTAAAACTTTTAAAAAAAATCTTAGTTAGGTCCTTGGAATGATTTCCATGACATATTTTTGGTTTTTAATAATTAATTAATATATAATTAAATGGTTAAGATTTCAATACATAAAAATTTTAAGGGTCAAACCTCTATACTGTTGGAGATAGTTTATTGGTTATGGGATCCTATATTTATCATACGTGAAAATCTTTCTAAATAAGGGTCTTAATAAAATTTCCACATAGGATATTTGACACTAGCTACTGGAGATGCTCCGAGGATTGTCACCAATTTTATATAATTAGTAGACGAGGGCGTAAAATGTTTAGATGTCCCACTAGTCCTACAAGAGTTTTGAGAAAGTTAAATGCCGTAATGTTCTTTTTTTCCCTCCGATGATTTTACCTTGATTACGGGTAAATCTTGTGATTTCTCACGGTATTACATTTCTGTGGGCCCCCACGAGAAATAAGAGGATGGGTTTTACTTACGGTGGGTCCTACATATGGTTGGGTATACCAAGAGAAATCATGAGATTTTTTCTTCGGTACATCCAGAATTAGTGAAGGTAAGAATGTTGAGGATTTTGAGATGTCCATTGTGGAGCTCTGATATTACCACCGACGAAGTGATAGAAGCCGGATGGCACTTTCGTAGTACTATCCGAAAGATTTTGTCGCTTTGGTTATTATATGAACGCGTCCCATATTGTTTGCTTATTATCGATATCAGCATAATTCAAGTATTTTTCGTGAGTATGCTCATTGTGGTTGTCGGAGGAATGTTGATTATTCCGTTGAAGTCTTCCATGAGTTGTTTGCTGACTGTAGTACAATTGCTTCACACATTGGTTTCCAGTTTCAAAAATAGGAGAGCAAATGGGACAATATTCCTTGTGAGGATTGGTTCCATTTTTAGTCAATAATATCAAAGATTCATGAGACATACCCAAAAATTAGGCCTACAGCATAATACCCAGCAGGTCGAAATTCCCTGATGACCACTCATAACACATTGGGTACATCCAGAATTAGTGAAGGTAAGAATGTTGAGGATTTTGAGATGTCCATTGTGGAGCTCTGATATTACCACCGATGAAGTGATAGAAGCCGGATGGCACTTTCGCAGTACTATCCGAAAGATTTTGTCGCTTTGGTTATTATATGAACGCGTCCCATATTGTTTGCTTATTATCGGTATCAGCATAATTCAAGTCTTTTTCGTGAGTATGCTCATTGTGGTTGTCAGAGTAATGTTGATTATTCCGTTGAAGTCTTCGATGAGTTGTTTGCTGACTGTAGTCCAATTGCTTCACACATTGGTTTCCAGTTTCAAAAATAGGAGAGCAAATGGGACAATATTCCTTGTGAGGATTCGTTCCATCTTTAGTCAATAATATCAAAGATTCATGAGACAGACCCAAAAATTAGGCCTACGGCGTAATACCCAGCAGATCGAAATTCCCTGATGACCGCTCATAACACATTAATTGGTCCTTAAAACTTCATTTCGCTCAGGAAAATGCACGTCTGTTTGCCATTGCAAGCATGTTTCGCAAGTATGATGCCTTAAAAGTAGCTTCTGCACCGCTCTAACTTACCCTTGTTCTACGAAGGGTACAAGGCCATAAAGGCTAATGCTGATGCATTATGCGTGCATCACTGACTTTCGCGTTCTGTTCAGGCACAAGGCATGCTTTCGAATTACACATAGACCATTGCAAGCTTATCCTCCAACTTTCTTACTTCGCTTCGGCATTGAGCGGAAAGCATGCATTGATCTTGCTCGTGCCAAGGGCACATCAGCCAAGCTCGTGTCGTACTTGTATCGTATCATCCTTGTGATGAAAGTAGATTATGCAAGCTCCCCTAACTTGCATACTGATTTAACTTCCTTCTTTGGCAATGTCAATTTGCAATTGGTGCATCTCTACGTCGAACAATTTGATATGAAATATGAGTATCCACCGAATGAGCTGCAACTTACCTCATAAAGTATGACAACAATCATCTCCTGCCTTGCATCTCCGATCCAGATGATATGAGTTATTATAATGTCACAATCACCTCGTAATTAGATGGTATGAGCAACAAAGTGATGGACCACTAATGTTGCAACTCATTGTGGATGCCTATGTACTCTTATCCGTACCTTGAAGGGATCAAGCACGAATCATATTTCATCAATATTGGAACAAATAACTAAAGCTAACTCGTGTTGCGAGACCAAACCCAAGCAAAGCCTCTGTAAAATAGTCTCCATGTTGATGAGACTTTTTGGGTCCTAAAAAACACTAGGAACAAAACCACCTACCTATATGTGGGTGTCCAAAGGGTGGCAATATCGTCGGCCATGGTAGAGGTGGTGTTACAAATTATATACACCAAAGGTTTTTTGCAAGGGATGCATATCATTAGGCCACTTAGTTCGCGAGCATAAGTTCTCTAGTTTGGGCCATGCAAATTGAAAATGCGGGGGTCTAACAACCACACCCAACAATTCGTTTGGAAATCTGAGAGGACTTACTCCAATACACTTTCTATAGAATCAACTAGACAGTCAGACTCAATCTAGATTAAAGCATATCAAAGAGTATAATATCTCTAACTCTTAATTCAATCCGCAATCAGCAAACAGAAATCTGCGAGCCTGATTGAATATAAAGAAGTTACTTGAACGGTACCAAAGACCAATGTTCAAGTGTCAATCAATGTAAATCAACAACCAAAGGTTGAATATTCTAACTGATTGATCTTAACACACAACCTGTGATATTTCAATTATATAACAAAATATAATGCGGAAAAGAAATAACACAGACACCAGAATTTTTTTAACGAGGAAACCGCAAATGTAGAAAAACCTCGGGACCTACTCCAGATTGAACACCACATTGTATTAAGCCGCTACAGACACTAGCCTACTACCAATTAACTTCGGATTGGACTGTAGTTGAACCTTAATCAATTTCACACTGATTCAAGGTACAGTTGCGCTCCTTGCGTCTCTGATCCCAGCAGGATGCAACGCACTTGATTCCCTTAGTTGATCTCACCCACAACTAAGAGTTGCTACGACCCAAAGTCGAAGACTTGATAGACAAATCTGTCTCACACAGAAAAGTCTATAGGATTGAATAAATCTGTCTCCCACAGAATACCCAAGAGTTTTTGTTCCGTATTTTGATAAATCAAGGTGAACATGAACCAATTGATAAACCAGACTTATATTCCCGAAGAACAACCTAGTATTATAAATCACCTCACAATAAACTTAATCGACTAGCGAAACAAGTTATTGTGGAATCACAAATGATGAGACGAAGTTTGTTTGTGAATACTTTTCTATCTTGCCTATCGGAGATATAAAATCTCGAGCCAATTATTTCAATTGTACTCAACAAGATAGAAACATCAATATCAGATCACGCAACTACAAAGATAATAGTTGGGTATGGCTTTACAATCCCAATGATGTCTTCAAGTCGTTAACCTACAGAGTATCGAGAATAAACCTAAGGTTGAAGGAGAATCGACTCTAGTTATGCAACTAGTAACACACAGGAGGTGTGGGGATTAGTTTTCCCAGTTGCTAGTGTTTTCCTTTATATGGTTTTCAAATCAGGGTTTGCAATCCAAGTTACCTTGGTAACAAAGCATTTAATATTCACCGTTAGATGAAAAACCTGATTCACCCAAGCTAATATCTTTCAACCGTTAGATCGAACTTAGCTTGTTACACATAAATGAGATGTACCCTCATTTAGGTTTATGTAACCATACCTAAACGTGTACACCATGTTGGTTCACAAATAGTTAACCGAGGTTAGCCATATGATTACTCTCATATCAACCTTATTCATCTTAACCATAACTAGTTCAAATGACTCAAATGAAACTAGTTAAGAGTTGTTCAATTGTTTAGAAAACACAGTTGAAATCAAATCGGTCTGATTCACTAGAATCAATCATGAACATTATAGCCACGGTTTGCAAATATTGCATTCCTTATGATTTAAATGTTTAAGTTCATGGACTTGACCGATTTGACAAAGTAACCAGCTTAAGTATGCGTACGGGTATGCGTACTTAAGCAACTGGTTTTTGAGTTTGTAAAGTTTCCAAACTCAGCAGAAATTTTTGGTTCAAAAACTTCCACCAGTATGCGTACGGGTCACATACTTAAGGTGACTAGTTAAGAGTTTTTCAAAACCAAACTCAGCAGAAATTCTCAGTTCGAGAACTTCCGCCAGTATACGTACGGGTACGCATACTAAACCTGTCTCCTTCACCAATTTCATATACACACATATGCATACTCTTGGCTTCCGGTTTATGGGATTATAAACTAATGTGCGAACATACTATATATGTTTATATCCAAAGATGGTTACATCATCAACTCTTTATTTCAATCATTGAAACATTCTTCTATAATGTCAATAGCCGTTTTCACACACTATTAGCATCAAAGCAATTTTCAAGATATTGAAATAATCATTATTGAAACCTTCCAAGTCTTACACCAAATGATTGTATCACGCAAACCATATAAGATGTTACTCGGAAATTTTCTCATGACATAAGATGAACTTGGTCGAAGCAAAATCTTGCCAACACATATTTTGAGAAATATGTAAGCGAGATATACTCAGCTCGAAATCTCAAATGTGTGTAAAGAAAACTATATTGTAACACGACTTATGTCTCAATATAGGAGATAGTAGAAATAGACTTTACAAGTGATAGATAAGTTCAAGTCTCCACATACCTTTTGTCGAAGAAGTTCCACAATCTCCCCTTAGTAGCTATTCGTCTTCAAGAGATGAACGTCGAGAGATTTAAGCTCAACTACACTATCTATGTCCTAGTCCGAGACATCTACAAATAGGCTAGAAATCAAGACATATAGTTTTGATCACTAACATTGACAAACATGCTTGAGATAGCAACACATGCGAGTTTGACCGAGAAATGCTCTAACACAAATTGTTGCACATTCACTTTTATTTTGCATTAAAGCAATGATCGGTTGAGCCCACAAGTTTTGCTAGCTCAAGGTTGTTTTCAATGTTAGATGACCAAAACTATATCTTGATTTTTAGTCTACTAAGTCAAGCCTCGGACTAAGTAAGAATTTGGTAGTTGAGTATCATATATCATCCTCGAAGATATTTGGAGAAGTTCTGTATTAGGTATGTGAAGACTGAACCATCCTATTTTACTCACTATCTTACCATTTTATTTGTTAAAACGATGTCCTTTGACTTCTGGTAGATTTACAAAGAAGAAGTTTCGAGTCAAGTTTGTCTTGTTAAAAATCTCGAAACATGATTTTATCAACGATGTTCAACGATCTTTAACAATATTACTATATTAGTTCTAAGCAATTTATTGTTTGAATTAACTTATGGATCAATTGAAAATTGCCCGTGCAAATGATTTTATCACTTGAGAATGTTTGAAACATCATAAGAGAGAAATTCATAATTGTTGATATTTCTGCTCAGGGTAAGTTGACGAACCAGTTCGTAGACCATAGATATCTGAGTTTCAGAAATACAGGAAGGTTGGTGAACCAGTTTGAAAACCGTGAGTTCAGTTGGGAACATTTCACGAACCGTTGTAAACCGAATTCTTAAAGTTGGTATGTTAGGCTAGCATTTGGCGAACCCGGTTCACAAACCGTAGTCAATTGATCTCGGTAGTCTTGTAGGGTTGGCGAACCTGATTCATAAACCGTTGCACCCTGACTGGTGAACAAGCCTTACGATTCACGAACCATTATACCAACTGTCACAGAAGATTTTAGCAGATGCTCAAAGACTTATTTTTTAAATATGTTTAGCATTGCTAGTACTCTCTCAAACACTTCTAAGACTTCATTGATCACTCAAACACTTATGTATGTGTATCGTGATTAAATTCTTATGTGTTTAAATGAACATCAAATTGCATTTAGTTCTTTGGCATACTTCCCAAACCGAACCGTCATTATACACGGTTCCAAAACCGGTCCATAGTGTATATTCTTCTATTGTATTTTCAAGACCTAAAAGTGTTTCCTTGATTCCCAAGTTATCTTAGTTTTTGAACTCTAAATAGAGATGCTCTTTCAACTGGTAAATTCAATCCCTAACACATTATATCCTAGTTGATTCTAGAGTCATCCTATATAGACCTAGGTTTCTTTCGAGAAACACAATTAGGTTTATGTCTAAAAGAGTTCACTTTCGGGATTCGTGAAGCCAGGTTTTTACCTTGATAGTTCGTGTATCATGATCTTTCTTTTCTGTTAACGAGGTTTTTGTAATCTATTTCAGGCAAGATGGATAGTAATCGCAAAATTCTCTTCTTCTCAGACTTTGTGATTCCTCAAGATAGATATCTGAAAACTGATCTTAATTGATCTTTTGAAGATTGTTCTTGAGAGATGGTTAAAAATCTAGGTTGCCCTTCGGGAGTTGTAAGTCTTGGATTTGTGAGGTTTGCCAGATTTGTCTATTGTAAACATATTTCCTCACCTTCATCTTTGATCTAAACAGAAATCAAATAGGCTTATCTGTTAGAGGAAGATTGGTATCAAAAGTCTTCACTTCGGCTGAAGAAACTCTCAGGCTGTAAAGGACGTCAGCTAAAGGAATCAATTGCTGAAAACATTGGGGGTACCAAAATACACCACCAACTTTTTCGTAGGCAATCTGTATGGACAAACTCAACACAACTTCGAGAGTAGAAACTCAATCAAGGAAAGTGTCTAGAGTTATATCTCTCTCTGGTTATTAGAGTATTTACAAAACTGAATCCGTGAACCTCACTACATAGAGTGTTCTTGAACGGTACCAAAGACCAATATCCAAGGATAAATTAAGTCTTATCCAAATAACAAGGTTGGACATAGCTACTGTGACTGATCAATGCACAACATGTGATATTTCAATTATAAAGATAAACAATATAATGCGGAAAAGAAACAACACAAACACCAGAAATTTTGTTAACGAGGAAACCGCAAATTAATCAGAAAAACCCCGGGATCTAGTCCAGATTGAACACTAAACTGTATTAAGCTGACACAGACATTAGCCTACTACCAATTAACTTCGGTTTGGAATGTAGTTGAGCCCGAATTTAGTCTCCCAAAGATTCAGGTACAGTCGCACTCCTTACGCCTCTTGAATCCCAGCAGGAATCCACACAATTGACTCCCTCAGACGGTCTCACACCAACTAAGAGTTGCTTCAACTCAATTGAAGACTTTAAACCAAATTTGCCTCCCAAAGACTAAGCCTATAATTGATTTCCTGATTTATGAACGGATGATCAGATCAAACGAAAGATCCAAGTGATGTAAATTTGATAAAAACTTAGACAAAAGTCTGGCTATCTTCAAAATCCGGACTTATGCAACCTAAATTGCAGCCTAGATTAGTATTCACCTCACAAGTACAAAACTTGTGGAATCAACAAAGTATGAGACGAAAATACTTTGTCGATTACTATATATCTTGATTTATGGAGCAAGGCTCAACAAACAATCAAGATTAGGATACTCGAGTTATCAAGATAAAGCATAACTGGACCTGGCGTCACGAATCCCAATGAAGTCTTTTTGGTAGCTAAACCCTAAAAGGGTTTATGGAGAGGACGGCTCTAGATACAACAAGTACACACCAAAAAGTAGTATCAGGATTCAAAGAACCCAGTTTCCAAGAGTTCCCCTTATATAGACTTCAAAGCCTAGGTTGCTTTAGGTTTAAGCTAAGATAGTTGTGCAAATTACTTCATAGAAATAATTTAATTACACTTGAATCATAGTCTACATAGTTGGTAAATGTACAAAGTACAATTACTTGGATCGTTTGTGAATCGGTAAAGTCACAGTACGCCGGTTTGCAAACTTATATGCAATGGCCGAGTTCCGGAATTGATAGAACTTTTGCAGCTCACGTACCGGTTTGCAAACTTTGAATCAACTCAAAATTCCGGAGTTGGTAGAAATTCTGAAGTTCACGTACCAGTTTGCAAACTTAAGACTTTTAATACCGGTTTCGGAGTTCACAAGACTTTTTCACTTCACGTATCGGTTTGGTTACTTAACTGGTTCTAGAACATAGAACTGTTTTGGCTCGCATATCGGTTTGATTATTTTAACCCGGTTCCCTTACCACAGTTCTAAAATGGTTTTTATAAAAATACATACCTATCCGGATCACGAAACAAACAGATTTTCCCATGATGTACATACGAATATGCAAATCACACAAATCTGAAAGTCGATATATAACTACTCCGCTACTTGTACAAATACATGTAATATGGCTTCAGACATATAACAGTTTTCTCAGTTTGTCAGGCTAATAACATTGTCTTGTATTCCGAATATAGTAGTTCTATATTTCTCTAAATCAATTCGAAACATTCCTGAATAATATCAATGACACATATCAATGTTCCAGGGTATTTTCAAATGATAAACTTGAATCATGATTTGGCTGCGAACAATAAATTGTTCTCCACCGAATTTGATCAAGTATGAACAAATGTTCATTAAGCTTAGTCTAATTAGTTATGCGACAATCGTCTCAGAGATAGGAAGGTGAATATAAATTGAGAAATAGGTGGTTCAGTCTTCACTTACCTTTTGTTGATGAAGTTCTCCAAAATCTTCGGTTGATCTTCGCCTTCAAATGGTAGAACGTAAATGATGACTGGCTCGTTTCTCAACTACTTCCATCCTAGACCGAGACTTAACTAATTGTAACCTAGAAATCAAGATATAGTTTTGACAACTAATATTGGAAACAAAAACACTTGTGAGATCGACCGAGCAATGGTATAACAATCTCCCCCTTTGTCAATTTTAGTGACAAAACTATTTAATACATATGGATAACAAAAATAAAGTTTGAAAAACTCGACGATCCATCATGCCTTGATTTCCTTGGTTTCTTCAACTCTCCTTGAACTCTTCGTTGTTCCAGGTTGCAATGATTCTGAACATGTTCAACTCAGCATCGTTGTTGTTGAAGAACCGATTCCATAGCGATAACAAATTTGAAAACAATATTCCCAATTGTTGTTATACAAAAACATAGTATTGTTATCTTTTCTTCAAAGTTCAATTTTATCTCAGCTCTGAAGTAATACTACGGTGATATCTTTCTCCCCCTTAATCAATACTTACATCTTTTCTTTAATAGGTAAACTACTTAAATAATTCACTCCCCCTTACATAATGATCCGTAAACCATATGTATGTAGTACGAAACTACTAAATAATTCTCCCCCTTTTTGTCAATAAGATTAACAAAGGTACGAAAATCGCGGGATCATAATGAATACAACCAAAAGATATCTCAAGTTTAAGGAAGATGGAGATACTACATAATAACATAGTTAAAATTGTAACTCCTCATATCAACTTATTTTAGATGATATAACATAGTAATAAACATTAACGCTCATCCTAGGAGATCCAAGCATCCACTTTATAATTCCACAACCACACTCCCCCACAAAGATATATCAATTAAGCACAAGTTCATTTAAGAATTCTCCTCCATAAAATGTCATTCTTAAGAGAACAACATGATTGACCTTACTTTTCTGAAAAAGAAAGATTGTGGAGATTAAAAAATCACAAGGATATGTATCCAGTATCAACATAAATTAATCTCAAAGCCAGTTACGAACAACGAGACAAATTTTACTCGATTTTACTCGACATCAGAGAATCTTACGGAGTGTGTCAAGCAGCAAAACACGAAAGTGCGATCACAAAAAGATTAATACTGTGAGAAAAATCTCAAAGAGTTTGTTATATTTTCATGTTTATAAAAACATAATAGATTTAACTTATGAGCATATATGAAATATTAGCTCGATTCACTAGAACGTAAATGCACAATATTTCATAAAAAATTTGTAATGATTAAACCAATAATTATGACACACTGCAAGTTCATTTTCCAACAACTCTAGAATTTAAATAAATAAATCTAAAAACATGCAAGATGAAAAACGTTGGAAATAGCCATGTGTAATCACAATCTTTGCTATACCAAATCCTTGTTATCCTTCTCAAGAATAAAATCCTCAAAAGAAGTTTCCTTGATATGATATAAAAGAGTTTTACTTTGAGATTCCTGTATCATAGTTTCTGTAGTCATCAAGTTCCTCTTCAATAAGATACAATCTGGACTCAACTAGTTCTATTTTATTTTCAAGCCTTTTTGTGGAAGCGTGTAGTTCAGAGCATAGTGCTTGAACTTGTTCTAAAACAAGATTCATTTTGAGAGATAACTCATCAAATTGAGATCCAGATTGATTATCACAAGATGTAGGTGTTAGAACACTGCTCGTTCGAACTCGCAAGTGTTGCTATCTCAAGCTTGTTTGTCAAGTTTAGTTGCCAAAACTACAAGTCTTGATTTCTAGTTTACTTATAGCTAAGTCTCGGATTAGGATAGTAAGAGTAGTTGAGCATTAGACTTCACGACATTCATTGATTGAAGACGAAGAACTACCAAAGGGAGCTTGTGGAACTTCGTCAACAAAAGGTATGTGAAGACTTGAACTCATCTATCACTCAAAAGTCTATATACTTTATCTCCTATTTGAGACAAAAGTCGTATAGCTATATAGACTTCGATTATACACATTTGATATTTTGAGCTGAGTTTAACTCGCTTACATATTTCTCGAAATATGTGTTGGTAAGCTTTCTCTTTAACCAAGTTCATCTTATATTCATGACGAAAGTCAAAAGATGATCATGTGAAAATCTCTTGGTAACATCTTACATGATTTGTGTGAGATAGTCATTTGATGTAGACTCGGAATGTTTCGTATTGATCACTTTAAAATTTCTTTGAAGCTAATAGTTTGTGTGAGACAGCTATTGTCGTCTTCTAAGAATGTTTCAATGATTGAAATGGGAGTTTAGAACAATCAACCATGATTGGATATAACACAGTATGTGTACTTGTATGCTAAATTGTTGCATGTTATTCCAAGACCTTGTTTGTTTGCAGCTGACTCAGCGTCTGGATCTGAGTTAACCCATGACTCGGGACGAGTCAGCAGTCAGACCGTTTGTTTTGCATTTGGAGTCAAATCTGACTGAACCTCTGACTCATACATAACCCCTGACTCAGATCCATTTGAGTCAAGTAACAAAATACCTCTGACTCATGGGACCAAACCACTGACTCACATTTTTTTAGTCAGATGAGTCAGATTTGACTCAAAACAAACATATCGAGTCAGACCTGGATGAGTCAGATGATTTCACTCGGATCCAGATGACTCAGATCTGGACGACTCAGATGAGTCAGGAGTAAACAAACATGGTGCAAGTTAGGAAACCATAGTATGCATACCCGTATGCGTATTGGTTGGTTAATGAAGGTCTGGTAACTTAATATGCATACCCGTATGCGTACTGGCGTAAGTTCAGTTCCAGGAAATTCAACTGAGTTTGGAGGTATGCGTACCCGTTCGCATACTGGCAAACCCAAACTTAGTCCGGGCACTTAGGTATACGCACCTGTTTGCATACTTGCACTACAAAATGAATAATCTTTTGCCACGCCCCTATTGCCACGGATTTTTAAATTCGTAGCTATTTTTCACATTTTTCCACGCTAAACAAGTAACCGTGGCAAAAAAGTCCATCACTTGCTACGACATGATGCCAACTTGCCATGCGTCTAGGTGTATCAGGTATAAGACCACCATATGTCTTCTCTGATACCAATTGAAAACTCTGGGGGTACCAAAATACACCACCAACTTTTTCGTAGGAAATCTGTATGGACAAACTCAACACAACTCCGAGAGTAGAAACTCAATCAAGGAAAGTGTCTAGAGTTATATCTCTCTCTGGTTGTTAGAACGTTTATAGAACTGAATCCGTGAACCTAACTACATAGAGTGTTCTTAGACGGTACCAAAGACCAATATTCAAGGATAAATCAAGTCTTATCTAACAAGGTTGGACACAGCTACCGTGATTGATCAACGCACAACCTGTGATATTCAATTATAAAGATAAACAATATAATACGTAAAAAGAAATAACATGGACACCAGAAATTTTGTTATTCACCTTACAAGTATAAAACTTGTGGAATCAACAAAATATGAGACGAAGAGACTTTGTTAATTACTATCTATCTTGATTGATGGATCAAGGCTTAAAAATAGTTACATAATTGCAAGTGCACACATACACATTCATATTTCTGTTATAGTTGAATAGTTTAGAGCATTGCTCGGTCAAACTCGCATGCGTTTCTATCTCAATCATGTTTGTCAATGTTAGTGATCAGAACTATAAGTCTTGATTTCTAGCCTATTTGTAGATGTCTCGGACTAGGACATAGATAGTTTAGTTGAGCTTAAATCTCTCGACGTTCATCTCTTGAAGACGAATAGCTACTAAGGAGAGCTTGTGGAACTTCTTCGACAAAAGGTATGTGGAGACTTGAACTTATCTATCACTTGGAAAGTCTATTTATACTATCTCTTATATTGAGACATAAGTCGTGTTATGATATAGTTTTATCTATACACATTTGAGATTTCGAGCTGAGTATATATCTCTTACATATTTCTCAAAATATGTGTTGGTAAGCTTTCGCTTCGACCAAGTTCATCTTATATCATGAGAAAATTGCCGAGTAACATCTGACATGGTTTGTGTGATACAATCATTTGGTGTAAGACTTGGAAGGTTTCAATAATGATTATTTCAATATCTTGAAAATTGCTTTGATGCTAATAGTGTGTGAAAACGGCTATTGACATTATAGAAGAATGTTTCAATGATTGAAATAAAGAGTTGATGATGTAACCATCTTTGGATATAAGCATATATAATATGTTCGCACATTAGTGTATAAGTCCATAAATCGGAAGCCAAGGGTATGTATATGTGTGTATACGAAATTGGCGAAGGAGACAGGTTAAGTATGCGTACCCGTACGTATAACGGCGGAAGTTCTCGAACCGAGAATTTCTGCTGAGTTTGGTTTTGGCAAAACTCTTAACTAGTCACCTTAAGTATGCGCACCCGTATGCATACTTGCGGAAGTTTTTGAACTGAAAATTTCTGCTGAGTTTGGGAACTTTACAAACTCAAAAAAACGGTTGCTTAAGTACGCATACTTAAGCTGGTTACTTTTTAAAATCGGTCAAGTCCATGAACTCAAACATTTAAATCATAAGGAATGTAATCTTTGCAAACTATGGCTATAATGTTCATGATTGATTCAAGTGAATCAAACCGATTTGATTTCAATTATGTTTTCTAAACAATTGAACAACTCTTTAACTAGTTTCATTTGAGTCATTTGAACTAGTTATGGTTAAGATGAATAAGGTTGATATGAGAGTAATCATATGGCTAACCTCGGTTAACTATTTTTGAACCAACATGGTTTAAATGTTAAGGTACGGTTACATAAACCTAAATGAGGGTACATTTCATTTGTGTGTAACAAGCTAAGTTCGATCTAACGGTTGAAGGATATTAGCTTGGTTGAATCAGGTTTTTCATCTAATGGTGAATACTGAATGCTTTGTTACCAAGGTAACTTGGATTGCAAACCCTGATTTGAAAACTATGTAGAGGAGAACTCTAGAAACTGGGAAATCTAATCCCCACACCTCTTGTGTGTTACTAGTTGCATAACTAGAGTTTATTCTCCTTTAACCTTAGGTTTCCTCTCGAGACCCTATAGGTTAACGACTTGAAGACTTCATTGGGATTGTGAAGCCATACCAAACTATTATCTTTATAGTTACGTGATTTGATCTTGCTGTTTCTATCGTGTTGAGCACAATTGAAATAATTGGCTCGATATTTTACATCTCCGATAGGAAAGATAAAAAAGTAATCACAAACAAACTCGTCTCATCGTTTGTGATTCCACAATAACTTATTTCGCTAGTCGATTAAGTTTATTGTGAGGTGATTCATAATACTAGGCTGTTCTTCGGGAATATAAGTCTGGTTTATCAATTGGTTCATGTTCACCTTGATTTATCAAAAGACGGAACAAAAACTCTTGGGTATTCTGTGGGAGACAAATTTATTCAATCCTATAGACTTTTCTGTGTGAGACAGATTTGTCTATCAAGTCTTCGACTTTGGGTCGTAGCAACTCTTAGTTGTGGGTGAGATCAACTAAGGGAATCAAGTGCGTAATATCCTACTGGGATCGGAGACGTAAGGAGCGTAAATGTACATTGAATCAGTGTGAGATTGATTAGGGTTCAACTAGAGTCCAGTCCGAAGTTAATTGGTAGTAGGCCAGTGTCTGTAACGGCTTAATACAGTGTGGTGTTCAATCTGGACTAGGTCTAGGATTTTCTGCATTTGCGGTTTCCTCGTTAACAAAATTCTGGTGTCTGTGTTATTTCTTTTCCGCATTATATTTTGTTATATAATTGAAATATCACAGGTTATGCGTTAAGATTAATCAATTAGAATATACAACCTTTAGTTGTTGATTTACATTGATTGACACTTGAACATTGGTCTTTGGTACCGTTCAAGTAACTCCTTTTATATTCAATTTGGCTCGCAGATTTCTATTTGCTGATTGCGGATTGAATTAAGAGTTAAAGATATTAAACTCTTTGATATACTTTATTATATATTGAGTCTGACTGTCTAGTTGATTCTTTAGAAAGTGTATTGGAGTAAGTCCTCTCAGATTGCCAAACGAATTGTTGGATGTGGTCGTTAGGCCCCCCGCATTTTCAAATAGTCTTGTGAAGCCTGATTTTTCAAATTTACTAGTGTAATAACAAAGGTCTTCCTCTGTTAACCATAGTGGAAAGGTAGCTGGATGATCAGACACGAACCATTTGTCTTTCCGTACCACTGCTACCACATTCAGCTTCCATCTCTCCAGGCTCCTACGAACATGAAACAAAATTCAAGAACATGAATCATAATATGCAACACAAATAATAGGAAGGAAATAGTTGTCGGGCTATTATAATTTTGGTACTGAAATCATTCATTTGTAAGCAAACATAACGAATAAATCTGAAATCGAAGAGAATAGTGTAGTACATGAAATCTAATTATATAATAATTGTCACCATAAAAATCTCGCGTGGTCTCAAATTATTTATACTTAGGGTTTCTAGGAGTAAATGCAACACGTAAATTCACCAAAGCTTTAAACTTATTTGGTCTAAATAAACAGAGATACCAACTCATAATCATTCCCCAGTGATGCCCAATTACAAACACCTGCAATACCCATAACAAAAAATTCAAAATTTTCTTCAAATTTTAGACAAAAAAAAAACTCATCTTGGACAGGAGAATCAAGAGGAAAATCATAAAAAAAAATTAGACTCCTCATCTTCTTTTTCTTCTCCAGTATCTTCATCGTCACTCTCATACATCACTCCACATTTCTGTACACATATTTCTAGGTTTTTGGAGTTAGATTAAGTTCACAAAATCGTATTTTTTAGGGTTAGATAATAAAAACATAACTGATATTCATGATGCTGTTCTCCGAATTTATAAGCTGAAGCAGGTAAATTAGCACCAGAACTGCAAAATACAAGATTCAAAATAGAAATTAAAAACATTGATAAAGAACGAGTTTTAGATTTTGAAGATTAAGATTAGTATTGTATTTACCTCTAGTAATAATCTCTGGAAAAAAAATAAAAGAAAAGAAGGATTACTAGGAAGAGATGGACTAACATGGGTTTCAACAGATCTAAATGTCTCTATTATAATTTGTAGATGATTTATCAAATTAATCCACATAAGAACATGGTGAGCATGACTCTGAACTAATATTAGAAACCGGGTTAAAGATTTTGAGTGCAAAAATCAAAAGGAAAAGAAAAAAAAAACTAAATCTAGGGTTTACTTCATTGTAGTGGAATAAAATAGGAGGTTCATGTGCTGGTACTTAGATGCCTTTCTTCCTCGACGACGATAAGGGTTTGGTCTAGATGTTGATGATGACGATTATGGTGGTAGTAGAATGAGGGAAATTTCTTAGGGAAAACGAGAGAGAAAAGAGAAATGAGAAATGAGATAAGAGTTTGAGAGGCATCTCGATGATAAAAGAACCGAGTCAGTTATCCCGATAATCTGAAAGGGCTGAATAAAAAGTCAGTGGAAGTTTGAGCATCCACACTCGCTTTTCCCACGCGTGCAACTCTATTTAGTTGTGAACCGTAACAGGGAAGAACATGAAAAGACGAGGGTATCCAAATATACCTCAATCTAAAACTTTTCCACCTATAAGTCCTTTCTCCGGAAGTGATTGTCGATGGACTTAGTCGAGACAATACAATTAATCAGTTCACACTTCGTGTGATCGTCTATGGATACAAGATCGAGACAATACAACAACGAAGTATGTTTACTTGATTAATGGTTCGGACTTAACCAAACACAATAGGATTACTATCAAGTAAATAGGACTTAACGTTTGTGTATTTTACTTCTAATTATAATTGTGGAAATATAAAAGTAAAAGACACGGAAAAAATTTGTTAACGAGGAAACCGCAAATGCAGAAAAACCCTGGGACCTTGTCCAGAATTGAATACTCTCAGGATTACGCAGCTATATAAAATCAAACCAACTTCGTATAGTTGAGACCAAGCAACTAAACCTATAGTTCACCTAGTTCCGTCTGTATTCTCACGCCTCCAACTTGTAATAAGTCACGTACTTGGAACAATTCCTTTGGTTTGTATTCCAAACAGTAAAGGAACAACAAAATTTGTTTGGTAACAACTCTTTTCAACCAAGTGATGTGAGTTCGACAAAAGGCTCTTCCGTTTATCCCAATAAACTCCTTTGTAAGGTCCATAGATCTATCTAATAACAACTACCAAAGTAATTGTCAATATTTTGCAATCAATACTTTGAATCACAAAGAATTGTATTGATGCCGATCTACTCAACTAATCAATCCAATCTACCACAAGGATAAACCGATTGTAGTTGGATCCTCTTTAACCGAAACAAGTATTGTGCACACCAAAGATTATGAACCCAAATCAGAAATATTCTTCGTCTTCAAATCTTCTTAGATATTCAATAAATACCTGCATACAATCAACTTGAATCTCTTGTGATCAATCACGCACAGAACGGAGTCTGTTAACAATGGATTATCACAAGACGTCTTTAGATATACAAACAGTCTAAAGATCCCCGTCGAAACTTCGATCTAGTTTGAGTGAATCTTATATCAGAAGAGAAGATTCTCAAGCATAAACAAACTAGGTGCAATCAAAGTTCAACAACAGTTAGTCAATCAAATCAATCAGAAACTAGTAATAAACCGCAATTGTCTAGTTTCCCACCAGCGCTACTAATAGAGCTTCTCAATCCCAAAGAAGTATTTAAACCGAGCGTCCGTAAGAGATTTCGCCTAATTAGGCTACTTTCCTCTCCGAATAGGCGACTCCACCAGTAACAACACAACTAGGTAGTTTAGCTGGCTCTGAGGATTAGTTTGCTCGAAATGCAAATTTTGATATTTATAGACCAAGGAAGTTTGGACACCAAGGAATTTCCAAAACCGAAAATATTCTCAAGATATGCAATATATTCCAAATTCGGTTTCCATAATTCCTGGAAATGCTTTGTCCAAACATTGACCGAAAATCTCTTAGAAAATATCCAACTAGTAAATGCACATTACTAATTTTCATTTTCCAAAAATAAAATTAAAAACCTTAATTGAAAGATTCTCAACTTATTTTTCGATCCGGGATTTTTTTCTTTAGCTATTAAGGAATATCTTTGAACAATAAAAGATAGGCGTTATTGCACATGTTCAAAGTATGTGGACATCTTAACTTTGTAAGTCCTCTTTCATACTTACAATCTTGAAACCGATTTTCCACACTTCCAAACAAGTTTAGAATTGGTTCATCTGACTTTCAAGAACTATGTGATTGATTAAGAACACTCAATCACCAAACATGGGTTTCACGGTTCTATCAAAACAAGTTTCGGTTCTACCTCCATGTGAGTACTGGATTTAGTCACACTAGCTTTCCAAATATTCGGTTGACTAGGTACTAGGATCGGATCGGTTCCCACATATGTATGGTATCTAACTTGTATTTGTTGCACATGTCCATAGGATCGGTTCCCAATATCTAAAACGTGTTGCACATGTTCATAGGATCGGTTCCCAATATATAGAAACTTTCTGCACCTCATACAAGGATCGATTCCCCTTTGTGATCGGTTGCACCTCTTACTAGGATCGGTTCCCCTTTGCCTAGAGTTGGTCATACCAATAACACTAAATCGATCATACCATCTCAGGTGATTACTTACGACCGGTTTCACTAATAAAAGTCATACCAATACAAAAGTCAGGCCTTGTGAATAGTTTTATCAAGAACATAAACAAGTCATGAGCGGTTATACTAATCACACATATTGGTAGTTTAATAGATATGCAATGAATAACAATACCAATAATCCTAGCGATTTCCCTTTCGATTCACGAAACAAGTTCATGAATTTACTTCCTTTAACGAATGTAAAACATTGTTTCCTATGATGAAATCTTAACCTCATACCCATACATAATCACAATAGCATTCAAACGATTATGTCGATGTCTTATATACGAAGTTCAAAAGATAAGCGTTATACTTCGTATTGTATTCCTTAATACTACGTCTAACTAGAGTATAATCATTCATGCTTCGCAGTTATTTTTTCAATATGCACGACTTGAAAGATATGTTAGGGAATGAAACAGTTCAAGTCAAAATATCACTAACCTCAAGTGGAAGGATGATGTTGTCGTTGTAGCTCCTTACTTCTTCACTTCTTCGAGTCTTCATAATACTTATAATGTCTCATATCCTAATACTTTAAAGCTAACCTATACGAAGTTGACTCTAGTACATAATCAATCGACTCTTTAAATGAGTTTTGGTTCACTAAAATATGACAACCAAGCTTGACATACCAACGCTTGGTGGGTTCAATCGAGCTATGCTCTAACAGAACAGTTGTAAGTTTTGTAATTGTTCCAAACAAATGCCAATATTTTGCAACTGAAATTCACTGAAAAAATTGCAACAGGGGCTAAGCTGTTGCAAAATCTAATTACTAATCCTTGAATTTGGTGTAGAGAAGAGACTTTGTTGATTACTATCTATCTTGATTAATGGAGCAAGGCTCAAAAATCAATCAAGATTGGGATACTCGAGTTATCAAGATAAGATATAATTGGACTTCGCTTCACGAATCCCATTGAAGTCTTTTTAGTCGCTAAACCTAAAAAGGGTTTCTGGAAGGACGAATCTAGATACAACTAGGACACATCAAAAAGTAGTGTCAGGATTCAAATATCTCAGTTGCCAAGAGTTCCCCTTATATAGACTTCAAAGTCTAGGTTGCTTTAGGTTTAAGCTAAGATAGTTTTGGAACCAAAACCAATCAATATTCGATGTTATATGAAGCTTTGAATATTAATCACATATACAAGATATACACTCTGGTTAGGTAAACCGTAATCGAACCGTGTATTAAGACTATGCCCAATATGGTTAGCCGAAACTAGCCGATTTGGACTTAAAATCTTAACACTCATTTTCATGTTCACTAAGACATTAATATTGAGTCACAAACATGTGATCAATTGAGTCTATTGTTAATTAGAGAATTGATCAAATGCAAATTGCTTCATAGAAATAATTTAATTACACTTGAATCATAATCTACATAGTTGGTAAATGTACAAAGTACAATTACTTGGATCGTTCGTGAATCGGTAGAGTCACGGTACCCGAGTCGGTTTGCAAACTTATATGAAATGACCGAGTTCCGGATTTGAGAGAACTTTTGCAGCTCAGTTACCAGTTTGCAAACTTTGAATAAACTCAAAGTTCTGGAGTCGACAGAACTTTTCAAGTTCACGTACCGGTTTGAAAACTTAAGACATTTAATATCGGTTCCGGATTTCACATAACTTTTTCAGTTCACGTACCGGTTTGGGTACTTAACTGGTTCTATAACATAAAATTATTTTGGCTCGCATACCGGTTTGATTATTTTAACCCGGTTCCCTTACCACAGTTCCAAAATGGTCTGTATAAAAATACATACCTATCCGGATCACAAAACAAACATATTTTCCCATGATGTACGTATGAATATGCAAATCACACAAATCTTAAAGTCGATATATAGCTACTCCGCTACGTGTACGAATACATGTAATACGGCTTCAGACATATAATAATTTTCTCAATTTGTAAGACCGATAACGTTGCCTTGTATTCCGAATATAGTAATTTTATGTTTCTCTAAATTAATTCGAAAAATCCCTGAATAATATCAACGACACATATCATTGTTCCAGGCTATTTTTAGATGATAAACTTGAATCATGACTTGGTTCTGAACAATAAATTATTCTCCACCGAATTTGATCAAGTATGAACAAATGTTCATTAAGCTTAGTCATTATATTTCGAGAAATTCGTAAACTTAATAAATAGTTCTCGACTCGAAATACTTATATATGCGAGCTAGTCTAATTAGTTATGAGATGATCGTCTCAAAGATAGGAAGGTTAATATAACTTGAGAAATAGGTGGTTCAGTGTTCACTTAACTTTTGTTGATGAAGTTCTCCAAAAGCTTCGATTGATCTTCGCCTTCAAACGGTAGAATGCAAATGATGACTGGCTCGTTTCTCAACCGCCTCCATCCTAGGCTGAGACTTAACTAATTGTAGACTAGAAATCAAGATATAGTTTTGACAACTAAAATTGACAACAAGCTTGATATAGCAACACTTGTGAGTTCGACAGAGCAATTCTCTAACAATCGTGTAGAGCCTTGCGAGGTTCAAGAGACGTAAAGAGTGACTGTAATTGAGTCACTTGGAGGGTGGATTCGGTCTCAACTACATTCCAGTCCGAAGTATGATATTAGGCTAGTGTTTGTAGCGACTTAATACAATTTGGTATTCAAATCTGGACGAGGTCCCGGGGTCTTTCTGCAGTTGCAGTTTCCTCTTTAACAAAACTTCTGGTGTCTTGAGTTGTTGTTTTTCCGCATTATATTGTTTATATTTATAATTGGATTTATGTAAGTTGTATGCAATCAATCTTAGTAGATACGTCAATATAATTGTGATCGATTACGCGACTCGTTTCTTGTAGAATTCGTATCTTGAAAGATTAACATGTTTAATTACTTGGCAGAATTCCATTGGATTATTTGGATACGACTAGGTTGATCTTAGGTATTGATTTTTTAGATCGTCCAAGTGTTCTTCTTAATAATTTGGTTCACGGACTCTTTGTCTATAGACATACTGATTGAGAAGAGGTGAAGATATAAACTCTATATACATATTGTTAAGGATCATTCAGTTGGTCTACTTGTAATTGTATTAGGTTTTGTCCATACAGGTTGCCAAAAGAAAAAGTTGGTGGTGTATTTGGTAACCCTGCGTTTTCATTTTATTTTACATTATTTTGATGCACTCTTACATTTTATTCATTAATGATTTTCTGGTCATCTAGTCTCTTACCTATTGATTGTATGATCTCGAGATTTTATCTGGATATCTGAAGTCTGTCAATGATGTTCTGGTTAAGGAGGTAGTGTTTGGTACTATGTATGATTTTAGATCACTGATCGGTTGAGCCCACCAAGCATTGGCATACCATGTTTGATTTTCAAGTTTAGTTGGAAAACTCACTACTTTAATTGCTTACAAAAGTCAACCTCGTTAGTTTAGAATTATGACACAAAAATGACGAGACAATCTCTAGTTACTCACTAAAGACTTGAAGACGTATTGGAGAGCAAACAAAGATACTTATCCTTCATATTGAGGTTAATAACTATTAACTTGACTTGTTCTGCTTCTATCTAGTTATTACAAGTTGTATACATTGAAAGCATAACATGCGAATATGGTGCTTGTCAAAACGTTTTAGAAAATAAATTTCTTTCGACATGTATTGAAGTTAGTTTGAACTCGAATTAACCTTAAAAGTAGTTTTTGTACACTTCAAATATTTCTTAGTACCACTTTATCGATATATATTGGTGATGTGTAGAACCATACTTACATGTTTACTTTATTGCACACCAATATTAGGCATTTTTTCTAGATTTCAGCCATTGTACTATTTACACATCTTTAACGTAATACAAACCACAGAAAGATACATAATTTGTTGAGATGTAAACCTATCAATCTTAAAAATAAGAGATGATCACACAACTGCAATTGTGCCAACTTTTTCATTTAAACATGTCTAAACGTTTAAGGTTGGCTAAATTAATTAATGGACAACCAGCTATAATGCTCAATCAATAGATTAAGACGTTGTTTTACCGATATGTTTCACCTTGATATCCCATTTTAAGCATTTTTCTTCTTTGGAGATCTCTTCAGGAGTTTGAATCAAGTTGATTTTGTATACATTAAGTCTAGCAAATCCAGAGTTTTTATTTTATAATTTGATTTATTAGTTCGCGAAGTGGCATATTTTTTAGTGTTACTGAGCTCTAATTTCGCTTGATGGTTCACGAGCATTATGGATATTTTAGTGGGATAACATGGTGCACGGTTCTAAAATGATAATTATGTTTGTGCACATTCTTCTTTGTAACCCAAGTCAAACATCTTACATGCTTACACGGTTTCCATTCTTTGGAATCAACTTATATTAAGAAGTTAAGTTAACTTGGGATCAAAGTATTTCATAAATATGGAAACTAGTTCACGAACTTAATATTTCCTCAAGAAAGATATGCTTGAACTTTAAGTAATCTAACCTAAAATAGAGGACTTTGCAACCTAGAATCTCAATATCGGCATAATGTGTCCTAGTTGCGTCTAGAGTTGTCTTATAAAGACATAGGTTTCCGAGAGAAACTGTATTAGGTTACAAATCTTAAAGTCTTCATTCAAGTACGTCCTTTCTGCTATACGACCATTCAAGAACTACTGATTAAAGAATAAGATTTATAGAAATTACAAAGTGTTATTCGTCACAGAATTTGTAATTCCACAAGATTGATATCTAAAAGTTGTCTTACATTGATCTTGTAAGGTAGAATCAATTAAGAATCTTTTGAAGAGAGTAAGCTATCCTAATTTTTAAGGTTTACTTGAATATCCCTCAAAGTAAACATATTTGCAGTACTTTGATTGAAACACATCTGAAGGAAATCAATAGAATTCCTGTTAGAGGCAGGTAAGTTAAATCATTCACTTCGGCTGAAATGTAGGCATGTAAAGGATTCCATATAGGGAAAGCAAGTGCGTAGGTTCTTACGATATCCAGGACGACGGAAGTTAAATTGCTCGGAGGTATAATTCGGTATTAACTACATTCCATTGCGAAGTTTGATAGTATATAGTGTTTGTAGCGGCTTAATACAATATGTGTTCAAATTGGATGGGGTTCTAGGGTTATTTTTCAAGACTACAGTTTTTTCATTAACAAAATTCGTATGTGTGTGCACTTTTACTTTTCCGTATTAGAATTCTTATTTCTTTTAATTGTTAAAAGTACTACACAGATTCATTTTCCTATCAACAACAAGGTTGGTGTTGTACTGGGTGCCTTCTCTTTTTTACTTTATCTATAAATAAACTATTAATGATAAATATTTATTTTAAAAATCTTGTGTCTTGATTAATAATGATTGAAATAACAAGGGTACTAAGTGCACCATAATCTTTTCGATATCAACATATGCAAGACACATTTTGTGTAATATAATATGGACACGAAATGTCAAAGAGATTACTTTAACAAGATGTACACTTGGTACATAACGTAATTTTGATTCCTAATCAAACCAAGTGCTGATTAATGTATAGTGCCATTACTTTAATTATAACAATAAGAATAATTATAATGTGAAAAATAAATTAAAGACACACAACAAGATTTTGTTGACGGAGAAAACCGCTGGGCAGAAAAACCGCGGGACCTAGTTCAGTTTTGAGTACTCTCAGAGCTAAACCGCTATACAAAGACTACTACAACTTTGTATAGTTAAGACCAAGTAAACTAACTCCTTCAGTATCCAAGCGCCTACATCCAACCTGGTATACGTGCGTGAATCGTAAGATAGAGTCCACTAGAAAAGTGTTGAAAGATCATTTCGTTCAGTGATGCCATGTTTCTTAGACTCGTATCGAGCTATCAAAGATCTCAGAATTTTAATCACAATATCCATTTCGAAAATAGTCTTACCTAACGCATGAGAGTCATTCACTATCTCGGATAACTTGTGATAAAATTTCTCAAACGAATCACCTATCCATACGAAGTTTTTTCCAGTCATAAGTTAGGTTTTGAAGCCTTGCTTCCTACTCTGAGGTATTCCCTTTAAATACGGTTTATAAGATATCCTAAGATTGATTCGACATAATGCACGTGGACACATGATGTTGAAGATCATGGATTATGGCATGAATAATAACATTCAATCCATCAGAATTATGCGTTGCAACAATGATTTCAGTATCACTATATGCAACTATGTTCTTAGCAAAATATTATCACCTTCTCGAACTGTTGGAGGAATGTAGCCTTTTACAAAAACAACCCATGTTTGAAAATCACGAGCTTACAGAAATGAGCATATAACTATTTTTCTCCATAAGTAATTTGTGACATTGAAGGATGGTGGTATGTTAATAGAGATTGAACTGTTGCCCTTAGATTCAGAATGCCATAAACATAGACTTGTAAGGTCTAACGGTGTTTTTCTGCTCTGATACCGATTGAAAATGAGGATGTACCAAGTACACCACCAACTTTTTTGTTCATCAACATGTATGGGAAAAAGCTAATACAATTACAAGTTGATCTAAATTTAAGATCCTTGAACAATATATGTATATAGTGCTTTTCTCTTTCTTTCCACAATCAACATGTTTAGAGCGATAAGGTCGTGAACCTAATTATGTAGAAGAGTTCTTGGAAGAATTCAAAAATCAATATCCAAGATCAATCTAGTTGTGTCCAGATCAAGAGGATCCAAATTTTGACAAGTATGAAACTTGTAATTTATCTTTCAAGATACGAATTCAACAGGAACAAATCATGTTATTGATCATAGTTAATAAGGACTTAAACTATCTAGATTGATTATGTATAACTTGTGTTATTCCTATCATAAATATAATAAAATATAATACGGAAAAGGAAAAAGAAAAACATAAGACACCAATAGTTTTATTAACGAGGAAAACTGCACATGCAGAAAACCCCCAGGACCTCGTCAATATTTAAACACCAAACTATATTAAGACCCTACATATACTAGCCTACTATTAGACTTTGGACTGGAATGTAGTTGAGACCGAATTCATCCTCCAAGCAATTCAGCTGCAGTCGTGCTCCTTACGTCTCTTGAACCTCGTCAGGCTCTACACAATTGATTTTTTTTTAGGTAAAAGGTTCAAAGTTTATTTCAAAGAACAAAGAAGAGAGACAATAAAAATTGGGCATCAAGGCCTAATCCAAAGACTGCGTACAAAGAATCCTAATTAAATTCTATGACCGCAGTCCAGTTGAAGATTAATGTACTGAAAGGAATTCCATAAAACCATTTATGAATAGTACCTCATTTGAAAATCAGTCTCTTGAGTTCGTTAATGATTTCGTCTATGCCCTTGTTCCTTTTTTCGTCCATGACTCTACCAGTCCTCTCCAACCAAAGGGCCCATATAATTGCAGGAGGTACTAAAGGTGACAAAACGGGGGTCTAACAATACCACCCAATATTTCTCTTAGCAATCTGTATGGATAAACTCGAATATATACTTTTAAAAGAATCAACAAGACTCAATCAATTAAAAGTATATCAACGAGTTTATATCTCTCTTCTTGATTTGATTTACTAAAGCATCTAATCAAATACAAGGAATAACTTGGATGGTACCAAAGACCAATATTCAAGGATCAATCAATGACAATCAACAACCAAAGGTTGGATTACTCTAATTGATGATTTAACACACAACCTGTATTATTTCAATTAAAAAGATAAAACAATATAATGCGGAAATTGAAATAACACAGACACCATAAATTTTATTAACGAGGAAACCGCAAATGCAGAAAAACCCCGGGACCTAGTCCAGATTGAACACACACTGTATTAAGCCGCTACAGACACTAGCCTACTCCAAGCTAACTTCGGACTGGCCTGTAGTTGAACCCCAATCAGTCTCCTACTGATCTAAGGTACAGTTGTACTCCCTACGCCTCTGATCCCGGCAGGATACTGCGCACTTGATTCCCTTGGCCGATCTCACCCATAACTAAGAGTTGCTACGACCCAAAGTCGAAGACTTAACAATAAACAAATCTGTCTCACGCAGACAAGTCTATCAAAGGATCAATCTGTCTCCCACAGATAAACCCTAAAAGGTTTTGTTCCGTCTTTTGATAATAATCAAAGTGAACAGGAACCAATTGATAATCCGGTCTTATATTCCCGAAGAACAACCTAGAGTTATCAATCACCTCACAACAATCTTAATCGTATGGTAGCGAAACAAGATGTTGCGGAATCACAAACAATGAGACGAAGATGTTTGTGATTACTTTTTATATCTTGCGTATCGGAGATATGAATCTCAAGACAATCAATCTGATTGTACTCGTACGATATAAGATGCAAGATAAGATCACACAACTACGATAAAAGTAGTATCGGTCTGGCTTCACAATCCCAATGAAGTCTTTAAGTCGTTAAGCTGGTTTTAGAAGAAGAAAACCAAAGGTTAAAGGAGAACCGACTCTAGTATGCAAACTAGTATCACACATAAGGTGTGGGGATTAATTTTGCACAGATACTAGAGTTCCCCTTATATAGTCTTTCAAATCAGGGTTTGCAATTAAGTTACCTTGGTAACAAAGCAATCAATATCCACCTTTAGATGAAAACCTGATTTAGATTCAAGCTAATATTTATCAACCGTTAGATCGAAAACTTAGCTTGTTACACACACTTGACAATGCACGCTTCTAGGTTTGTTAACCGTACCCAAACATATGCACTTGTTGGTTCAACAATAGTTAACCAAATGGTTAGCCATATGAGCATTCCATATCAACCATGTTCTTCTTCACCATAACTAGTTCAAATGATTTCAAATGAACTAGTTATAGAGTTGTTCAATTGCAAGGAAATCTCATGTACCACACAAGACACAATTGAAGCAAAGATGATTTGATTCACTTGAATCAGTTCATGAAATTTTATATCCACGGTTTGCAAACTGCGTTCCTTAGTCTTTTTAAGTTTAAGCTCAGAAATCATCTTCAGATATATAACCTTCTCAAGTTCGCAGACTAGGTTCGCGGACTTAAGTTACCGGGCAGAGTTTACAAACTCCTGCAGAAATTCTCGGGTATGAGAACTTCGCCGGTTCGCGGACTGGGTTCGCAAACTGAGTTCGCGGACTTAGTTTCACGCAAATAGTTTGTCAACTCCAGCAGAAATTCTCGGGTTTGAGAACTTCGGCAGTTCGCGGACTTGGCTCACGCCATTTTTCCGGTTCTCTTGATCAACAAAGTTCGCAAACTTTGGTTCAAGGAATATGACTTATACATAAATGTGTTTCCACAATAATGCTTATGTCTACCATTTTTTATGTAATCTAAACTTTCATTTCAATCATTAAAACATTCTTAGAGGACGTTATACAGTTGTTATAGCATTTCTCGTCAAAGCAATTTTCAAGATGATTGAAACATATCATGATTTTCGTCACATGGTAAAGATAAACTTGGTTAAAGCGAAAAGCTTACCAACTCATATTTCGAGATATAGATAGGCGAGGTATACTCGGCTCGAAATACCAAATGTGTATAATCAAAATCTATATATATAGCATATGACTTCTTGTCTCAAAGAGTATGAGATAGAGTAGATAGACTTTTGAGTGATAGATAAGTTCAAGTCTTCACATACCTTTTTGTCGAGAAGTTCCACCGGTTCCTTGAGTTGTTCTTCTACTTGTATGATGAATCGCCATGAAGTCCTTGAGCTCAACTACACTTTCTATCTTAGTCCGAGACTTAGCTATAGTATACTAGAAATCAAGACTTATAGTTTTGATCACTAACATTGACAAACATGCTTGAGATAATAACGCATGCGAGTTCGGCCGAGCAATGCTCTAACAAAAGGCCATAACTTTCTGCCCCTTCCCTTGCCCTTGTTTTCCAGCCAATCCTCTAGGTGATGTTTTACCGTATTCTTATAGTGCCACTGCAAAACAAAATTTGATATAAAGTAGTCCCAGATCTGCCTGGAGAGGTTGCAATTCATAAATAGGTGATCCACATCCTCATCAATCTGGGTGCACAAGCTGCATTTAGATTCCTGGATGTCAGAACCCTTTTTGAGAAATTTGTTAGCATTTGGAATTGCATCGTGCATTGATTTACATAGATGACGTCCTTTATAGCCTAAGAGTTGCTTAAACATAAGTGAACACATTTATTACCAATCTGCTTAAGCCCATCTGATTTTATTTTTTTTATCTTTCAATATAGGCTGAGAAATATGTTTGCAATAGACAAAGTCTAGAAAACCTCATGAATCAGGAACACTTACACTCAGTTAGAAGAAAAGCATGGATATTCGATTACTAACCACCTCTCAAGAAAATTTTTAAAAAAATCAATGAAGAACAGTTTTATATATTTATCTTATTAGCGAGTCGAGTAGCAACGTCAAAGGCTATTCTTTCAGAACCTCTAATGACTTGAAGATTTTGGATGTGTTTAAACTGAATGTCGTCCTCCCAAAGATCCGCGTACTTTAGAAGTCAAGTGGCTACCTCCTCTCTTTGGTTGGATTAAGGTTAATGTGGATGGATTTTACTTCGGGAATACCTACCTTGCTGGTTGTGGTGTGGTTTTCGTGACCATAACATCTTGGTTCGTGATTGTTTAGCTCAAAGTATTGTTATTGATACTTCTATGTCTGTTGAATATTGGGGTGCAATTCATGCTTTTAGAGTAGCGCAAACTAGAGGGTTTCGAAGACTTTGGTTTGAATGTGACTCTACAGCTATTCTTGATTCCATTGATAACCCAATATTAATACGTTGGAAATTAGCTATACAGTGGTCCGATTGTATGAGATTCCTCTCGACCATCGAGTTTAGATACTCTGACATATTTCGTGAAGGCAATGCAGTGGCAGATATCCTAGAAAAACATGGAGCTTCGGTGGAGTCTAGATGGTGGGATCATCCCCCTACTTTTGCAAGATATAACACTTGGCATACATAAGTCAAGCCTGCCAGTTTACAGATTTTGTTAATTCTAATCGTTTTTTTTTCCGCCTTTTACTTTTTATTTACTCCTCTATTGTCTTTGGAGGTCCGGCTTCCCCCCCTCCTTTTGCTTTTCTTTTTTTTTCATTTTCAAAATGCTCTCAGAGCTTCTGTTTTGAAAAAAAATCGCTAAAGTCTGAGACAAAGAGAACTTTATGAATTCTCCTATATCATTCCTGATCCCTAAGCAAAGTCTTCAAGTCGTAAACCTAATTATGTTTCTCAGAGGAAACCTAGGTTAATAGAGGATGGCTATGGCATGCAACTAGGACACAAAAGTGCCCGGGATTGAGAAGATCTTGTCACATGAGTCTCTCTATTTATGGATTTTCAAGGCTCTAGGTATCTCTGAATTCATGCTAAGATAACTTGAGATCCAAGCAAAAACTTTCTCAGTTTAGATGAAATTATTATTAGTAATTCATGTAAGCATGTGAGAAATTCGCCTTGAAATTACACATAAGAATACACAATATGATTCATGGTGCTAGAACTGTGTACAATGACAGTTCATGGCAAATAGATCTTAATAAGAATAAATCGTGTTCATTAATACTCAAGAATTAAACCATGATTCACAAACTCAAAGTGATTTAGCGAATAAAGTTGTCTTAGAATTGTTTGCGAGAGTTGTAGCAACGCCACAAGTATTTGTAAAATAGCTTGTGAGCATTTGCTTAGTTCAAAACTTGGTAGATATGTGTAGGGGTACGCATACCTATAGACCAGTCTAAGAACTCAGGTTGTTGGGCTACGCGCATCGGGTATGTGTACCCTTAGTCATTCACGAACTTAGGCCCTTCGGGTATGCGTACACGGGTATGCGTACTTTCCTCTCATTCACGAACTCCGAACCTTAGGGTGCCCGTACTGGGTATGCGTACCTACCTATTCCGTAACTCAGATCAATAGGGTACACAAACTGGTATGCGTACCTACCTTGTGTCCAGAATTGCTGTAGTTTCGAAAAATCTCTCTAAACATTCCCAATCACCATAGATAACGAATATCATTGCTTGGGAATGTTTCTATGAACATCCATTGCTTGAATCATATTTCGAGAGATTAATCAAGAAAATCTTGACTCGAAATTTCTTCCTTGTATAAAATCTACTAAAATTATATGACATAGTCTCATCAGATATAATAGTAAATATCATGAGTAAATAGGATGGTTCAGTCTTCACATACCTCTTTGCCTATGAGGTTCTCTAAATGTATTCGTTTGATATCCCGTCTTCAATCTTCGGGGTTAATTCAGTGAAGTTTGATACTCAACTACCATACTTTAATCCTATTCCGAGACTTGACTTTAGTATAGTAGAAATCAAGATATAGTTTTGTGCATATAACATTGACAACAAGCTTGAGATAGCAAAACTTCTGAGTTCGACCGTGCAGTGCTCTAACAAAATATGTTGGATCTTTTAATAATCTAACCCGAGTAACTACTGTAGAAAAGTATTTTGAACAGTTTGAAACTCCTAAGGCTTTGATGTTGAGAAAAAACCAATTTCTGACTGAAGAATACTTTATTTAGAGTTTTATCAGTGTTTAAAGAAGGAGATCAGAGATTTTATTCTTATCTTTAATCCCATCACTCTTATGCAAGCATTTTCTCTGGCTAGGGTGCAAGAACATAAATACAGCTTGCAACCTAAGACCAACAAACCAATTTAAAAATCTTTATTAATTCATTCCCTACAACAAGACCTTTCCCCTCTATAATTTTTCCTCCTAAACCAATATTCACTACCTCCCACTCCAAAAACTCCACAACTCATATCAAAACCATTTCCAATGCCTATACAAAAAATATTCAACTCATCCGTCTCACTAAGAGATTGACTCAAGAGTAGATGCAAGCAAGAAGATCCAAAGGCTTGTGTTATAATTATGGTGAGATTTTACAAGCCTGGACATTGGTGTAAGAGACAACAAATCTTCAAGCTTACTACTAAGCCATCGGATGTTGAAGGTGATGAAGAAGAAGATGAACTCTCTAACGAAGTTGTGGACTCTCCGTTAAAATATGACATGAAAGTTCTCCCTACATGCTCTTACCGGAAATGTCACTAATGATACTATAAGAATTCGAGGTCTTATACACAGAACCAAGATTTTTATTCTTGTTGACACAGGGAGCACACACAACTTTGTGTATTGTGTCATAGCAAAGAAATTGCACAACAACATCAAGCCTAAAGATCACATGTTGGTCATTGTAACTCATACTGAGAGAACTGTGAGTACTGATATTTGTACTCTATCACAGTGGTCAATGCAGGAATTTTTTTCTTTGAAGGGTGTGATATGGTCTTAGAAGATGATTGGGTGAAGCAATAGTTAATCTCTCCAAACTCAGTATTCCTTCAAACATCATGATAAGACCATTACTTTAAGTAGAACACAAGACTCATCTTCTATTATGATGATGAGTAATAAGGATACGAAAGATTTTTTTCAAGAAGAACACTCATTTTTTTTTTCTTCCAATTATTTTCTATTTCCATTATTTATATTCCCATACCCACACCACCTGAAGTCTCTCAATTATTACATTTTTATAAGTACATATTTCAAGAACTAATACACTTACTACCCACTATAATTCTGGATCATATCATTCCCCTCAAGACTAATTCTAAACCCACCAACCTCATACTCTACAAGTGTGCCTCCCTACATACAAAGAAATTGTGGTTGAACTGTTAAATAAGTAAATGCTTCAAACTGGCATTATTCAACCAAATCATATCCCATTTTCATCTCCAATTTCATTAGTCAAAAAGAAAGATAATGCTTGTGTGGACTATAGAAGATTGAACCACATCATCATCAAGGATAAATTCCCAATTCAAATCATTGATGAATTACCTATACATGGTGTCAGTATATTATCTAAAATACATTTGAGATTATTTTATCACTAGATTAGAGTGCATGCTCCATATGTACATAAAACAACTTTCAGGACTCATCATGGTCACAATGAATTCAAATTGATGCCTTTTGGGCCTTATAAATGCCCTAGTTATATTCCAGGCCTTGATGTGAAGTCTTTTAATGTTATTTGTGTAAGTTCATGCTATTATTATTTGATATTTTAGTCCATAGCCTTGACATACATACTCACGTGCAATATTTGGAAATCGCTCTGCAACTGTTAAAACAACATAAGTTTTTTGTTAAATTATCTAAATGTTGTTTCGCACAACCTGAACTGGAGTACTGCCACATCATTATTGCTTAAGGTGTTGTTGTTGATCCATCCAAGGTAGTAGCATAACAGATTGTTCTAAACCAACAACCTTGAAGGAATCGAGAGGGTTCTTAGGTCTTTCGGGATACTAAAAAAAGTTTGTGAGGATATATGGTTCTATCATTAAGCCTTTGACAGATCTAATCAAGAAGAATGCTTTCTCTTGGACCTAATATGTAAATCAAGCATTTCTACAGCTAAAAGAATCCATGGTTAGTACCTCTGTTTTTTCCTTCCCAGATTTTTTAGAGTAGTTTGTGTTGGAGACTGATGCTAGTAAAATGAGCAATGCTGGTGTGTTGATGGAACAATGGAGAGTCGTTGCCTATTACAGTACACCCTTGGTACCAAGAGCTATGGTCTTATCTACATATGAAAAACAACTACAGTATTGATTATTGTTCAATTTGTCATAAAATGGAGATACTACTTGCAAGGTCAGAAAATTTTCATACAAACTCGTCACCGGATTATAAAATATATCTTAGAACATAAAATGACTACAACTCTTCAACAAAAGTGGTTAATGAAACTTTCTGGGTCTGATTATGAGATTAAGTATAAAAGTGGAGTGGAGAATTAGGTAGATGCGCTTTCTAGAAGGAGTCATGATATAGCTACGTGCTCCTTGGTTTCTGTCACCAAACTAATATGGCTCAATTAATTGCTACCTACCAAGATTATGATCAATCTTAAAATATCATTCCTTAGTTATTACTCAATCCATATTCCGTAGAGAATTTCACCTACCATAAGGATATATTAATATACAAAAACAGAACTTATGTGGGTACTGCCAAAGGCAGAAGATATATAATCCTTTCTTCTAGTTATTCTTTAGCTATATCAGGTCATCCGGGAATCCAAGCTACATATATCAGGGATAAAACATACTTCTTTTGGCACGGAATGAAGAAATATGTATTACTTTTATGTCAGAAATTGTAATGTGTGCCAAAGAAGTAAGGGATCACATTCTTTTACGGCTGGAATCATCACCAATACCTGATCAGGATTGACCACATATTTTAATGGACTTCATTGAAGCTCTTCCCCGAGTGATAGGAAAAAATGGTGGACAGACTTACCAAATACAGTCACTTTGTTGGGCTTCACCATCCTTACACTTATGCTTCAGTTGCTAGAGAATTTCTCAATCATATGTTCAAGCTTCATGGGTTACCATCTTCAATTTCTCTAACAAAGATAAAGTACTCACCAATAACTTTTGGCAAGACTTGTTCAAGGATCTAGTTACAAGTTTAAACATGAGCAAAGCGTATCACCTTAAAACAGATGGACAAATTGAAATGAGGAATTCTTATTTGGAGAATTACTAGGTATATGTCTAGTCACCAACCAATGAAGTAGCACCAATGGTTACACTTAACGGAATGGTGGTATAATACCAGTAATCAAACCAGCCTTAAGATAACCCAATTCAGGACATTGTGTGGTTACATTCCTCCACATATGGTTTTTCCCTCCCCTGTTACTACTTCAGTTGTTGTTGTAGAAGAGTACTTAGAACAAGAGATGCAGTTGTGGGTATTATCAAGGAAACTCTAACTAAATCCCAAGAGAAGATGAAGTTTCATGCAGACAATTAGAGGGTAGAGCACATATTTGGGATAAGAGATTTGGTATATTTGAAGTTACAACCTTATAGGAAAGTCTCTGTGACACTGAGGAAGAACTTAAAATTACAACCAAGTACTATGGTCCACTCAAGGTTCTCCAGAAAATTGGCAGTGCGTCTTATAAGTTAGACCTTCCACCTGAATCTATAGTACATTTTGTATTCCATGTATCCTAGTTGAAGATGAATATTGGTCAGGAACTAGTACCATCTCCATTTATTTTTGTTGTGGATCATGAAGGCCAAGTGGTGATGATTACTCATTCCCAATTAGATACCAGAGTTGTTACCAGAGATAGGATAGAAGTACAACAAGTTCTCATTCAATGGGAGAATTATTCACCTGAGAATGCTATTTTGGAAGATCTCTCCAACATTCGAGATCACTTTCCTGATTTATCATCCTTGAGGACAACGATGTCGAAAAATATTGGGTAATACCTTTCCGGGTGCCCTTTTTCTACGACATTACTTATGTTAGCCCTTATCTTTTATGTTTCCTTCCTTAGCAGAGCTAGCAGTTACTATCATATTTTTTTTCATTTCCGTTATTTAGTTAACCCAATGGATTGTGTCACTTGTCATTAGTTGAAGGGTCAGTTAGCGCGGCAAGGTTTGTAAGAAGCAACTAATTGATAGTAAGAAAAAATAAGAAGTTTTGTTCTTCCGATAACTTGGGGTTACCATTCACTTCTTTCCCTTGATGATCAAATCGTACTAAGTATAATGTGTTAGAGCATAGATCGGTTGAACCCACCAAGCATTGGTATGTCGAGTTTGGTTGTCATATTTTAGTGTGTCAAAACTCATCTAAGAGTCGCTTGACTAGAGACAAATTCGTTTAGGTTAGACTAGAAAGTATAGGAATGTTGAGTCATACAAGTATTACTCGAAGACCCGAAGAAGGTGAAGAAGTAACGAGCTACAACGACGACATCATCCTTCCTCTTGAGGTTAGTAATATTGACTTGAACTGTTTCATTCCTAACGTATCTTTCAAGTCGTGCTATATTGAAAATATAACTGCTAAGATGTGTATTGGATATATTACTCTAGTAGCGAGACATGATCAAATGATCATAGTATTAGGGAATTAGACTACGAAGTATAACACTTATCTTTTGAACTTCGTAGATATGACATCGACATAATCTTATGGATGTTGTTATGATTATGTGCATGGGTAATGGTGAAGATATCATCCTAGGAAACGATGTTTTACATTTGTTTAAAGGAAGTACATTCATGAACTTGTTTTATGAACCGAAAGGGAAATCGCTAGGCTTAATGGTATGGATATTCATTGAAAATCTTTGGATTACCAATATGTGTGAGATGGTAGAACCGATTGTAACTTTGTTATGTATCTTGGTACAACTAATCACAATGCCTGAATTATAATTTGGTGTGACTAGTTTTGATTAATTAGTGTAAACGATCCTAAGTAACCACCTGAGATGGTATGATCGATATTTGTAATTGGTGTGACCGATCCTAGTAATTGGTGTAACCGATCACATATTTTTGTGTAATCGATCCTTGTAATTAGTGTAATCGGTCCTAGTAATTGGTGTAACCAATCCTGGTAGTTGGTGTAACCGATCCTAATGACTGGTGTGACGGATCACAAGCAATACCATGAGTATATGGTAATCGGTCCTGGTAATTGATGTAACTGATCATTGTAACTGATGTAACCGGTCCTGGTAACTTGTGCGACCGATCACAAGTGTTTCCATATTAGGGTATAACCTATCCTAGTGATTGGTAGAACCAATTGAACCCATGGATGTGATTTGATATTTGATCAATCACATGGTAGTCTTGGAATATTGGTGAACCAATTCTAAACTTGTTTGGAAGTGTGGTATAACTGATTCCAAGAATGTAAATATGAAAGATGATTTGCAGAGAAAAGATGTCAACATACTTTGAACACGGACAGTAACTCTTATCATTTATTGTTCAAAGATATTCCTTAGTACTCAAGGAGATCCTGTACCGAAATTAATTAAGAATCTTTTTGTTAAGGTTTTTGGTTATATATGCTTTTAATGACCAGCAATTAAATGCATATCTCTAGAGAATAAAACTTAGTAATGTGCATTTACTAATTGGAGATTTTCTATTGAGAGATTTCGAAAAATATTGGACAAGCATTTACTGGAATTATGAAAACTGAATTTTGTCATTCATCGCATATCTTGAGAATATTTTCAGTTTAGGAAATTCCTTGGTGTCCAAACATCCTTGGTCTATAAATACCTAAGTTTGCATTTCTAGCAAACTATCCTAAGAGCCAGGCAAACTTCATCTTTTTGTTGTTTCTGGTGGAGCCGTCTATCCGGAGATGAAAGTACCTAATTAGGCGAAATCTCTTACGACCACTCGTTTAAAGACTTTTGTGGGATCAAGAAGCTCTATGAGTACTGTTGATGGAAAACTAGATAATTGCAGTGTTATTAGTTTTCGATTGATTTGATTGACTAACTGTTGTGGAAACTTTGATTGCACCTAGTTTGTTTATTCTTGAGAATCTTCTCTTTTGGTATAAGATCCACTCAAACTAGATCGAAGTAATGACGGGATCTTAGAACTGTTCGTAGATCTAAAGACATCTTGTGATAATCCATTGTTAATAGACTATGTTCTGTGTGTGATTGATCACAAGAGATTCAAGTGGTGTTATGCAGGGTTTTATTGAAGATTAGAGAATATTTGAGGACAAAAAATATTTCTTATTTGGTTATCATATATTTAGGTGTGCACAAACCTTGATCATCTGGGATCCAATTAGAATCATATTTATTCGATTGATTATTTGCGTGATATCGACATCATTTTATAGTTTCTTGTTGGAATCCATATCGATTGATTATGAATCTAAACTTGACTACTTTGTAGTTATTGGATAAATTGATCTAACCAAGCAAAGGTTTGCGTATGACTTGAGATATCTTTATCTTGAAAGAATCGAAAGAGTTGTTACCAAACAGATTTGTTCTTCCTTTACTGTTTGGAATACGATCCAAAGGAATTGTTCTAGTGCGTGCACTCATTGAAGTCGGAAGCGCAGGGATACTGAGGAAACTAAGTGAACTAGGGGTAGTTGATTGGTCTCAACTATACGAAGTTGGTGTAGATTTTGTATAGCGGCTTAATTGTGAGAGTATTCAATTCTGGACTAGGTCCCGGGGTTTTTCTGCATTTGCGGTTTTCCTCGTTAACAAAATCTTGCTGTGTGATTTACTTTTATTTTCCGCAATTATATTTGTTTATATAATTTAAAGTAAATTTCACAAACGTTAACTCCGTACATATTTGATAGTGATCCTATAGTGTTTGGTTAAGTCCAAACCTATTATCAAGTATCACACTTTGGTAGTCGTATTGCCTCGATCTCGTATCCATGGACAATCATACAAAGTGTGAATATCGATTTGTTGCACTGTCTCGACTTTGTCCATAGACGATGAATTTCGGTAAGAGAATTTATAGGTGGATAAATAAAAGATGTTGTGTATTTGGGTACCCTCGTCTTTTCATAATGCATAAAGACCGGTAGATTTGTGCATAAAAGTTGTTGTATGGTAATTGTTGAGTTCACAAATAATGGGATTATGCGGATTTATTTTGGTTGCTGCAAAGGAAACTTCAAGCTGACACAATCCAGCGGCATCTTAGTAGGATATGGTATGTCGTTTACGGCTGTAGGTTGCACACCGGACAATGGTTTAAGGGGGTTAGGTTGATTCTATTAAGAACTGTAAAGATAGCTAAACCTTGGTTTAGCGCTTTCCACTGGAAACAATCTGTATTTTTTGGTGGACTAAGATACCGTCCACAAGTAGTTGATGTTTGGTAAGGTGTTTTGTGGTAGATGTTATGGTATTTGTGTGAAGGCTTGATAGCCGGAACTAGTTGAGAATTTTCCATGTGTGGTGTATGGCGATACTAGTTTATCTGTAGGTCCAGCTTGAGGCAGGTGGATGCTCTTGATCCTGGCAATGGCTAGACTGGTAACTGTGCCAGTTTTGTCATGTTACCAAGTGCCTTAGGCTTATGTAAAAGTAATTTCTTTGTCTTGTGATTTGTTTTTCCAAGTGCTACCAAACATAAACAAAACATTAGAATAGAGTCAAATGCTCATCTTATGTAATGCATATTAGATGGTTAATTGTAATTATAATAACGACTTTTTGCATGTCTAACTAAAAGTCTAAAACTCATGGAGAAAAGGTCGAAGAGGTGCAAAATTTTGCATTAAATTGGGGTAAAATGTTTAGGGATCTAAGACAAAAAAGGCGTTAATAGTACGAAATCCATCAAAATCAGTCCTAAGATGTTTCATTAAGCATCCAAGGTTCACACTTGACACATGATCATCATCGTGGACAACTACTATATATGTCCTCTAATTAAATTATTAATTATTAATTAGAACCCCACTTGCAAGTGACCAAGTAGAACCCCACTAACGAATGTCCACCCGGCAAAGCTCGAAAAGTCTATTGTCCATTGTTGTTAAAGTCTATTGATTGATATGATCACATAAACATGGTTAGGTTGGATCACAAGAAAAGAAAGAAAATGTTGTCGAAGGCACTATGTAATTAGGGGTCGCATTCATATTTTCCTAAGCTCCAACAATATATTACTATATTAATTGAACAGATTGCTACATTAACTAGCTGGAACCCAATAAGCTAAGCTCCAACAACATACTACTACATTAATTGAACAGATTGTTGTGCTAGCCTACTAGCGAGCCTTATGGGTAACCTAACCAAGAGAGCCGAAGCGGATGAAGGATGAGATTGTGTCACAAGTGGGGCAAGCAAACTCTAGTTTTCATGTTAATTCCTGTAATACTAGGCCATTGGAAGCTCGAACCTGGGACCTCCTGGACCACATGAAAACTTTGAGAAACGGGGATGACCAACTGAGCTAGATGCCCGTTCTTTTTACTGTTTTTAGTCTTTGTACTTTTACTTGTCACTCGCACTGAAGCGGCAACAAAAATTCTCTGGGGCGTAAGAAAGTAAAAATGGGCTTGGAAACTCAAAATCTTAAGTTGTGTTTGATAGGATTTAATTCCATGAAATTATCAATCTTTCTATGGATACAACGTGTTTTCCGTCGTTTGATTGAATATTTATTTCCATGGAATTGCAAAAAAAAATGTGGCATAAAGTATGTTTTAAACTCAATTTCGTGGAATTCTATGGAAAATCTTTCCTTGCCTTCTCCAGGAAACTGATTTCATGGAAACACTTTCTATGAAATTGTTTCCTTTCTCGGTTATCAAACACACACTTAGAAACATTAGGCTTGGAAGACTTAGAAACATTAGGCTTGGAAGACTTAGAAACATTAGGCTTGGAAGCCAGTTGAGCCATGCTTTGAACTGGCTCCACCTCTGCCGTGTAGCACACAGGCATTCCAATTTTGGGACATGCCCGTGATCTGAAGCGTGTCTAGTGTTTGGATGCATGTCTCTACGTGTCGAACATCAGATAGACGCATTCCCATAATACTCACTCATTTTTCATTTATCAACAATTTATTATTAGTAATATTAAGAATCGCGTTTACATATAATACGAATTTTCATTGATTTCATAACGCGTCCGCAGTCTAACTTTCATCTTTCCAACTTAATTCAGGCTGTTGTTATGTGAACCATGTAGAAAAAAAGAATTTGTCGCATTTTGGATGATAAAATACAGCTTCAAAACGGATAAGGATGTGAGTGATGAAGTCTTTGGTCCTTGCTTGGGCTTTGCACCCGGCAATAAGGTTCACTCGAACTTCACCAAGTTTGTGTTTAACGGGGACAATATTTTTTACTAGCTGTTTGTTTTTCTCTTTACTTTTCTCTCTTGTAATAAAAAACATAGAAATCTAAGAACATCCATTAATACAGGTTAACAAAACACAAAATTGGTTAAAAAGATCAAAATTAACAATTCCTGAGTGAAAAGGACATTTAAATTTTGATACTGTTTAAATGTACAAAAATGTAAAAATAGCGAGGATGTAAACAGTTTCATCCTACCCATTTTCAAAAACTTTTTCTTATTTTTAATTTACATCTGGATGCATTCAGTTTCATCCTTACTATTTTTTAAGTTTAAGTCAGGATGGATCCAGTTTCATCCTTGTTTCTTTTTTAGTGTCCATTTCACCCATACTAATTTTTACTTGTCCATTTGAACCATGTTTTAAAAATATTTGGACAAATGACCCACTTTCCGTTAACAAAATCCAAATTAATTTGGTCACATTTTAAGGTTTGAAATGAAATGGTTATAACGAGTTGCTGATGTAATGAATGATGTAAAATATTAATTTAACCACATTCAGAGAGTTGATTAATGATAATACCATGCCGCTAATCACAGTACTATAAAACATGATATGTCTAGGTTTCAGAATGAGCTATAGTAAAATCTAACGACTCAAACTTCATAAGAGACAACTAGGTAGTGCCATATCATAACTCTAATTTTTCGTCATTAATTATCAATTAGTTATTGAAACTAAGTACTTAATAATTATAAGCTACCCACGTAGAGGTACTTTTAATTTAAGAAATTAAGCAGAGACAAGAAATATTTTTTTCAAGACAGACAGACTGCGTGGATTGATTCCCTCCGCCTAAACACTCTGTTTGCTTTACTTTTTGAAATTATTTGCTAGTTCAAATTTGAAAGGAAAAAAAAAAGTGAAAATTCAAAAAGGAATTAATAAAGGGATTGCCCGTCAATAAATCAAACTTAGGTGTCATTTTCTATAGTTGAAGAATCAATTTTTAGCATGTAATGCTCATCATTTTCTATCTCATATGATCTTTTATTTTAAGATTTTAATTCGCTCACTATTATCTACGACATCCAAAAAAATATATCTTACAAAAATTCCTAATTCGGTGGTTTTGAATAGGATTTTTCCAACGATGGACGGCTAATATTTTTCTGGAAATGGATAGATAAATCCCGGCTGAAAACGCACCTTCTTTTTATGCCGGCATCCGACGTCTGGGATTGTCTCACGTCTCATAAATCCCTCAATCCACTCAACGCAAATAGCTTGTTTCACTCTCTCGCCTAATTCTTTCGTTCAATGTGTCTAATTAATCCCCAAGCTCAAAACAAAATGTGCATAAAAATAAGTCACAGCCGTTTCAAATTCTAGGTATACTTGAGTCCTCTAGAGTTCTTAAACTCACGTTTCTTCTCCATAAGCTCATCAACTCATAAACTCGAATCCATCTAATGCAGAGTTTTGTCCAGCTAACTCTGATAAAAGGATTTCTTTTATATTCCAAAATTGCTTTCATCGAAGATGAAAAGGTACGACTCAGTTTGGGTATCTCAAATCAGGGTTCTTATTTTTTTTCTCCCGATATTTAGTATTTATTCTTTTAATTCGTCTGTTTCGGAGTAGCGATTTTTAGTGGTTTGGAAATTTTATCTCATTAACAATTTTCAAGTAAAGGATTTTTGCTGAAAAAGATTTGTAGCGATTTCTTAGTGTTGGCTTAGATGACATGCATTTTCGATTCTCTTAAGAGTTATATTGACATTTTGATTTAATTTTGTGTTAGATTTGTTTCATTTGGTCGATATGTAGAGCTTATGTGTCGGTTTAACTTTCTTCTGAACTAACACATAAATTTTCCCTATCTGGTACAGATTCTCAAGCCTAACAGAAAAGGAACTAAATTAATGGATGTGCAAGTTGATTGCAGTAAATTGTTGCATCTAACCAGTACCCGACGAAGAAGAATTGCTGATGCGAGTAAATACATTTTACTCCAAAAGCACATAATACATACTGTATCACGTTAAGGTTTTCATTTGTATAAGTGTATAACAGTAAGGGAAACCTAATTTTACCCTGAAATGCTAAATTGTTACATTTCTGATGCTTAAGTTGCGTGGGGGTTCTGGATACATTAATCGTATGTATGTATTATGTATTTGAGGTTTCTTTGAATTATCAAAGCTTTGAAATTGTTTGAACAAATCCATAATTAAAATTCATTTTATTTGCAGTAGTGTGTGATAATTATTCTCAGGTGCGTTTGGATAAACGCCATCTTTGTATTTTGAGATTCGTTTTCGTTTGTAGAGTCTATATACTTTGTTTGTTCTTATAGTTAGCCCATTTTCTATGTGTTTATCTCTTATTAAAATGAACAATATTGGCCGTCGCGTCAAAGCCGGAAACATGTGCAGGTAAACATGTGAATTTTCAAATATGTACAAAAAATTTTGCTGAAGGGATGCATGGTGCGAAACATGGAAAGAGGTTCTTCTTCAGGATAAGGTGAAGCTTATATATAACACCGTAATTCTTTTAGCTATTTTGATTTGATGTCAATTTTATTATGAATAGTGTCTCATATCTAAGAATCTAAGATGATTTGATGTCAATTTTATCATGAATAGTCTCATATCTAAGAATCTAAGATTACTATTGATACTGATGAACTTAGAATTTCCATATAACATGTTTTAGAACTTGAACGCCTCACTCTCAAAAGGTAAGCCTTGGATTTTCAGTAGAAACTAATGCATAATATGGGAAAAGTTTTGTTCAGTGCCTCATCCTCAACATAACAGCCATGTTTTCTAGGGAACTAACCTTAAGAAAGTCATGGGCGAAGTTACTCATAAGTTCAGTTATGTCATCATATCAACATTTGGGCCAAGGTTTATATTATTTCTAGCAGAAGAATGACTTTTCAAGCTAAAGATGAATTTCTTAACTGCAAATTTGGATTCATAAGCATGCCAAGAGCACATCCTGATGTCTTGAATTTTGTAGAAAGTATTAGTAATTTTTGCTTGGATCGCTATAAGTATTCAGAATGTTATGTTATTTTTTCCCCTAATTTCGATCTTTTTAAGGATATCATGTAAATTACGGTGAGAACTTGATTCAGAGTGTTCAAATTGATAATAAAATCTTCTATAAAGCTTTCCGGCACCATATTGCTAAATATGTGGCTTCCTTTAGAAATTGTCGAGTTCAATGTATTATCAGGATTCTATTACTGGCATACAATTAGTACTAATTAATGAATCTTGATTGCAGCCACAGACAGTTGGATAAATAAGTTGTATGAAGCGGCTTAGTGGTTCTGTAGTCCACAAAGTAGCTAAGAACACTCTACCAGTTAAATAATTCCAAAATATGCCTAACTCATTTTTATTGAGGGATATCACCAATAAAATAAATTATTAGAAACTGACAAGACAAGAGAGATGCTCCAACAAATTTTTTATGACCCGTGAGGCGAGGAGTATCTGTTTTTTATTCAAATAAGGTTAGAGGCGCATATCTTTTGGCAAGATCGAGCACGACTACCTTCACTTAAGAACTGTAAACAATCTTGAGAAATTTCAACCAGCTTGCAATGTTTAAGTTCAGTTTGTCATGTCTTTTGATCAGCACACACTTATTAGGAAATATGTAGTTCTCTCTATGTTATCGCTGGATTATTAGTTTCGACGGTCGTTATCTTAAGTTCCAACGTACAAAATGTCTGAATCAATTTTTCAATTGATCAACAGTTGAAATAACAACCTTATGATTGCAGGGGCCTAGGATTTGTTTCTCATCATAATAAAATTTCAAGTGATTTAGTAATTTGTTTGTATAAGATAGTCTAACTATAAATTACATCCTCTTTATTTTGAGGTCTTGACTGTTCCAACCTCTTTGTGCTATTTTTAGGTGAATCAGAAGATGATGAAATACGCAGTGATCAAGGGTTTGAACTCTGCCATCCACCATTTTAAGCAAGTGAAGTGCGTCGATGGTTGGTCACGATTAAATTTGTTTTTGTTTTTTTGAGAAATTTAAACTTCAAATTCGATCTTAAGTTTTAGTTGAACTAATATTGCTTACGCTTATATAACCTTGCCTATTTTTATTTTTCTACGTGGTTTGAGGTTTTTCGTTTGTGGAAAGAACACATTAGGGATAATTAAGTTTATTAAATGGTTTTAAGGTGCAGTAACTGCGAAACCAGCACCATTTCTTCCTTCCAAATAAAATTCATGTAAAAGAGAATGTATTCATCTTTATCTCTGAATTAGATATTCATTTTAATATTGTACAATATCGTTTTGTTTTCCCTTCTAAGTTTAATTCAAACTGTTAAGTTCTGTTGGAGTTTGATTTTTTTTGGTATTGTATTGTTCTTTACATTAAGAAACATGGAAAATACCCAATTACCGTGCTTTTATCTGATGATTTTCTTTTTGGCTCCTCTTAAACAAGAAGAAGATCTCATCCCATTTCCTGAAGGTTGGTTATTTCTGAACTTAAACATATCCTAGCATATCCAAGCATACGACCAGACAAGTATAGATAACACCACTTGAATTAATTTTCAGTTCGTCGTACATATTTTTTTCATTATAGCAATCTCCCCACCTTGATATTTTACTTTCTCTATAACTTGGTTATTGGCAAGAAATTGATTCTACCGATCCAAGTGTCGAAAAAATGGCAGTACCTCTATTTGTGTAACAACTATTCTTTGATAATAGTTGTACATAGACATTATGTTGTGATATGTTATTTTCTTGCTTTTGGTTTTAGTTGTATATTATTTCGAGTTTTCGAATTTGCAGGTTCGGTGAAACTCTTTTGACTATGGAGTATCGCCTATAGAAAGGAAAAAGGGAAACAAATTAGTTATCTCAGCCGAGGTAAATACTAATACTATTCGATACAGTGAGGTTTGGTAAAATTTCTTTGTGATATATTTTGGATGACTTAAATATTGCTAGAGACCACTGTAACAATGGTCACAAAGTCTAAAATTATAAGACATCATAGTTCCCTAACATAGTATATAGTGGATGTATTAACACTCCCGTTCATGTTTCACCGTTTATCTTTTGCCAAATTGTAATTTTGACGATCTCTCTTATAGATCAGTAATCTAAATCTTGGGTTAGTACTCTCTACCTGTGATTAGGTACTTTGATTTGTTTTAAGTCAGTGTTTGACATGTATGAGCTAAATGAATGGTTTATTCGCATTTTTGTCCTGTTAGTCTCACTACAAGCTACTTTTGGAACACTAACATGAATTGAGCTTTGAAAAGGTATTAAAATCTTGGTATTTCTATCTAGGAACCTACTATATATATGTACAGTTTTGAATGACTATCTACAAATGATGTACGTGGATTATTTCAAAAAGAAAATAAAAAGTCTGTGTCACTTAAGTTTCTGTTTGTTTTATCGTCGAAACATAGTTGGGTTTTGCTGTGAAATATTACAGCTTTACGTAACTGCCTAAAGGGTGAAATCTCATAGCAGTGGTGAAGAATTATCAGTCTTGTATCATATATTAGCATATTAGTCAAGAGCTAACACCATCCACCCAGATGCACCATAAATTTTTGCTAGACATAGTTTTATCTTGGTAGCATGCTCTGAGTTTTGTGCATTGTGACATAAAATGGCGTGTTTGGATGACTATATATATGTTATGAGTCTATTTTCTTACCCGGTTCAGTCTTTTAAAGGCCATAATTTGTAAATGGTGATTTTATATTGTATATTTGTAGTCTCTATATTAACATTTTTTGCTTCTTTTGTTAGGATATCTGATCAAGCTGATCTATATTAACACTTTTGATAAGAGGAACATTTGGTACCCGATAAATGCAAGAAAACTTTGTGATACATACTGTTGTATGTTTATATTATTTTTTAAGATTTACGAACTGTACTGCTGTAATTAGCGAGTGAACAAGGAATTTGCATTTTCCAATGATGAATTAAAGATTGAGATTTGTGTAAAATCATATTAAAGCATCCATAAAATCCGTGTTATGTTTATCTTGAACTATATACATGGAGTGAAATATTTGGAACCAGTGTTATTACCATAAAAGATAAAAGAAAATTAGAAATAGAAAACATATCAATAGGAAAATTTATACCAAACAATGATAAGGTCAGTGTGGCACTAAGTAATAACAAATCCAAGCCCCAGGTCGTCACGGCACGGGTCATATTCTAGTGATATACAAAATAAAATAAAATGACGAGGATATAATTTAGCAAAGTCACAACCTATCTGCCATTCTCTCTCCCGCCCATATAACTCTATCATTAGCCACACCACTTGAAAACTCTAATTTTAGACGTAATTGAGATTTACCTGTAACGTCTAAATCTCGCACTTCAGTTTAATTGTGATAGAATGTAACGAGAACATAGTACATTAGGAAACACTTATTACAAGATATGCGACACTCCGCATTATATCAATATTTTTCCCATTGTCCTGTTAAATAAAGTGATGTTTGTGTGAATCCTTTCAAAAAAAAAACATCATGCCACAACCAAAGTGCCTTTATGGTCATGTCAAAGTCTGTATGAATCAATTCCCAATATTTCATTGTCGAGGTCAATATGGATTCTATAATCCAAATACTAGTGATTTACAGTTCACTAAATTGACTCATAAATTTATATATAAACATGCTTCCTTCCACATTCATTAAAAAATAATAAAATATGCAATCAATTATATTCGCATCAATACGAGTTTCCATATGGTAACCATTTGCATAGATGTCTTTGGAATTTAACAAGGTGTAGATAACTCTAGGTGCATACAGAGCTTTTGTGACTTTTAGTCTTTGTCCATCATAGAAACAAAGTTCGAGCAGTACTTCGCTCGATGATCCAATCATCGTAGTCACATTATCAGGAATTAGTTCAACAACTAGTATATATTTCTTAAATTAGTGGGAGAAAAACCATTATCAGTTAGACATTGAGTCTTAAGAGATTTAATAAGCGGTATGGCCTTATTACATAACAAAACTCAGATTCAACTCAATTACTTTAGAGTGAATAAATGTCACGTTTCATCCATATATATCTCATGAATTTATGTCTCATGGTTTCATTCCATAAGAGCAGACATTGGATTTAGTTCAACTGAATAAGATAGTCAATTGGCCAGGCAAAGTTCTTGTTGCCATTAAAATTGATGTGAAATTGGTTGCTACTATGATACCTACATTACATTGTATATCTCAACACCTATGACCAGGTGCATTTCCAACTCTTTTATTTATGATGGGAGCTAGAATTACATTTTAGCTAATCTTCGGTTGATACTTGTGTGTTGGTGTTATTACTACCGAAGAAAATACATTTTTGTCTCATGATACATATGTCCCTCTACACATATTTCACTATGCCTGTAAGTGGATTACATCCGACGAAACATTCAAATTTTGGAAAAATATCAAATATCCAATAATGGTGCTCAAGTACTTCTAAGCCCCAAATGAATACATTGGAATTGAGTTGGTACAACCAATTGAACAAAAAAAAAACGTCATTCAACTATACCCAATATCTTATTCAAGAGAACAAATAAAAATAAAACCAAGATTCTTAATGGTCGAGATCAACAATCATAGTTTAATTTGACCGTTTATATAATATGCACTTATTTTAAGACAAAAAAAAAACCATGCATGATCTAAAAACAAGTATAAATAAGCCCAACAAATATTCGATGTATGTAAAAATCCACGTTAGTTACGTACCTCAATTTTTGGTTCCCGCTATATACAGACAAAACCGAAACAAACTTGGCCGCGCACAGCCTAACATAAAAACCATGCTGGAACAGGACACCAGAACCGGGTTGAAACAGGTTGGGTCGGACCGGGCCGGAAATATAACGGGTCGGATAACATGTGGACCCGGAACAGAGCAGCTGGGTGGGAATCGGAATAGGGTCCCAGTCGGGTTCTATTTTCCTATTACTACCCGACTCTTAGGATGCCCAGTCCAGCAGCAACCGACTCATCTCCTCCACAGTGCAGATAAGAAAAACACCCAGGAAGGGGGAACAACATCAGTTGTTCCAAGGGGAATCATCAAAATCAACACATCGTGAATCTACAATAATATACATGGGGATTCTATTTCTATATACCCATAACAAACGAAAATCTAAAACATCTGTCCATGAAAGATCGTTAAGATATTAACTTTTTCTTTTAACAAATCCAAAATTTCATCATTATCATGAGTGGAAATCCATGAAATATTGTTAAGATGTAATCCGTGGGACTAAGAACATGTGACATGTGATAGAAGAATACATATGAAGATGAACATACAAGACAACGGATCCAAATACTGATTCCCACATGCATATAAGGACAAAATCTAATGACAACTAGCGACTTGATTTTTTATTTTATTTTGGTAGAAAAGAATTTGGGAATCGTTTAGACATACCTCATATACAGAACCCCTTGGAGTTGAAAATATAAACACAATATAGAACCTACTGAGATCTTTCAACGACTTGATAATCAAAAAAAAAAAAAAAATCAGCCATAGCTCTAGGGTTAAAGCTCGTGCTGCTGCGTTACATGGAAACTGCCACGGGTGTCCATTACGGACACGTATCCGTGTGTCCAATACGAAAATTCTAAAATCCATGATACGAGGACACGGCGTGGTATACATAAAAATATTATGAATTTTGTAAAAAAATGCAAAAATGCAATTGATGACACAATTCCAATGTTAACATATTAGCAGTTTTACTCTCATAAACGGAAGTCTAGTATTGCTTTGTGATTGGAATTGAAACTGGAATGAGCGAGATCTGATATTTTTCAGATATTTATCTTCTCGTGGGTGGTTGGCTTGCTAACTTGAGCTTTAATTAGAACCACACAAGTAGCATCTACCTTGGGTTTTGCTACCTCAGACCATTTATTTACACCCACAGTAGAGTTTTGTGTGCAAAATTTTCTAAGTTTGAATAAAATAATACACTTTTAATTACTTGGCATTCTTTGGAGTGTCTGGGGAGTGTCAGTGTCCATACGTATGTACACGGGACACGAGCATTCATAAGAAGTATCCGTGTAGCGCCGTGCTGATAACGTCTTTAAGCGGAAAAACAAAGAGAAGACCAAGAGTACGAGAAACGGTAAGAGGGATTGTATTTTTGGGCGACAGCCATATTACACAGCGGAGTACCTATATTATAAGAGACAATGGTGTTTTTCCCTTTGGAAGGAGATCTACAGTTTGGACACATAAAGGATGGCCCAGATTAAGATACATATTTAAATTATTCAATTACATTTCTGGCATATAAAGAATGGTCTAGATTGAGCTACATATTAATCCACATTTTAGGCATATAAAGAAGGGTCCAGATTAATTCACGTATTAATTTTACTTAAGACAATGAATTTAGATTTTTAATGTCATTTATTTGGGAGTTATTCCTTCCATTTAATGTCAATCTGTTTTTTTTTATTCTAAATTAACAACTCTATTCATCCTTTGCACAACTCTATTCTCAAGGTATGATTCTCTGTTGTTTTGGTTGATTGAGATAATTTATGTTAGCATTTCTCTTTAATTTTTATTCCAATTAGACTTTGACTTCTTCAGACCAAAATCAGAGGATTTACATGGAGTGAAAATAAATGACGACGAAAACGATGGTTCCATTGTTATGCACTTAACTTGGGTCGGTAAATAAGATTTTTTAACTGTATTGCTACTGCTGTTAGAGAGTTCATACTCTTTGTTGGATTAGAGTCGTGTACATGTTCGTATCAAATGGATTAATGTTTCTTGATTATGTATGTATGTTATTCTTCAATTTTTTTGTATCATGTGAAACTTGAAATTACATTTCTTCATATTTATAACCTTTTGATGGTTTACAAAGTGAGTATTTGTTTATCTTAAATTCTTCATGCATAAGACAATGAATTTAGATTTTTAATGTCATTTATTTGGGAGTTATTCCTCCCATTTAATGTCAAACCGTTTCTTTTATTCTAAATTAATTTTACTTAAGACAATGAATTTAGATTTTTAATGTCATTTATTTGGGAGTTATTCCTCACATTTAATGTCAACGTGTTTCTTTTATTCTAATTTAACAACTGTATTCATCTTTGCACAACTTAATTCTCAAGGTATGATTCTCTGTTGTTTTGGTTGATTGAGATAATTTTTGTTAGCTTTTATCTTTAATTTTTGTTAATTTTTGTTAGCTTTTCATCCTTTGTACAACTCTATTCTCAAGGTATGATTCTCTGTAGCTTTGGTTGATTGAGATAATTTTTGTTAGCTTTTCTCTTTAATTTTTTGTTTAACATCAATGGATTCATGGTGCCTCGCGCCTAATATTTATGTCATTTATGCAGTTTAATTTCTCTTTGTTACTTTTCATTAATATTGTATTTTATTATCTCAATTTTGTTTTTTCATTTGCAGTCAAAAGATACTGATTAGATATGATTGCTATCTATTCATTTTATTCTTATGCTAGCTTTTCTCTTTAATTTTTGTTAGCTTTTCATCCTTTGCACAACTCAATTCTCAAGGTATGATTTTCAGTAGCTTTGCTTGATTGAGATAATTTTTGTTAGCTTTTCTCTTTAGTTTTTTGTTTAACATCAACGGATTCATGATGCCTCGCGCCTAATATTTGTGTCATTTATGCAGTTTAATTTCTCTTTGTTACTTTTCATTAATATTGTATTTTGTTATATCGATTTATCTCGATTTTGTTTTTTCATTTGCAGTCAAAAGATACTGATCAGATATGATTGCTATCTATTCATTCTATTCTTATGTTAGGTTCTTTTTAATACCATACCATTTAATTTATATTTTTTTACACTAAATTTTTTATTTTTCTCTGGACAGGGAATTTTCCAATTAGACTTTAACTTCTTCGAGCGAAAATCAGAGGATTACATGGAATGAAAATAAATGACGAAGAAAACGATGGTTCCATTGTTATGCACTTAACTTGGGTCAGTAAATAACATTTTTCAACTGTATTGCTACTGTTGTTAGAAAGTTCATACTCTTTGTTGGATTAGGGTCGTGTACATAAGAATAAAATGGATTAAAGTTTCTTGATTATGTATGTTATTCTTCAAATTTTTTGTATCATGTAAAACTTGAAATTACATTTCTTCACATTTATAACCTTTTGATGGTTTACAAAGTGCGTATTTGTTTATCTTAAATTCTTCACACATAGTCAAATAATGGTTATATGCAGTTGACATCTAAAAATAGTCATTCTCTTAGAAGATCATCTTAAATTCTTTATACATAGTCAACCATCTTGCTAATACTGAAATTTAAGAAGCCTCAAAACAAGCAACGCACAACTGGCTTATTGAAACTCACCTATAATCTTTCATTTTCTGATTTCAGGAGATTGTTTTTAAGTAATGAAGAAAGCGGTTTAGGGAGCAATACAGTAATACAATTTTTTTTGTGGGATGCGTCACTATATCTATATGTGTCGGGACTACACAACTTTTCATTGCATGCATTTTATCATTGATTCAAGTGAAGAAGTTTTGGTATTCCAGAAAGGTACAAGTCTAGTTTTTTCCAGAAGATGTGGTTCATATGCACATATGTGATTGCGATGACTAAATTATCGATTTTTTTAAGATTATCTTTGTTTAAGAGAGCTTAGTGCATAGGAACCCATCTACATTTTGCATCTAAAGATACCGTGACTAATACTTGATCCATTACCTATCTTTTACTATGTGGATATCATCTAATTCTTGAGCTTCTTTTATTTCATTGAAGATACCAACTAACCAAAGTCGGTACAAATATCTTACACTTTATAGAAGTTGATATAATAAGTATTTTAATATTCAATTGTATTGTCATGTTCATTTTATGCTAGCAAATTATAAAATTATGGATGTTTTAGGTCAATGTGTAATATCAGTTCCATTTGCAAGTTTTCACACCATTGATATTGGGTCTCTTATTTACTTCTAGGTCTCAAACGCATATGCTGATAAAGAGCATCTCTCTTATACATGTATCGTATTAGAGGGGGAAATTTATTTTGTTTGGATATGCAATTTTATTTAATGCGAGTCTTTCATTATTTGGTTGAGACAATAAAATTGTATTATTAATTTGCAAGGAAAATCATATTTGGCATATGATATATGCAATATCATCACGCGCGTCATATTTCACTGCTAAGAAAGATTCAAGGACGCTTCGTATCACTAATATCCAAGGGAATACTATAGGATTTAATGTTTTACATTTTATTTATTTATTTTTATTTATTTTTTTGTGACGCTGTAAGATGAGCGTTTTCATATGTTAGTTTAAACCATAAATGTATAGTTATCATTCTTTATCCACAGGTTTCATATTACGATATAACGTCTCTCAAACCTAGAACATTGTAGGGAATGATGACATTTAATGGTCGTAAAATGACTGGCTGTAAATTATATTAACCCAACTGATTAAACTTTTTTACCATGGGTTCGAGTATCACTAATGTATAACCATGCCAATTATACATCGATACAAGCATAAAGTCAATGTTCGTATTTTAAAACTGCGGTTCCAAAAATTAATGTAGATATAACACTTTTTAAGGATATGAAAGAAGGCTTCCTAACTCAGATTCAACTTTTTGAATTTCGAAAAAAAAAATTACTAATTTTTTTTTTCAACACAAAATGACAATCTATTTAAATGATGACTAAACTGCATTTGTAATTTGGAATGCAATCGACATTTTTTATTCAAACCTGGAATTTCTACGTGTTCCCTCTTGGGACATTAGGTTTTCAAGTTTGTTGGTATTATTTGCAACAACTATGAATGGACGCTTATCTCAATTACCATAAATGAAAACGGGTGCAGAGCCCACTGTATACACTTACATTGGATATCTTAATCACAAAAAAAAAAATACTTTCTGTTATATATATGTTAGTGTGCATCCATGTGGACATCCTAATCACCATTTAACAAGAAACCGATCCAGTTGATGTTAATGATATCGGTCAAAGCTTCGAATTCAGTTTGAGAAAGATTACAGTTCCCCCAAGTTTCCCACGCTCAACTCTTGGTAGTCTTACAAGAAAAAAAAAAGAATCTTACCAACACAAAAATAACTCACAGCCCCGTGCCGTGACGGCACGGCTCATATCCTAGTGCTTTATATATAGGGGAAATTAGGGGGAGACCAAAAAAAAAATATTCTCATTCTCAGGCCCATAATTAATTTTGGGTACTGTGACACCCATAATTATTTCTGTGACACCCATAATTATATGAAATTATTAAAAACTTCTGCATGACGGATTACGCATCTGCATGACTGAGTTATGCATCATGGGTATAATTGGCAACTCAACTTGGACATAACATATCTAAAAATCCTCACCTTAGAAATTTACAAGTTTTATATGGTTGGAAATCTTTTAAAGAGAGCTACACAACGAGTACAAACAACAATATCAAAAAAAAAATTTCATGAAAAAATCGGAGGTGATCATCGTTTTAGGCAAAATTTTCGAAAACTTGATACATAACCATTATGCAGCCACCAAAAAGGATGCATAACGCATTATGCAGACGCATAACGAATTATGCAACCATTTTCTCGACTGCATAACAAATTATGCATCTATAACAAGTCATGTACCCATTGTTTTCGCACCCTTCTTGAGTATAAAAAATTGATGCATAATGCAGTATATATCCATATTTACGGATGCATATCATGTTATGCATCTATTTTCTCGATGCATAAAAGATTGTGCGACAATTTTCTCGATGCATAATGCATTATGCAGTCATATTTTCGGATACATAACAGGTTATGCATCCATTTTCACGACTGCATAACATGTTATGTAGATATTATTGTAGGTGCATGACAAGTTATGCAACCTTATTTTTTGTTGGTTTCAATACTAACAAAAATGTTGTTGTATAACGTGTTATGCAATCATTTTTCGGTCTGCATAACACGTTATGCAACAAATTTTGTAGATGCATAACAGGTTATGCAACTGTTTTTAGAGTTGCATAACAGATTATTCAACCATTATGGACAACAACAACACCAATACATCTGTAGCTTTCCAACCAAAAACACCTATCCCTTTATTTCATCATCTTTACTTATACTACCATCAATACTTCTTTTTCTTCTGGTAATGTTGTGAATTGTATACGTTAAGTTGAAGATCATCGTAATGGAGGAATATTTACTAAGAGCAGCAACTAATTGGTTTGATGGGTCAACAGAAGATGATGCCGAGTTAGTAAGAGAGCTTTACTGCCATATACAAACCCATGATATCTGTGCCATAAACCTCCTTATCCTTGTTCATCTCAGGCTTCTAAACCACGCCTTGAGTCCTCAAACACAACCGAAAATCATCCCAGCAGTACACGGCTTAGAATGCCATCATATATGCCTCCTATTGTTATATCTCCTTCACTGACTCTCTGTAAATATTCATCAGCATCCCTGGAAAACAGCTGCAAAGAACCATAGCAACAATACATATCTTAAGACTGAACTTCATCTCAACATACAACCAAAATAAGTCCCGGACTTGGTCATTCCATCCTCATTCCTTGCTTGCCTGAACTGCCCTTTATTCAACAGCTCTAGTTCCGACGTAGCAGCAACACCAGCTCCTTCGCCTGAGAAAAACTTGACCAAACCCTTACAAACTTGAGCCACACCGCTGTCAACACTAATCCAATTCGAATCTCTGTAAACAGTTCATCATTCAGTTGTATAGAAGCAACATTTTACTGCTGAAATATCAGCTCAAATCGAACCCAGTTCAGCTCCAAACTCGGCTGCAAAACCACCAAAGCACAGGCACATCTCCTTTTTCTTGTTGCAATCAAAGTGCTCTCAAAAACCCATTGCTTCTTCTCATGAACAAATCTCAATTCCACTGACATCTTCACCAAACAGCAGCCATCATTTCGATACCCAAATTGACCTGCAAATTGAACTACAATCACCAGAACACAGCTTCTACTCAGGTCCAACTATTGGAGATATTGAGACAGCACTATCGGTTACAAGTCATCACCAACAGCAACACAATGATGAATCCAGTGACATGAGCATCTCAGTTTATTCTCTTCCTCAACTGCTCAAACACTAAACCCAATTTCATATTTCTTCACTTAAAACCCCCAATTCACAACAACAACAGATTATCTTCTAACCCTTGAAATTCATCTGAACCACCATTTTTCTATTAATCATCTGTTTCTCAAATCGCCGCTTTGAACTAAAATTCACCACCATTTCCATCTGAATCTCAGAAGCAGATTCAGAATCCGAGCTTCAATTTCTGAGCAACTCTTCTCTTTTTCTCGATCTGTAGCAGCATCAATTTCAAACCCTAGATGCAGCAACAGAGAAGAGATTAATCACAAACATTAACAGCATCACCATCTTCCAGTTCTAACTTGATTTCTTCATCGAAGGCAACGACAACCCCGGCTGTATAATCTGCTGGTAATTTGAGCGAAACACTAAAGAACCCATGAAGATAAAGGTCTTGTGAGACAAATCCTGAACCCGCACCAGAGATTTTAACGATTACTTCACAGTTGGAGGAACAGGAAAAAGAACTGAAGAAGAAGTGTAATTCGACCATTAAAACAGACGAAAACATAATTTTTGAAATTGTGGGTTTGAGAATAATTTTCTTCCAGAAAATGGGTGCGCGGCTGTGTTTTTCTGAGCGTGGGTTTCATAGTAGAAAAGTCTGGGAAAATGGGTCTCCCTGTAGTTTTCACTTATATATAACAATGGGAACACCCTAACTACCTAGTTGGGCCGCGCATTTATGTGCCATAAGCCCTATAACAAACAAAAGATTATTCTGATTTAATTGAAATTAATTTTCAAATTTGAGTGGATCGTTAGTTTTGTAATCAACTTTGAGACTTTTGGTAAATGTCTTTATTGGAGTTTGTAATACAACAAAGAAAAGGTTGTAAAATATTTACCTATCAAATATAATGAAGTTGTTGTCGAGAGAGAGATGTGATCAACGCTTATTTTTGGATTCTAAACGACACAAAATAATGCATCAAACTACATAAGACATTCTATGATTCAAACATTTACAAGAAATATCGACAACTTCCAAAATGTACGGGTAAGTTAACAAAACTTGGTCCTTAATCCTTGAGCACGATTGGGGGGGCAACAAGAACAGTGAACAGATATAGACTGCGTACATACTATTGCAACTACTCTACAACTCCCAACGAAGGGGACACGTACATATTACCAAGCACCCTTTGCTAGCCTCAGAATTCTTTCACAACACTGCAGCAAAAGAGATGTTGCCACATATGAATCAATTATATTTGCAAATAAAAGCACAAACTCTTCCCCAATCGGCAGGTCTCATTTCGCTCCTGCTTGCTAAGTTTCTTTCTGACAAGCTCATGGGGAGGATGACCCATCAGAACCAAGAATTTTCTCTTCAGTTCTATTTATCTGGCTCTATAACGGTTCCAGGGTTCCACTTTTAAGCCTCTCCATCCGGGCTTGGAGCCCAGATAATGCTTTTTCATCCATTGGTAAAACCGGTGTTTGATGGACGGAGAAGTCGTGTTGATCAACCGGGTCGGACTCACTGTGGGGATCTTGAGTATGTAGTCCGCGGGTCATATTGTTACCATTCATATACGTAAATTGCCTGTTCCCAGGGTCTGGGTTCCCTGAAGCAGCTGCCAACTGAATGCTTTTCATTCTTTCTCTGATTGCATCCAGTGTCCCACTTGATACTGCAAAATGAATTCCATTTTCATTGTTTAGTAGGCCTTAAGTAGGAGGGAGAGAGAGGGAGAGAAAGGAGGAGAGTGAGGGAGAGAACCTCCAGATTGAAATCTGTCATTTCTGTCATCCATCATATTTTGCCGCATCTCTGAAGGATCAGATATAGTGCTTCTTAAATTGCCAGCCCTGACATCCTCGATATGAGGAGGTGGTAGAGAGTCTTGCCTCACATTTAGAGATTTTGACTCATTTACGGACTGTGTATGTAATGGTGATAGGGGTGCATACTTCGGAGAAGAAAGATTTAAGGCAACTGGAGGAGGCGTTGACATTGGTACACTTGAAGGTGTTCTTCCAGCAGCAGCATTCTTTTCCATCTGCAAGATGACAATTAGGACAACCAATATTGATCAATACTTCCATATTTGAAATGCCAGGAAACAATGATCACCACAAAAAATTATGCATACCTGAGCTAACCCTTCTCTTATGTATGTCCGGAATGCCTCGCTCGCATTCTGAAGCTGGGAAAATATATCAACCTGGCATGGTCCCAAAAAATGAGAATTAACTATAGCAAGTCCAACGATCACAAAGATTAAAAAAAAAAAACTTAAGCCAGTAGCCCAGCAGTGATGATCCAGTGTAATTAAAGTAGTGTACCTTGGGGTATAGTTGAGTAATTCGGTATAATTCATACAAACCAATAGTGCAAGTCTGCTTGTCTCCAATCTTCTTAAATATTGCAGCAAGTTCTTGCTGTCAATTCATATCAATTTATGTTAAATAACAAAAATTATCAGTGAAACTATAGAAATGTTTATCAAAAGCAAATTAATCACGAAGAAGTTACAGAATTAACGAAACCTTAAGCTGTGCATCAGAAGAATTTGTAGCAGGTGAAGGACTATTGTTCGTAGAATCGCCCCAATGAGTTTGGCCAACAGGGCCTGACGGTGTTAACATCCTGGCTGCAGCAAGAGTCTGGTAGAGTAACCAAATTAGATTTCTTTGAGGTTGACACACAACTTCAAGTAGCGAACCCTACCCAAAACAGTAAAAAGATTGTACCTGAAGATTAAGGTCAATGTAAGCAAGAATGATGGGTTGAGGTTCCATGTCGATTGGAACCATAGAAAGATGACCTTTAATTGCCGTCCCACGAAGCTTAACTAGTTCATGTAACACAGTTTTGACCATTCTCAGTGGTTTGTCGTCAGCTCCAGCTCTGTTTGGTATTAAACACGAAATACAGTAGCATATTAACATCCATATTAAGTCAAGCATAAAAAATAAAACACAAGAGGCTTCTACTTCAAAAAAATTGGCAAAAATTTCAACCATCTAGCAATTTAAACAGGTACCTTCTTCTGATTTCTTCCATCCCTAGTCCTTGCAGATATACATGGATGCTTTGAAGAATGCGGTCAAGATCAACATCATATATCGTACTCTGAAGAACCTAAATATCATTGAAGTTTCATCCATCATATATCAGACACTAAACCAATTATGTCAGGAATATAACGTTTGCAACTCTAAACTGTACAAGATCATGCAACTCTAAACGTGAAAAGACAAACTTAAAGAAAGGAAAGCAGGGACAAAATTTACTTTGGTCAACTTGATCAGACATTTAACAACTAGGTCTGAGAACTTATGATTCCTTGCAGCAAAGGTCTCTGTCGACGCTGGTGATGGCCATCTTGAAGGGTCCAAAGGACGCAATAAATTAATCAGCACAACAAAGGATGATGTTCTTTCTGCATTATCCTGTATGTGAAAGCAAATGGTTCAAGATGAAGGTTTTAAAACTGATATGATATTTATGCAAATCCAGATGTATGTCAAACCCAACCCCCTCACCAGAATCTTTAGCATCAACACATTCAATGCTTTCAGAAGCTGGCTTCCGTCATCCATCAATGGAACCCTTTCATCTAAAAGCCAAAGAAGAAGCTCGGTGATGAGACTGTCGAGGGTACTCTCTCTTACCGCATGGGCAAGTCTTTTGTTCTGAAACGTCTGCAAGTTATATCCAATAAGTATGCCTCTCCAAACAGCAGAAACTTTTCACACGGGGTAAAAAGATTTAAACCCAGGATAAGAAGCATACCTGCATGAGTGTGTTCAGAACATATTTACATGATCGGGAAGAAGCCCCTGCCAGACTAAAGTTAAAGGTCTTGGCAACCTTAGTCGCCAAGCAGGATACAAGTTTATCAGCGTCTTTGACAAGATCATCCATTGCAGGGCTTTCAGGATCATTTGTTGCAACTGCCAGCTCATGGCAAACAACTTTCATGCCTTCAACAGACTGCACAAATCAAAGTAGTGTAAAATTCCATAACTAAGACACCCATTATAGCAGAGGCGGGTATATGTTTAGTCTCACAGAAAACAAAGGTTTGCCAGTTAACATTTCATAATGAAGTCTTTGAGGCAGGAAAGACATGACTAGATTCACAAACAAATGAACCACACCGTAAACCATGTCCTCCCGTAATCATGACATTTCTTTAGCTCATCCAGTATGGAAAAATAAAAAGTTAAAAGAATAAGAGTCTGGAGATCATAGAGGTCGAGTTCAAGAATGAAACTGCAGATTAAGATCATACTCCTATATCATATTATTGCCGATCTAACAAGCCTGTGAACAGAATTATCCCCAAATATCAATTTTACTGTGTACTTTCTACTTAAAAGTGAAACTGAAATAAATTCGAGAATGAGTTGTCACCAGAAGCATCTTTTAACATTACATTTAAACTATACTTATCATGAAACCGCAAAAATGAAGACTATAGTTGATATTACGGAAAGCATATCTCTCAAGAGCATCAGGACATAAACAAACCTGCTCAGGAGAACCATATAATATAATATCCAAAGCTTCATTCCAGTCCGTTGGTCCATTAGGAGTTACAAGTGAACGGGGTGATATATGCCTGTCCACATGAGGATCGGCATGGACAATGCTTTCCCTGCAGATGAATAGGATTAGAATTTCAGAACAAGAAAGACCATAAATTACAGCGTTGCCTGAAAGTAAGTAACTTTTATTGGTCCATATTGTATTCAATACCTAGCAAAAACTTGTCCTGAAACTGATCGAGACAGAATTTCTCCACTCTGCTCTGCAACATCTGCCCTGGAATCCGTATGGGAAAAAATATATACGATTATATCATATGAAAACTTGAGTTACTGGTATGGTATTCTCAGATATCTATATCGCGGAATTTTGGTACCTAGGCTACCTATGTTTCCCACTTGGTCCTCTTGTAACGAAAATAATTTGACATCTCTATGTTCCAAATACATGTTATGCAGGTTAGACTTAGCAAAGTTAACAAAATTGCAATGCGTGTATTTCAGCAAAATATTGCAATAATACGGAAAGCAAATACACACCCGTTATCCCTGACAGAACGTCTCAAGGCTGCTCTAGCTTCGCCAGGTTTTCCCTCTTTCCTCTTGTCCATTTCTCGGGCCTACACCACAGCATATCCACAAAGTTAATAACAAAAAGAAAAAACAGAACTTGAGGACAGAAAGTGCAGCTGTTCAGGTGTATGATTACTAACCTTCCACTTAAATCTATCATCCAACATGCTCTTTTGAGCATCTGACACCTTACCAACATATTTCCAAACATCATCCCCTATACCAAAAAAAAAAAATCTATATAGTTATGACCAACCAATTACAACAACATCGGGGGTGCAAATCTACCACATCCAACTCCGAAATAGGTGTGATTTTCCAAAATGAAAGTATGGAATCTAAGACTAATATAAATGGGCTAAGATGGTAGATAATAAAACATAAAGCAGACTCTGAGTATCAGCAGCTCGGAATGCAAAAACATAATGAGCTAAAGGTTCATAAAAAATATAACTAAACCTCAAAAAAAATTACTTAAAGAAAACTGGAATAGGCATTTACCGAGATTTTTATAAGCAATTGCCATGGTATTTAAAGCAGCTTTCCTAAGTTCACCATCTCGTTCTGACGTCAGAGCCGCAACAAGTTGCAGAGATTTTAATTGACCACTTATCTGGTTAGAGTGAATAGTTCAAGTAAGGAGATCGCTACTGATAATATTAAAAGAAAATTATAGGGAAAAGCGAAATAGCTCTAGGAACTAAGCACCTTTAAAGACTATTAACTTACCTCGGCACTATGAGCATCCATCAAGAAACCAATGAGATCAACACATTCTATCCGAGACCGGTTGTTTTTGGAGCGCAGACCCTCCAAAATATAAGGAAACAGCTTTGATGCAGAATACAGGGAAGCAATTTGCTTTGTCAGCTCTCGCATTTTTTCTCGCACCTGAGCAATATTATGTCCTGACTGAAAACAGAAACAAAACCAAGAATAGCAATTAAGAAGGTTAGATCCTCTTTAAAAAAAGATGCTGAATAAAAGGAATAATGATGTCACGCTAACAATATATTGCATTAATAAATCCATAACAAAAGCCATCCAAGCTAAGTTATACAAATCACACCTTCTCCATTAGACATGGAAGAAAAATTGCTGCTTCTGATTCAGTCAGATGATAACCCTCATCTTTCAGTGCATCAAATAATTCAGGTAAGAACTCCAGTACCTGTTTTTATTTGAAAATTTTTAATGTATTCAGATACTATAAGATGAACAACCAACATTTCCGTTACCGAGTGGATGCTGAATTTGAAAACCTTAAAAACTAAATATGACATCGAACGTATTAGAGGAGTACCTTCAACAAGCATGTTGTGTTCGACTCACAGAACCGCAGAACAAACCATTTCAAAAGTATATCAAGAAGTTCGACCATATCCTTGGCACTGGATGGAAGAGTCTGTAAAACCAACAGAAAATCTGACAGGGCCCTTATAACTAACAGTATTCGATATGAATAAAGAAAAAAAAACAAGCCTACCTTGTGTAACAATTCAAGCCCATCAACTTGTTTTTTGAAGTCTGTGCTCAGAAGTCGTCTGTGAAGGTCTTCCCTGAAGTATTTCATGAAATCGTTCTGAAGCAAAGGTTCAATTCATATTCACAGCATTAACGATGATAAAGAAAGTTTGATAATTTCACTAAACATAAAGAGTCTGTAGATGTCCAAACGGAAACCTCGAGATCTTGAATTTGCTCCAATCGAAGTTCCTCAAATTTAAATCTGCGTACAACCATTCTCTCCCTCTCTTCCTGCAGATACATATTTCGGGTCACAATGATATGAAAGTTCACCTTCACATAGTATAAATAGTCCAAACATACCTTGTTTGAGTCTTTGATATTGAACAAAGCCTGAGACTGTAAGGCAAGATCGTGAGCAGAAGCAACGGATTCAGGCCTGGAACCCTTAACAGGAACAGCTCTCTGTTCAAGGAAAATGAAAGAATGAGCAATTGCTATCCAACAAAGTAGAGGTTCCCCAGCCCTAATGACATACCAAAGAACTGCCTTTGCTCGCATGCTTCCCACGATCTCCTGGAGCATTCGAGGCAGATTTTCCAATCTTTGAACTATTTTTTGATGCACCACCAGTTGAAGTTCCTTTTGCAGGTTCAAATGTTTCTGGAAAAAGAGCACTTTAACACACTAACATGCAACTAAGTCAAAAACAGAAAAGAAGGGGAGTGAGAACACACCTTGGAATGCTGCAGATGGGTTGAGTCGTTCAAGAATCAGAGCTACAGCAGGTCCACGTATATCTCTCAATGTCTTGGTCACCTGAAATAAAAAGGTTCAATCGACTGTACCATTGACAAGACTGCCAATATCATATTTGCACAATTTACAGAACAAGACATCTGAGAATTCTAGCCACATACTACTTCTTGTCCAGAAACTCTGACAACTTCAACAATACATGCTTCTGCAGCTTTCCGAACTTCTGATGATTTATCCTAAAATGATGCACACACAGGCAGAGGTAAATATTCGGATACAACCTAGGGTAATTGAAAACTCAAAGCATTTCTAATACAATAATACCGTCAGAGCAATTGCAGCTGGTTTCAATAGTTGCACAGCATCAGATGATTCGTTCATTCCAGAAAGATGCTTTGATAACCAATCAAAAAGATCTTTTTTGCCTTCCGCGCCTATCTTTGGTTCAGCAAAAGCTCCAACAATGTATGGGACCTACAAACCCAGCATATGAAAATACTAAATAAACAGCAAACAAGTTGAAGATGCCACAAGAGAAGAACAACAAAAAATTGACAGCAGTATTTACCATCTTATCAAGTTGGACAGCTGCAAACCAGGCATCTAAGGCATTCACAGTGCATTCCCTCATGTGTTTTTTATTGTCACCAATGCATTTCAGAACATCTGATAAAATACCCTGTACCGAACCAAAATTTTCAAGTTATGTGGAAACCTCCAAAATAGGAGGAAAGAATATTAGTCTCGTATTTATAAGAAGTTAAATAATAAACCTTGCTAGCCTTTTCAACTGCCAGGCCCATTGCAGATGCAACCCCTCCAACAGTTGACAAGGTTGTCATCACTAAGTTTTTGTTACTGTCATTTAGCCGGCCTCTAAGAGCAGCAAATAACTCTGCTGATGGTTCCATAACAAAAACAACAGTTAGATAAAGAATATTTATCACCAAACATGATTGTGTAGCTGTGTCAATGCAAAATATCCACCAAAATCATCTAACTGAACAACCACTTTCCAAGTTCAACAAGGCATGTAAGATGCAAATGCAATACAATGTCCTACCAGTTCCAGTAGGTTGTATGCGCTTATTGGCTTCTTCCAAAATCTTATTGACTGCTTCAATCGATTCCAAACGGACCTTGAATAAACAACAAAATAGGAGCAGGTTAACATCATGATCTTTTTTACGTTTTAATCAGTACCACCCTCATAATCGCCACATGCAAGTTTGCACGTCGGGAGGAAACAGACAGGTACATATCCATGTAGTTATGTAGTCAAGGCCATGGGACAGCGACAAGTCCCAGTAAATGAAAAAAAAAAAAGGGGTACAGCTGGTACAAATTTTGGTGGGCAGGGGTCAGGTCAACTTCAGCTAAAGGATTCGCAGGGAAAGCCATTCACAGTGCCCTTCAATGGAAGTCCAATCCCTCAGTTCATGGTTCGAACTTTTACAACACCAAATTCAACACAACGTGAAATGACTATGAACACATGATTTACCTTCCAGTCAGAGCTGCCCATGTTCTTTATTAGAGTAGGAGTTATTTTTGCGCTAATATCCTCACGAGGTAGACCATCTAAACCACCAGTAGATGCAGATGACGCCAAGTCTACTGCCTTCACTGCTTTTTTAGGAGCAGCCGCAGCACCCTGTTGCAAGAGGAAAAAATAAGCGCAAGAGGTAATATGTCGGGGAACTAAGAGGAAAAAACACAGTTAAGCAATGAGCTTATATACCTCGAATGGATTCTTTTCATACTCTGCCTCGAGTGTGCTAAGAAGTGCGGGCTTCACATCAGTCATAAACCCTTTGATATCTGCCACAAAAACAAATAAAAGATAAAATGCCGGAAAAATTAATAATCACAAACTGTACATCATAACAGGCCACAACAGGAGAAAAAAAAAAGTGATCACCTGGGCCAACAAATTTATGTAATGAACCAATCAGCTTAATAGTTGAATTTCTTGTGGCAGCCGTACTTGACTGCAGTCCAGTGTCTTTACAGAAATCAATCAAGTCCTGCAAAAAGAATTCATATCATTAGAGGGGGTACTGTGTGTATCTGTGAAGTGTCATGAGAGCATATGGTTGCAAAGAAAGATGGACACACCTTTAACTTTAAATGCAAAACACCAAAGTCTTCGACTGCAGATACCATCCATGCAATTCCTTCACTGAGAACCTTAGGGTTCTTGTGGTCTTTCATTATTTTATACAGCTACAAAGAGCAGAAAATGCAAGCATTTATAATCAGAAGACGGATAACCAAAGGAAACAATTGCTATTTCTTGCAAATAAAAAATGAAGTCGAGAAACAAAATACTGATATCCACCTCCTGTAAACAGTTGGGAGCTAATATATAACTACAGCTAATCCAAGCTGGCAGTTTAACTTACTCTCTCAAAAACAAATCCAGGACCAACTGCCTCTGAGAAAGTAGTAAGACACTTCATTGCATGGACTCGGGTCTTAATATCTGCTACACGCTCACTTATACCTGATAATAAAGAGCAGTGAGTATATCAAGTCCACTGCATGCCGTAAAATGGAGCATAGAGAAAGTGAGAAACTATCCAAATAGATACATAACCAACAAGCAACGAACAACAGAACGCCGTCATGGCCATAATAATACATATTACTTCCAAGTAACTATATGCTTTATTTTTGATTAGCTGTGTTTTAGAACTAGAATTATTGCATTTAGCAAGCAATACATCGATTTGTAACTACATGTTACATTCAATCACAATTTTGTGCAAGTACCAAATCTAGCATGATAACGTGCAACCCTATTAAACTGTCTACGAGCGTTGAGCATAGTGCTGCGAGGGTGTCTGACACGATAATATATCAATAAAAAATTGAGTATCCTCGTTTCCAAGGCACGAAAGTTTATGGCGAAGAAACACAAGTAGTGGTTCTCAGAATTTAGTCTAAAACACAATTGCTGGTTAAGTTGATTTAATATCAACTCAAAATTTAGTCCCCTCTATAAGTTTAGGCCCAAATTTACAAAATGCACCTTCTGGTAGTATAATGTAATGCCAAATACTTACCAAGAATGCAAAGCACAACACATTTTTTTGGGAATTTTGATACTGTGGCAGCTATATGCGTAATGACTTCAATAACCTGTTGCTGAACCTGCAACAAACAAACGAAGGCAGATGAAAATTTGTCGTGATCCCAAAAAAATGAACAAAATGTTGTTTGGCCAAATATAAAAGGAATAAACAAAGTACCTGAACATTTTTCTCATTCCACCCAGGAATATTACACAGCAGACGAATCAAAATCTCAGCTGACTTGTCAAGTTCTTGAAGACCTTCTACTTGCTCTTTCAGAGCAACAATTGCTGCATCCGGATGTAATTAATTTAATATAGCCTCGAGAAATTTAAAATAATTCATATCAATAGTAAAGAAAAGATGCACAATCCATTTTTACAACATTTGCATTAAGATCTCTAAGAAATTGAAACAGAGCAATGCAAAAGTGAAAAGACAATTATGTCTTTACCACAAGAACTCTATAATAGATCGAGCTTGGGACTACAAACTTTAGCCTTCATAGTTAACATACATATTAAAGACTGAAGCATTCGGCATTGCTGCTAAATAAATGACTCCAAATAGAATGAAGTCTAGAGATCACAAAAACACAAAAGAAATTATAAACAAAAGAAAAATCAAACCTTCCAGCCGTTCCTTCCATACACTACTCTTTAATTGAGAAATCGTATCTGCTTGCAACAGGGAACCTAATCTGCTCTCAATTTCATCTAGACTCATATCTGCAGGCTGAAAACATCGCACAACCAAATTGTAATGCTGCAAATTCTAGGATCACAAACAGTGGCACCTTTATGCAACACAAGTCAGCAATTAGGACACGTCTAATTGATGCTTTACCTCAACATCTTCATGTTCAACTACTGCAGAGGGTTTCGCCTGTCCACTTCCACTCTTGCTGGCTCCCGGCTTCGTTGAACCACTCTTCTTAGCAACCGCCTAATAAACCATGAAAGTGGCAAAAGAAAAATCTAAGAAAAAAAATGAAGCATTTACGTGTAAACTTATTATCAGCAATGTCATAAATACATTTTATAATAACAAGACAAATTGATCAAAAGAAAATACTAACAGCAGCTTGAACGACCGGTTTCTTCCCACTCAGCATGCTTGCAGCTGATTTTCGAACAACTGCAGTCTGTAAAGAGATAGTAGTTCAGTGGAGAATCTTTAGTTTTAACTAAGCAGCTTTAACAAAAACAAAGCAGCGGCAAAATTGTGCTCAAAGAACTCAATGAAAGCACTCTAACATTGGCACAAAAAGCAGAACTTCTGTTAACGAATATAAAATTGTAAGTATTTAATAATTAACAGCAGTATATAGGTTATACATAGAACAAAAGCACGGACAAGGGAACAAAAATTTGTAGACAACAGACAATAAAAACGAGATACATAATACATAATATAACAACTGCATGATCATCACAAACTCAAACCATCAAATCAATAAGAAAATGAACCTCCAACCAAAATAATTTAACCAACCTCTGAAGATGAGATGCCCCCACCTGATCCTGATGCTGGAGCTGGCGTATCACAACAAAAAAAAAGTTAGGCAGTGCAAGCATCCAAGAATTCATGAGGAAAACAAAATAACAACCAAAAGTAGCAAACAGCAGAAAAATAAAATTAGAATCATCCAAACCTGAGGCTGTAGCAGGAACAAGGCCACCTTCTGAACCCGCAATCATTTCGGTAAGCTTCTTTTTCCTAACCTCGTCAAGTTTTTCCAATGATCTTTCTAAAGGTCTCATTCCAACAGACTGCAAGGGTAAAAACAAGGCAGCAATGTAAACATTCTGATACCAAAAGGAAACTCAGGAGGCTCAAATAATAATCATTTGCATGCTTCATTCTCCAGTTCCCCAAAATGCTTCAGATTTTTACAATGAAAAATAAAAACAAGAAACAAAACACAGCTGTACCAACCTTAGCAATTGCTGCCAACACGGAAAAAGATGCATCTCTAACATCTGGGGTTCCGTCATTCAGACACTACATTTGACAGGATTACTTATATCGTGAGATTTCACATGCAGAAATTTATACTTTTGTCAAGGCTGAGCCAAGAAAGAATCTGGACTACATGCTATTATGTAGAAAGTTTAAAACAAACTGACCTCCATACAGATGGGAACGTAATCCTTGTGCAATTTCAGAACCACAGCCTTGTTGCTTGTTTCAGTACAAAATGTGACCCAATTCAAAGTTAAGGAACGAACAAGAGGAACTTTGTTTTTTACAGCTGTCTTAACATCTGCATGGACACATAAAACAAAACATTTATTGAAAATATCAAATAGCATTTCAATGTTACCCGTCAAAATAAAAGTTGACTTGAAATATCAGAACTAGAAAAGGCCCGTAGAAAATGATTACTACGATGAATGAATACAAGAACTAGAAAGACCAACAACAAACTTCAAATACTTCAGGTCCAGCTCATGCAAAAGTCAATCAAACTATAATTTCACATGAAAAAACTTTTAAAGGGACAAATCTAATGGTTGACAAAAGCTTTAGCTAGTCATGTTAAAAGAAAGATTCGTGACCAATAAAACAAACAGCTCCTATTAAATTAAATTGTGGAATACATAAATACTTCACATTATTATCATGGAATTGGAAATAGCAATTTCACGTCAAACGAACAAATATATTGCACCTCGTCATTAAATATATTGCACTTCAACAAAGTCACTAGTTTCCAAGATTTGAAAACAACCATCCCCAAAAAATATCCAATCTCCACAAGAAGAAGTGGATGAATCATCCTCGGGTGTCTACATAATTAAAAGGGGCAGGCAGCTGGACTCAGACATAAGCAGATACTATGGGTCAAAGGGTTCAAGATATTGAGCGTTGAATGCAAAATATCAGCAACCACTTGTATCCTGTTTAGCTGGCAGTGTTCAGTTAGCAATGAGCTAATAAGAAAAACATACACGCAAAGTAGCAACTTTAACAACTTACCTTCAACAACATCTGGAAGAGTAAAGCACCCAGCTTTGTGCATAGCTTGGAGGGTCTGACTGAGAGCTTCTGTTACAGTTGGTTTCTTTTCTTTAAGTTTTTCCTGGATGAAATAAAGAGAAGTGGATAAATCTTACAGAAATAGGCTACAAAACGATTTTGTAAAAGGCAATTTTGCTAAGCAGCAGCGGTCACCAATACCATTGCAAGAGCCATAACTAACAGAATAAAGCTACAAACTGGAAGGTTGTATGCCTAACATTCGAGTCTAAGGCGGGTGAGGTATTTAGATTGCCTAATCAGGAAAGAGTACTGTCCAAGGTTTAGCCAGCAGGCTTTGCATTGGATTTGTCATTTTAAAGGAAACCAGAAACAAGGATTGGAAAAGGGAGCCTTGTATCTCATCACTGGAATAGACATAGTCTCACAGACTCTAACTTGCTGCAGTTGCACTAAAATATGAACAATAATGTCACTCAACTTTTTTATACAACTTAAAAATCAAAAGTACCAAACTAAGCAATTGTGATACAGTTCTACACAATTGAAATAGTAAAACTGTGCACCTATGTTGAGCATTTGTACCAAAAACATAAATTGAACATTAATCATATTTCCATGAATGAAAGTAATCCCCCAATCTGCAGCAAGAGAAAACCTATGGTCTCAAGGAAGAAAATACTCACAAGCAAAACTGGCAAAATGAAACGTGAGCTTCCAGAAAAATGATTTCGTAGTCCGCTTGCAAGGTTTCCAATAGCTTGGATAGCTTCAACTGCTACAGCAATATTTACATCGGTAATAAGCTGCAAATGCAAACACACACTTAATAAACCTCCTACTTTTAATCAATAACCAAATACATCTTAGTAGCTTAATACTGACACAGAGCCAAGTGTATTATAAAAACAATCCCCAATATTCATAAATGCGTCATGCTAGTGAGATATTTAAACAAGTGAAAAATATATAACAGCTCATTCTGAACACGGGACACACCGACTCAATACTCATCAAGGCGGAGAAACAGGTTTTGCCAAGTCTCGCACAAATGTCATTCTAGCAAGATAACTTTATCATAAATCTTTTATAAAAATGCCTGATACTTGGATAACTACAGGTCAGGGGCGGAGCCACATGGAAGGGTGGGTGTGCAATTGCCCACCCAGCCCAACTGGCTCCCAAGCCCAATTATGATAACTTGAGCCAAATTTTTGGCATTTTAGCCCATTTGCATCCCCTAAAATATGTGTCGATTGGTAACCTGCCCACCCATTTACTAAAAGCTGGCTCCGCCCCTGCTACAGGTGCGGGGAAAATATATACAAACAGAAATTTTTACATTGACAATGCTCAAAAGAGCAACCCTTTAAGAAATGAAGTAAGAGAGGGAACCTTCTTGAGGGTACGGCAAACTTCACTAAAATCACCAGGAGCAATTCTTTTTGTTGAAGCAAGCTTAGTTAGCTCTGCCACAGCCTCCTTCCTTTCTGACCACTTGGTAGCTTTCTGAAATTAAATAGAAAAAGGCCAAGCATATAAAAGAAAGAGCAGAAAAGCTTAAGGAATTTCAATAACCTGTGTTAAATGTAATGAGAGAACACTAACCACTCCATCCCAGAACCCGGACTTCTCTAATGGAGTAAGAATATCAACAGGATCAACAAGTTCATACTCATCTATTTCTTGGGGAACTGACAAAAAAGAATTAACATCAGAAAACGCATCAATACAAGTTTGTGAAAAAAAATAAAAAAATCACAAAGATAAAATGGGAGCATTCAAGACCACTGACCAAGCTAAACCAGTTGAAAAATTCCATAAAGTTAATTTATTACCATCAGCAGCCGATTCTTCAGAAGGTCCGGTGCCAACAACTTCAGACACTGCTTCTGGTTCTGGCTCCTTGTCTTGCTCAGATCTAATAACAAGAAAGTGAATTAGGCCTACTAGATAATAGATAAGCATGATAAATTCGTGCATAACAACTAATCACAAACCAGCAAGCCAGAAAAAGTCCCAAAATTATTATGATAGGTTTCAGATTTTAAAAACTTAAGAAAATGAATCCCATAAAATTCACTCATTATGAGTGAGATGGCAAACCACCTTATCTTTCTAGTCGGCCTAGCTCCCGATGTAACATTGACAAGCTCCGCCTCCAGTTCTTTTTTCTTAAAAGAACAAATTAATAAAATATAAGTATACCTATTAAACTAACAAAACAGCAAAAATAAACACATGTAACAGATCAAAATTGCCATAAAACTCGTGTAAAAACAAAATAAAATAGAACTGCCATAAATTTATACCCACCATGGTGTCGCGCATTTTTTCAAACAAAATTGACTTCACTGGATCTTTTCCAATCCAACGACACAGCTCAAGTGTCAGTCCTTTAGAAGACGCGCGGACATTCTGATCTTGGTGGTCAAAAAGTTCAGGTAACATCTTCAAAATTCTTTTAGGAGGGACAACTTTAGACCCAAAGTCGCTGAATAAAAGCAAAGAATACAGTAATTCAGTTCACTTATCTCAAACAGATTATAAAGAAATTTAGACATAACCACTGTGCAGACCTTAAAGCTTGAAACATGACATCAATAGCTGGAACAACTGCTTTAGCAACTTTAGCCTTAATTGCTTTCTCCATCGAATCCTGAAAGTTAAATATACCTTGTAAGAAATTTATATGTTCCAAAAAGGGCAAAGTTAGACATAACAGAGAAGAGCAAAGTCAGACAATCATATACATGGAGACGTATTTGAACCTTGAATATATTAGAATACAGCTAGAAGGATTCTTAAGTATACCCAAAAAGGTGGGATGAGTTAACACCCACAATGAAAAGTTGTCATTAAATCTAGGAAGGAAGACAATCATAACCTCACTCATCATAACTCAACATCATTTAAGCTTGTTGTCCTTCGATATAAGCTAATCAAGCATAACACTTTTGCTATGAGTACCTGAAATAATCAGATTTCGGGAAAAAAATGACAGGAACTTTATTGTATAGGAAATGCCGTATAAGTTGCTGTGTTAAGAAATCAAGTAAAAGCTGATCCTGAGTATTAATGTTGAAACCTATTAAGTTCTCTCGTCTACTTGTTTATTTCAATTGCAATTCCTCTTCCTTTCTGGGAGTTTTAACAACAGAGTAATCGAGCTCTGAATCTCCATCTTAAGCAAAACAATTCAAGATATTTGTAGATGCAAATATAAAATTGATACATCATACACCAAGTCAGGACCTGGTTACATACTGCAAGAGCCTCCCTCTACTCAGTAGTGATATCCATGGTCCAAATCCTTATGCTTCCCCCAATGTGGTCCCCGGTGAATCAGATTCAAGTTCAGATGCTAGATGTTCAAAAGTAATGTGGGTTTACCGTGACTGTGAATCTATAATCTCTATGTAGTGAATCATGAATACCATAAATCTTCAAATCCACCATCAATTTACTACTTTTCCCTCGAAGATACGGGAAATGTCCCACTTAAATTAGAAATACGACAGACATTTTGGAAAAGGAAAGTTTGGGGCTTTACATCACTAAATATAACAAACTAGCATTAAGTTACAGAGTTCAATTATAAGTTTGCATAATCAACGAAATTCATCACTTTTAAAAGACACTGTTAGCACTACTAGAAACAACACTCTTACCAGGAATACGTCAGTGGCCTCCAACTCCACCCAAAGAAGAAACACTGCTTGTGACTTCTCCACTGTTTTAGGACGACCAGTGAGGCACTTTGCCACAATTGCATCACACACTTCTTTTGCATACCTGTAACAATATCAAAAGAGTATAAGATATCAGCTCAAAACCTAAATGCATGTATTACAAAAACAGAAGTTACCAATATCAACTAAAAAAACACTTCATTGTATTGTAGTACCTCCCAACATCGGCGTCGGCAGCTTTTAAATACGCGATTAGGGCATCTAAAGCTTTCTCTTGAACAGGAGCATTTGAATCTGCAACCGTCTTTCTAAACAATGGACCTAATCATAACAACAACAAACAACATCGGAGATCCATTAACTATGTACTATGACAACGCATTTCAAACAAACAGATCTATTAGACTCAAAATTTTAGAAAACAAAATAATCCACGATCTGTGCCCTAGAAATTCAAAATTTAAAATTGAAGAACTAACCGAAATCTCTAAGACGAGGATCTTTAGGATCGGTAATGGAATCACATAAAGCAGCAAGGTCGAGATTTCCATCATTTCTAACTTTCCAATTTTTATGTAATAATCGATCTTCCCATGGTAGTTTCTTCGCCTCTTTCAATAACTTCTCATCCTCGGACATTTTTGTCTCTCTTTTTAAAAACTATAACTTAAACCTAGCTGATAATATATCAACAGCAATAATTCTTTGATTTTGAAAATCAGAGAGAGAGAGAGAGAGTAGTTTTTTTGGATTATTTTGTATGCCGGCGAAAGCAGAATTAGGAGCGCCCAAATGAACCAAAAAAAAAAAACACTCTCTACGAAGAGAGAGAGGGGGGAAATGAAAAAGAAAAGGGGTAATTTGGAACGTACGTTATAATATGTGTTGTTGTGTGGTTTGTTAGGTTTTTAATAAGGGTCCCGTGAAGGTATTCAAAAAGGAGGGAAGAAAGTTAAAAAAAATGGAACAGATAAAATGATAAGAGTGAGTGAACACAACAGTCTACAGACTCTGCACAGGAAAGATCAAGGGGAGGATTAAAGTGGGAATTAACGTGTGTAGTCCCATTTGCTGGGCTTTGGACGCTCCAGTTGAACCGTCTCAGGTTTGGAACTGGCTAGTAGGGGTGAGGATGGTTGGATTTTCAACTTATCCACGTCCCATCCAATTCGTTACGGATTTTAAATCTACTATCCACATCCAATCTATCATCCAATGGATTTGCATCCGATTGGACACACGAATGAATAGATTAATGCGGATAATCCAATGAATTTGTTTTATAATTAAAGTTTATAATAAATAAACATATAAAGACATCGTAAGTGACTTCATCGATCTATACCTGGAAAATAACAATACACGGGTCATTTAAAATGGATAATTAGTCAATATATGATTAAACAACACAACACCATGTTACTGTTTTGTCACAAGTACAAGATATCACCATGACACGACCGCTCAGAGAAAGTTTTCTCAGGTAAAACGCTGCACATGCATGTATTAAAGACGGTTAATTTATCTTTACCATTCCAGAAGTCAAAACATGATAAAATGTAAACATATCTGAAACCTACTTCACATGTTTTCTAAAAAAATCCCAATTTGTAATCTAAGGGGTATGGATGTCCAACGGATTTTCAAAGTTGCACCTGGACCCTATCTGTAATCCGTTGGATTTCAAAAATCTCATCCGCATCCGACCCATTAGCGAACGATCTGGACACCCACCCGCATAAATACGGTTGTCCAGGCCAAATCCACGGATTCCGGACAAAATGCTCACCCCTAGGCCTAATTTACCAACACATAAGCGGGTTAGACTGGGTCTAATGGAGATTCCCAAAAGTTTCCACTCTAATATAATGTGGGGTCTTTCTGTTCACGTTCCCTATTCTCTGGGAATCCCAGCGGGAAAAGCTCGCGGACGGGTAATGGTTATTCATTTTGAAAAAGTTTAAAATGCACAGTGATTTCATAGAAGAAGAAATGGAGTTTTGCTTAAAAATCGTTTTGACTTAGGATTTGTGTAAATGGCGTCATAAAGTAGAAAACGAACAACCATTGTCCATTTCCCCCCACCCCCATCCCAAAACCAGACAACCATTGTCCATCCACAACATAAATAGAGAACCACCGCTGAAGCCAGCCTCTTCCTAAGCACGTGGAAAGTGACTTAGAAACAGTTTGAGAAGCACCGTAAGACTCGATCTTAGTCTTTTTCAAACGATTTAATCTAAAAAAAAAAATGATGACAAAACTACCTATCAAATATATTAGGTTTTCGTGATTTAGGTTAGTTTCATTTTTTTTTTCAGTTCCCAGTCGAAAAATGTCTTCATCTCTTTGTTTTTTGTGTTCGACAAATTCATCTATGTCCCTTTTTCGATCTTTTAAAGAAGAAAGTGAGCTTTATTGATAAAGCCACTGCAATTATCGGAGGAATCGAAAGATCATTGTGAGATTTTTCAATTTCGATCAAAATCTTTGTGAAATGATTTGTAATTTGCTGCACCAAATGGGAGCGAAGATGAAAACACCAGCTCACAGTCTAATGTTGTTGAATCAAATAGTATTAGTATTAAATCAACTGAAATAGACTACCAATGATGGATTTGAAGCAACAAGTGAAGATGATAGGGACAGAAAACAAAAAAAATAATATGTTCTTGCTCCATCTCCGTCTAACGAGGAATTATAACAGGTAAATTCAAGTTTGATTATGTTGTGAGAACTCAGTTAATTAAGGTTTTAATTTGGCTTTTTGAGATTTTGAAAACTCAAACACTTTGATTTCATATTAAATTTCTTTTCGGAATTCACAGTCGATGTTTAGATCTGCAGTCTTGAGATGATTCTCATCATTTTGAGTTAAAAATAATGCAAAAAATTCCGAAGAAAATTTTGCCGAACTTTTTTAAGGCTCCTGATTGAATTACGGTTTATCTTTTATCCTTAATCTCAATCAAAAATTTAATTTCATATTTATAATCAGCACAACCTAATTTCGACCCATTTAATCCTTTTCAAAAATGATTTCTATTAACAAGGTTTGCTATGGTTGATGGTTCAACTCCATCTGAGTTTCAATGTTATGTTTATTCAATATATCCTTAGGTGTGTGCAAATTGGTACACCGACGTAATTCTCATGAAAATAAATCTGTGTGTGGTTATGAATGGTTGATTTGTTACATGTTTTGTGGGTGTGTACATATTGATGAACCAGTGTATTTTCTATCAAAATAGGTCCATGTGTGTGTATGAATGATCAAGTTCATACATGCTTTGTATGTGTGTGCAAACTAGTGCACCAATGTAATTCCCATGAAAATAAATTTGTTTGTGGGTGTTAATGGTTGATTTGTTCCATGTTTTTTGCAGGTGTGTACATATTGGTACACCAGATAATCCAATGAAAATAAAAAATTTTGTGGGTATGAATGGTTGATTTGCTACAGGTTTTGTAGGTGTGTACATACTGGTGCACCAATGTATTTCTCGTGAAAATAAATCATTTTGTGGATATGAATGGTTGAATTATTTCATGTTTTGTAGATGTGTACATATTAGTGTACCAGTGTAATTATCTATGTGTGGCTATGAATGATCAAGTTTTATGCATGTTTTGAGGGTGTGTACATACTGGTGCACCAATGGATTTCTCATAAAAAGGTTGGTCAAGTGTGGGTATTAATGATCAATTTCATGCATGTTTTGTAGGTGTGTACAAAATGGTGCACATGAGAAAAATGACTGCATGAAGCTGATAGTGCATGTGTATTTATTTTATTTTTTGCACATGCGATGACTATAAAAAGAAAACTAAAACTTAAAAAAATGAAAATGAATATTGTGTATTCATATAGGTACTCTTTGTGTAGATGTCGTAAAGTGCTTTTTCAATATATGAAGTTTGTGAATATTTGGACGAGTGGTTCGAAACATAAATTGTATTTTAATTATTTTTATGTTATTTAAAATTTTCTGACATCATCATGAGTCACTTTGGACTAAATTGTAAATCATGAGTGTTATTAGTGTACTTTCCGTATTTGAAAGACGAGGGCACCCAAATACACCACAATCTTTCGAATATCAACCTAAAAGTCGGATACCAAGTGTAATCGTCTATGGAAAAAGTCGAAACAATACAACAACTAAGGTATTCACTTTGTGTGATCTTCTATGGATATGAAAAATCGAGACAAAACAACAACATAGTGATCACTTGATAATAGGTACAGTATTAAATCGAAACTGTAAAGGATCAATATCAAGTGACAATAATAACATACGTGTGTAATTTACTTAATTATAATGCGGAAATAAAGTAAATGACACATCAAGATTTTGTTAACGAGGAAACCGCAAATGCAGAAAAACCCAGGGACCTAGTCCAGTTTTGAATACTCTCAGAATTAAGTCGCTATAGAAAATCTAATACCAACTTCGTATAGTTGAGACCAAGTAGACTACCCATAACTACTTAGTTTCCTTAGTATCCATGTGCCTTCGACTTCTAGATTCACGCACGTGAATAACAAGTCCTTTAGTTCGTATTCCAAACATCAAAGGAAGAATTTGTTTGGCAACCACTCTAATCAATCTTTGGTATAAATATATTTTTTGAGTTGTTGAAAAAGGCTCTTCCGTTTAAACTAATAAAATCCTTTGTCTGGTTAGATCAATATAAACTTTGATTACCGAAATAACCAAATTATAGATTTGCAATCAACCAATATAGATCTCAAAGAGAAATTATAAGGTGATGTCGATCTCACGCAACTAGGCAATCAAGTTTATCAAAGATAAACACGATTCTAGTTGGATCCCAGCCGATCAAGGTTTGTGCACACAATTTACGAGATACGAAAACTAATAAGGAAAACTTCATCGTCTTCAGGTCTTCGTTTGTCTTCAATAATAACCTGCACAACACAATTTGAATCCTCTTGTGATCAATCACACACAGAACGGAGTTTGTTAACAATGGATTATCACAAGATGTCTTTAGATCCAAAAATGGTTCTAAAGATCCCGTCGATACTTCGATCTAGTTTGACTGATCCTTATATCAGAAGAGAAGGTTCTCAAGAATAAATAAACTAGGTGCAATCAAATTTTCAGCAACTGATAGTCAATCAAATCAATAATCGAAAACTAAAATAACAATAACGTAATTATCTAGTTTCCCACCAACGGTCGTAGAGCTTCTTGATCCCGCAGAAGTCTTTAAATGAGCGGTCGTAAGAGATTTCACCTAATTAGGGTACTTTCCTCTCCGGATAGACGGCTCCACCAGAAACAACAAGAATGAAGTTTGCCTGGCTCTTAGGATAATTTGCAAGAAATGCAAACTCAAGTATTTATAGACCAATGTTGTTTGGACAACAAGGAAAAACCGAAAATATTCTCAAGATATTATCATTAAAGTACCTAATTTCGATTTTCCTATTTTCAATTAATTACCAAACCATATTTCCGAAAACTCTCTTAGAAAACTTCTATTATTAGTCTAGCACGTTAACTAATAATACTTTCCAGGGGATATGCTATAATTGCTGGTAATTAAAACATATATTATGAAAATTATAATTAAATGTTTTTCAATTTTTCGATATGGTGTCTCCTTGAGTATCAAGGAATATCTTTGAACGATTAATGTAAGATTTATGCACATTTTCAAACATGTCTACATCTAGAAGTTTCTCAGCAAACCCTAATTCCAAACTTCACACAAAACATAAAGAGCTATGTGAATATTGGAAACTCGGTTTTGCTCATTGGTATCGATTGTACGAAATTCACAATGTAAGTTGATATCGGTTATACCATGCTTCCCAAACTAGGTTGTGACTTGTTACACCTTGCTTTCGAAAGGTAGCTTGTGATCTGTTACACTTTACTTCCCGAGTTAGCTTGTGATCGGTTACACTTTGGTTCCCCAAGAAACTTGTGACCGATTACAAGTAACTTCCCAAATTAGCTTGTGATCGGTTACACCTTGCTTCTAAAAGGTAGCTTGTGACCGACTACAACTAATTTCCCAATGTAGCTTGTGACGGTTACACCATGCTTTACAAAGTAGCTTGTGACCGATTACAACATGCTACACAATATAAAAGGCTTTTCTCATCTGAATTCCATGGAACAGTAATGGATATTCACCTTTCGGGCATAAGGGGCACCCCGAGTAAAAGTCATAGGTCTATTTAGTAATAATGCTCAAAGGAGCATCCAAAAACATAGAAAAACAAGGATATAGAAGTTGGAAATTCCTTTTCAGTTTTTAATTCATTTTACAAGAAACAAAAAACTTGTTTTATAAAAAAAAACTAAACTAACTTGGTTTGCAAGCAACCATTTTCCTATAAATACAACATGAAAATATCTTTTAGAGATATACTAGAAGCAACTTTTATACTTTTTTTCATCAAGTTATCGCTTTGTTTTGCATGGCGTGTTTACTTCCAATCCATGTTGCTAAGTTCAAGAATGGGTAACTTGCATTGTGCTGACTCCAGTTATATCGAGAAGTCTTATCTTGGAAACATCTTCGCACTTAGGGTTTAGCTTTGCTCTTCTAGAGTATACCCGCGAAGGAAAGTGTTAAGGACAACTTGTTGAACCTGTGATTTCTGCCTTCGTCAAGTTGTCTGTGGTGGAGTTGTTTTGATTCAATATTTTACTTTATTATGTGATATATAACATGATGTTCATTATTGCAAGATTCCAACATTCTTAACATATTAAGATTCCTTGTGAAAATGAGAAAGAACGAGGTTGAAAGACCATAAAAGTTTAACGAAAAGGATTTCAAGAGATGGCAATCAAAGATGTTATTTTTCGTGTGTTATCATGATATGAACTCAATACCGTAACTTTTGGAAAATTGGTACTAAAGGAATTTCTAAAGATGATAAAGCGAATTACATCAAGCAGAACTATATGGCTGAAAATCATATTATGAACTGTTTGTAAGATGTGATGTATGATTTTTATAATGCAAAGGAAAATTTCAGCTCTTATGATTTGTGGATTGCGTTAAAACTTAGAAGCAAAGTACCAGTAAGAGACTACTGGTAGCAAATGTCATGGATGTCAAGATGACGAATGATAAGTCTGTGGTTGATCAATTTCTCGAACTTCAGCAAATCATTAACGCAATACTTGCTGAATGTATGATTATTGATGAGATGTTTCAAGTATCTGCTATGGAAGAGAAATTATCTTCTTTGTTGTTAAATTACAAGTGGAAGTTGAGACATGAAACTGGTGAGATCAACATGGTTAAATTAAGAAAAAAGACTCAAATGGAAGAATTATTATACACCAAGGAAAAGAACGTGTTATCTGCAAGGTACATGACCAACAAGGCTTATATGGCTGAATGCAAGTCCTCCAAAGCTGTAAAAGGTAACAATAATATCGAAATTCTAAGAATGGTCCTATAAAAAGGTACGTTTCTTAAACCAAAATCTAGTATTACTAAAACTTAGGATACTTGTTATGCGTATGGAGTTTCTGGTCATATGACAGTTAACTGTAGACATCGTAAGGACTTTAATAAGAAGAATAATGTTGACCTGGTTGCGAAGAACAAGGATGAGTTTTCTGTTGTGGTGTATGAATTTAATTTGGTGACCAATGTGATGGACTGGTGGGTAGACTCTGGAGATACCAAGCATGTACGTGGGAACAAAGACCTGTTCACCTCCTATCAAAAGGTAAGGGATTGCGAGAAATTCTATATCTGTAACTCATTTGCATCACAGGTTGTAAGAAAGGGAAAGGTCGATCTGAAGCTCGCATCTGGAAAAACTCTAAAACACTTCATGTTCTAGACATCTACAAGAATCTTGTTTCTTGTTATGTTTTAGATGATTAAGGTTTTAAAGTTACAATTGAGTATGGAAAAGTTATAGTAACTAAGGGAAACGATTATGTGGGTAAGGTTTATAAGACTGGGGGTCTATATAACCTTCCTGAAATGAAATTGAATGATTCTTATGCTTATATGTGTGCGTCATTGAATGTTTTGCATGGTAGACTTGGCCAATGTAAACTATAAATCAATGCATAAATTGTCTAGCGTAGGCTACATACCCAAATTCACTATGGGTAGAAATCATAACTATGAAATTTGTGTAGAATCTAAGCATGCTAATAAATCATTTAGTAAGAATGCCCGGAGAAACACTATACCCTTAGAATTCATTCATTCAGACCTAGTTGATATGAAATCAATTCAAAATAGAGGCGGTAAAAAGTGGTTTGTCACTTTTGTAGATGATTGTACGAGGTAATATCATGTTTATTTGCTCAGAGGGAAGGACGATGCCTTAGAAGTCTTGCAAGCATATAAACCTGAAGTTGAAAACCGAATGAATGTTACCGTCAAAACTGTTAGGTCTGACCGTGGTGGTGAGTATGAAATTCCTGTAGGATATTTCTGCAAAGAACACGACATAATACATGAGACAACATCCCCTTATTCACGTTCAGGATTACCTTAGAACTTGTGTGTGGGTATTGGGGGGGTGGGGGGTGGAGGGGGGGGGGGTATCCTATCAACCACTTACATCCTGAATATAGTATCCTTAAAAGGATCAGATAAAACTCCATACGAGTTATGGAAAGGTATATAACCATCTTATGCTTACTTCAAAGTGTGGGTGTGTTTGGTAAAGGTGACCATTCCTCCTCCTAAGAGAATTAAGATATGACCCAAAACTGTTGATTGTGTTTTCATATGATATCCTGAGCATACTAATGTCATAGGGTTATGGTTGTGAATTCTAAAATTTTTTATAAGGTTGAATATTATTACGGAGTCTAGGGATGTTGATTTTTTTGAGAATGTTTTTCCTATGAAACGTGATTCTCGAAAGAGATATTTAGTTCATCCCGTAGATTTTCCGTCATCCAATCAATCATTACCTTTAGAAGAAGATGAAGTCAGTCATTACCTTTAGAAGAAGATGAACCAAAAATATAACTTAGAAAAGGTAAAAGGGTTAGAACTGAGAAAACCTGCCATGGTTGAATTACTTACCTATCTGAGTATGAGCCACAGACTTATAAATAAGCCATGGATTATTCTGAAGCTCCATGGTGGAAAGAAGTTTCAATTAGTGAAATGGATTTCATCCAATAAAATGACACATGGGAGATTGTAGATTTACCTCCACGGTTTAAGGCCATAGATTGTAAATGGATCTTGAATAGAATAAGTAAGATAGATGGAACTGTTGAAAAATACAAGGCTAGGTTGGTAGCTAAAGGATGCAAACAGAAAAAAGGTATAGATTTCTTCGACACCTATTCACCGGTGACTAGAATTACCTCCATTAGGATATTAATTACTATAGATTATGTGCATAACCTAGAGACACATAAAATGGATGTAAAGACAACGTTTATAAATTGTGAGTTAGATCAAGAAATTTATATGAAACAACTCGAGGGTTTTGTGGTGAAAGGTTGTGAAAAGAAATTGTGTAAATTGATTAAATCTCTGTATGGTTTGAAACAAGCACCTGAAACGTGGCATGAAAAATTTGATCATGTGATGATTTCTAGTGGTTTTAGAATTAATAAAGATGACAAGTGTGTCTACATTAAACTTGTTAAGGATGCATGTGTGATTGTATGCTTGTACGTTATCATATGCTTATACTAAGTATGGATGTTATCAGTTCAATTAAGAAACTACTGAACGAGAACTTTGACATGGAAGACTTAGGCTCTGCTGATATGATCATAGGGATGAAGATTAGTAAAAACTCTAATGGCTATAATCGGAGTCAGTATTGTTATGTTAAATCCATACTAAGAAATATAATTAGTTTGACTGTAAACCTGCTATGATTCCATGTGATTCTTCTTGTAATCTCAAGAATAATAAGATTAAAGGAGTTAACCAACTTGAATACTCAAGAGTAATAGGAATTCTAATGTATTTGATAAATTATACGAGACCGTACATTGTTTATGTTGTGAGTAGGTTAAGCAAGTATACTCGTAATCCAGGTAATATGAACTTGGATGCACATATTAGAGTGTTGCGGTATTTAAAGTACATAATGACATACCGTTTGATTTACGAAAGGTACCCTGCCATCCTTATGGGATTTTGTGATGAAAACTGGATATCAGACTCAAATAAGTCTAAGTCTACGAGTGGATATATTTTCATTATAGTAGGTGTTAGAACATTGCTCGGTCGAACTCGCAAGCGTTCCTATATCAAGCTTGTTTGTCAAGTTCAGTTGATCAAAACTATATACTTGATTTATACTCTACTTATAGCTGTGTACCAGATTAGGATAGAATGTGTATTTGAGCATTAGACTTCACGGCGTTCACCAATTGAAGATGATGAGATATTGAGGAGGTTGGAGGAACTTCATCAATAAAAGGTATGTGGAGACTAAAACTTATCTATCACTCAGAAGTCTATCCTATTCTATCTTCAAATGAGACTAAGTCGTATAAATATACAGACTTCTACATTATACACATTTGATATTTCGAGCTGAGTTTATCTCGCCTATCTATTTCTCGAAATATGTGTTGAAATTTTTTTTCTTTAGATATGTTCATCATATTCTTGACGAGTTTAGTTGGAAACAATTGATTTGTTGGAAAGTAAATACAATGTCAAAAGATGTTCATGCGAAAATTACCTTGAACATCTTATATGATTTGTGTGAGACAGTCATTTGATGTTAGCTTGGGAAGTTTCGTATTGATCATTAGATCACTTAAAAATTACTTGAAGTTAATGGTTTGTGTGAGACAACCATTGTCGTCTTCCAAGGATGTTTCAATGATTGAAATATGAGTTTAGAACGATTACCCATGTCTAGATATAACATGGTATGCATACCCAGTATGCGAACTGCATTGTGATGATTCAGGTCCGGAACTCTTGTTTGCGTACGTAGTATGCGAACGGATTTACCTGAGAAGGTCCGGAACTCTTGTTTGCGTACCTACTATACCAACGGGTTTACCTGAGTTGGGTCCGGAACGGTTGTTCGCGAACCGGGTTTGCGATTGGCTTGACTAGGCCAAAGTCCGGAGTTGTTGCTCGCGTACCTGGTTGGCGAACACAGTGGTAATGTTATAGAATCAGTTATGTATGATTCTCATACTCATGACATAAAACATTTATGATATAAAGAATGCAATCTTTGCAAACTGTGACTTAATGTTCATGAATTTATTCTTGTATAAGTACTTTGTACGATTATGAATCAAACCGATTTTGATTCAATTTGTTCATATATATTTCTATGAGATAGTGAACAACTGAACAACTTTATTTGAAACACAATTCGATTCATTTGATTATCTTTCATGGCTAACTTCGGCTAACTGTTATTGAGCCAACTCAATATACAAGTTTAGGTACGGTAACCCATATGTAGATGAAAGTATATTTTATTTGTGTGTAACAAGCTAGGACCAACTAACGGTGGTTATTGATTGCTTTATTTTTAAGCAGACTATACTTGAATCTTAAATCAGGATTTCATCTAACGGTGAATATTGAATGCTTTGTTACTAAGCTATCTTAGCTTTGAGTGAAAGCAACCCTGATTTGAAGACTATATAAGGGAGAACTCTAGCAACTGGAAAACCTAATCCCCACACTTCTATGTGTTCCTCGTTGCGTACTAGAGTCTAATCTCCTTTAACCTAGGTTTTTTCAAAACCATTATAGGTTAACGACTTGAAGACTACATTAGGATTCGTGAAACCAGATCCAACTATTTTTTTTTGTAGTTGCCAATTCTGATCTTACTTGTTCTATCATATTGAGTTTTATCTTCTCTAATATTTACTCGAGATTTATCTCCGATAGGTAAGATATAAAAAGTAATCACAACAGTTCTCCGTCTCAGACTCTTGTGATCCGCAATAACTTTTCCTGTTAATCATTTGGCTTATTGTGAGGTGACTAATATTTCCAGGTTGCTCTTCGGGAGTATAAGACCAGATTATTAGTTGGTTCTTGTTCACCTTGATTTATCAAAGACGGAACAAAAACCGAATAAAGAATAGGCATATCTGTTGGAGACAAATTTGTTTATAAGTCTTCGACTTTGGGTCGTAGCAACTCTTAGTTGTGGGTGAGATCAGCTAAGGGAATCAAGTGCGCATAATCCGTCATAGTTCTAGAGGTGTAAGGAACGCGACTGTACCTTAATAAATGTGATACTTGGTTAGGGCTCAACTACATTCAAGTCTGAAGTTAACTTGTAGTAGGCTAGAGTCCGTCGCGGCTTTATACAATGTGATGTTCAAATTTGGATTAGGTCCCAAGATTTTTCCTCGTTAACAAAACTTCTGGTGTCTGTTTATTTCTTTTCAACATTATATTTTTTATATAATTAAAATATCACAGGTTGTGTGTAGTTCAATCAGTTGATAAGTCCGACATTGTTTGTTGGATAAAACTTGATTGACACCTGGGCATTGGTTTTTGGTATCGTCCAAGTTATTTTTCAATCAATCAGACTCGCGGGTTCCTATCTGTTTGATTTGCTGATTATATTGATAAACAAATAAAAACTCTTTGATATAATTCTTGATTGAGTCTCGCTTTTAAGTTGGTGCTCTCGGAATTTTATTGGAGTTTAGTCCATACATATTTTCGAACGAATGATTGGCTGTGGTTGTTATATCCCCGCCTTTTCAATTGGTATCAGAGCAGGCAAGCACGCTAAGACCTCATAAGTCTGTGTTTGTAGCAATCTGACTCTAGGGACAGTAGTGTTATCTCTGAAAAACGCATCACCGACAATAAAAGTTCTGTTTCTATGAAATTTATTAAAGAGAAAGATTTGTCTGTCTCAAATATAGATGAACATCTTGTTCCCATGAAACATCCAAATAGTGATAAGTGTTATCCTTTTTACCTTACTGATGGGTCTGACTCTGAAGTAGAAAGGGAAGCGGCTAAAGAAAGTGCAGTAATTCTAAGATAAGCTAGAATTCAATCCACTGAAGTTATCAGGCTGAAACACAAAGTCAATATGCTTATCGGTATGGTTAATGATCGTGACTCTCGGATAAAGATTCTCCATGAAGAAAAAGTCGAAGTAAGCATGTCAAATAATTTACTCAAGGCCAAGCTAAAGGAGAATTCTTTAGAGATTAAATAGATATTGAGTAAATCTATTCAATGCAAGGTTTGTATTGAAGAGCCCACTGTACCTATTGCTTCTGACAAAACTGGGATATCAGAAAACATGACTTCTAATCATGGTTGTCTAACGAAATCAGTTTCAGAAGATAAGTTGCAATCCCTTCCGATTACTAAAGATGTGCTTAAAACTTTCTCTAATCAAGGAATTGCTGCATCTCACGGAAGGAATGAAACTTCTAATGATTATGTTAAATCTACTCAATCTAATCACTCCGGTGATTATAAAGTATGTTTCTTTTGTGAAACAAAAGGACATGTTCGACGGAAATGAAAATTAAGGTTGGATGATAAATATATTGGTCGACTCCAACACACCTTAGATTTAATACTCAAAGGTGTAACTGATACTCGTATGTCTAAACCAATTGGTTTTAGGACTCACCCTGAGAATTGCTATGAAGATCAGTTCAATTTGCTCCTCTAATGTTCAGACCTATAATAGTAGATTTGACATGAATCAGTCAAGGAGGTTTCAAAAGAATCCTTCTCAAACTAATTTTGGGGATGGTTTTCAAAGTATGAAAAAGGTACCAAGAGGTATAAAGAACAAAGGAGATGTGAAGGACAACCTAAATCTGATAATTGAAGGGTACAAAGATCTTATCAACAGGTTGTCAAATTCCTCCAGACAAACTTCTTCAGGTAAGGATTCAAACTTGGTTTCATACTTTGATGATACTAAGTTTTATGATATTTTTTCACATCAAAAATGGTTTCCTCAAAAAATTAGAAAAAAAACAGGTTTAACCATGAATATTATTCATTGGATGAGCATAAAGCTCATATTTGTGTTAATTAATCACAAGGTTGAAATCTTACTCATGAAAAATCCTGTTGAGTAAGATATGCTAATGATTAGGTATGGCAAAATTGTCTCTGTTTAGTTGAGATATTCTCTTATCGTTTATAGCTAGACTATTGTACAAACAAGCTTGCATGAGTATTTTGTCTTGGATAAAGTTTACCCCAAAGTTTTGCTGGTTTTGTATCTTAGGTTGTTTACAAATGGCCTTTGTGCTAATCTTGTGCTCTGAATTGTTTTTCCTCTTGTGAGAACTTAAAATTTATTGAGCTAAGACTTGTGAAAGAAAATTTTCACTTAGAAAATATTGATGTGTAACCTTTATGCCTTGTAGATGGGTTTTTACAGCATGTCTAAAGTTTTTTTGTTTTTTGTTTTGGGTTATATTGGTTTTGGTACCTACGTTATATGTCACGAACCAATTTTTAAAAATCCTAAAATTACTCCCTGATAAACCATTTATATATATATATATCATATTGAGTGGAGTTCTCTAACTCTAGGTTATTTATCATTATCAAGAATGTCGTCTCCTTATCGCTCTTGCGATTTCATGATAAGGGGAACGGTTTCGGATCCAAAGGGCAGAAGAAAAGAACTCTTGTAGAAGACGACAATGTCACATCTGAAAACTCTGAAGACTGTCATGATGTCTCATGCTATTATGCATATACTCGTCGAGATGTAAAGCATGATGAGATGTTTTCTGCTGAAGTTGTTCATGATTTTCTTAAATACTTCGAGGAAGCAAAACTGCAACTCGTTGATACTATGAAAGGTCTTGATGTGTTACGAACTGAGTTGAAAAGGGTTAATTCTGACCTTGTTCTCATGAGGACGCGTGTAAAAGATCTACTCAATGAGGATATTTTCTCCGAAGAAGCGGTTGTTGTTATTGATCACAATCTCAAAGGTCTTTAAACCCATTAAGATTCCAAGACTGTGCTTTGAGTCTTTATTAGAAAAATAATGTCTAGAAAACTTCTTATGAGAATTTATTCTTATGTTTAAGAAGGATAACTAAGGTTTGGAATTGTATTTTTGTGATTACACATAGCTATTTCAATGATATTCATCTTACAATGTTTTTAGATTTATTTATTTAAATCCTAAAGTTATTTGGAAGATGATTTTTACAGTATTTAATCTTTTTGATTTCATACATTGCAATTGGTTATGAGATATATATGTGTTTACGTTCGTGAACTGTGCTTATCTCATATATGCTCAAAAGTTAAGTCTATTGTGTCATTATGCAAATATTGATGAAAGATAGAATGAACTTTTGAAAATATTCAACAATATTGATCCTTCCCTGATCCACTTTTATGTGAAAGTACTGTATGGCTCCGTAAGTTTTCTTATGTTGAGCATTTCCGATTAAATTAATCAATAAGGTCTGTTTGTGGTTAATTTATTCGAGTTTAATACAAATCCATGTGATTTATTAATTTCCAAAGAAATTCTTCTTTTCTCGTAAAAGTAAGGTCGCTCATGTTGTTTTCTTGAGAATGACATCAAATGGTGGAGAGTTCATAATTGAACTTGTGTTTAATTTCCATGTCTTTGTGGGGAGTGCGTATGTGGAATGTTGGAGGAGTTATCTTGTATATTTATAAACTCCTTGATAAATACACTAAGTTTCGACTATATGAAATCATCGAAACAAAGTTGATATGTTCTCTTTTAGTCATGAAGTATCTTTTTGAAAATTTCATTATGATCCCATAGTTTTCGTACCTTGCCAATTTATATTGACAAAAAGGGGGAGAATTATTTGGTAGTTCACACTACATACGTATGGTTTACGAATCACTATGTAAGGGGGAGTGATTTTCATGGTAAGATGAAGTATTGACTAAGGGGGAGTGATACATATCACCATAGTATTATTTCAAAGTTATGATACAATTGAACTTTGATTATCTATAGTACTATGAAACTGTATAATTATGATTGAGAACATCTGTTTTCTTATTGTTATGGCTACGGATCTTCAACAACAATGATGTTGAGTTGAACACGTTCAAAATCGCTGAAGTACTTGGAGTAACAAAGAATTCAAGGAATGTTGAAGAGCCAAGGAAATCAAGCATGATGGATGAGAATCTACAAAGTTTATTTATTTTGTAATCCATATGTATTGATAGTTTTATCACTAAAATTGACAAAGGGGGAGATTGTTAGAGCACCGCTGGTCGAACTCGAAAGTGTTGCTATCTCAAGCTTGTTTGTCAGGTTTAGTTGATCAAAACTATATACTTGATTTCTAATCTACTTATAGTTATGACTCGGATCAGGATAAAATGTGTAGTTGAGCTTTAAACACGGCGTCCACCAATTGAAGACGAAGATCTACTGAGGAGCTTGGAGGAACTTCATCAACAAAAGGTAGGTGAAGACTAAAACTTATCTATCACTAAGAAGTCTATTTTATTCTATCATCTAATGAGATTAAGCCGTATATCTATATATACTTTTACATTATATACGTTTGATATTTCGAGTCGAGTTTATCTTTCTTATCTATTTCTCGAAATATGTGTTGGAAGATTTTTGCTTTAGCTATGTTCATCATATTCTTGACGGGTTTAGTTGGAAACTAAATATAATGTCAAAAGATGATCATGTGAAAATTACCTTGAACATCTTATATGATTAGTGTGAGACAGTCATTTGATGTTAGCTTGGGAAGTTTCGTATGGATCATTCGATCATTTGAAAATTACTTGAATCTAATGGATTGTGTGAGACAATCATTGTCGTTTTCCAAGTGTTAGAGCACTGGTTTATCGAAATCGCAAGCGTTGCTATCTCAAGCTTTTTTGTCCATGTTGGTGATCAAAACTATAAGTCTTGAATTCTAGTCTACTTATAGATGTCTCAGACTAGGATAGATTGTGTAGTTGAGCATTAGACTTCACGACGTTCATCATTGAAGACGAAGAACTACTAAGGCGAGCTTTTGGAACTTCATTAACAAAAAGGTATGTGGAGACTAAAACTCATATATCACTTGGAAAGTCTATTTTTACTCTATCTCCTATATTGAGACATAAGTCGTGTTATGATATAGTTTTCTATTATACACATTTGAGATGAGTTGAGTTTAACTCGCTTACATATTTCTCGGAATATGTGTTAGCAAGCTTTCACTTCGACCAAGTTCATCTTGATCATGTGAAAATCTCCGAGTAACATCTTACATGGTTTGTGTGATACAATCATTTGGTGTAGACTTGGAATGTTTCGTTATGATTATTTCAATAACTTTAAAATTGTTTTGATGCTAATAGTGTGTGAAAATGTCTATTGTCATCCTCTAAGAAAGTTTCAATGATTGAAATAAGAGTTTAGAACACTTAACCATTATTGGATTATGACATTTTATGTACTCTTGCACATATGTGATCCATGTCCGGGATCCATAGTATGCATACCCGTTTGCGTACCTGTTGGTTTGAGAAGTCCGGGAACCTAAGTATGCGCACCCGTACGCGTACTGGCGTAAGGTTCATGTCCGAGATTTTCTGCTGGGATTGGTGGTGTGCGTACCCGTTCGCGTACCAGCGAAACCCAATTTCAGTTCGGGTATCTCAAGTATGGGTACCTGTTCGCGTATTTGAAGGTTAAAGTTCTAAAACTAATACATTTATATAATAAGAAATGCATTCTTTGCAAACCGTGGTTATAATTGTAATGTCCGGTATTTTTGGTATTGAATTTCGGAATAAAATTCATTTTAAGGGGTTAATAGTGTATCACCCCGTAATTTTCTTAATACTGTTCTAGCGCATAAAAACCATCCTTAATATTTTGTTTGGAGTGTAATTTAAAACTTAATTTGTAAAGAATAAATATTTAGTTTTAATTATATTTATGGTTACACAAATAAAATAAAATAATAAAAATGATTTCTAATTGTGGTGAATGTGTGCATTGGGATGCATATATATATTTGCTAAATTTGGTGTCACTATTATATTATGTGTTTGAGGTGCATGCATTTTAATAGTGGGGTGTGTTTATAAATTAGTGTGTCCTTTGTCAAAACTTGAGTGATAAATAATAGTTAACTAGGGTTTTATTTACAAAACCGTGTATAGAAGAAAAAAAAAAATCAAAAGAGAAGCCATCACTTTCTTCTCCAACTTTTCTTCCCTTTTGTCTCATATCACAAAAACTCAAAACACTTTGTATCCATCATTTTCATCTCTCTCTCCTTCTTTTTTTGTTTTCTTCTACTTCCATAAAACAACAAAAAGAGAAAAGAAAAGAAAATAAAAGATAAACATCACTTTCACCTTTCTCTTTATCTTTCTCTCTCTGATTTTTTCTTTTCAAACAACAAAAAGAAAATCAAACCCTTTTTACCCATCACTTTCAGTACCTTCTTCTCATTGTTTTATCTATAAAGAAAAAATAAAAAACATAAAAGCATAAGATTTAATATTTTTGGAACAAGGTGTTCTGCTTGCATCAAGATTTTTGGAAAGCTATTCGAGGTAGGGGGTTTCTAGCTAATACAAAAATCAAAATCTATTTTAGCATTATAATTATATTGATTTATTTTTCATCTTGATGCTAATAATCATGATGGTTGTTTTAAACTTATTAAATTGTTTTCTTTTTGTAAATTTATTTATTTATGAAATTTTGCATATCGATTGTTAACCATTATTATTAAATTATTCTAGATTTTTATTTTAACAATTGATCTAGGTAGTATTATTTTTTCTTTATTTGTCATGGAAACTATATTAATGCATGATAATTGAGTTTTGGTTTGTGAAAGTAAATTTATTGAATTAGACCATTAGTTATTGAAAATGAGTTTGGTGTTTGTACGCGGGTAAATTGTGATGATTAGAAACAGATATATAAGTCTCTCTGCTGTTGAAATGTCAGACTTTTATGGCATCCCACCATTGGTGCCTACACTGGGAAGATTGTTCGGGGAACAATATTGGTTGGTTTACCGGAAAAACTCTGACAACTATATTAAGAATCATTTGAAGAAATAAAAATAAGGTTGTTCGTGAATAATTGTGGTTTGTTTACTGGAATAACTATGGCAACTAGATTAATGATCTAGAATTTGAGGTTGAAGATTTTGAGTAAGAAATGTTAAGTATTCGTGGTTGAGATTGGCGTAAGTATTGTTGTGGATTTTTGTGCATGAATTTTATTATTGTATCTACTGCATTTCTTTGTTTTTCGATGCACTCTATTATTTGTTGAAACTTCCTACTGGGCTGTGGTTTGCTCACCCCATTTTCCTCCCTTTCCACAGAGAATGAAGAAATACGGCTAGTAAAAGAAATTATTATGTATCACGGGGATTGGGAATTGCATTTTAAATTCAATCGAGGTGTTGGTCTGTTTCGATTGTGTACTTTCGATTATATAATTAGTATTTTACAGTTTTGTAATTTTAAAAGTAATTTTATATTTCATTCAATAAATTTCGTTTGAGTTGAGTTTTGTATTTTATTAAAATCTTTTAAAACAAAAAATCTGGTCCTACACGAGTGGCGGTCCGGAAATTTGGACTTGCTAGCTGGATTGGACACGACCCACAAGGTCGAATCCGTGTCCGCTGGAAGTCAGAAAATCCGGGCTGTCACAATAATGTTTATGAATTGATTCGAGTGAATCAAACCGATTTTGCTTCAATTGTGTTCTTGTATACTTCTACGAGAATATATCAATTGAAAAACTCTTTAACTAGTTTTATTTGAGTCATTTGAACTAGTTATGGTTAAGATGAATAAGGTTGATATGATGATGTTCATATGGATAACCTTAGTTAAGTATTGTTGAGCCAACATGGTGTACACGTTTAGGTACGACTACATAACCTAAATGAAGGTACATTTCATTTGTGTGTAACAAGCTAAGTTCGATCTAACGGTTGAAAGATATTAGCTTGAATCTAATCAGGTTTTCATCTAACGGTGATTATTGAATGCTTTGTTACCAAGGTAACTTAGATTGCGAACTCTGATTTGGGGAGAACTCTAGCAATTGGGAAACCTAATCCCCACACCTCCTGTGTGATACTAGTTGCATAAGCTAGAGTCGATTATCCTTTAACCTTAGTGTAACATCCCTATATTTCACATCCCAATAACCAGTTGTATGTAAAAGAAAATCTTAAGTTCTTAATATAAAAGATGTATAAAGTCAATACATTGTTCGAGAAAATACAACAACTCTAAAGAATAGATTAATTGCCAAGGGTTTTAAAACCCTAATGAAAAATAGATAATAAACCGCTAAGATAATATCCTCGTTGCCTCTCAACTATAGTTCGCCTGAAAGAACTTAAAACTAAAGGGGAAGAGTAGATATCCACCCTCAGCTAGGTATCCTCTAAAATATCCACCCAAACTGGAAATAAATTAAGTTCATTCTCGTTCCTTACAGTGCCTGGAAAATAGTCAACAGAGTTAAACTCCGAGAAAGTTCTCAATAGACTTAGATTTAAAACAAGAGTCAAGGATATAGATTAATGAGTATAAAACACTTGCCTAAAATTTTAGGGCAGCTATCAAACACAAATGAAAATATTTTGATGTCCGTAGTTAGTCTAATGGTACCTCAACCATAATTCTACATTAAGGATTAACGGGGTGTAATGATTGTGCTATTTGTATGTTTGATTTTTAGGGATTTTGGAATTTCACTCGACTGGAAACGCTAAGTGTTGTTGTGACATCTCCAAAAGTTCAAGGCAAGTTTTCGTCATACTTTTCATTAAAATAGAATTGGGGCTCTGATTAATTTACTTAGACATAGCTAGGTTTTGCCAAAACTTTTGAATGGTCCTAAATCTCAAATCGTATTTCTGGTGATGTATGCGTTTGGATTTTACCGGTAATAATTATTGGTTGATGATTTAATGTGCATGGGTTTTATAAAAGGAATTGACTATCATTTTGTTTGCATTTATACCTTATGATTATTGATTTCTGTCCATGTTTATTGGTTTTATTTGATTCCTACCATGTAGATGTAGTTAACTGATACGAAATGAAACCTTGTAGGTTAACGACTTGAAGACTTGATTGGGATTGTGAAGCCAGATCCAACTATTTTCTATGTAGCTGCGTGATCTGATCTTGCTGTTTTTATCGTGTTTGAGTACGATCTTCTTTAAGATTGGCTCGAGATTTATTCTCCGATAGGCAAGATAAAAAGTAATCACAAACATCTTCGTCTCATCGTTTGTGATTCCACAATATCTTGTTTCGCTACCATACGATTAAGATTATTGTTAGGTGATTGATATTTCTAGGATGTTCTTCGGGAATATAAGTCTGGTATATTAATTTGGTTCATGTTCACCTTGATTTATCAAAATACGGAACAAAACTCGTAGGTCTCTCTGTGGGAGACAGATTTATCTTTTCCTATAGACTTTTCTGTGTGAGACAGATTTGTTTATCAAGTCTTCGACTTTGGGTCGTAGCAAATCTTAGTTGTGGGTGAGATTAGCTAAGGGAATCAAGTGCGTAGTATCCTGTTGGGATCAGAGACGTAAAGAGCGTAACTGTACCTTGAATATGTGTGAGATTGATTAGGGTTCAACTACAGTCCAGTCCGAAGTTCATTGGTAGTAAGCCAGTGTCTGTAGCGGCTTAATATAGTGTGACGTTCAAATCTGGATTAGGTCCCGGGATTTTTCTGCATTTTCCGTTTCCTCGTTAATAAAACTTCTGGTGTCTGTGTTATTTCTTTTCCGCATTATATTTTGTTATATAATTGAAATATCGCAGGTTGTGCATCGAATCGATCAATTGGGAAATCCAACCTTTGGTTGTTGATTGATCCTTGAACATTGGTATTTGGTACCGTTTAAGTTATTTTCTTATATTCAATCGGGCTCGCAAATTCCTATTTGCTGATTGCAGATTGAATTGAGAAATAGAGATACAAAGCTCTTGGATATACTTTTCTCTAGATTGAGTCTAACTGTCTAGTTGATTCTCTTGAAAGTATATTGGAGTTTGTCTATTCAGATTACCAAACGAGATATGGTTGTGGTTGTTAGACCCCCGCTTTTTCAATTGGTATCAGAGCAGGCAAACACGTTAAAGACCTTATAAGTCTGTGTTTGTAGCAATCTGAGTATGGACAGAAGTGTTATCTCCATAAACGTACCACTAGCCTTCGATGTCTCAAATTATTTATGGTGGAAAATTGCTATGCGTGCCTTTCTTCAAGCGCGTGATTTTCAATCATGGGTTTATGTGGTTAGAGCAGTTCCTATGGATGAACAAACTTAGAGTTTGTTCATTTTTCTCCCATCATGGAATGAACAAACATGAAAAATGGACGTTCAAATCATCAAATCTGTTGCTTTGAACATTGAGTAGAAACATCCAGCGCGCGTCTGGGGTAACGACGGGCATCATATCTACGAACTCTGGCGTCATAACGAAAAACGCCAGCTTTCGTACAACCAGCGCGTGTCATCAGTTAAAACGCTAGAGTCATTGGTAAGGGCACCGCGTTCTTTCTGAGAGCGCCAAAGGCTATTCCCATCCCGACACCATTGTTCATTTCCTTTCCCTATAAATTTACTTCGCCTACATACCTAGAATCACACCTTCCTCATCATTACACAACTTCCATATCGTCTCTAACTTTTCTTTTTCTTTTCAAACAAAATTATTCATATCAATTCAATCTTTCAGAAAAATTTCATCTTTAACAAATATGGCATCCTCACAATAACGATCACAACAACGATGACAATAACGATCACAACAACAAACACCGCAACAAACACAAACACCACAACAAACACAACAACAAGCACAAACACCACAAGAAACACAACAAGAAACACAACAATCACAACAAAGGAACACAAGAATTCGTGGTCCCAAGTATACGGTGGATGAAGACGAGTCACTTTGCAGAAATTATGTATTATATACATTAGATGATATCAATGGTATTTGTCAAGAAAAAAAAATCTTTGTATGGTAAGATTTTACAAAAAATTTCGTGAAGAAACCGGTAACATTCATAGTCGTGAAGTCGATGGTTTGTCTCATCGTTTTTGCACAATTTCAGCAGCCGTTATTAATTATGTAGCTTTGATCACTCAAATGTGGAACAACAGAAGAAGTGGTGAAGGCGAACCGGATGTGGAACGAAGATGTCGGGAAGAGTGGAAAAGATCCCACAAAGGTTCAAGCTTCCCACATGAAACTTTTTTCACCATTTTGAGGGTGCTTAACAAGTTTAATCCATACTTGCTGGAAGGTCATCAAGTGCCCAGAAGATCACTACAAGGTCCAATCTCGCAGGATTTTCAGAATGGAGGGCCTGCTTCCTCACCTGATGGAACTCCAGGTAGTCGGGATCAACACAATAGTAATCTAGACGTTAACACCAACTGCAAGAGAAAAAGAGGAGGTGGTGTGAAAGCTGCAAAAGCAGCGAGAGATGCAGCCCAACGAGCAGCATAAGGAGGTTCAAGCGAGTTCAACTATGCTGATCACAAGGCAATGGAGATGCAAATGGGGGCAGATAGAGTCAGGGACCGTGCCATTACTTTAAATAATCAAGCGAAAAGTCGTCTTTCGCGGTATCAATACTACAAGGATTGTAAGCTAAACAAGTTACTCTCCTTGGACACCGACAAAATGAATGACCGACAATATGCTATATGGACTAAGCAAATGGATGAGGCCGAACAACAACGAGTCCAGGCCGAAAAAGTCCCCCACCAACAAACTGAAGTCACCCATCAACAAACTGGACAGTATGTGAATGTGGAAGACGAAGATGATGCCTCAGAAGAAAACGAAGAGGAATTCAGTCTTGCTAATGAATGAACAAGTTTAGTTTAATTTAGTGTAGTATAGTTAAGTTTAATTTAATTCGATGTAGTCGTTTTAATTTAATTCAGTTTAGTTTAGTTTAATTGTGCACGTTTATTTAAAGTATATTTAAAATTACTTTTAATATAATTGCCTCAATTTTAACAAACAACTATAAATTAAAAAACATATTAATTAAAATAAACAACAATTTTTAATATAATTTCCTCAATTATATTATCTCCCTCTTCCTCTCCATCTGCCTCTGCCTCGCCCCTCCGCACCGTCTGCTGCTCCTTTTAAAGCCCAAAGGTGCTTTGTTAAATCTTATCTTAGTTGTGCATGGATCCCCCGATTGTGGAGTCTGTCAGTGGCAAGTCTATATTCTCTTGTCGGACACCCACGCTCTACCACAATATCCTTGGTTAAATCTTCATCTGGAAAACTAGTACAGGTTGGGTCACGCCTGGTTTTTCAATGACCATGTTATGCAGAGTAATACAAGTCAGCATAATTTTGTTCATCTCTTGAATATCAAAAAAGCGCGCCGGCCCAGCTATGATCGCAAACTTCCTATTCAATATGCCAAAAGCGCGTTCAACATCCTTTCTGCATGCCATTTGTTGGGTGTTAAAGTACTGCATATCCTTTGAAGACGTCTGACCAAAGCCTACGTGTTTATAAGATTGAACCTTAGTTGACCATTCTGGATAGATTCCGTCTGCTAGATAATAACCTTGAGTGTAGTGATGATCGTTGATGGTGAAATTACAGTGCGGCGCGACCCCATTCTTAAGATCTTCAAACAGTGGTGACTTATATAAAACGTTGAGATCGTTATTTGAACCCGGGAGTCCAAAAAAGGCATGCCAAAACCAACATTCATAAGTAGCTGAAGCTTCCAAAATTACAGTTAGGTTTGGATAATGACCCTTATATTGGCATGTCCATTCTACCGGACACGCATGCCACGTCCAGTGCATGCAGTCAAGACTACCTAACATTCCTGGAAAACCCCTCTCGGTGTTTTCTGCAGTTATTCTTTGAACATCTTCCTGAGTAGGCTTTCTTAAAAATGTTGGACCAAAATACTCGACTACTGTTTCGTAAAACAGTTTGAGATACCTAAAGGAGGTTGTTTTCCCAATCCGGATGTAATCGTCTGTGAAATCCGTTGGTACGCCGTAACATAGTATACGGAGGGCCGCATTGACCTTTTGTTCGGGACTAAGGCCTCGTATATGTCGTGCATCATACTTATAATTAAATAAAGGTTGTACCTGACAAAGCTCGGCAATAATCCTTTGCGTCAAGTTGCGGCCCATGCGGAATCTGCGCTGAAAATCCTCATCGTTAAAATAATCATGCATCAGCTTTTCTTGGTAAAAATGTCGATTCCGCCACGTCCATCTTCTAGTCGCAACTTCATATGGCTCTAACGGCTTTGGTATGATCCCGGTTTGTAATGGCAACATAAAATTTTGTCTTCTTCTATCTTGATCTGCATCTTCATCCATTTGATGCAAAAACTCCATACACATTTCTTCATCTTCTTCGTACAACATGTCATCCATCTCCATATCCTCCCCAGAAGAATCAAAATCAGAATTCATGATTGAAAATTGAGAGTAATTGAAATTAAGAAAAGATTGATCAGATGAAAGATTGTTGTGTATTTGTGAGATCAAATTCGAGTCGTATTTATAGAGGTGGAAACTAGCCGTTCCGATGACCGTTAAAAAGTTGTCGTTTCCGTTGGCGATCTTGCCACAAACGCTGGCGTCCGTAGTCCAAACTCTGGCGTCATCGACAAAAGCGCCAGCGCTGGTAGTTCGAGCGCCATAGTCAGGGTATATATCGCGCGTTTAACCATAAGTCGCTCACTTATTTCGATTGTGGAGAATCCGGTTTGACCATCCACGTGGCTGAACAAACAAATACATTTGAACATTGCCATATGAACTTCTCTTAGTGGATATAATCCTCCGGTAGTTACAGAAGGCGATGTGACAGTTCCTAAGGATATTAGTAGATATGATGCCGTCGAGATTCTTGCTGCAAAGCAAAATTCCGATGGGTTAAACGCTATCATTCATGCCATTACCCCAGAGCTCCATCATCATGTGACTACTTGAAAAGTCTAAAGATGCTTGGGATATCTTAAAAACCGTATTTGAAGGAAATACCAGTGAAAAGGAAGCCAGGCTTCAAAACCTAAATTCTGATTGGGAAAACCTTTGTATGGCAGATGAAAATTCATTTGATGAGTTTAATCACAAAGTGTCTGAAATTGTCAATGCATCAAGGCAAAACTTTGGAAAAAAAGAGTGAGTCACGTGTTCAACACATTGTTCTTAAGATATTAGCACCCGGCTACACTCAAGAGTGATGCTATGGCCCTTACAGGACGGATATCTCCAGGATAAAACACCCTACTACACCTACTACTAGCATATGTAGTAGATGCTCAACTTGAGCTTGGCAACTCCGAGAAAACCCTTAAGGAAAATCGCGAACATTAAAGAAATCACTATAAGATATTTTCCCTTGGGGGTCTCTCTAAAAAATAGAGAATCCCCCTTCCCATTGATTTTTCAAAAGTAGTGAATTTCTTTATATAATGGAATAATACCACTTAAAAAGATGAACTCCCCGATGTTGGACTAAAAAGCTTATATAGTCTCTTAAAACAACTAAAAAGTGGAAACTCCACGGTGTGGGACTAATAAGTTTTTCATTCACAAAAAACAAAACAATATATTATAATTTTTATTAAAACTTTAAAAATAATATTTTATTAATCGTTTTTTCAACAATCCCCCACATGAATGAAAACTCAATAATACACGAAAACACAGATAGATCTTGGTAAATAAACAACCCAATGTCACGACCCGAACTGACTGAACATACAGACATATCGTGCATGTTGAATCCATACTAGCCATTCCAACGTCATCTCCTTCACACAACAGTGTCTTGACCCCGGGTCAGATTATGGATTACAAAAATCATATAATATAGAGAGCTTTCATTTTTAGTTCCTCACAAGTAAGACTAAAGGTTCCTTTCACCAAAGTGAAAAAGGATGAACTAGTGAACCCTTAGTGACCCTTAGGTCCTAAGTTCCAGTAATACCAAAACCATCAAAACGAAATCACATAAAAAACGCAGGAAATACCATTTTAGGCAGAGATGTCCATGAGGTCTTGAACCTTTGTTTAGTGAGATATTACCGGAATTACTTGCTGGAGAGTGTGAACTATGTCTTGAACTGCTAGTGTTTGATGTAATTCGCGATAACGACCACAGATGATATCTCCAAGGTTGCTGCCAAGATCGTGCCATTTTGTCCAATTTGGCCCTGGACATATCCTGTTTCTCAGAATTTGCTTAGTGAGATATTACTGGAATTACTTGTTGGAGACAGTGAACTATGTTTTGAACTGCTAGCTTTTGATGTAATTCGCGATAACGACCACGGATGATATCTCCAAGGTTGCTGCCAAGCTCGTGCAGTTTTGTCCAATTTGGCCCTGGACATATCCTGTTTCTCAGAATGCTCTAGAGAATCAAATCTCATATTCTCATAGGAAGCGGTCTCACTTCCTCATTCAGATAAGTGAGTTTCCATAAAGAGTGTATATAGATAGCATTGGGTAAGACTATTCCTGAAAAGGACGTTGTGATGAAAATTCTCAGATCGCTGCCATCTAGATACGATTCTAAGAAGCATGCCATCGTTGAAGGTAATAACCTTGCAACTCTTTCCATAAATACTCTGGTTGGAAAGTTAAAATTACTTGTGTTGATGGTGGATTTTAGTTCAAGGTTAAAATTGTAAAACCAGATTTAGTGTGCCGACATCCTGCAAAGGGTAAGGCCATTTGACAAACGATGAGCGTAGAAATCCTCTCATTTTTTATTCATTTGAATCAATTCAATAGATATACAAAATTCACTCAGAATGGTGCATGTAGCAACAATCCCAAATACTATGTGTATTTATAGCAGTATTAATTAATGCATGAGTTGCCTTGTATTTCCTGTGTTGTTCTCAGCAGGACTATCGTTATTGGTGCGGCATGACGACTGAGTGTTTACTCTCAGCAGAGTAACACGAATCTCCAAGTGTCAATAGTGAGGTATGCACGAAATACCCGTAGGCCATACCATTCTCTAACCAAGAGGACCCTGTGTCTGTGCGCTTATATTAGCCCGATCGAGCATGTTTAATTCCCTAAGGGAAATATGGATTGTCCATGTCAGTCTCAGAAACGATAGCGGACACGCAAGTTGGCCGCATAATTTAACTAGCCTAGACGAACCCTAAAAGGAGCAGGCAATCACCGTGATGTTCACCGACGGTCCCGACTATGCCCTAGCCAGTCGAACACCACGCTATACCCATAACGCCTGTCAAACGGCGACCCCAAAAAGGGATGGCTGCGTTGCTTTGGGGAAGGCTAAAACGAGCAAGACCGCTCAAAGCAGTCTTAAAATCATCATGATCGTCCAACTTCACCAGCCTGGTTGGACGGATTAGATCATCCCACGATTGATCAGTGAAGCTCTAATGCACATATTAGCGGGCCCACTCCTCACCGACTTGATCGGTTTTCTCACGACCTAGCCCTAGAGCAATGAACGCTTGCTCGAAGTATGGCTGACGTGATGCTTAAAGGATCGCGGAAATCCCACTAGCGTCTTAAATCGATCACAACCATCCAACTTCGCCAGCATGTTTGGATGGCTTAGATCACGCCTAGGACCATCGGGCAGGAACGCATAAGTTCACCGTCGGACCAACATGGGCCCCGCACGATTGGTCTCCCCAAAGGAGGAGCATAGCCTTCCAAACCGTTTGGCCAAATTTGCGCACGCGTGACTGATCCAAAATCCTAATTAGGGTTTTTGGAATTACATATATGTCGTAGTTTGATCATGACCATCCATCTTCGCCAGATCGGATGGAGGGTATAGATATAGACTAAGGAGGTCCAGAGAGCATCAACATGATCACCATGGGCCCACCTGCGCATGTAACCAATCGGCCAAGGTGGACCATCGACAGGCGTCTCCAAACGCGCGCCCAAAGAAGGAAATACCGAGGCCCCTTAAAATCCTTTGCGACAAAGGATTTTTGTCGCAAATCGATCACGACCACTCATCTTTGCCGGACAAATTGAGTGGCCTAGATCGCACCTCCGTGAGACAGAGTGGCATGGAATTGTACACCGGCAAGCCGTCTACACGCATGCCCCGTTGGTCCCACGAAAAACTTTGTCCATGCTTGATTTCGGTCAAGCTAAAGAGTGATGCTTGCGTACCTCTTTAAAACCCTAAAATCCATCGGTCGCAAACATGTGCCGCGGATCATCTTGTCCGTCCAAATTTGCCAGCTTGGTCGGACAGCCTAAGCTAAGAGTTAAACGGCCAATAAGGCACCTTGGTGATCACCGTCCGTCACTCTACCACAACGAGTGATCGGCCAAGGGATGGCCCGCCCATAGGACCTCCAAACGATCACTCAAACATGGTTTGGCATGCAACTATTTTAAGACGCTTAATCCGCGGCTTACTCCGTTAAGCTTTAAAACAATGATGCTTCATACATATTGATTATATTCGATGCATTACATGCATAGAGTATACACGATATTTCATGAATATCGATAACTCAGTTATTTAACCTAGCACCGTATGTTACTTCCTGTGGGTCCCAAGATCCACTCATTCGAGACATCAAGCATGTCACAAACTGGGGGATACTTACTGGGGTATTGGTCTGGCGGTTTACAGCGTGCATCGTACAACGTGCCATCACAAGAACGTGTCAGGAGGCATAGATGGTTAACGATGATGGGAAAAGTGGGCAAAGACGTGATCGCATGAAAATCACTTGCACGACCCCACTACTCCATCACTTCACTTCCTCCACTTCCTACGAGATAAGGTTTGCACTCAATGACTTGTATAAATAGGTCCTTCGCCTATTTCCAAACAACACGAAAAAACACAGAAAAACCAAGTGTTGTCATCCGTATCCAAAAAATATCCAGAGCTGATTGCTTACATTATTGCAAGCCAGTTCATCATTCTGATACAAGTCATAAATATCCAACACCTTCACAATCTCAACACCTTCTTCGCTTCCCTCCCTAAGATCCACCCCATCTCCTTCACTTTGTGACCGAAGCAAGTCTGGAACAGCCATTTATTGGTTTAGGCCAGAATTGTATAGATTGATCTCTCGAATCAGAAAGCACTCCCGTGCAGTGCATCTGTTTAGGGTTTAGATTCATTTCTCATTCACACACACCCAAAATTACCAATACTAGCAGAAATAGATTTCACCCATAAACAATTGGCGACCACAGTGGGGGATTAATCTCTCGGTTGTGAAGTCAATTTCTTCAATACCCAATTCCGTTTGGTTGATTTCAAAATGGTTGGTCTTAGGACTCCCCCAACAACTTCAAATCTTGGTCGAAGTTCCTCCAATGGAGATACCCCTCTTCCCGACAGTGTATCTGATGGTGTAACCGGAAGAATCCCAACATTGATCGAATTAGCACGGGTGCAGGAGGTTCACACGAAGAACATGGACCTGATCAAAGAAGCGATAAACGACATATTCGATATCCTCATCAAGATGACATCAGATATGAGAGGTTCTCCTGTCACGAAGATTTCTACACTGGGGACTTATCCTCGCAACGATCTCCCTCAATTAAATAGCTTCACTATGAACCATAGGCCGGTGGATCAGGAAGCGGCTTCTCTAGTGGAAAGTTTATGCGAACTTTTACATCTTTCGAAGAACCAGCGGTCGGAGACGTTTGCTGCAATCAACCAGATAGCCCTGGACGTGCATTTAACTCCTTTGCGCCCAGAATCTTCAAAAACATCAGAGATGTTTGTGAATAACGTCATATTTACAGAAGAAGACATGATGGCGGAAGAAGGTCACAACCGGGCCCTACATGTTACTGCACGCATCAAAGATTCAAAGTTCAAGAGGGCCCTCATCGACACCAGAGCGTCTTCGAATGTGATTACTCTCAAGACTCTCAGGACGGCCAAGGTTCTCCCAAGCAAGATCGTACGACAGCCTACCACGATGACAGACTTTGAAGGGAATCAAACCAACACGTACGGGTATGTCAATCTGAATTTATCTGTAGGACCCATCCAGTCAAAGGTGAAATTTGAAGTCATATAAAAGGAGTCGTACTACCATGTGATACTGGGGAGACCATGTCTTCATGACAATAGGATTGTCCCCTCGACGTATCATCAATGCCTGAAGACTATGCTGAATAAAGAAGTCGTTCGTATTCCTGCATCATTGTCTCCTTACACACCAATATGTGGAGTGGAATTGTTTGAACCAAGAGAAGCTCCGCGTGAAGAATCAGATAAAGTTCATTGAATCCCACTCCCCATATGGGCATCAGTCCAGGAGGAGGACCGACTTGTATCATTGTAGGCTAAGCCCCATGATGCATCTTTGCTGACAAGGCGTCCCAATTCTTCCTCATCATGTGAAGCCGCGACCCACGCTCAAACTAAGAGGGAACAAACTTTTTTTGGAAAGCCATGACCAGAAAGGGAGAACCATGTATCGACGCCGCTGTTAGCAATTAGCAGGGGAGACTGTTACCCAGTCTCTCCGCCCAACGGAATGCTACAATAACGATGGGCCACAAGAAGAAGTGCTAGATGCTCGACAGTTGCAAGATGGCACCAACTCCACAACTGATGAGCTCGAAGTCTTTAACATCGGGAATGAGGAATCTCCTAGGCCTATCTCCATCATCTCAACCTTGTGTACAGATGAATGCACGAAGCTCGTGGAACTTCTCAAAGAATACCAGGACATACTCGCTTGGACGTATGAAGAAATTCCCGGTTTAGATGAAAAATTGGTCACCCATCATCTACATGTCATACCTGGATCCAAGCCGGTTAAACAGTCTCCGAGGTAGTTCGGACACGAGGTAGAAGAGCAAATCAAGGCTGAGATTAAGAAGTTGCTAGCTGCTAGATTCATCAAACCCATTCATCATCCAACCTGGTTGGCTAATGTGGTTCCGGTAAAAAAGAAAAATGGGCAGATCAGGTGCTATATGGATTTCAGAGACTTGAACAAATGCTGCCCAAAGATGATTTTCCTCTACCTAACATCAACATGTTAGTGGATGCCACCAGCGGACACGGCGTGTTCTCCTTCATGGATGGATATAGCGGCTACAATCAGATAAGGATGTATGAGCATGACGCGAGTAAGACAGCTCTTCGAACTCCTCTTGGAAAATTTTATTATACTGTAATACCATTTAGTTTAACCAATGCCGGTGCAACGTATCAACGCGCTATGACGGCAATCTTCCACGACATGATGCATAAGCAAGTTGAAACCTACATGGATGATATAGTAGTCAAATCAAAAGCTCGGGCGACCCACGTAGGAGTCTTACAATAATTGTTCGAGTGTCATGAATACAAGTTGAAGATGAATCCTTTGAAAATGCGCTTTCGGCGTTTCTTCAGGCAAATTTCTGGGATTCCAGGTGACTGCTGAGGGAATCAAAGTGGAACCATCCAAGACCCAAGATATCCTCACGATGCCTCCTCCGCGAACTGTGAAAGAACTCCAAGGCTTTATGGTCAAGGAAGCGTTTCGGAAGATTCAACGAATATTGTCATATCCAAATCATCATAAAGGGTTCGCCTATTATGTTAGCCCGGACGAGAGCGAGCGCGGGACATCTTCAGATCTACTGAAGCTGACACATCAAGGGAAAAACCTCAAGAAGATAACGATGTATGCGCATCATGTCGAGAAATAATCCGGGCGAATCACTCTGTCAGACGATGGTGCATGTCTATCGTGCTATGTTGGAGAATCTGCGCTTTTGGTCATCCTCTGGACTTCGTGGAGCTGTTGAACGCCCATCTACAACATCATCTGCCCTGCTAGAAAGAACCAGGCCTGCCAGTAAAGAAGAGCCTCATGATGTTCGTGGAAGCATACATCTCACCAACAGGCAATACAACCTTCAACCTTCCGTAAGCAGTTTCGCTGAAGCATCAAGAGGAAAGCCATCGAGATACAACATCCTGCGGGTCCAAAATCGCCAACTCCAACTCTAGTACCACATGCACGATTGCCACAATGATGAAACAACGTCCAAGATATTCCATACCTGGCTCAACGGCAGCAACATCAACGAGAGACACTTTCAGAATTTCGTCTCCCGTAGGAGAAGTAGTTGCGTTACCAAAGGAGATTGCACCTGGGACTTAATAGGTACATACAGACTCTCCATGTCAAGAGCTTCATCATATTTGTAGAACCTATTAGTTAAGTCATTCGCATGAAGGAATTTCCCTACTCCTTAAACACAAGATCCAAAGATAATAATGGCAAAGGAGTGTGACTGGGGACTGCTTAGCATTGCTATCTCAAAGATGGTGAATTTATAGTGATGCAAGCACGCTATCATTATGATTCCAAGATGTCCAAAGACGAGGATATACTCAAGAGAGCAGACGTATTGTCAAAGACCAGTGATGTTCATGGACCTATTTGAAACGCAACGCAGATATAAGGACGGCCTCATGAACCCAGCATGACAACGTCTATCAAGTCGAAGGCTCAATGGATGCTCGTGGGCATGGGACTGTCTCCCTAACTTTTATTCCATGAGGCAACATCAAGGGAGCTATAGGTTCCATCATTAGCTCCCCCTTTAATAACGAGACAAGCTCTACCACTATATGAAGACTGCCAAGTTCGTGCTCGTAGCTATCACGCCTCTTCCTGCCAATCTCTTCTAATCACAGCTTCTACTAAGAACCGTTGTTCGTTTGTCGATACCAGTGCCCGAGCTTCACCATAGCAACGACCACTAGGGATAGAGTCAATACTTCTTCAAACTGAAGAAGAAGCCGCTTCAACGCTCCCTCCAGCAGAAGCCGCTTCAACACTCCTCCAAAAGAAGGTGCTTCAACTCTCTCCAAAAGAAGGCGTTTCAGCTCTCTCGCCATAAGAAGCTGCTTCAACGCTCTCCGGGACCCGCTTCGACGTTCGCTGTAGAAGCTTATTCAACGCTCTCTTCATAGGAAGAAGCCTCTTCAATGCTCTCTCCAGAAAAAGCATCTTCAATTCTCTCTTCAGAAGAATCCGCTTCAAAGCTCGCCAGAAGAAGCCGCTTCAACGCTCACTCCATAGGAAGCATCTTCAATGCTCTCTTTAGAGGAAGCCGCTTCAAAGATTGCCAGAAGAAGCCGCTTAAAAGCTTGCCAGAAGAAGCCGCTTCAACGCTCGTTCCAGAAGAAGCATCTTCAATGCTCTCTTCAGAGGAAGCCGTTTCAACGCTCGCTCCATAAGAAGCATCTTCAATGCTCTCTTCAGAAGAAGCCGCTTCAAAGCTCACCAGAAGAAGCGGCTTCAACGGTCGCTCCATATGAAGCATCTTCAATGCTCTCTTCAGAGGAAGCCGCTTCAATGCTCGCTCAAGAGGAAGCATCTTTAACGCTCTCTTCAGAGGAAGCCGCTTCAACGCTCTCCAGAAGAAGCCGCTTCAACGCTCTCTCCAGAAGAATCCTCTTCAATGCCCTCTTCAGAGGAAGCCGCTTCAACGCTCTCCAGAAGAAGCCTTTTCAATGCCCTCTTCAGAGGAAGTCGCTTCAACGCTCTCCAGAAGAAGCCACTTTAACGCTCTCCAAAAGAAGCCTTTTCAATTCTCTCTTCAGAGGAAGCCGCTTCAACACTCGCCAGAGGAAGCCGCTTCAATGCTCTCTTCAGTGGAAGCCTCTTCAACACACTCTCCAGGGTCCGCCTCGACGTTCGCTTCAGAAGCTGCTCCATGCCTTAGCGTGGTTTAGACGCGGCCAAACTAGGGTTTTGGCGTTGGGCCAAATGTTACCATGCGTTGGTTGGTGACCTTGGACGGCTGAGATTTGCATCGAAGATGGAAGGGTGGTCGTTGATTGTCGCACGCCTTCGTTTTGGCAGCCGTGAAGGGAAGGCCCGCATGGTATGGTTTATGCGCGGCACGGTGGCTGGCACGGCATGCCATTGGCACATGTGGCATGGTCGGCATGTTTTGGCGTGGTTAAGGCGTGGCCAAAACTAGGGTTTTGGCATTGGGCCAAAAGTTACCATGCGTTGGTTGGTGACCTTGGACGGCTAAGATTTGCATCTAAGATGGAAGGGTGGCCGTTGATTGTCGCACGCCTTCGTTTTGGCAGCCGTAAAGGGATGGCCGGCATGGTATGGTTTAGGCGCGGCAAGGTGGATGGCACGGCATGCCATTGGCACATGTGGCATGGTCGACATGCCTTGGCGCGGTTTAGGCGTTGGGCCAAAGGTTACCATGCGTTGGCAGGCGACCTTGGACGGCTAAGATTTGAATCTAAGATGGAAGGGTGGTCGTTGATTGTCGCACGCCTTCGTTTTGGCAGCCGTAAAGGGAAGGCCGACATGGTATGGTTTAGGCACTACAAGGTGGCTGGCACGGCATGCCATTGGCACATGTGGCATGGTCGGCATGCCTTGGCGCGATTTAGGCGTGGCCAAAACTAGGGTCATGGCATTGGGCCAAAGGTTACCATGCGTCGGCTGGCGACCTTGGACGACTAAGATTTTCATCTAAGATGGAAGGGTGGCTAATGTTGTTTTTTAAGTGGTAAATAAAGTTCGTTCAACTCGGACTTGTGTAGACTCAATTTCAGACTTAATAATAGAAAAGAATAAAAATAAAGAAAATATACACAAGGTTTGTCACAATGTCGAGAGATTACTGAGACTCAGGATTCCACCAAACCTCATACCATGTGGTTCAAAAATCAATTCTTAGACAATTATAGCTCTTGTTTACTGACTATAATTCTTTTCCAGGGTAGATTTTAAAAAGATAAACTGTAAATCACTAGCATGATGCATCAAAAGCACTTAGACCAAGCATGCATCATCATACGACTTCACAACTAATTAAGAAAAATCATAAAACGATTAAATCAATGCAAAAAGTCATAAAAAGAATTAAATATAATTACCACACGTATGAAATATGGCTTCCTCCGTCATCCCAGTGTTGGGGTTTAGCTCCTCATATTAATCATGATCTCAAAATATGTGTTTGTTGCTCAAAAGATGATTAAAAGAGTGAAAAGTAATAACACAGACTGTTTGCAACAGTGTATTGGTGTTGCAAAACAACTGTTACAATGGAACTGTTACAGAAAAACTGTTACTTTGTCGCTGATTTTAAGACCCTAGAATAAGACTTCCCTGAACAGCTTAATGTTCTTCAGCTGTTAATCAACGACACTGTTCTGTGACTGTCTACCGAGCGTCAATGTTCTTCGCGTTCTTCTTCTTCAGCAGCAGCAGCAGCAGAAACAAAGTTTGGTAAAGCTCTGATTTCTTCTTCTCTGGCTCTCCTTAGGTTCCCAAACTCTCGACACTTCTTCTATATGACCCAAGACATCTATTTATATCAAAAATACCGATTAAATCCCTCCCAAATCTGCCAAAATCTTTTTCCTTCTCTTTACGGCCAAGCTGCGACAATTTCTTGTTTTAGGATTTCTACGCGTTTCTGAGCTTTCCTTTTTATTCTAAACTCTTCCTTAGATAGATACAAATCTTTGGGAAGGTTTACAGCGTTTTAATCACTCTAAAATTCCCTAAAATAGGTCACACACGTGACTTTCCATATTTTCTTGTTGTGAGAAAAATCCGTCGATGAGCCCATTCTCGATTTAAACACCCATATCAGATTCCTAGACCCATAAGGAGTCTATCCTATGAAAATCAGAGGTTTAATCGACCTCAAACTCCTCCAAATCACGATTGCCAAAACTGCTCTTTAACTCTTTTTTCCCGCCAAAACCTGATTTTTGAATGTTGAAGATGGTTGCCCCTTATCCAGAGTAGGGTGCGATTAGCATGCCTGGAAATGGGATGCCCCTTAGTAATTAGGTTACCCCTTATCCAAAGTGAGGGTCCGAATAGCAAATGTCCTCCTGCCGACAACTTTTCGAGCCAATTTTTGCCAAAATGTTATTTCCAAAAAACCTACAAAGAATAAAAACCAAATAAATACAAAATCGAGCACAACATATATAATTGAGATTATATCGACACAAAAATGTGTCTATCAAATACCCCCAAACCTATTATTTGCTAGTCCTCGAGCAAAAATAAAATAAAAAAATCCTAACTCACTGTCGCAGGCATCGTCGATTGCATTTAGCGTATGCAATAAGCCTTTAAACCCCTAGGTGTCCCTAGTGGCGGAGTGTTGTCTCCGGAGGGCTTACCAGAGGTATACCCACAAAACCTTTTTACTCCAGACCCTAGCTATCTACACAGAACCTTGGAAGGCACTAAAGAATCTCCTTGGTTGGCATACTTATTGACTACAGGAGGAAGTACCCTGATCGAAATTCCAATTGTTGTACACGAGTTTGCACTCAAGCATACTAAAATTCATATGAAGTGACAGAGCTCTACTCAGATAGTCACTATGGACATCAATATCCGGAGTCAAAACTAATCACATGGATAGATCAAGAAGATGGATATAGAAAAACATAGATGGTTTTGATGTTTACTAGGTGAACGGTGTTTCTCATATCTGTCTGAAGGCCTCCGCCAAAATGAACCTATCCTAATGGACTGAGATACTAGTCTGACTAATATCAACACACTGGCATATACAAGGGAACCAGTGATTGATAATCCTAACTCTAGGTCAACACAACTGGCATATACAAGGGTTCCAGTGGTCGACTTTATTGAATTTATTCCAGTTGGTCTAATGGTTTTTTTTTTTTTTTTTTTGTATCTCAATCACTCTAATTCACCCTAGCATTGGTAACAACTTGAATCGTGAGCCCCACCTAATCACTTAGAGAAACATAGTTTAAAAAAAAACAAAAAAAAAAACAGAAGTGAAAAGGACTCAACGAGATATGGTGAAACTATCATGTTATTTCTAACACCTGAGCTCTGTGCTTTTATGAATAGACTCTTTAGATGTTGCCATCTAGTCAGATTGGTTCCTCAACTCCTACAACCAAAATGCTTCCATCCACTTAGATTGGTTAGTGCCATCCTTAATAAGCATAAATTTCTAGGCTCTGGAGTTTAATTGTGCAACTAAAAAGTTTCTCCTATACCCCCAAACTTAAATCTAACATTGTCCTCAATGTTCTAAAGATCAAATTAAAAGCATGAACAAGGAGAAACTGTTACCATTTGAAGCAAAAGAGATAAGGAAAGATATTACCGTGTTGCATGAGAATGGGTTACCTCCCAAGAAGTGCTAAGTTTAATGTCTTCAGCCAGACTAAGAAAGGATTAGTCACCTTATAAAATCATAAAGTAATAGCCGAAATATCTGTGGGTCATCAAAACCAAATAGAGCTATCACAAGTAAAAGGAATCTGCAACATGCCAAGAAAATGAACAAATAAAGCACACCCTTGTCTAGTTTCCTGTTTAAGACAGCTACATCTAGTTGTGGTTCAGGTTCAGGATCTATAACTAGGGTCCAAATAAAATATTTTCATGGGTTGCATTTCCTCATAGGTTAGATCCAAATGTTCAGGTTCTAGAGTCTGGAAAAACTCAAATAAAAACTTAGAAGCACATAATAATAACCTGAATAATTGAGGATCCTCTAAGTCAATCAGATTTGACTTACACAGCTGACCACAATGAGAGTGGTGATCTTCCTTAAACAAGTATGTCGACTCTAATCTCCTAAAGTAATTAGGTTTAGTCTCAAAACTTAATATTCGACACATTTGAAAATCAAACATTCCCACATTTGGAAGAAAAATATTTGGTGGGAAAACAAAGTCAATCTGGGTATCATAGCCTGGGTAAACCACATCAACCAGAGGATGGGTTTCTAATAACTGAAATTTCTTGTGGACATCACTAGGTTCAGGAAAACGTGTATGAAGATAATCTTGTAAAATGGTTGAGGCACATATGTCAAGTCCCAAGTGAGGGATCTCTGTAAGAGCTAAAGGTAAGGCACAAGGAGAATGATAATCACCCCCAAACTTAGAGTTTTGGGTCTCTAGATAGACTAGCTACAATTTCCCTAATTTCTAGATCATCAGAATCCTGAAAATGGTCAATTTCTTCGTGTAGATTATACTCAGGTGATGCATCCTCACTCATATTTAAAAGCTGTACGAGTTCATCTTCTTCGTCTAAGACTAATGTTTCTAAGTCTTGGGACTCTAAAACAGTATTCTCAGAATAATCGTTCCTCTAAACCATTATCGACTTCGTAAACAGGAAATACTACATCGTCTAAAACGGGGGTATTCTAGTCAAATCCTCGTCCTTTTGAATAGGTGAATAATTATTAAAATTATTTGGATTTGAACTAGAAATAATATTATTATTAAGCTCAGTTGGAGTAGCAAATTCCTGATCACTATGCCTATTTATTTCAAATTCTTCATCAACACTATCCTCATCATAATCATTATAATAACATGAAAATGGTTGAACCTCATCTAAACAAGTAGTGTAACCAATTTTATCCTCATCATCCTGTTTATGCAAATAACTATCCTCATTTTCAAGGGTATTATTGGAGACACTATATTGAAAATTAAGATTATTTCGAGGAATTCTTTCGTTCGTCTCAGCTATCAGCTTGAGGGATTCCTCTAAAGAAAGTTTTCTTTCGTCATAAACTAAGTTATTCATCTCAGCTATCCTACGTGTCGACTCTTCTAACTTCCCGAGAGACTCTTCTAAAGGAGAAATATAAGAATTTTGCTCATATGACCGATGCATATGTGGATAGTAATTGGGCTCACCATGGTATGGACCATAATCTTCAAAAGGCTGATGTTCCCAACTACTATTCACACTATGGTCAAAGTAGTAACGTCCATTTTGAAACTCAGTCGGATATTCGTTGTATTGGCTATTGTAATACCAGATCGACATTCTACTGCAGGGGTGTGAGTTGTCACACAAAATAAAACCCACTGACAGGGGATTCATGGGTGGATAGAGTCTTACCTCCCGTACCAAACGGGCGATGAACCGTTGAAGTCGACTCAGGCCACCGACTCCAATGTCAGTGTACGAACCCGAGTGGCCGAGACAGTATCGTAACTATCGTCCTTCCCTGCAAACAATTTATATTAAATTTTTAACCCTTCCTTAGGGTTTCAAAATAATAATAATGTCCAGTCCAAAAATAAAGTCAAAAATAAAAATGTCCAAAAAGGAAAAGAAAAATTACAAAAATAAAATCCTATTTACAGTTTCTAAAAATAAACAAAATAACTATATACAAAATCTTCTTCTTCACTCCTTTCATATTCCTCTTTTCTTTCCTTCTTTGGCGATGCTTTCCTTTGATAGTACTTTTCTTTCCTTGTAGCTTCGCTCCAAATCTGAAAAGAATCGAAAAATACCAAAACACGTAAAAAAGAACAAAAAATAAAAAATAAATAAAAAATAAAAATAAAAATAAAATCTAAATACAAATCCGCGTCGGCGTCGCCAAAAATTGATGTTGTTTTTTAAGTAGTAAATAAAGTTCGTTCAACTCGGACTTGTGTAGACTCAATTTCAGACTTAATAATAGAAAACAATAAAAATAAAGAAAATATATACACAAGGTTTGTCACAATGACGAGAGATTACTGAGACTCAGGATTCCACCAAACCTCATACCATGTGGTTCAAAAATTAATTCTTAGACAATTATAGCTCTTGTTTATTGACTCTAATTCTTTGCCAGGGTAGATTTTAAAATGATTAACTGTAAATCACTAGCATGATGCATCAAAAGCACTTAGACCAAGCATACATCATCATACGACTTCACAACTAATTAAGAAAATCATAAAACGATTAAATTAATGCAAAAAGTCATAAACAGAATTAAATATAATTACCGCACGTATGAAATATGGCTTCCTCCGTCATCCCAGTGTTGGGGTTTAGCTCCTCATATTAATCATGATCTCAAAATATGTGTTTGTTGCTCAAAAGATGATTAAAAGAGTGAAAAGTAATAACACAGACTGTTTACAACAGTGTATTGGTGTTGCAAAACAGCTGTTACAATGGAACTGTTACAGAAAAACTGTTGCTTTGTCGCTGATTTTAAGACCCTAGAATAAGACTGCCCTGAACAGCTTAATGTTCTTCAGCTGTTAATCAACGACACTGTTCTGCGACTGTCTACCGAGCGTCAATGTTCTTCGCGTTCTTCTTCTTCAGCAGCAGCAGCAACAGAAACAGAGTTTGGTAAAGCTCTGATTTCTTCTTCTCTGGCTCTCCTTAGGTTCCCAAACTCTCGATACCTCTTCTATATGACCCAAGACATCTATTTATATCAAAAATACCGATTAAATCTCTCCCAAATCTTCCAAAATCTCTTTCCTTCTCTTCACGGCCAAGTTGCGACAATTTCTTGTTTTAGGATTTCTACGCGTTTCTGAGCTTTTATTTTTATTCTAAACTCTTCCTTAGATAGATACAAATCTTTGGGAAGGTTTACAGCGTTTTAATCACTCTAAAATTCCCTAAAACAGGTCACACACGTGACTTTCCATATTTTCTTGTTGTGAGAAAAATTCGTCGATTGAGCCCATTCTAATCGATTTAAACACCCATATCAGATTCCTAGACCCATAAGGAGTCTATCATATGAAAATCAGAGGTTTAATCGACCTCAAACTCCTTCAAATCACGATTTCCAAACTGCTCTTTAACTGTACTTTTTTCCCGCCAAAAACCTGATTTTTGAATGTTGAAGATGGTTGCCCCTTATCCAGAGTAGGTGTGCGATTAGCAACTGTCTGGAAATGGGATGTCCCTTAGTAATTAGGTTACCCCTTATCCAAAGTGAGAGTCCGAATAGCAAATGTCCTCCGGGTGCTTTCCGACAACTTTTCGAGTCAATTTTTTTCCAAAAATGTTTATTGGCCGAAAATACCTACAAATAAATAAAACAACATAATAAGTACAAACATGATCCCTACAACATATAGAATCGAGACAAATCGGACACAAAAATGTGTCTATCAGTGGCCGTTGATTGTCACACGCCTTCGTTTTGGCTGCCGTAAAGGGAAGGCCGGCATGGTATGGTATAGGCGCGGCAAGGTGGATGGCACGACATGCCATTGGCACATGTGGCATGTTCGGCATGCCTTGGCGCGGTTTAGGCGTGGCCAAAACTAGGGTTTTGGCATTGGGCCAAAGGTTACCATGCGTTGGCTGGCGACCTAAGACGGCTAAGATCTGCATCTCAGATGGAAGGGTGGCCGTTGATTGTTGCAACCCCTCGTTTTGGCAGCCAGCGGCATGTAGCGGGGCCGGTATGGCTTTGGCATGGAATCACGGGTGGCATGGTTTCCCATTGGCACGGCGGCGCGGCTGGCATGGTTGGCATACCTTGGCGCGGAGGTGTGGCTGGCACGGCATGCCATTGGCACATGTTGTGCGGCTGGCATGGTTGGCATGCCTTGGCGCGGAGACATGAATGGCATGGTGGCGCGGCTGGCATGCTTTGGCGCGGAGACGTGGATGGCATGGTTTTCCATTGGCACGGTGGTGCGGCTGGCATGGTTGGCATGCCTTGGCGCGGAGACGTGGATGGCTTGGCTTGCCATTAGCACGGTGGTACGGATGGCATGGTTGACATGCCTTGGCGCGGAGATGTGGCTGGCACGGCTTGCCACTGGCATGGTTGGAATGCTTTGGCGCGGAGACATGGCTTACATGGTTGGCATGCCTTGGCGCGGAGACGTGGCTGGTATGGTTTGCATTGGCACGGTGGTATAATAATTTAAGGTTTGGTGTACGAAGGTGATGTCGGTCAATACTAAGGGTTCTACCGTGGAACATGACACATATATATGTAAAAAAAACGTACCTTGGTGTGGATGGGGAAAAACGAGTCGCCGTTTTTTGGGGAAGTAAAAAGACGAGCGTGCTGTCGAGACTCCTCAGCCGGGCGAAATGTTAATCCTCACACAGATGCACTGCAAAGGGAGTGCTTAGATTCGAGAGATCAATCTGTATGACTACGACCTAAACCAAGTCAATGGTCGTTCCAGAGTCAATTCAGTCGCAAAGAGGGAGATGGGTTGGTCTGTAGGAGGGAAGCTGAGAATTGTGTGGGATCAGTGATGATCTAGGATTATGGGTGTGTTGAAGGTTTCTGCAATTTATGGTGAACTGATGAGTTCAAATAAGTTCTGATGGATTGATGAATTTTTGAGAGTAGTTTTCTCGAGGAATTATGCGTAGACAGTTGATAGCTAGTGATCAATCGTTGTCTGTTCTTCTTCAATCATGGATTCAGAGACTTATTTATATTGTCAGAGTTGTGAACACCTTGATCCCTGTAAGTGTGATGGTTTCTTTAGTGAAAGAGTGGGAAAGTGGGAGATCGTGGTACAACCAGTTCTAGGCCGTGCAGAGAATGGGTTGATCATTTACCCACCACTTTGCTAACTCCTCCAGTTGTTGACACGACTTACTCACATTTCTCGTTGTGGATGAATCCACGTGCTGTAGGCCGCCAGACCAAAACCCTAGTTGTTATCTCCCAATTTGACGTGATTGATGTCTCACGAATCGTGGAGTCTGAGTGACAGACGTGTATTGATTAGTTAGTTGTTGACTGATTAGACAGTGAGTCTAGGTTTTGTTGAATCGAGCATGAGTGGTGAATGCTCAGCGATTCATGGATCGAACATGTAATTCTCTGAAATGGTGTCAATATTGTAGATTCAGTGATGAATTACTGACCAGCGAGAGCAAGTATCGCTCGATTTGACGACTTACTGAATATTGAGAATTTGACGAGCAACTGAGCAAGTATTGCTCAATTCGAAAAAATACTAAATGTTGATAATTTATCGTGCAATCGACCAAGTATGCTCAATTCGACAAATTACCGATAATTCACTAAATATTGATAGTTGGATCAATATTTGAGTAATTGAGCAAGTATGCTCAATTCGACGAAATATTTATTGGTGATGTGACCCAATAAAATATTAAAATATTGGTAGATTACCAAATATTATATGATTAATTCAGACGTTGGTTGCTGAATCAATATAAATTCATTAGTTCTTGAATCTTGCTCAGAATGATGATTCGTAAAACATTTTATTCGAAACCCTAATTTCAGATCATAGTTGACGGGTCGTTGAAAATAGGTCATGAGTGATATAGGGACCGACCACATGGGATGATGGGCGTCCATGTGGTTCCCAGTGCTCGAATGAGCATGCACTAGGGTTCTTAGTTCGAGAGTTGGTGAAAGAATGATGATTAAATGTCGGTTTCATAATTTACTGAAATATTGTTGGGTTCAGCATTAGGTGATAAAACCTAGGTATGAAAGATGGGGACCGACCAAGAGAGCATGACACCGGCTCTTGGTGGGTACGTGACCATTTGTTGGCCGTTTGAGCAATCCCCAGGTTGGTTGGAGAGAGTTTGGGCCTAATATGAGCAATTGAGCAAATTAGGTCAGAATTATGAAAACGTGTGGGACCGGCTTTGTGAAAGCCCTAGGGATGACTCTGGTCGGTCATGAAGGCATGCACGTGTGATCGTGGTGTCCGTGTCTCTGTACTGAGAGTTTCAGTATTCTCCGATGTGCGTTCGAGCAACATTGTGAATTTTCAGAAGAGTTTCATCTTGACTGAAATTCTTGATATTTGTTGGAATGAGCATGTATGCTCAATTCATCAATATTTTGAAAATATTAAAATAAAAGTGTTTTAATATATAAAAATTGCCGTGAGAGGCTAGCCAGTCGTTTGACCATGTTGGCTTTTGGTTTTCGTGATTTGAGCAATATATGAGAAAATATGAAGAAATCATGAATTTTGCTCAAACCCAGGAGTTTCATGAATTGAGGAAAATAATAATAATGAAAAGTTAGGGTTTGCAAGGTGTGGGACCGGCCACGGCTTGGCATGGCCGGCCGTCTAGGTTCCCCGGCCTCGCACACCTTTCCCTATTTTATAATATTATTCTTCATGAATCCTTGAAATTATGGAGAATCCTTGAAGTTGTGGAGAATACATGAGTTTTTGTTGAAACAAGGGAGTTTCATGAGTTAAGGGAAATAATAATTATGAAAAGTTAGGGTTTACAAGGTGTGGGACCGTCCACGGCTTGAGCATGGCCGGCCGGCTATGTTGCCCGGTCCCGCACACCTTTTCCTAGTTTTATATTATTTTCCACGAGTTCATCAAAATATGGAAAAACCGTGAGTTTTGCTCAAACAAGGAAAGTTGCTGGGATGAGGGAGTTTTCATGAGTTCATGAAAATGATAAAAATAAGAAAAATAATGGGAGAGGCATGGGACCGGCCGGTGGGCCCGGCCCATGGGCGCCTCTCCATTATTTTATTACTATTATTTTTTATCTCTCCTGTTTTGTGTGGGATTTCTCGTTTTCATATTTTTGAATACTCGTTTGTACATCTGGGTGCTCAGTCATGCATCATTGTCGAGTACACTTGCACCATTTTATGGGGCTTACTCAGTGGTGGTCCAGATGCCCGATTGTTGAGTATTTATCACTAATTTATGAAACTCAGTGGAGAATGATTCATGAAACTGAGTAATAAAAGTGAGTAGTTTTTTATTATCAATCCATAGGATCAGCCGTGGATTCGACCATGAATTCAGAATAATAAAATAGGTATTACCATTCCATGGGATCGTGGATTCGACCATGAAATCAGAGTAATAAAATAAGTGGTGATATTACCATTTCATGAGACCATCCGTGGGTTCGACCATGAAATCGGAGTAATATCTATTACCATTTCATGAGATCATTCGTGGATTCGATCATGAAATCGGAGTAATACATTTATCTATTACCATTTTGATCATGAAATAGGAGTAATAAGATAAGATAAATTATCTTCTAGGAATTCAGTGGTGAATATGACATAGAATTTAATCTCTTGCGTATAGTCAGTGAATCAGCGAGTGTTGCCAATGTCCCGAAGACGTTTTGCCCTCTCTGAGTATATACACGGACACACTACATAGTCAGGGAACAGTGAGTGTCACCGGCCTCCTGAAGGTGTTATTGCTCTCAATCTTACGGAGAACCTCCCAATCGGTCTTCTATATAAAGGCGAATTCCTTTATGTAGTCAGGGAACAGTGAGTGTCACTGACATCCTGAAGGCATTGAGTTCTCAATCTTACGGAGAACCTCCCAATTACGTTATTCTACATAGAGGTTATGATGACATGCCCGGTGTCAAACGCTCCGGAGTGGCCTTTCGAGCGACATATGCATCATACTTCGTAAAACACGAACCGTCACATGGATTCCTGAAGCCGTGTCAGAAACATGCAGTATCATGATTTTAAGGTTTTGACCTTTGTTGAAAATCCACCATCAACATTAAGTCCCCTGCTTAGTGAGGGACAATCATGTTCCGCAGTAAGCACTAGATGGTGATTTTTAGTCGACAAGAGATCAGTGGTTGAACTTAGTCTACAAAGGCATTCTCTGAATCTCCAATTTACTCCAATAACGCCATATGCGAGCAAATGTTCGGGTGGAGACCCTGGTAATGTGATAGAGCGTCATCCCGTGAGCACGGAGAGATGAGGCACTGCTGATTTGAGCGACCGAAGGTCTAGTTTTGGTCGGTTTAATATTTACGGGTCCGGGCCCAAAAAAGGAAATTCTTGTTTTAGGAACAGACGTTCGTTCGTTTGTTAATTAAGAAATAAACAAAATATAGTGATAAAAATTTTGTCTATGCGTTTTCACGAAAGCCAAAATTTTATTTTTTAAATATGTGAGATTTCACAAAAAAGAATAAACTCTCTTTTCAAAGGTGGATGCTCGTATGAGAGAAAACAAATTTTTTTTTTCGATATGAGCTTTCATGAAATTTTTTATTTTCGATATGGGAGCTTTCATAAATTTTTGAAAATACACTTCTCGTTTCAAAGAGAGAGAAATAATATATACATATATTTTCAATGATACGTGAGTTTCACGTTAAAATGTATATTTTGTAAAATCAATGCTTTGATTTTGAACAACTGTTGAAAGTAGACAATTATTCACGGTGAAATAATATATGTATGTGAGTTTTCACAATTGTAGAATGGACGTTTGTCCAATTTTTGAAAAACCAGTGAATGTTCACACAGTGAAAAATTTATGTGAAATTAAGTTTTTGATTTTCAGCATTTGGTGAAGTAAACAATTTTTGATAAAATACTGTTTGTATGGATTTTGTGATCTGATAGTGTATGCACAAAACCAATGGGTGCTCACTCGGTGGGAGTCGCTCACACGGTGAAAATAATGTGAAAGTTTCGTGAATTGTTCACAGTTTTATGAAAATCACGTTATGGTTTTGAATAACGAATTTTGTTCGTCTTTGCAGGTTTGAAGGATCGAACAAATTCTCGAGATTGTAATTACTACAGCTACTGAAATTGTAAATAGGTAAGAGTTGGATGGTTACCATTTTTGTAGACGCTGTTGTGAGCACCTTTATTCAATGATTCATTGTTTTGTCGAATCTTACGCTTTGTATGAACGATGTGCTGAAATAGCCACTTTGCAAGAATGACTGACTCCTATGATGATACTTCCAATGATGGTGTTTCCAGAGATGACATCTCTATGGATGCAACTTCAAGAAATGGTATTTCTGGGACCTCTGAGTGATGGTGAGAGATCCTTCATACTGAGTTGTACTCCTGATTATTCCATTAGCTTTACTACATGATGATCGTATAGTGAGATCCCGGATCAATGTGGACTCCTCAGAAATGTAAGAAAGCCTATGGGAGCGGAGAACCCAGAAGTAAGGACTACAGGATGTTAGCAAATGACGTGCAATCCCCAGCCATTTCTTTGGTAAGTTGTTAGCGCTCCTTGTGTCATGACTTTTCCCTGACCGTGCAATTAGGATCACGAGACCAAGGTTTGTTATTTCTTTTCAAAAATTTTCTCCATCGATTGACGGTCTTCAACTTGTTCCCGGGCAAACAATTCAGAAATCCAGCACTAATGAAGAAGTCGATGTAAGTATCTCTTTCGTGCAGGTGATCGTGGCATCTCCTTGCATGAAATAATAATAATTGTTGTTGTTGAATCCAGGAAGAAACCATTATATATAAGCGGCATGTTGATGAAGCGCACTATTCTTTGGGACATGGGAATATGGAGAATCCCGAAATCCCAAACCGAATGGAGATAGCGGCGTTGTCAATGGAGATTCCGGCATTGTCGAGCCTTCAAATGATTTAGAGACTCCCTTAGTAAGTATATATCCTGTAATTTATTCATAGAAGTATGAAATTGTTGATTTGTGAATGAATGAGAATCCATGTAAATTTATGGATAACTTTGCCGAAATACGTCACCAGAAAATTTCAGACTTCAGATTTTACTAGAAACGCTGTAGAATCCTCGTCCGAAGTCGGATTTTTGCGATCTGCATATGTATCTTCAAACCTAGAAAATTTCCAAGCTTTAAACCTAGAAGATTTTTGAATTTTGAGCATTTTTAGGGACTGAAAAAGGCGAAATAGTGAACTTCCAGGAGACCTTCAGAACTTTTCCAGATTGCATGTTGTCCGATGTTTTGGCTACATCTATTAGCTCTTTCATCTGATTGCTATGAAATTTTGATATGTTGTAGAAAAAATCCATACGAAGAGAATGGTATATGACCAAACCTTAAATTCCTTACCAATTGCTCCCAGTTAGTCGTTTAATATAGGTCAGTGTAGAATCTCTTCAGATGAGCTTGTTTGAAAAACGTGTTTCATGGATTCTACACTATTTGCTCATGTTTTAGATGCATAGTAAATAACTTAGATGATGTTAGTTAACTTAAATGCTGAATTTTATGGTTGTGTTGGGTTTCCACGCTTGAATCATTCTAATCCCATGTAATCTTCACATTAGGTGCCAAATGCTGAAGTTGGGAATAATGGATCAAACAATGATGACTTGAGCAACCATGGATCCGTTGATAATGAGACCTCCATACCTGTACCTCAAGGTCATGTAACACTTGTTGTTGATGCCGTGGAGGTGACTTAAACTCCAATTGTGCGTGAGATGGTGGAACCCGAATCGAGAATGGAAGAAGCTGCTCCAACCGAAGTTGTTCCTATGATTGCTGACGCTGCTCCAGCGACTGAGAACCGGATAATAGTGCATGAGTATCCCAACGTAGGGAATGCTTTTACTCCTCCATTTGGTGAGATACTCCCATATCACAAGTTTGTTGGTGGTAGCGTTCCCATTGGATATGCTGCTATGTATAAGAAACCGTGGAAGATGTATGGGCACATCGTCGTTACCAAGGATCCGGAGCATAGCTATTTCTTGATGAGGCAAGTAGAAGCCATCTTGTGTAAATGTTATTTGCATCACATCTAGAAATACTGTCACCCGGGATGTACTCTTTGATTGGGAGTACAACTTGAAGAAAGCTTAAGAACTTGGCTTCAATTTGAAGTGGCTTCGTCAAAAGATTGATGCTATCAGGAAAGCAGTGGAAGGTGACACTCCTTTCACCACCAGTGATGCCGTGTTGAAGAAGATGGATGAAGTTGCTGAGCTGACCAAGAAGCTGGGGGCAGAGAAAGCTGCTTTGCAAGTCTTAGAGGATGCATAAAAGCAGAAATCCTATTTTGCTGACTTTCTTTAGTTTTCTTTCCACGATATCTTAAACCTTGGACTTTTGATAGATGCGAGGTTTTATTTTGGTTTTGATTTCTTGATTGGTTTTGGATTGTGAAATCGATCGTCTTGACCAGTGGACCGTCAGTCCCCAGTATTTTGTTAAGTCTCTCCCTTTCATTTTCCCTTCTTCTGGTGAGACCTAGATAGAGGATCCAGGTAGAAAAATTGATGTAAATACCTAGGTGGTCGAAGTTGGAGGTACCTTGATAAAGGATTTAGCGGAAGGACCTGGTGGACATCGATCGACTATGGAGGTTATGAATCCCGTTTAAGAATTGCTGCTTGCATGTTGTATGCTCTGGAAGCTGTAGGGACCTTATACGACGTCGGAATTCGATGCTTGACCCCCAAATTTTAAAGCTAAGAGACTGAGTTATCACATGAGCAAAGAATCACTCAATTTGGAGTTGTAGAGGTCAGCCAACGAAGCGTGCACATTTGTAATTTGTAATCCCGTACAAATTTTTCAGATGTCGTAGACCTGACGGTAAAGGCCATATCTTTGAGCTCGTATGCCCGATTGATGCGCCCTTTTGGTATGTTTTAGAAGAGACATAGACGAACATATTTTGTTGATGAAGTATTGTCCCATTCCTCACCCATTAGTACGTTTTTGTAAACCCATGGCCTGGAGCATGTCGTATCTCACTTGTAGAGGCGATGAGAACATCTTGTAGAAGATTTTGGTTTGTGCCCGTCTGCCGGGCAAGCTTTGGGAAGACGCTCATGTTAGCATGTTTTCATGTTTGTACATCTTTATATGAATCATTAGGGCTTGAAGAATTACGATCCATAGAGTAGCGCTTCAGAGAATGAATAGTTGATGAAGACGGATGTTGCGTCTGAGACTGATGCTTGAGATCACAATTGAATTTTCTCTAGAAATTCTTGTTGATGCTGAGACCATGAATGGGGTTCCTCCATATATCCTTGTCGATGCCGATACTATGGTTTGAAGTTGCTTCAGAGACCGAAAAGGATAGTCTTTGCTCCTCCATAAGTGGCTTCGTCAGGGAATCGATGTTGTCGTGGAAGATAACAGCTGCAGTCTTCATTTTGGATGTGATTGGTGAAGAGATGAATTTCCTCAGTCGTGTAGGGGCTTGTGATATAAAGAGGTTTCGTTTGATGACGTTTCATGGAATCACATCAGGTTGGAATGACTTGTTATGTGGATAATATTTATTGAAATATATTGAATTGATATTTCCAATAAAATCAAGTCCCCGGTGTATCCCTCATTCACTTAGCAGAGTTGAAGGAGTTTGTAGCATCCATTGTTGCATCTATTTCAGAAGTCTTATCATGGGATATTGAAGGCTTCTTATATGCTTGAGCGCTGAGGTGTCGAATGTCTTAGGCTTGATCGTCTCGGCCGGTGTATCTTCTATTGATTCAGCATTCTGCTGCGATAGCGGGATTCAACACTTGTGAAGACATCAGATATTTCTGATACTCGTGGACATTCCTACAAGTCTATGGAGAAATGCCCAAAGCGTTCTTTTCCATGCTTCCATCATCTCTCTCAGTAATGAATGTCTCGGTGAGATGCTCGATTCGAAGCGGTGTCAGATTCAACCACTTGGTGAAATACTAATGCGGTGAAGCTACCATTCATGACGTATTGCAGAGTTGCTAACAGAATTGAGTCCCCATGCTAGGATAACATGTGAGGAAATAAATGACATAGACATGGAAGGAATGAGACTTTCCTGAGTGCGGAACCTCTTGATGAATGTCTATGCATCTTTTGCAGGTTCTTGCTTCAACCTCGTCAAAGTTCGAAATTTCTCCAAGTGCTCTAATGATCGGATGTCAAGTAGCTTCTTGTAGAGTGATGCCAGCGGCTCCGAGGGTTTTCAGTGGAACGATGTTGATGACGATGACAGCATTGATCAACATTCTTTCGAATTCGTTTCCTATGAGATGGACTGGTAAGCAGTCCCCAGTCGTGCATCTCCTTGTTTGTTGATGCAGGGTTGAGGTTTGTGCATTTCAGGATTGGTTATCCTTTCTTTGCGCTTCCGAAGGATCCCGAGAGATTGGAGAAGTATGCTTTTGCTGTGGTGCTTCGGCTTTCCTTCTGCTTCCTTCAAAAACAATGTTCATGGAAGGTTGGAGGTTGTATTGTCTGTTGAAGAGACGCGGAGTATCACGAGGTTCTCAGTCTAGGTCTTTCTCTTTCCAGTAAAGCATGCGCGGTAGTTGCTGATCGCTTGCCTGCTTCATGAAGTTCTGAAAAAGTCTGGAATCGCAGATTCTCCGGCAAGGCTCTGTAGATTGGTATCATTCCGTTGTGTTCATGCTCTCCTAATGCCTCCATGAATCGACAGACGTGTTCTCGAGCGTTCCCTGTTCCGTTGTAGTGTGGACGTTGGGGAAGTGTAGCCCTTCGGGAGAGGAATTCTTTGCGTAGCAGCAAGATATGGAAGTAGATGACGACGAATCCGTGTCTTGTCTTTTCATCGATCCTCCATAAAGCGTTCCAGGACTTCACGGTGATGAAGCCTGCAGGTTCCTTCGCTGGTGGATTGTCTGCAGCCATGTGGAGTTCATTATTGTCTACTACATGGATCAGAGTGGATTCAGGATCAGCAGTTGAAGATGTTTCTTTGGATTTTCCCTTCTCCTGAGTTTTCTCTGACATCTTGTCAGTGAGAGTTTTGAGATGATTGCATAGCTCTTTTTGTGTTGCAGCCATGTCAATCTGGTTTTTGGCGAGAGTCTCTTGCACCTTCATGAGACAAGCTTTCCTCTGGTTTCTTCAGGAGATTCGCTAGGAGGTGAATTGTTGATAGTGCTAGTAGCATTGCTTGCAGCATTGACAAGAGTGATCACTGGAACACCAGCACTCGTAAGAGTGGTAGTAACATGTGGCGTGACATTGCTGGCCGGAGGAGTGGTATTAGCGGTACTACTGGAGCCTGCAACGTTGAGAGCCGTAGTACTTGCGGTGGCAGTACCACTAGAACTTGCGATGTTAGACTCGGGTGTTGAACCCGGATTGGTAACTGAAACAGACCTAAGATCGACCATCTTTGTGAGAATTGTGATTGCAACTGAGAGAATGATCTCCCACTGTGGTCGCCAATCTGTGGATGGGGGAAAACGAGTCGCCGGTTTTTTGGGAAGTGAAGAGACGAGCGTGCTGTCGAGACTCCTCAGCCGGGCGAAATGTCAATCATCACACAGATGCACTGCAAAGGGAGTGCTTATATTCGAGAGATCAATCTGTATGACTTCGGCCTAAACCAAGTCAATGGTCGTTCCAGAGTCAACTGAGTCGCAAAGAGGGAGATGGGTTGATCTGTATGAGGGAAGCTGAGAATTGTGCGAGATCAGTGATGATCAAGGAATGTGGGTGTGTTAAAGGTTTCTGCAATTTGTGGTGAAGTGATGAGTTAGAATAAGTTCTGATGGATTGATGAATTCTTGAGAGTATTTTTCTCGAGGAATTCTGCGTAGACAGTTGATAGCTAGAAATCAATCGTTGTTCGTTCTTCTTCAATCATGGATTCAAAGACTTATTTATATTGTCAGAGTTGTGAACACCTTGATCCCTGTAAGTGTGATGGTTTCTTGAGTGAAAGAGTGGGAAAGTGGGAGATCGTGGTACAACCAGTTCTAGGTCGTGCTGAGACTGGGTTGATCATTTACCCACTACTTTGCTAACTCCTCCAACTGTTGACACGACTTACTCACATTTCTCGTTGTGGATGAATCCACGTGATGTAGGCTGATAGACCAAAACCCTAGTTGTTATCTCCAAATTTGACGTGATTGATGTCTCAGGAATCGTGGAGTCTGAGTGACAGACGTGTATTGATTAGTTAGTTGTTGACTGATTAGACAGTGAGTCTAGGTTTTGTTGAATCGAGCATGAGTGGTGAATGCTCATCGATTCATGGATCAAACATGTAATTCTCTGAAATGGTGTCAGTATTGTAGATTCAGTGATGAATTACTGACCAGCGAGAACACGTATCGCTCGATTCGACGAATTACTGAATATTGAGAATTTGACGAGCAACTGAGCAAGTATTGCTCAATTCGACAAAATACTAAATGTTGATAATTTATCGTGCAATCGAGAAAGTATGCTCAATTCGACAAATTACTGATAATTCACTAAATATTGATAGCTGGATCAATATTTGAGCAATTGAGCAAGTATGCTCAATTCGAAGAAATATTTATTGGTGACGTGACCCAATAAAATATTAAAATATTGGTAGATTACCAAATATTATATGATTAATTCAGACGTTGGTTGCTGAATCAATATAAATTCATTAGTTCTTGAATTTTGATCAGAATGATGATTCCTAAAACATTTTATTCGAAACCCTAATTTTAGATCATAGTTGATGGGTCGCTGAAAATAGGTGATGAGTGATATAGGGACCGACCACATGGGATGATGGGCATCCATGTGGTGCCCAGTGCTCGAATGAGCATGCACCGGGGTTCTCAGTTCGAGAGTTGGTGAAAGAATGATGATTAAATGTCGGTTTCATCATTTACTGAAATATTGTTGGGTTCAACATTAGGTGATAAAACCTAGGTATGAAAGATGGGGACCGACCAAGAGAGCATGGCACCGGCTCTTGGTGGGCACGTGACCAGTTGTTGGCCGTTTGAGCAATCCCCAGGTTGGTTGGAGAGAGTTTGGGCCTAATATGAGCAATTGGGAAAATTAGGTCAGAATTATAAAAACGTGTGGGACCGGCTTTGTGCAAGCCCTAGGGATGACTCTGGTCGGTCATGAAGGCATGAACGTGTTGTCGTGGTGTCCTTGTCTCCGTAATGAGAGTTTCAATATTTTCTGATGTGCGTTCGAGCAACATTGTGAATTTTCAGAAGAGTTTCATCTTGACTGAAATTCTTGATTTTTGTTGGAATGAGCATGTATGCTCAATTCATCAATATTTTGAAAATATTAAAATAAAAGTGTTTTAATATTAAAAATTGCCGTGAGAGGCTAGCCAGTCGTTTGACCATGTTGGCTTTTGGTTTTCGTGATTTGAGAAATATATGAGAAAATATGAAGAAATCATGAATTTTGCTCAAACCCAGGAGTTTCATGAATTGAGGAAAATAATAATTATGAAAAGTTAGGGTTTGCAAGGTGTGGGACCGGCCACGGCTTGGCATGGCCGGCTAGGTTGTCCGGTCCCGCACACCTTTCCCTATTTTATAATATTATTCTTCATGAATCCTTGAAGTTATGGAGAATCCTTGAAGTTATGGAGAATCCATGAGTTTTTGTTGAAACAAGGGAGTTTCATGAGTTAAGGGAAATAATAATTATGAAAAGTTAGGGTTTGCAAGGTGTGGGACCGGCCACGGCTTGGGCATGACCGGCCGATTATGTTTCCCGAGTCCCTCACACCTTTTCCTAGTTTTATATTATTTTCCATGAGTTCATCAAAATATGGAAAAACCGTGAGTTTTGCTCAAACAAGGAAAGTTGCTGGGATGAGGGAGTTTTCATGAGTTCATGAAAATGATAAAAATAAGAAAAATAATGGGAGAGGCATGGGACCGGCCGGTGGGCCCGGCCCATGGGCGCCTCTCCATTATTTTATTACTATTATTTTTTATCTCTCCTGTTTTGTGTGGGATTTCTCGTTTTCATATTTTTGAATACTCGTTTGTACATCTGGGTGCTCAGTCATGCATCATTGTCGAGTACACTTGCACCATTTTATGGGGCTTACTCAGTGGTGGTCCAGATGCCCGATTGTTGAGTATTTATCACTAATTTATGAAATTCAGTGTAGAATGATTCATGAAACTAAGTAATAAAAGTGAGTAGTTTTTTATTATCAATCCATAGGATTAACCGTGGATTCGACCATGAATTCGGAATAATAAAATATGTATTACCATTCCTTGGGATCGTGGATTCGACCATGAAATCGGAGTAATAAAATAAGTGGTGATATTACCATTTCATGAGACCATCCGTGGGTTCGACCATGAAATCAGAGTAATATCAATTACCATTTCATGAGATCAGTCGCGGATTCGATCATGAAATTGGAGTAATACATTTATCTATTACCATTTCGATCATGAAATATGAGTAATGAGATAAGATAGATTATCTTCTAGGAATTCAGTGGTGAATATGACATAGAATTTAATCTCTTGCGTATAGTCAGTGAATCAGCGAGTGTTGCCAATGTCCCGAAGACTTTTGCCCTCTCAACATTTCATGTATGGAGGACCGCCTGAGTCTATACACGGACATACTACATAGTCAGGGAACAGTGAGTGTCACCGGCCTCCTGAAGATGCTATTTCTCTCAATCTTAAGGAGAACCGCCCAATCGTTCTTCTATGTAGAGGCGAATTCCTCTATGTAGTCAGGGAACAGTGAGTGTCATCGACATCCTGAAGGCGTTGAGCTCTCAATCTTACGGAGAACCTCCCAATTACGTTATTCTACATAGAGGCTATGATGACATGCCCGGTGTCAAATGCTCTGGAGAGGCCTTTCGAGCGACATATGCATCATACTTCGTAAAACACGAATCGTCGCATGGATTCCTGAAACCGTGTCAGAAACATGCAGTATCATGATTTTACGGTTTTGACCTTTGTTAAAAATCCACCATCAACACTTGGTAATTCTTACGTAGGCGTGTTGAATGATTCAATAAATGCGCTAGTGGTCCTAGTGACGTCATGTCAGATGTAAGGTTTTACGATTTTAACCCTAAGCTAAAAACCACCATCAACATTAAGTACCATGCTTAGCTCAGAACAGGAGCATTGTTGCGATGTAAGCATAAGATAGTGACAGGCGAGGACAAAATCGATATGACAAGTCGTGAAAAGATGGTCAAGAAGACCCGACTAACCTTTTTCGAGAGGTAAGGAGAGTTCGTGATTCTCGTGTTGGCGGCTTTGCATAGATTCTACTTGTGGTGTTGCTGGCTAGACTGTGAAATGGTGAGATATAGATTGTCGAGTTGGAATGGGAGTCGCAGGCGTTGATCGGATTTGAATGGGATCCGCAGGCATTGGTCGGGTTGGAATGGGAGCCGAAGGCTTTGGTAGGCTTGGAATTGGAGTCGCAGGCGTTGGTCAGCTTGGAATGGAGGAAACTGGCTTCGGTCAGCGGAATGGTGGAAACTGTCTTCAGTCCGCAGAATAGTGTAAACTGGTTTCAGAACTTCGGCTACCAAACTACGGTGATGACGCTGGAACTTCGGTTATCAAATGGTTGTGATGGCGCCTGACAACTTTGTCGAAATCAGGGTTTGGGATGCCGAAACCCTAATTAGAGTTCCTTACCAAAATCGTTGTAGAATTCTCGTACGAACTCGGATTTTACGGTCCGCCCCTCCATCTGACCGGAAAATAATTTCCTATCTCCTTACGATGGAATATTTAGGTTTTGATCTCGTTTAGGTGGTGAAAACGGCCCGACAGTGAAACTCAGGAAGAATTCAGGAGGGATGTTGCGGGCCTGGGGTAGCATAGTCGCGCCGAGTCATCTGTTTCCGTTCATGGAGCAAGAAGGGAACTTTATTCTGTGCAAAACTCTAGAAACTCCGTCCGTATGAAAAGAGGTATTGACCTTCTTCTGTTTTCTGTTGCTCGTTTGTATCCGCGCTTTCGTCTGCAGTGTCTCTCCAGTGGATTCCAAAATTTACCAAACTCCATTGCATTCTTGGGACGGATGGATGGAATATATGCTCGACAAAGATCATGTCAGGGTTAATCTTGGAGATTGTGGTTGCGTTGTCGGTCCATCCTCGGCTTTAGGTTATTCAGTGTCTGGACCTTCTGATCGTGATGATGATGTGTTGTGAATGCTTGTATGGTCGAAAACATCTGGCGCCCCCGGATGAAATAGGGAGACGTTCCGTTGCCGATGTGCTGCTATCAAGTCTTCCAAGACTTTGTTCCAAGCGACATCCTTCGAACCATCTTCTGAATCTTGGACTATCGTATGGAACGAGATGTGGTAAGAAGTCCCCAGTTATACTTCGGTTTGATCCGATGGCATGTATGAATATGTGAATGTATATTTGTGGCGTGCTCTTGAAGTCTTCAGTGTACATGTACGGCTTCGTGTTGAGAAATTTCTGCGGCTCGTGAAACTTCGACAATGATGATGTTGAAATCAGAAATAACCTGGTTGGGGGGAGTGAAAGCGTATCATGCTGGTAGTCCCCATGTGTATCCTATTTTCATTGCATCGCCTTGAATCCACGTTCACGTGATTTGATACAAGCTTATCGTACTCTTCTGGATGTGACGCTGGGATGCTCAGGATATCGCATGGACGAAATATTCTGGATAACGAAGATGTAGGAATGAGAGAGTTATGTTGTTCATCAGGTCTCCCTCTGTTTGTTCAATAAAATGTTTCAGCCGCGTCTCCGGAGTTATCTCATGAGTCTTTGATGGTCGTCGATGGACTGCGAAGAGAAGTCCCCAGTCGCATTTTTCTTTAGTTTCTGAAGTTGTTTTCCTCTGAGCAGGCTTGGGATCCTCCACAGCCTCGTAAAATGTTGAAGGCGTCTTCTAAACAGAGAGGTGATGATATTCTTGCGCTGCACCCTTGAAGAGTAGATGACCTTGTTGCGGCTATGGCCTTTTGGTTGACTGTGTCTTCTGAGCTTTGACAGTGAAGGGATTCCGTGTATATCCTCAGTCCTCAAGTATGGTTTACATGTTTCCATCTTTGTAGTGATTGCTGCTGTGGTGAAGCTCTGGCTGGTTTAAACAAATGAACGGCAACAATTCTTGGTAGCAGATGTAATTAGAAGAGACTACATTGTCGTGGTAACAAAGTAGGTTGGCTGGAATTGTATGGGCATCCGTGGAAGTAAAAGGATTGGCTGGAGCTATACAGGCATCCGTAGAAGTAAAAGTATTGGCTGAATGCGTAAGCGAGCAAACTGTCCATGACTACGAAGATTTATTGGCTGTGATCATGATCCTTGACATGGGGAGTGTGGTGGTACGACCCTTTGCAAGAAGAAGAGTCGTTGAAGCAGCTTCGGCTCTTGGAGAAGATGTTGAAACTTAAGAAGCCGAACGCTGAAGCCGAGTCTTCGGATCCTGGAGAAGCTTATGGAGAGAACGCTGAAACGGAATGGCTGCTGGAGTGAGCATTGAAGCGGAGCGGCTGCGTTAATCAGTGTGCTGTCAAACTGGACACCCTTCAAGCGAACAATGGTTAGGAGTCCCCAGTTCCATCTATCAATCGTGCTTTCCAGGAGAGGTTGGGGTTTGGGAACGGCTTTTCTGGTTGGAAACAGCTACTTCCCTGATGCAGTGCGGTTGAGGGATGCAAATATGCCTTGACGTTGTGCCCTGGGGAAATAAAGAATCTCACATAAATGTTTCATCATAGACTGCACGATTTTGCGGGCGAAGTCCACATAAATCATGCATCTCCTGACAGGGAAAATAATATTTGTGAACTCAGGGGGGTTGCTGATTTTTCTTTGCTTCGATTTTGGAGAAGTCGTTCCTGATATTTTCGTGTAATGAAATTAGATTGCTGATTCCCTTCTACTGGGCGTTCAAGAGCAACGCTGGAAGGATGCAAGTTGCTGGCGCAGGGAAGATGCAAGTTGCTGTAAAGATGCAAGTTGTTAGCGCTGGAAAGGATGCAAGCTGCTGGCGCTGGAAAGATGCAAGATGATGTAAAGATGCAAGCTATTAGCGCTGGAAAGATGCAAGCTCTGTAAAGATTCAAGTTGTTAGCGCTGGAAGGATGCAAGATGCTGGCGCTGGAAAGATGCAAGTTGTTAGCGCTAGATCGGCTTGGAATGAGCGCTGGCTTGGCATGGACGCTGGCTTGGATTTGTTATGGCACAGACTGTCGGCTGGGCATGGCGCGGACTATTGGCTTGGCACGACGTTAGCTTGGCGTGGAGCGGACTTGTTCTTGCGGCCCAGTTGCCTCTTTCCATACGTAGCTCAAATAAGAAATCATTTCCTTATTCAAATTCCAAAATTGTTATGCGTATGAAAGGGGCTGGCTCTCCTTTTTATCTCGTATCTTTGTTCTCACGTCCCGGTGTTAGCGGTAGCGCGGTAGCAATAAAGTGGGCAAGCATATTCCAGCTATGTACTCCAGCGTTTCTCTTTCAGTTTGTTTTCTTGTTTTCTTGTGTTGGTGCAAACCCTAGCCATAGGTATGCCTTCCATAAATCTGTAGAAATATTGTTCTTTTGAACTGGTGTAAACCCTAGCTGTGGGTATGCCTTTCATAAACTTGTAGAAACACTTCGTCATAAACAATTCCTCTTCGAATATCACCGTAGTAACGTCGGATAACTCATGAATAGTTATTATGCAAAGTAGGCACGTATGTGTAGGTGACTATTTTTTTTTTGAAAGGAAAACAAAGCGCTTGGTTTATGGTTTTGATTTTCTGGATTTTTGGGTTGATAGACAAGTATTACCTCTGAGGGTTTTGGATTATTATTTGGAATGAACTGTTTTAGAATATTGATGTTTTTGGTTATGAATATAAGTGGCATGAGTACCCCATGGAAGTCATGGAATTGTGAATGTTGTGCGATAGTAGAAAACATGAAACACGGGAAAAATATGGCTATCGGTTTTTTATCTCCCCTGTGAAGATTTGAAGTAGTAGACCATGTATTTTGTCTAGCAAGACTTACTCGGTTTTTCGGATCTCCTGATGAAAAGGAATCTCCCGGGTGTAAGATCGAGTTTTGTGGGAAGCACCGCCGTGACTGTGGAAAGTCCCCAGTCATCCCTTGTCGTGTCATGACTGGTAACTGGGCCGTCTGGTAACTGAGCCGTCGATCCGTGGGCGGGTTGTTTGGATTCTACCGTCCTGACGTCTGGGTCGAAATATGAGATCGAGGATTGAAAGTTGACATTGTAACCGAAAGATCAATCTCCCACTGTGGTCGCCAATTGTTTGAGGGTGAAAACGGTTTCTGCTGATTTCGGTAAATTCAGGTGTGTGGGTGAGAAACGAGTCTAACCCCTAAATAAAATGTACTGTAAGGGAGTACTTTAGATTCAAGAGATCAATCTATACAAATTCGGCCTAAACTAAGAAAATGTCGTTCCAGACTTGCTTCGGTCACAAAGAGGAGGAGAAGGGTTAGTTTTGGGGAGGGAAGCGAAGAGGGTGTTGAGACCAGAATAGTTGATCCTAGAAGAGTAGTTGTTTTGTGACTTGCATCAGCAAGTGGGAAGCTAACAGATGGGAAAGCTAGCAAACGTTTTCTGAGTGTTGTATGCTCCTGACCAGAACTTGTTGTTCGGTGGAAATAGGTAAGACCTATTTATACAAGTCGAAGTGAAACGTACTCTGGTCTCGTAAGAAATGGAAAACGGATGAGTAAATGAAAAAGAGGTGGTAACCGGTAACGCCTGGAATAGATGTTCCATAAAAGAAAGCGTTTCATCATTACTCCCTGTATATACTAACCGCCTCATCCTTATGACACTGTCTTATAACGGGCGTACTGTACGCCGCACGTTGTAAACCGCCAAACCAATACCCAATGAGCATCCCCCAGTTTGTGACATGTGTTGATGTCTCGAGTGTTTTCGTGGAAAACATGTAGCATGTTGTTGTTTGGAAAGTTGAGCTTGGGAGACTTGATGGCTCGGTGGTGACCTTCGAAGGTCGAGATTTTGCATCTTGAGAGGAAGGGTAGCCGTTGATTATTTAAACCCTTCGTTTGGTATCCAGTGGCATGAAAGCATGGACGGTACGACTTTAATATGGCCTAGTTTAGGCGCGTCCAAAATTTAGGGTTTTGGATTTGTTTGGGCGCGACCAAACTAGGGCTTGGCGTCGGGCCAAAGGTTGCCATGCGTTAGCTGGTAACCTTGGACGGCTAAGATTTGCACCTTAGATGGAAAAGTGGCCGTTGATCTTTGCAAGCCTTTGTTTTGGTAGCCGCATAGGGAAGGCCGACATGGTATGGCGCGTCAAGGTGGTGGGCATGCCATTGGCACATGTGGCATGGCTGGCATGCCTTGGGGCGGTTTGGGCATGGCCAAAACAAAGGTTTTGGCGTTGGGCCAAAGGTTACCTTGCGTTGGTTGAAGACCATGGACGACTAAGATTTGCATCTTAGATGGAAGGGTGGCCGTTGATTGTTGCACGCCTTCGTTTTGGCAGCCGTGAAGGGAAGGCCGGCATGGCATGTCTTAGGCGCGGGAAGGTGGATGGCGTGGCATGCCATTGGCACATGTGGCATGGTCGGCATGCCTTGGCGTGGTTTAGGCGATGCCAATCTAGGGTTTTGGCATTAGGCCAAAGGTTACCATGCGTTGGTTGGTGACCTTGGGCGGCTGAGATTTGCATCTAAGATGGAAGGGTGGCCGTTGATTGTCGCACGCCTTCTTTTTGGCAGCCGTGAAGGGAAGGTCCGCATGGTATGGTTTAGGCGCGGCAAGGTGGCTGGCACGGCATACCATTGGCACATGTGGCAAGGTCGGCATGCCTTGGCGCGGTTTAAGCGTGGCCAAAACTAGGGTTTTGGCGTTGGGCCAAAGATTACCATGCGTTGGTTGGTGACCTTGGACGGCTAAGATTTGCATCTAAGATGGAAGGGTGGTCGTTGATTGTCGCACGCCTTCGTTTTGGCAGCCGTAAAGGGAAGGCCGGGATGGTATGGTTTAGGCGCGGCAAGGTGGCTGGCACGGTATGCCATTGGAACATGTGGCATGGTCGGCATGCCTTGGCGCGGTTTAGGCGTGGCCAAAACTAGGGTTTTGGCGTTGGGCAAAAGGTTACCATGTGTTGGCTGGCGACCTTGGACGGATAAGATTTGCATATAAGATGGAAGGGTGGTCGTTGATTGTCGCACGCCTTCGTTTTGGCATCCGTAAAGGAAAGGCCGGCATGGTATGGTTTAAGCGCGGCAGGGTGGCTGGCACGACATGCCATTATCACATGTGGCATGGCCGGCATGCCTTGGCGCGGTTTATGCGTGGCTAAAACTAGGGTTTTGGCGTTCGGCCAAAGGTTACCATGTGTTGGGTGACGACCTTGGACGACTAAGATTTGCATCTAAGATGGAAGGGTGGCCGTTGATTGTCGCACGCCTTCGTTTTGGCAGCCGTAAAGGGAAGGCCGGCATTGTATGGTTTAGGCGCGACAAGGTGGCTGGCACGGCATGCCATTGGCACGTGTGGCATGGTCGGCATACCTTGGTGCGGTTTAGGCGTGGCTAAAACTAGGGTTTTGGCGTTGGGCCAAAGGTTACCATGCGTTGGCTGGCGACCTTGGACGGCTAAGATCTGCATCTCATATGGAAGGGTGGTCGTTGATTGTTGCAACCCTTCGCTTTGGCATCCATCGGCATATAGCGGGGCCGGTATGGCTTTGGCATAGAATCGCGGCTGACATGGTTTGCCATTGGTACGGTGGCGCGACTGGCATGGTTGGCATGCCTTGGCGCGGAGGTGTGGCTGGCACGGCATGCCATTGGCACATGTGGTGCGGCTGGCATGGTTGGCATGCCTTGGCGCGGAGACGTGGCCGGCATGGTTTTCCATTGGCACGGTGGAGCGGATGACATGGTTGGCATGCTTTGGCGCGAAGACGTGGCTGGCATGGTTTTCCATTGGCACGGTGGTGCGGCTGACATGGTTGGCATGCCTTGACGTGGAGACGTGGCTGGCATGGTTGACATGCCTTGGCGCGGAAATGTGGCTGGCACGACTTTCCATTGGCACGGTGGCGCGGCTGGCATGGTTGGCATGCTTTGGCGCGGAGACGTGGCTGGCATGGTTTGCCATTGGCACGGTGATGCGGCTGGCGTGGTTGGCATGCCTTGGCGTGGAGATGTGGCTGGCACGACATGCCATTGGCACATGCGCTGGCATGCCTTGGCACGGAGACGTGGCTGGCACGGTTTGCCATTGGCACGGTGGTGTAAGAATTTAGGGTTTGGTGTACGAAGGTGATGTCGGTCAATACTAAGGGTTCTACCATGGAACATGACACATATATATGTAAAAAAAAAGGTACCCTGGTTATTCTTACGTAGGCGTGTTGAATGATTCAATAAATGCGCTAGTGGTCCTAGTGACGTCATGTCAGATGTACGGTTTTACGATTTTAACCCTAATCTAAAAACCACCATCACAAAAACGTGTCAGGAGGCATGAACGGTTAACGATGATGGGAAAAGTGGGAAAGACGTGATCGTGTGACAATCACTTGCACGACCCCACTACTCTATCACTCAACTTCCTCCACTTCCTACGAGATAAGGTTTGCGCCCAATGAATTGTATAAATAGGTCCTTCGCCTATTTCCAAACAACATGAAAAAACACAGAAAAACCAAGTGTTGTCATCCGTATCCAGAAAACATATAGAGCTGATTGCTTACATTATTGCAAGCCAATTCATCATTCTGATACAAGTCATAAACATCCAACACCTTCACAATCTCAACACCTTCTTCGCTTCCCTCCCTAAGATCAACCCCATCTCCTTCACTTTGTGACCGAAGCAAGTCTGGAACGACCATTTCTTGGTTTAGGCCAGAATTGTATAGATTGATATCTCGAATAAGAAAGCACTCCCGTGCAGTGCATTTGTTTAGGGTTTAGATTCATTTCTCATTCACACACACCCAAAATTACCAAAGCTAGCAGAAATAGTTTTCACCCATAAACAACTTGATCATGATCAGAATACAGTCGGAACGTCAGTGTTCAATGTTGTTACCATTACAAGTGAAGCTTCTAACTTGTCATGGGCTGATGAGTGCTGTTCTAATCAATCTGATCTTAACAGATTACTGATTACACAAAGATCAAGGATATTGTGAATAAAAGCAAGAGATCCGAGAGAATATCTTCTTTCCCTGTTGCTATTGATGATTCAGTTCAAGAAGAAATATCTCAGTGGATCAATGGTATATGTTCAGGATTTTCATCCCTCTCGGCAGAAGTCTCCATTAAATCAAATTCTGCTTTGGAAAGTGAGTCTGACACTGAGGTTTTAGATTTCTTGGATAAAAGTGAAGAAATTCACAAGGAAAATATTCAACTAAAGGCTTTGTTGGAGAAACTTGAATCATCACTTCAGGTGAAAACTCTTGAGATTGACTGTCTTAATGATGAATTCACCAGAACCCTATCTATTAAAGAAAAAAAAAGATTAATTCTCTCAAGCATGACCTGCAAAGGTTGACAGGAAACTCCGACAAAATTTCAGCAATGTTATTTGGTCAAAAGGCTTTTGGAAAAACAAAAGGTTTAGGGTTCAAAAATAATACCGTGAGCACAATCAACTCATTTGTTCCGGTCGGTTATGGAACAACTGATTTTGTGATAAACAAGAGTCATCTCTACAAAGCAAAAACTCCTCACTGTTTTGCTCGTTGTGTGGAAGTGGGAGGCATGTTCAAAGTAAGTGTTGGGGATTCAAGAGGAACAACAAAAGAATTTCCAAACTTCAAAATGACATGCAAAGAATGAGTTTGTCTATGGAGAAACAACAAACGACTGAGTACAAGAAGAAGATGACTAAAAGAATCAGAGTCAGACGAGGTAAGTCTGTTTACCCAATAAACCTTGATATGTCATCTTGTGACAGAAAAAGTGAACATTGTGTTCACTTCATTATTATCTAACCATAGTAATGTGTTGAATCCTTATCGATGACTTGGAATAAGGATCAAATCAAGGTTACTCAAGTCATGTAAAATATGTTGGTTATTTTCTTCAATTATGACTAAAAGTTATTTTGAGCAAGTGAATATTTTGTTGGTTAAGATAGATAATGGAACGTGAACTATGAAGACTTTTTCAAAGTTTCTTTAGGGTTAGTTTTCATAATAAGTCTTTTTATGTTCATTTGTGATCAAAATTGTACTTCACTTTTTCTCTTTGAAAGATATGGTATCATGGCACCTATAACTAGAGGTAATACAAAAAGGGATGCAGTGGAAGCTGTCAATTTGTATCTATGTGAAGGAATTCTGTCCTCAAGGAAGAGAAACGTGAAGGATGCGGTTAGTGATTTAGGTTCTTCCTCTATCTGTCTCTTGTCTGTTTGTCATCATGATAATAACTTCAGGTCTATGGTGAAAGATTTCATTAGAAAAAAAAAATGATTTAGAATCTCAAATCGTTTCATCTTTAGAAGAAATATCTCACTATGAACAAATGTTGTCTCTAACAAAGAACACATTGAGTGGACTGAAAATATAACTTAGTGAATTAACTGATATTTCTGAAGATGTGGAGGACTTGAATGATCCCATTATCAATGGTTTTTTCAATAATGAGAAGAAATTCTCAGTGGATGCCTTGAGAAAGCTCTACAATGTTGTTTATGGGTAAAAACTGATTCTGCTGGAATTTGGGTGTGCCGCCGAGAAATGAATCTAAACCCTAAACAAGTGCACTGCATGGAAGAACTTTAGATTCGAGAGATCAATCTGTACAATTCTGGCCTAAACCAAGAAATGGATGTTCCAGACTTGCTCCGTCACAAAGTGAAGGAGAAGGGTTGATCTTAGGGAGGGAAGCGAAGAAGGTGTTGAGATCAAAATATTGGATTTTTAAGGTGTGTCTTTTTTATGACTTGTATCAGAATTTAGAACTGGCTTGCGGAATGTAAGCTATCAGTTCTTTTTGTGTTTTTCTGAATACTTGTGTTGATAACCAAACTCCGTCGTTGGTCGAAATAGGTTGAAAACCTATTTATACAAGTCATTGAGCACCCCTGATCTCGTAGGAAATGGAGACAGTTAAGTAGTGGAGAAGTGGGGTTGTGTAAAAGCAGTTACCATCACGTTCCAGTCGTAAGGGGAAACTGATTAGCCTTACACCCAGTATTCTCTTACTGCTGTTAATCGTACGCTCTTTCCTGACACTTTCTTGTAATGGGCATATTGCACGTCGTAAACCGCCAGATCAATACCCTGATGAGCATCCCCCAGTTTGTGACATGTTTGATGTCTTGAGTGTTTCGTGGAAAAATGTGCAACAAGTTGCTGAGTGGGTCTAATGTGCAAGACCTAGTTATTCTAAACAATCAGGCGCAAGCTAAGCGACATAATGGCATAGTGGCGCCCGCATTGTGGCATAATGGCAAAGTGCCGCCTACTAGTGTCACGATGGCAGAGTGGCGTCTGCCAGTGGCATAACTGCGAAGTGGTGCTTGCTATATCTTGGCGTATTGGTGCTAGATCCAAATATGGCTCAATGATATTAAATCTAGTTGCCACATCGAACTTAATGTCTAGGTGATGTTATTTGGCATATGGCGGCATAATGGCCCTGACTGAATTAGGGTTTGGCATGTCAAAACCCTAAACGACGTGCGCGTTTATGTGGCGCGACGACATCTTGGCAAGTCTGGCCTTGGACATTTTGATCAAGGAAATCATGGCATGGCCATGACTAGAAAATAGGGTTTCCTTTTGGTTTAACCAAATCCATTAAAACAAGAATTCTATTCTGATCAGGATAGCCTGGTTAGAGTTTGAATATTACTCCATTAATGGTGAAGAGAGTATGGGCCAAATTGGACTCTTTTAGTCTGTTTGATTAGATTTAGCTATAAAGTTATTTTGGCCACGCTAGGATTTTGCCATGGATTTCCAAGATCCTAAAACATCATACATGGATCTGTTATGGCATTGGCCATGAAAAAAGAGTGAGGTAGCACGCAGCTGCACCGTTGTGGCACGTTAGTATATCGTTGCCGCGGGATGGCATGGCTTGCCAATTGGCACGCTGGAGCGATTCGGAAGGTTGGCTAGCCAATCATCATGGCGTCTGCGATGATCACTAGGCGCGGTTTGGATGGTTTGTAGGCAATCTCAGCACCTTGGCGCGGATTACAGCAGCGGTGTTGGCACGTTGCTTGCGGAGGCATGGTGATGCCTATTTGGGCGCGTCAGGAGTGGCTAAGCTTAATAAGTCAAGTGGAAAATCGTGCATCCATGGTTGTTTTTGGAGACTGGCTTGCGCCGTCTAGATTAGGTTCCTAATGGAATTAGGCGTATCGACCAAACAACTTCCAACTTTATTAAAAGTGTGTGTGGCGGGTTTTGAGCGATATGATTGGTCGATGGAAAAAAGAGGGGACCGGCAACATGGGGCCGACCTCATTCCAAATGCGTTTGGCGCATTTAGAGTGACCTGATTGGTCGTTGGGAAAGATGTCCGACAAGCAATGTGGGGCCGGACTCATTCTAAATGTGTGTGGCGCATTTAGAGCGACCTGATTGGTCGATGTAGAAGAGGGTTGGCAAGGGCAACATGGATCGTGGCCAGCGGCCATAGGCGGCGCCTGTTGGAGTGGGTCAGCCGGTTATGTGGTCGTGCCTCCTTTGTCATTGCTCGTATTTGCCACAATTCCTCTTTTGTTTCTTGTTTTTTGGTAGGGCTTTGTACCTACTAGCTCCATGGCGGATTAGTTCCCAGCTTATCTAGGTTTGGCCCCGACCAATAGGGTTCGAGATATTTGCACAAGGCGCAAAAGACCTAATGTTTGCAAATTAATTGGGCCAAAACTTGAATCTTGTGAGCTATCACAAAATTGAACAAATTTAACAAATTCTGTGTGTTGACACAGAATTCTTTTATTCTCAGAGAGCAGTTAGCGCGTCTTCTGATTGAGCATTTACATGCAGACCTTAATTTTGATACTTCGGGAAATTCATGCTACTTAGCTGCGAGTGAACACTAATTGTCATGTCATACCAATACTAAGGGTTCAGCTAGGGAACATAGCATAGGAAAATACTCAATAAACCATACACTAATGAGTAATGCAGGCGAGAGTTTACATAATGTTTGGGATTGTTGCTACATGCACCATTCTAAATAAATATACTGAGTTTCTCAATACATGTGTGAGTAGAGAGGCCCGGACACTCATTGCTTTTAAATGGCTCAGTCCTTTTGCAGAAAACACATTAAACACAGGGTTTTACAATTTTAGCCATGAACTAAAAACCACCATCAACAAATGTATAGGAAACTTCTTATGAGAATTTATTCTTGTGTTTTTAAGAAGGATAACTAGGGTTTGGAATAACCATTATTGTGAGTACACATAGCTATTGCAAACGCTTTCATCTTGCAATGTTTTTAGATTTATTTGTTTAAATTTTAAAGTTTATTTGGGAGAATATTTTTGCAGTATTAATCTTTATGGTTTTATATATTGCAAATTGTTATGGGATATGTTGTTTACGTCAGTGAACCTTGATTGTCCCATACTTGTTCAAAAGTTATCTCTATTATGTTGGTATGAAAGTATTGATAAAAGATAGAATGAACTTTTGACTACAAAGGTTAAGCCTTTTATGTCATTATGCACATATTGATGGAAGAAAGGTTTAACTTTTGTTTACAAAGATTAAGTCTATTATATATTATTGTTCAAATAGTGATGAAAAATAGAATGAATCATTGTTTATTCCGCATTATTGGTCTTTCCCTGATCCACATCTTTGTGCATATACTGTGTTGCTCTGTAAGTTCTCTTATGTTGAGCATGACCAATTGAATTGATCATTTTCCTTGTGGTTAATTCAATTGAGATTTTTGGATACAAATTCATGTTTCATGTGATTTGTTAATGTCCAAAGAAATCCTTCTTTTCTTGTAAAATTAAGGTCGCTTTTGTTGTTCTTTCGGGAATGACATTTTACGGGGGAGAGTTCTTAATTGAACTTATGCTTAATTTCCAAATCTTTGTGGGGAGTGCGGCTGTGGAATATTGTAGGGGTTATCTTGTATCTTTATAAACTCCTTGATGAATGCATTTAGCTTAGGCTATATGATGGCATCTAAATAAGTTGATATATTGTTCTCTTTTGGTCATGAAGTATCTCTATGAAACTTTCATGAGGATCCCACTAGTTTTCGTACCTTTGCCAATTTATATTGACAAAAAGAAGGAGAATTAATGTGTAGTTCACACTACAAATACATATGGTTTACGAATCATTATGTAAGGGGAAGTGGTTTTTATTGTGTGATGAAGTATTGACTAAGGGGGAGTGATAAATATCACCATAGTATTGTTGTCAAAATTGTGGTACAATTGGACTTTGATGTTGTGTAATGATACTATGACACTGTATGACAATGATTGAGAGCAACTGTTTTCTCATTATTATAGCTACGGATCTTCAACAAAAATGATGCGCAATTGAACATCTTTGGAATCATTGGAGTACTTGGAAGTGACGAAGATTTCGAGTAATATTGAAGAACCAAGGAGATCAAGCATTTGGATTAGAAGCTACAAAGTTTGTTTATTTTGTATTCATATGTATTGATAGTTTTGTTACTAAAATTAGCAAAGGGGGAGATTTGTCAGAGCATTGCTCGGTCGAACTCGCAAGCGCTGCAATCTCAAGCTTGTTTGTCAATGTTAGTGATCAAAACTATAAATCTTGATTTCTAGTCTACTTATAAATATCAGACTAGGATAAATTGTGTAGTTGAGCATTAGACTTCACGGCGTTCATTATTGAAGACGAAGAACTACTAAGGTGAGCTTGTGGAACTTCATCAACAAAAAGGTATGTGCAGAATCCAGAAGCTTCTTCAACGCTCTCTTCATCGGAAGAAGCCTCTTCAATGCTCTCTTCAGAAGAAGCCGCTTCAAAGCTCTCCAGAAGAAGCCGCTTCAACGCTCGCTCCAGAGGAAGCATCTTCAATGCTCTCTTCAGAGGAAGCCGCTTCAAAGCTTGCCAGAAGAAGCCGCTTCAACGCTTGCTCCAGAAGAAGCATCTTCAATGCTGTCTTCAGAAGAAGCCGCTTCAAAGCTCGCCAGAAGAAGCCGCTTCAACGCTCGCTCCAGAGGAAGCATCTTCAATGCTCTCTTCAGAGGAAGCATCTTCAGCGTTCGCTCCAGAGGAAGCATCTTTAGCGCTCGCTCCAGAGGAAGCATCTTCAACGCTCTCCAGAGGAAGCCGCTTCAACGCTATCCAGAAGAAGACTTTTCAATGCTCTCTTCAGAAGAAGCCGCTTCAACGCTCTCTCCAGAAGAAGCCGCTTCAACGCTCTCTCCAGAAGAAGCCTCTTCAATGCCCTCTTCATAGGAAGCCGCTTCAACGCTCTCCAGAAGAAGCTTTTTCGATGCTCTCTTTAGAAGAAGCCGCTTTAACGCTCTCCAGAAGAAGCCTTTTCAATGCTCTCTTCAGAGGAATCCGCTTCAACGCTCGCCAGAGGAAGCCGCTTCAATGATCTCTTCAGAGAAAGCGCTTCAATGCTCTCTCCGGGGTCCGCCTCGACATTTGCTTCAGAAGATGCTTCAACATTCTCTCTAGGGTCCGCCTCGATGTTCACTTCAGAAGATGCTTCAACACTCTCTCCAGGATCCGATTCGATGTTCGCTCCAGAAGCCGCTTCAACGCTCTCTCCAGAAGCCGCTTCAACACGCCTTCCGGAAGCTACATCAATGTTCTCTTTGGGATATTCTTCAACATATTTTCAGAAATTGCATCAACATCCTTTTAAGGATATTACTCATTATAGGGATCGTCCATATCAGAGTCTAGGATTATGACATAAACCGACATCATGCTAGGGGAACGCTTACCTGGACGCCTCTTGAACGTGACATGCTCCAAGGACAGGACGACCCATCTCTTCTGGTAACATCTAACTTTGTTTCGTAAGTTTTATCTTTATTTGTCACCATCTAATGCCTACCCCACAATAGTGCAACCATTATGTGCTAGGAAGGGGACTTAATATTGATGGTGGATTTTAGTTCATGGCTAAAATTGTAAAACCAGATTTAGTGTGCCGACATCCTGCAAAGGGTAAGTCCGTTTGACAAACGATGAGAGCAGAAATCCCCTCGTTTTATTTATTTGAAGCAATTCAATAGATATACAAAATTCACTCAGAATGGTGCATGTAGCAACAATCCCAAATACTCTGTGTATTTATATCATTATTAATTAATGCATGAGTTGCCTTGTATTTCTTGTGCTGTTCTCAGCAGGACTCTCGTTATTGGTGCGGCATGACGACTGAGTGTTTATTTTTATTTTTTTTATTTTTTCTTTTTAAAAAAGGGAAAAGCTTTATTAAAAATCAGAGAACAAAAAAAAAAGACCAAAAAGGCCCATTATGAAAAGGAAAGAAAAAAAACAGAAACTAAGCTAAACCTGTGAAGACAAAGAATAATCAAACCTAAAGTAAGGTTGATCAGGATACTCCATTTGAGTAAGGGAAGCAGGTCTAACATTGTATCTCTGAATTTGGCCCTTAGGTAGATAAACTCCTTTCTTAGCAAAATGGTCTGCTGAAAAATTCACCTTCCTATATACATGCCTGTAGCAAATGGATTCCAAACCAGAGACTACTCTCTGCCATCTAGATACCAGGAACCGAGGTATTTGGTTGTTCATCAAAGCAATAACACAAGCTTTAGAATCAGTCAGCAGGATAACCTTGAGTCTATGATTGTTCAGAGCCCATTCCAAAGAACCTTTCATTCTTCTTTTGCAGTCATGCACAGTCCTCAAGATCTTGTTTTTTATTTTTATAACATTAGGCTTGTCATCCTCAAAGCATATGTTGTTTCTTAAGAACCAAACTTTAACCATAAGAGTGAAGGAACAAATATCCCAAAGTTCTTTTATCATTGGGCTAAAGGATTTACTACTTTTAATCACATCTTCAAAAGAGAGGGGAATGGGGAAATGAAAAATACTTCCCAGCCAGCTCCAAATTTGTTTACTGAAATTGCAGTTCCATAGAATGTGGTTCAGAGAATCTATACCATTGTGACAAATATAACATCTGGAAACCATATTAAAACCTTTTTTAGCCAGATTTTCATCAGTTGCACAGGCTTCTCTAGTTATTTTCCATATATTGGCAGAAGTAGAAGGCAAAACAGCTGAATTCTAATTTTTTTTATACCAGTAAGCCTTGGGCATATGGGAGCTAATCTTCTTCACTGCATCAACACTATGAACAAACCAGATAGACTGCTACTCTAAATTAAGGTGTCTGTACCATTTCTCAGTAGTGGAAGATGTTCAGCTTTCAGGATCTGTAGATAAGTCTCAGGAATAACCAATTGACCATTCACAATTAAACTACTAACTTTCTGGTTAGGATTCTGAGAAATCAGAGGGTGATTTGGATATATTTTGCTTATAGGCTCATCAAAAATCCATCTGTCATTCATAGTGAGACTTTCCTTCCATCACCAACTGCCCATCTTGTTAGTTCAATGAAATCTGGTATTACCCATTTAATGCCAGGCCAAATAAAAGACCTTTTGTAATAAGAGATCCAGTTGCCATTTTTATCAGTGTATTTGACCAGGAAAAAAAGATCCCATTCATCTGCAGAGTGAAGCATTTTCCAGAGGAACTTCATTAATAAAGCTTTGTTCATGTATTCAAGTCTTTTAATACCCAAACCACCTTCTTCAAAGGGAGTACACACCTTGTTCCACTTAAGAGTAACACATTTTTTATCTTCAGCATTGCCAGACCACAAGTAGTTTCTAATAATTCTCTCACAAGCTTTTATGATTTTCTTTGGCCACTTATAAACAAACATGTTGTACACAAGAATGATGCACAGGAAAGATTTAACCAGAGTTAATCTAGCTTGAAAGCTTAAAAGTCTACCACTCCAAGTTGCAAGTCTTTTTTGCATGTATTCCACTAAGTTCCAAAGATGAACTGATTTGACCTTCCCTTGAACCAGCATCACCCCAAGATATTTGTCAGGAAAATGAGACATTTCCATATGAAAAAAACCAGCAATTTGTCTCTTTCTAACATTTGAAGTTCCACCCAAAAAGCATTTACTTTTGGCAGTATTAATGATTTGACCAGAAGAATCTTGATAATCCAATAAAATATTTCTGAGATGAGTAATACTTCTCATATTTCCATTGCAGAATAGGAATATATCATCAGCAGATAGTAAATGTGTGGGATGAATGCCATTTCTTATGACCATAGGTTGAATTTTTTTCTCTTGAACCAATTTATGGATATTCCTGCTTAAGATATCTTCAGCTAAAATAAAAAGAATTGGGGAAAGAGGGTCACCTTGCTTGAGTCCTCTGCCAACACCAAAGAAGCCCATAGGGCCTCCATTAAGCATGATAAAAAAATTTGTAGTCTTTAGAAGGACCATAATCCAGTCACATAATTTCTTGGAGAAACCATAACTTGTAAGAGCTTTATATAAAAAATCCCAAATCATGGTATCATAGGCTTGAGAGATATCCAATTTCAGCCCCAAATTCCCTCCTCTTCTTTTAACTTGTAATTCATTAACAAGTTCATATGCAAGTAAAACCTGTTCATGTATACTTCTATTCTTGATGAAGGCACATTGCTGAGGGGAGACAATTTTTGGTAAGAATTTACTGATTCTCATGGTTACAATCTTAGTAACTATTTTGAAGCAGAAGTTGCTAAGACCTATAGGTCTAAATTGTTTAGCATTTTTAGCACCATGAACTTTAGGAATTAACACCAAAAAATTAGAATTCATTCCACTAGGGGTGACATTATTTTTCCAACAATACTGAATTGCATTGACCAAATCATTCTTAATAATTTCCCAGGCATATCTGTAAAAAATACCAGTAAAGCCATCTGGCCCAGGGGCCCTATCTTGATTTAGATCAAAAACTGCATTTTTAATATCTTCTTCAGTTGGCAAATTTTCAAGATAAGTATTGTCCTCATTAGTGATAACATTTGGTGCATCATCAAACAGAGAATCATTTATACTAACACGCTGGTGGGAAAATTTGGTACTGAAATAATCAATAAGCACAGTAGCAATACCATTTTGATTAGTAACAATATTACCTGAAGAGTCTTCAATTTCAGAAATTGAATTTTGAGCCTATCTTAGTTTGATGCTTGTATGGAAGAATTCAGTGTTAGCATCCCCATCTTGAATCCAGTTGATTCTAGCTTTTTCTCTGAGAAAGGTGTTGTAGTTGTTTGCAGCTATGTCACATTTTCCTCTAGCAGTAACCAAATTATTTAATAGATTGATATTAGATGGATCACCATCAGATTTTAAAGTTTCCTCCATCACCTTTTCTTCAGCCTTCTTAAGAGTTTCTTTTACATCACCAAAAACCTCCCACTTCCACACCTTAAGGAATTTTTTGAACCTTTTAAGCTTATTCATAAAAACAAAAATTGGATTACCATAAATTTATTCCTTCCAAGAATTACAAAGCACTTGCATAAAGTCAGGATGAGACAACCACATTTTTTGAAATCTAAATGGAGGATTAAGAGCTCTAGGAATGATAGCATCTGAACCCATAAGAGGACTATGATCAGACACTCCTCTAGTAACAACTTTATAGCTCCATCCTGTAAATTTATCCAACCATTTAAGATTATATAGAACTCTATCAAGGTTATAGAGAATCCTTTTTCTACCAGCCCTACCATTGCACCAAGAAAAATCCAACCCACTTTTAGGATCTTGTAGCAAACCACGACTGACTCTCAGCAGAGTAACACGAATCTCCAAGAAATAGTGAGGTATGCACGAAATACCCGCAGGCCACACCATTCTCTAACCAAGAGAACCCTGTGTCGGTGCGCTTATATTAGCCCGATCGAGCATGTTTAATTCCCTAAGGGAAATCTGGAATGTCCATGTCAGTCTCAGAAACGATCGCGGCTACGCAAGTTGGCCGCATAATTTCACTAGCCTAGACGAACCCTAACAGGAGCAAGCAATCACCGTGATGTTCACCGGCGGGCCCGCCTATGCTCTAGCCAGTCAAACACCACACTATACCCCTAACGCCTGTCAAACGCCGACCCCAAAGAGGGATGTCCGCGTTGCTTTGGGGAAGGCTCAAACAAGCAAGACCGCTCAAAGCAGTCTTAAAATCATCATGATCGTCCAACTTCACCAGCCTGGTTGGACGGATTAGATCATCCCACGATTGATCAGTGAAGCGCTAATGCACACATTAGCGGGCCCACTCCTCACGGACCTTATCGGTTTTCTCACGACCTCGCCCTAGAGCAATGAACGCTTGCTCGAAGTATGGCTGACGTGATGCTTAAAGGGTCGCGGAAATCCCACTAGCGTCTTAAATCGATCACAACCATCCAACTTCGCCAGCATGTTTGGATGGCTTAGATCACGCCTAGGACCATCGGGCAGGAACGCATAAGTTCACCGTCGGCCCAACATAGGCCCCACACGATTGGTCTCCCCAAAGGAGGAGCATAGCCTGCCATACGTTTGGCCAAATTTGCGCACGCGTGACTGATCCAAAACCCTAATTAGGGTTTGTGGCATTACATATATGTCGTAGTTTGATTATGACCATCCATCTTCGCCAGCTCGGATGGAGGATATAGATATAGACTAAGGAGGTCCAGAGAGCATCAACATGATCACCGTGGTCCCACCTATGCATGTAACAAGTCGGCCAAGGTGGACCATGGACATGCGCCTCGAAACACGCGCCCAAAGATGGCATGCCGTGGCCCCCTAAAATCCTTTGCGGCAAAGTATTTCTGCCGCAAATCGATCACGACCACTCATCTTTTCCGGACAAATTGAGTGGCCTAGATCGCACCTCCGCGAGACAGAGTGGCATGGACTTGTACACCAGAAAGCCGTCTACACGCATACCCGGTCGGTTCCACCAAAAACTTTGTCCATGATTGATTTCGGTCAAGCTAAAGAATGATGCTTGCGCACCTCTTTAAAACCCTAAAATCCATCGGTCGCAAACATGTGCCGCAGATCATCTCGTCCGTCCAACTTTTCCTGCTTGGTAGGACAGCCTAGGCTAAGAGTTAAACGGCCAATAAGGCACCTTGGTGATCACCGTCTGTCACTCTACCACAAGGAGTGATCGGACAAGGGATGGCCCGCCCATGCGGCCTCCAAACAATCACTCAAAGATGGTTGGGCATGCAGCTATTTTAAGACGCTTAATCCGCGGCTTACTCCGTTAAGCTTTAAAACAGCGATGCTTCATACATATTGATTGTATTCGATGCATTACATGCATAGAGTATACACGATATTTCATGAATATCGATTTCCTAAATAACTCAGTTATTTAACCTAGCACCGTATGCTACTTCCTGTGGGTCCCACGATCCACTCATTCGAGACATCAAGCATGTCACAAACTGGGGGTACTTACTGGGGTATTGGTCTGGCGGTTTACAGCGTGCAGCGTACAACGCGCCATCACAAGAACGTGTCAGGAGGCATAGACGGTTAACGATGATGGGAAACGTGGGCAAAGACGTGATTGTGTGACATTCACTTGCACTACCCCACTAGTCCATCACTCCACTTCCTACGAGATAAGGTTTGCGCTCAATGAATTGTATAAATAGGTCCTTCGCCTATTTCCAAACAACATGAGAAAACACAAAAAAAAACAAATGTTGTCATCCGTAACCAGAAAACATCCAGAGCTAATTGCTTACATTATTGCAAGCCAGTTCATCATTCTGATACAAGTCATAAACAGCCAACACCTTCACAATCTCAACACCTTCTTCGCTTCCCTCCCTAAGATCAACCCCATCTCCTTCACTTTGTGACCGAAGCAATTCTTGAACGACCATTTCTTGGTTTAGGCCAGAATTGTATAGATTGATCTCTCGAATCAGAAAGCACTCCCGTGCAGTGCATTTGTTTAGGGTTTAGATTCATTTCTCATTCACACACACCCAAAATTACCAAAGCTAGCAGAAATAGTTTTCACCCATAAACAACTTGATCATGATCAGAATACAGTCGGAACGTCTGTGTTCAATGTTGTGACCATTACAAGTAAAGCTTCTAACTTGTCATGGGATGATGAGTGCTGTTCTAATCAATCTGATCTTAACAGATCACTGATTGCACAAAGATCAAGGATATTGTTAAGAAAAGCAAGAGATCCGAGAGAATATATTCTTTTCCTGTTGCTATTGATGATTCAGTTCAAGAAGAAATATCTCAGTGTATCAATGGTATATGTTCAGGATTTTCAGCCCTCTCGGCAGAAGTCTCCATTAACTCAAATTCTGATTTGGAATGTGAGTCTGACACTGAGGTTTTAGAGTTCTTGGATAAAAGTGAAGAAATTCACAAGGAAAATCTTCAACTAAAGGCTTTGTTGGAGAAACTTGAATCATCACTTCAGGTGAAAACTCTTGAAATTGACTGTCTTAATGATGAATTCACCAGAACCCTATCTATTAAAGAAGAAAAAGATTAATTATCTCAAGCGTGACCTGCAAAGGTTGACATGAAGCTCCGACAAAATTTCACCAATGTTATTTGGTCAAAAGGATTTTGGAAACACAAATGGTTTAGGGTTCAAAAATAAGACTGCGAGCACAATCAACTCATTTGTTCCGGCCGGTTATGAAACAACTGATTTTGTGATAAACAAGAGTCATCTCTACAAAGCAAAAACTCCTCACTGTTTTGCTCATTTTTTGGAAGTGGGAGTCATGTTCAAAGTAAGTATTGGGGATTCAAGAGGAACAACAAAAAAAATTCCAAACTTCAAAATGACATGCAAAGAATGAGTCTGTCTATGGAGAAACAACAAACGACTGAGTACAAGAAGCAGATGACTAAAAGAATCAGAGTCAGACGAGGTAAGTATGTTTACCCAACAAACCTTGATATGACATCTTGTGACAGAAAAAGTGAACATTGTGTTCACTTCATTATTATCTAACCATAATAATGTGTTAAATCCTTATCGATGACATGGAATAAGGATCAAATCAAGGTTACTCAAGTCATGTAAAATATGTTGGTTATTTTCTTCAATTATGACCAAAAGTTATTTTGAGCAAGTGAATATTTTGTTGGTTAAGATAGATAATGGAACGTGAACTATGAATACTTTTTCAAAGTTTCTTTAGGGTTAGTTTTCATAATAAGTCTTTTTATGTTCATTTGTAATCAAAATTGTACTTCACTTTTTTTCTTTGAAAGATACGGTATCATGGCACCTATAACTAGAGGTAATACAAAAAGGGATGCAGTAGAAGCTGTCAATGTGTATCTATGTGAAGGAATTCTGTCCTCAAGGAAGAGAAAGGTGAAGGATGCAGTTAGTGATTCAGGTTCTTCCTCTATCTGTCTCTTGTCTGTTTGTCATCATGATAATAACTTCAGGGCTATGGTGAAAGATTTCATCAGAAAAAGAAATGATTTAAAATCTCAAATCGTTTCATCTTTAGAAGAAATATCTCACTATGAACAAATGTTATCTCTAACAAAGAGCACATTGAGTGGACTGAAAAGAGAACTTAGTGAATTAAGTGATATTCTTGAAGATCTGGAGGAACTGAATGATCCCATTATCAATGGTTTTTTCAATAATGAGAAGAAATTCTCAGTGGATGCCTTGAGAAAGCTCTACAATGTTGTTTATAGGTAAAAACTGATTCTGCTGGAACTTGGGTGTGCCGCCGAGAAACGAATCTAAACCCTAAACAAATGCACTGCACGGAAGTACTTTAGATTCGAGAGATGAATCTGTACAATTCTGGCCTAAACCAAGAAATGGCCGTTCCAGACTTGCTTCGGTCACAAAGTGAAGGAGAAGGGTTGATCTTAGGGAGGGAAGCGAAGAAGGTGTTGAGATCAAAATATTGGATTTTTAAGGTGTGTCTTTTTTATGAATTATATCAGAATTTAGAACTGGCTTGCGGAATGTAAGCTATCAGTTCTTTTTGCATTTTTCTGAATACTTGTGTTGATAACCAAACTCTATCGTTGGTCGAAATAGGTTGAAAACCAATTTATACAAGTCACTGAGCAACAAGTTGCTGAGTGGGTCTAATGTGTAAGACCTAGTTACTCTAAACAATCATGCGCAAGCTAGGAGACATAATGGCATAGTGGCTCCCGCATTGTGGCATAATGGCATAGTGGCAAAATGGCGCCTACTAGTGTCACCATGGCAGAGTGGTGCCTGCCAGTGGCATAGTGGCAAAGTGGTGCTTGTTATATCTTTGCGTATTGGTGCTAGATCCAAATATGGCTCAATGATATTATCTCTAGTTTCCACATAGAACTTAATGTCTAGGTGATGTTATTTGGAATATGGCGGCATAATGGCCCTGACTGAATTATGGTTTGGCATGTCAAAACCCTAAACGGCGTGCGCGTCTATGTGGAGCGGCGACATCTTGGCAAGTCTGGCCTTGGCCGTTTTGATCAAGGAAATCATGGCAAGGCCATGACTAGAAAATAGGGTTTCCTTTTGGTTTAACCAAATCCATTAAAACAAGAATTCTATTCTGATCAGGATAGCCTGGTTAGAGTTTGAATATTACTCCATTAATGGTGAAGAGAGTATGGGCCAAATTGGACTCTTTTAGGTCGTTTGATTAGATTTAGCTATAAAGTTACTTTGGCCACGCTAGTATTTAGCCATGGGTTTTCAATATCCTAAAACATTATACAGGGATCTGTTATGGCATTGGCCATGAACAAAGAGTGAAGTAGCACGCAGCTGCGCCGTTGTGGCACGTTAGGATATCACTGCCGCGGGATGGCATGGCTTGCCAATTGGCACGCTGGAGCGATTCGGCAGGTTGGGTAGCCAATCATCATGGCGTCTGCGATGATCACTAGGCGCGGTTTGGATGGCTTGTAGGCAATCTCAGCACCTTGGTGCGGATTGCAGCAGCGGTGTTGGCACGTTGCTTGCGGAGGCATGGTGATGCCTATTTGGGCGCGTTAGGAGTGGCTAAAGCTTAATAAGTCAAGTGGCCAAATCGTGCGGTCGTGATTGTTTTTGGAGACTGGCTTGCGCCGTCTAGATTAGGTTCCTAATGGAATTAGGCATATCGACCAACCAACTTCCAACTTTATTAAAAGTATGTGTGGCGGGTTTTGAGCGATATGATTGGTCGATGGCAAAAAGAGGGGGCCGGCAAAATGGGGACGGCCTCATTCCAAATGCGTTTGGCGCATTTAGAGCGACCTGATTGGTCGATGGGAAAGATGGCTGGCAAGCAATGTGGGGACGGAGTCATTCTAAATGCGTGTGGCGCATTTAGAGCGAACTGATTGGTCGATGTAGAAGAGGGTTGGCAAGGGAAACATGGATCGTGGCCAGCGGCCACAGGCGGCGCCTGTTGGAGCGGATCAGCCGGTTATGTGGCCGTGCCTCCTTTGTCATTGCTCTTATTTGCCACAGTTCCTCTTTTGTTTCTTATTTTCTGGTAGGGCTTTATACCTACTAGCTCCATGGCGAATTAGTTCCCAGCTTATCTAGGTTTGGCCCCGACCAATAGGGTTCGAGATATTTGCACAAGGCGCAAAAGACCTAATTTTTGCAAAGTAATTGAGCCAAAACTTGAATCTTGTGAGGTATCACAAAATGGAAAAATTTAACAAATTATGTGTGTTGACACAAAATTATTTTATTCTCGGAGAGCAGTTTACGCGTCTTATGATTGAGCATTTTCATGCAGACCTTAATTTTGATACTTCGGGAAGTTCATGCTACTCAGCTGCGAGTGAACACTAATTGTCATGTCATACCAATACTAAAGGTCTCAGCTAGGGAACATAACATAGGAAAATACTCAATAAACCATACACTAATGAGTAATGCAAGCGAGAGTTTACAAAATGTTTGGGATTGTTGCTACATGCACCATTCTGAATAAATATACCGAGTTGCTCAATACATGTGTGAGTAGAGAGGCCCGGGCACTCATTGCTTTTAAATGGATCAGTCCTTTCATGACACTTTCTTGTAATGGGCGCATTGCACGCCGTAAACCGCCAGACCAATACCCTGATGAGCATCTCCCAGTTTGTGACATGTTTGATGTCTCGAGTGTTTCGTGGAAAAATGTGCAACAAGTTATTGAGTGGGTCTAATGTGCAAGACCTAGTTATTCTAAAAAGTCATGCACAAGCTAGGCGACATAATGGCATAGTGACGCCTGCATTCTGGCATAATGGCAAAGTGGCAAATTGGCGCCTACTAGTGTCACGATGGTAGAGTGGCGCCTGCCAGTGGCATAGCGGCGAAGTGGCGTGTAACACCCCGTGTTTTTAGCATGGCGCATGCTAAAAGATGCGCCATTGCATGAGATGCATTTGGCCCAGGGACAATATCCGGTGCCAAGTAAGGCACATCGCGTATGCATATTGGCTAAGGCCAATACGACATTAGTTGGAGGATACATTGGCAAAGAGTCAATATTGCATCAAATGATGCATTAGGATAGTTGGGTAGATGGCCTTGAATATGTACAACCAACATGGATGGACATCAGGTGGAAAATGTACAACCAACATGGCTAGACATCGAGTTGGCAGTGGACATCCAACATGGATGGACATCGAGTTTGTAATGTACATCAATCACGGCTGGGCATAGGAGTTGCCTACGGGACAAAGATATAATACATCCATCCTGGCTGAACATCGAGTTGACATTTGAGTGGCCTATGGGCCAAAGTCGGAAATACAGCCATCACGGCCGTACGTTGCTGTTGGCTAGAATGGTAAGGTGCAGCCATCATGGCTAGGGGAGTTGATGAATGATTTTTCCTCCCCCAATTTGAGTTCTAAAAAGGTCAAATTAACATATACAGGGAGGGGTAGTTGGTGATGTGATTTGTAGATAGTGGTAAAAAGTGATTCGATTCTCGAACTTGTAAAGGATAACTTTAGACTTAAATTCAAAACTAAATAGAAAACTCACTAATAATTATAACAAACACTGACAAAGTTGGTATCAATATTAAAAGAACACTGAGGCTAAGATTCCACTATTTTCCAAGTTCAAAGTGATTTGGTCCAAATATTTATATTCATGCAATTTTCTCGTTTAATTTGATTCTAAAATATTGCAACTAATAGATTTTCAAAAGTAATAATTGTAAATACCAAGTATGAAGCATCAAGAGTCTATAAACTAAGCATACTCCATCAAAATAGATCACAATCACTCAAATAAAAATCATATTCAATAATAGTTCAAGGCAAATAATCATAATAATAATTGCAATAAATTAAATAAAATAGATTGTACCGCTTTTTGTTGGAAAAATAGCTTCATCTATCACCCCAGCAATGGGGTTTAGCTCCTCATATTAATCATGATCTCAAAATAATTGTTTATGGCTCAAAAGATGATTAAAAAGATGAAAAGTGATAATACAGACGATTCGCAACAGTTTGTTGGTGTTGCAGATTCACTGTTACAGGGAGAAATAGTAGCTAAAGACCTAATGCAACCGCTGTGATGAACGACACATAGGTACTGCTGTGAAACAACGATAGTTTGCTGCGACAGTTGCTTGCGCGTCAATGTTCTTCGTGTTCTTGGTGCAGCAGCAGCAGAAAACAATTTTCAACTCGTGATTTCGGCTCTCTATTCTCCTATAAACTTCTCCTAAGGTTTCGTACCTCTTATATAACTTATCCCCTCTCCTTTTATAGGCCACAACTCGATTAAATCTCCCCCAAAATCTTGGTTTATCTCCACAGCAAGTTTCAGAGTTTTCTTTCTGCGAAACTCTCTTCACGCGTATTTGACCTCTCTCAATACTTCCAAACTCTTTATTAGATAACTACGAATGTTGGGGAAGCTTTTATAGCCTTTAATCTCCCTGAATTGTCGAAAAATACTCCAACAGCAACCCGTGACGACAACGCCTCTGTTTCCTTTTCCCGGTCAATCTAACCCAATTCATTGGATCCAATCACATATACCGACCCTGTTATGCTCTAGGAAGTCCAGCCCAACAAAAATCCGAGATTGAATCTCCTTAAATCTTCCCAAGAATGCGAACCCTAATCTGCATGCATGTTGGTTTGTTTTCCCGCCAAAAACCAGAATTCATATAATGAAGATGGTTTTCCCCTATCCAGAGTAGGGGTTCCTTTAGCAGGTGCCTGTGGGTGTCGTGGGGTGGCCCTTATCCAAAACGTGGGTGCCAAAATCCATTCGTCCAGGTTCTATAGATAACTTTTCGAGCCGATTTTTCCAAAAATGTTTATTGGCAAAAAATACCTACAAATAAATAAAACACCATAATAAGTAGAAAAATGATCCCTAACAATATATAGAATCAAGACAAATCAGACACAAAAATGTGTCTATCAAATATCCCCAAACCTATTATTTTCTAGTCCTCGAGCAAAAATAAAATAGAAATAAAATCCTAACTCACTGTCGCAGGCATCGACGATTGCATTTAGCGTATGCAATAAGCCTTTAAACCCCTAGGTGTCTCTAGTGGCGGAGTGTTGTCTCCGGAGGGCTTAACAGAGGTATACCCACAAAACCTTTATACTCCAGACCCTAGCTATCTACAAAGAACCTTGGAAGGCACTAAAGAATCTCCTTGGTTGGCATACTTATTGACTACAGGAGGAAGTACCCTGATGCAAAATTCCAATTGTTGTACACGAGTTCGCACTCAAGCATACTAAAATTCATATAAAGTGACAGAGCTCTACTCAGATAGTCGCATCCAAACTCAGAATCAAACAAATCACATGGATAGATTAAGAAGATGGATATAGAAAAACATAGATGGTTTTGATGTTGACTAAGGTGAACGGTGTTTCTCATATCTGTCGGAAGGCCACTTCCATAATGAACCTATCCTAATGGATTGAGATACCGGTCTGACTAATATCAACACACTCGCATATACAAGGGTACCAGTGGTCGATAATCCTAACTCTAGGTCAACACAACTGGCATAGACAAGGGTTCCAGTGGTCGATGATAGACACATTTTTGTGTCCGATTTGTCTCGATTCTATATATTGTTAGGGCTCATTTTTGTACTTATTACGGTGTTTTATTTATTTGTAGGTATTTTTGGCCAATAAACATTTTTGGAAAAAATTGGCTTGAAAAGTTATCGGAAAGCACCCGGAGGACATTTGCTATTCGGAGTCTCACTTTGGATAAGGGTTAACCTAATTACTAAGGGGCATCCCATTTCCAGGCATCTGCTAATCGTACCCCTACTCTGGATAAGGGGAAATCCATCTTCAACATTTCAAAAACCAGGTTTTGGCCGGAAAATAGATGCAGTGAAGAACAGTTTTGGCAATCGTGATTTGGAGGAGTTTGAGGTCGATTAAACCTCTGATTTTCATAGAATAGACTCCTTATGGGTCTAGGAATCTGATATGGGTGTTTAAATCAATTAGACTGGGCTCAATCGACGGATTTTTAGCACAACAGAAAGTATGGAAAGTCACGTGTGTGACCTGTTTTAGAGAGTTTTAGAGAGATTAAAGTGATGTAAACCTTTCCAAATATTTGTATCTATCTAAGGAAAAGTTTAGAATAAAAAGGAAATCTCAGAAACGCGTAGAAATTCTAAAACAAGAAATTGCCGCAACTTGGCCGTGAAGAGAAGGAAAGAGATTTTGGAAGATTTGGGAGAGATTTAATCGGTATTTTTGATATAAATAGATGTCTTGGGTCATATAGAAGAGGTGTCGAAAGTTTGGGGACCTGAGGAGAGCCAGAGAAGAAGAAATCAGAGTTTTATCAAACTCTGTTTCTGTTTCTGCTGCTGCTGCTGAAGAGGAAGAACACGAAGAACATTGACGCACAAGTAACTGTCGCAGAAAACTGTCGTTGTTCAACAGCAGAAGATAAGTAACGTTTATATACAACAATAATCATTGTTCCTCTTTGTACCAGAGATCTGTAACACTTTTACGCTGTTGCAAATCAGCTGCTTTAAACCTTTCACTCTTTTAATCAACTTTTGAGCAACAAACATGTATTTTGATCAAGTGATTAATATGAGGAGCTAAACCCCAACACTGGGATGACGGAGAAAGCCATATTTCATGCGTGTGGTAATTATATTTAATTCTTTTTATGAATTTTTGCATTAATTTAATCGTTTTATGATTTTTATTAATTAGTTGTGAAGTCGTATGATGATGTATGCTTGGTCTAAGGGCTTTTGATGTATCATGCTAGTGATTTACAGTTAATCTTTTTAAAATCTACCATGGAAAAGAATTAGAGTCAATAAACAAGAGCTATAATTGTCTAAGAATTGATTTTTGAACCACATGATATGAGGTTTGGTGGAATCCTGAGTCTCAGTAATCTCTCGACATTGTGACAAACCTTGTGTATATCTTTTATTTATTTTTTATTGTTTTTCTATTTTAAATCTTAAATCAGTCTCAACAAGTCCGAGAAACGAACACTTTACTCACCACTACAAAATTACATCAATCGACTTTATTGAATTTATTCCAGTTGGTCTGATGGTCTGGTCTCAATTTTTTTTTGGCTATCTCAATCACTCTATTTCACCCTAGCAATGGTAACAACTTGAATCGTGAGCCCCACCTAATCACTTAGAGAAACATATTTTAAAAATAAAAAAAAATAAAAATAGAAGTGAAAAGGACTCAATGAGATATGGCGAAACTACCATGTTATTTTTAACACCTGAGCTCTGTGCTTTTATGAATAGACTCTTTAGATGTTTCCATCTAATCAGATTGGTCCCTCAACTCCTACAACCAAAATGCTTCCATCCACTTAGATTGGGTAGTGCCATCCTTAATAAGGATAAATTTTTAGGCTCTGGAGTTTATTTATTGCAACGAAAAGGTAACAAAAAGTTCTACCCCACCCCCAAACTTAAATCTAACATTGTCCTCAATGTTTCTAATTAAAGAACAGTACCAAAAATATAAGTAACATGAGGAAATAGTAAAGAGAGAAGTCGAAAGATAGTACCTGGGTGAAGTGTAACCAAAAACCTACAAAAATATATACAACATACAAAATCGCCTCGATGGTCAATCAAGGTAAACAGGGTCCTCCAGAGGGACCTCCTCAACATCACCTGTAGGAAAAGGCTCTAAAAAGGGCTTCAATCGCTGACCGTTAACCTTCGAAGAACTACTACCATCTGGTGTCTCAATCTCAACAGCGCCATGAGGAAAAACAGTACGGACCACAAAAGGACCGGTCCACCGAGAGCGCAACTTCCCGGGGAATAGATGCAAACGAGTGTCATACAGAAGAACTTTTTGACCTGGAGAAAATGACTTTCGTAAAATATTCCTATCATGCACAAGTTTCATTTTGTTCTTATACTCCTTAGCACTATCGTATGCATCTCTACGAATCTCGTCCAACTCATTGAGCTGGAGCTTTCTTTGAGCTCCTGCCTTGTCAAGTGAAAAGTTTAAGTTCTTAATAGCCCAATAGGCTCGATGCTCTAACTCAACAGGCAGGTGACATGCCTTGCCAAACAAACGATAAGGTGACATTCCAATGGGTGTCTTAAACGCAGTACGGTAAGCCCATAAGGCATCAGTAAGCCTCGACGACCAGTCTTTCCTATTTGGATTAACTGTTTTCTCTAGAATACGTTTAATTTCCCTATTGGAAACCTCTACCTGACCACTAGTCTGAGGGTGATATGGGGTTGCTACTTTATGGGTAATACCGTATTGTTTCATTAAAAGAGCAAACGGTCTATTACAAAAGTGTGAACCTCCATCACTAATTATAGCTCGCGGCGTACCAAAACGTGTAAGTATATTCTCTTTCAAAAACTGGACTACGACCCTGTGGTCATTCGTTTTACACGGAACCGCCTCAACCCACTTAGACACATAGTCTACAGCGACAAGTATGTAAAGATAACCAAACGAAATAGGAAATGGACCCATAAAATCAATGCCCCACACATCAAAGACCTCAATCACTAAAATAGGGTTCAAAGGCATCATATTTCTACGGGAAATGGTTCCTAACTTCTGGCAACGCTCACAAGAAACACAATGACTATGGGAATCTTTAAACAACGAAGGCCAGTAAAATCCACACTGCAAAATCTTAGCAGCAGTCTTCTTAGCACTAAAATGACCCCCACATGCATGTTCATGACAAAAGGAGATAATACTAGACTGGTCACTCTCAGATACACATCTCCTAATAATCTGGTCCGGACAATACTTAAACAGATAAGGATCGTCCCAAAAGAAATGCTTAACCTCGGCTAAAAACCTAGAACGATCTTGCTTACCCCAATGTTGAGGCATTCGACCAGTAACAAGATAATTCACTATATTTGCATACCAAGGTGATTGGGAAACAGAGAACAATTGTTCATCAGGAAAACTATCCCTTATAGGAAGGGAATTATAGGGGAACTAACAACTAGCCTAGACAAGTGGTCTGCTACTACATTTCTGCACCCTTTTTGTCTCTAATGTCTGGACAAAATTCTTGTAACAAAGGATCCATCTATCAATCAGGTTTGGTATCCTTCTTAGACAAAAGGTATTTCAAAGCAGCATGATCAGTATAGATTACGATCTTAGAACCTAATAATAGGATCTAAACTTATCCAAGGCAAACACGATGGCTAAATTCCTTCTCGGTAGTTGTATAGTTCATTTGGGCATCATTCAGAGTTTTGCTAGCATAGTAAATCACATGGAGTAATTTGTTTTCTCGCTGACCTAGCACAACGCCTATAGCATAATCTGAAGCATCACACATAATTCAAAGGGTAGGTTCCAGTTAGGTGCCTGGACTATCGGGGCAGTAGTGAGTAAAGTTTTAAGCTTATCAAAAGCCTTAAACAAGCATCATCAAAGACAAACTTAACATCTTTTGCAAGCAAATTGCAAAGAGGTCTAGAAATCAAGCTAAAATCCTTAATGAATCGACGGTAAAAACCTGCATGCCCTAAATGACCTAATATCTTTTACGGTTTTTGGGACCTGTAGTCTTAATAAGGTCAATTTGGCTTTGTCTACCTCTATACCCTTTGAAGAGACGATGTGCCCTAAGACAATTCCTGATTCAACCATGAAATGGCATTTTTCCCAATTAAGCACTAAATTTTTTCCTTACACCTAGTCAACACTAATGTCAAATGATGCAAGCACTCATCAAAAGATGAACCAAAACTGAAAAATCATCCATAAAGACCTCTAAAACCGTTCTACCATATCAGAAAATATGCTCATCATACAACGCTGAAAAGTCGCAGGGGCATTACATAACCCGAAAGGCATGCGTCTATACGCAAAGGTACCAAAGGGACAGGTAAAAGTGGTTTTCTCTTGGTCTTCTGGGGCAATAACGATCTGATTATAACCGGAGTAGCCATCTAAGAAGCAATAGTGACTATGTCCAGCTAATCGCTCTAGCATTTGGTCGATAAAAGGAAGGGGAAAGTGATCCTTCCTTGTGACCTTGTTCAATTTCCTATAGTCAATACACACACGCCATCCCGTGGTCACTCGGGTTGGGATTAATTCATTATTATCATTCTGGACTACAGTGATACCTGATTTCTTGGGGACAACCTGAACAGGGCTGACCCACTTACTGTCTGAAATTGGGTAAATAATACCCGCATCTAACAACTTAAGCACCTCTTTTCGAACTACCTCTTTCATGTTAGGGTTCAGTCGACGTTGCATCTCCCTAGAAGGTTTGGAGTCTTCCTCTAAATGAATCTGATGCATACACACAGTAGGACTTATACCCTTAATGTCTGCTATAGTCCACCCTAAAGCTTCCTTATTGTCTTGAAGTACATTTACTAGCCTACTTTCCTGATCACTATCCAAATCGGAAGCTACAATCACAGGTAAAGTCTCAGATGGGCCTAAAAACACATACTTTAGAGTACTGGGTAGTGGTTTAAGGTCCAACTTTGGGGGCTCTTCTAAAGAAGGAATTAGGGTAGTCTCAGAAACTGATAACGGTTCGAACCTAAATTTCCATCTATCAGTGTCTAACACAGGGGTAGAATCTAATAGAGCATTCACTTGTTCAATAGTGCTATCGTCATCAAAATCTAAACCAAAATGGGATAGACAACTTTCTAATGGGTCTTCAAATAAAATGTTTGGTAATGACTTCTGAACTAAGGCTTCTATCATGTTCACCTCTTCAACACATGTGTCATCTATCTCATAAGTTAGCTTACTGACATTAAAAATGTCCATCTCTATAGTCATATTACCAAAAGATAAATTCATCACACCATTTCGACAGTTAATGATCGCATTTGATGTAGCTAAAAACGGGCGACCTAAAATCATAGGTATCTGGTTCTCTGGGTCAGGGACAGGTTGAGTATCTAGGACCACGAAATCCACTGGATAGATAAACTTGTCGACTTCGATAAGGACATCCTCAATAACACCTCGAGTAATTTTAACAGACCTATCAGCTAACTGCAGTGTTATCTGAGTAGGTTTCATTTCACCAAGTCCTAGCTGTAAGTACACATGGTATGGAAGTAGGTTCACACTGGCTCCTAAGTCAAGTAAAGCTTTTTTTTACCCGGTTTTTACCTATTGTACAAGCAATGGTAGGGGAACCTGGGTCTTTGTACTTTGGAGTTATAGTTTTTGAATAATTGAACTTACGTGCCTAGCTAAAAAGGCTTTCTTATGGACGCTAAGTTTTCGCTTTCGCGTACACATATCCTTAAGGAACTTGGCATAAGCAGGAATTTGCATAATTGCATCTAATAAAGGAAGGTTTATGGTAACTTGCTTAAAAACCTCCAATATGTCATTAAAGTTCGATTTCTTCTTTGTTGGTACTAATAGCTGAGGAAATGGGGCTCTAGTCACAGAATCAGACCTCTCAGGAACTGAGTTGGCATCATAAGAAATTTTATCAGTTTCCTTAGCTAGTGGTCTTGAGGGGTGAACTACAGTATGTTCACTATCGGGCATGGTTACCTGATTGTCTACTATTCTACCACTCCTAAGGGTTCTAATAGCATTCAATTGATTCGATGGTTCTGTACCTACTTCATGAACTCCTCTAGGATTGGGATTAGTTTGACTAGGGAACCTACCATTATCTCTCTCACTTAAGGTCTTAGCTATTTGGCCGACTTGAAGTTCTAACTTAGCAAGGCTCTGAGCATTAGTTTGAAAATTCTGCTTGGTTTCCTGTTGAAAACTAACATGGCTCTGTGCTAACATTTCCTGAGCATTATTAGACTGACCCTGACTCTGGCCCTTAGACCATGAAAAGTTCGGATGGTTTCTCCAACCAAGATTATAGGTTTCTGAATATGGGTCAAACTTCTGACGATTATCAAACCTAGTGTTATTATATAGAGCATTGGCTTGCTCTTCATTATTCCGGCCTTCCCCAAAAGGCTCCAATCTACCACTAATGTTAGCCACTTCTAAAGCTTCTAACCTTTTCGCTATAGCAGCCATTTTGGCCTATGATTCATAGCCTCCTTCTACCCTATTAACGTTTCCTCTGCCGAGAAGAATTGTTTTCTGGGGTCCCCTACTACTTTCCCATTGTTGGGTCTTTTCGGCGAATTCATGCAAATATGTCATCGCGTCATCAACTGTTTGGTTCTCAAATCCACCAGTACACATAGATTCTACTGTGGTTGTAGTGGGATAATCTAAACCCTCATAAAGGATCTGAACTAACCTAACCTTCTCTAAACCATGATGAGGACATTGGGCTAATAAATCATTGAACCTTTCCGAATACCTATACAAAGTTTCTCCCTCCTGTTGAGAAAACGTGCAGATTTGTGTCCTAATAGACGATGTTTTGTGCCTAGGGAAAAACTTGTTCAAAAAGCCAGATGTAAGTTGTTCATACGTTTCGATTGACCCGGAAGCCAAACTATATAGCCACGATTTAGCTTTATCTTTCAGGGAAAAGGGGAATAACCTAAGTTTCAAAGCATCATCATCTAGGTTTCTAATACTGAGGATACTACAAATTTCCTCAAAGTCCCTAACATGGAAATATGGGTTTTCATTTTCTTTCCATAAAAAGATTGGGAGCAGATGTAAGGTCCCAGGTTTAAGTTCATAAGTTGCTTCCGTCTCAGCTAACCTGATACATGAGGGACGAGTAGTCCTAGTTGGATTCAACAAGGCTTTCAAAGTTGCCATTTCTGGCGCTATCGGAGCAACAGGTATTCTCTCCTCAATCAAAGGACGTTCAAAAACAGACTCTTCAAAAGTCGTACTCTCTAGATTAAGGTAATCAAGACGCTTAGAACTACTAGGTTTCTCTTTAACAAATCTACCTAGTGTGTCTCTTTTACGTTCAGGCATACAATAGAATTTTCTAAATTGGAAGGGTAAGCAAACACAGATCAAGACCGACTCAACCAAATCAAACCTATTGATTTCTAGCAAACAAAAAGCATGATGGCTCCACTTAGATTGTTTCTAGACCAGCTTCTAATCCTTCGAACGGGAATTCGTTACAATTTAAGCAAACCCCTCTGGAATCAATCCGATTTAAAGTAAGTTGAATAGAGGCGAGGGAAGCTCGGTGGAGCTTTGATACCCAAGGCCTCACAGGTATTACAAGGCGGCGCAGTCACGCATTCAACTTACAGAAACCGTCAAGAACTTCGAAGTATACTTAAAAGAGTAACCAATATTTTTCGAATGACTTTCCATTTAAGCTCGTTACCCTATCGGTCTCGTTCTAGTCAAAATTTTAGGCTTAGGTTCGCGTTTGGTGTCGTTTTCCTAAGGCGGGCAAGAAGAGAACGGTGATGAAATCCGAACCCTTATCTTGTATGGCCAATCCTTGCCTTTTACTAGGAAATTAAAGCAACCGTTTTCAAGTCCTCAACATATATGCATATGAAGGAAGACAGTAAATCGCTCACAGGGGATTCGCGAGTGTTTCGACAAACTTACCTCCCATACCAGACGGGGGATGAACCTTTGTAGTCGACTCGGGCCACTGACTCCGATGTCAAGTGTACGAACCCAAGGTGCAGAGACAATATCGTAATTGTCGTCCTTCTCTGCAAACAATTTATATTTAAAGTACCCTTCCGTAGGGTAATAAAAAATAATGTCCCAAAGTACAAAAGTCCAAAAAGAAAAGAAAAATTACAAAAATAATAAACCCTAATACAATTTTTTTTTTCTAAAAGAAAATAAACGAACCCTAAACTAAAATTGTCTAAAATAAAATTGTCTAAAATAAAATTGTCTTCTTTTCTGTTCTTTTTGCTTTAATCTTTAGCGCCAAGTCTTTATGAAATCACCAAACTTTTTGGCTCAATTTTCTTTATGATCCAGAACCTGTAGACACAAGATAAATACCCAAAAACATAAAAAAGAACAAAAAAAATAACAAAAAAAAAATAACAAAGATCTAAAACCCTAAAAACAAGTCCGCGTCGGCGGCGCCAAAAATTGATGTGATTTGTAGATAGTGGTAAAAAGTGATTCGATTCTCGAACTTGTAAAGGATAACTTTAGAATTAAATTCAAAACTAAATAGAAAACTCACTAATAATTATAACAAACACTGACAAAGTTGGTATCAATATTAAAAGAACACTGAGGCTAAGATTCCACTATTTTCCAAGTTCAAAGTGATTTGGTCCAAATATTTATATTCATGCAATTTTCTCGTTTAATTTGATTCTAAAATATTGCAACTAATAGATTTTCAAAAGTAATAATTGTAAATACCAAGTATGAAGCATCAAGAGTCTATAAACTAAGCATACTCCATCAAAATAGATCACAATCACTCAAATAAAAATCATATTCAATAATAGTTCAAGGCAAATAATCAGAATAATAATTGCAATAAATTAAATAAAATAGATTGTACCGCTTTTTGTTGGGGTTTATCTCCTCATACTAATCATGATCTCAAAATAATTTTTTATGGCTCAAAAGATGATTAAAAAGATGAAAAGTGATAATACAGACGATTCGCAACAGTTTGTTGGTGTTGCAGATTCACTGTTACAGGGAGAAATAGTAGCTAAAGACCTAATGCAACCGCTGTGATGAACGACACATAGGTACTGCTGTGAAACAACGATAGTTTGCTGCGAAAGTTGCTTGCGCGTCAATGTTCTTCGTGTTCTTGGTGCAGCAGCAGCAGAAAACAATTTTCAACTCGTGATTTCGGCTCTCTATTCTCCTATAAACTTCTCCTAAGGTTGCGTACCTCTTATATGACTTATCCCCTCTCCTTTTATAGGCCACAACTCGATTAAATCTCCCCCAAAATCTTGGTTTATCTCCACAGCAAGTTTCAGAGTTTTCTTTCTGCCAAACTCTCTTCACGCGTATTTGATCTCTCCCAATACTTCCAAACTCTTTATTAGATAACTACGAATGTTGGGGAAGCTTTTCTAGCCTTTAATCTCCCTGAATTGTCGAAAAATACTCCAACACCAACCCGTGACCACAACACCTCTGTTTCCTTCTCATGGTCGATCTAACCCAATTCATTCGATCCAATCACATATACCGACCATGTTATGCTCTAGGAAGTCCATCCCAACAAAAATCCGAGATTGAATCTCCCTAAATCTTCCCAAGAATGCGAAACCTAATCTGCATGCATGCTGGTTTGTTTTCCCGCCAAAAACCAGAATTCAAATAATGAAGATGGTTTCCCCCTATCCAGAGTAGGGGTTCCTTTAGCAGGTGCCCGTGGATGTCGTGGGGTGGCCCTTATCTAAAACGTGGGTGCCAAAATCCATTCGTCCGGGTTCTGTAGACAAGTTTTCGAGCCGATTTTTTCAAAAATGTTTATTGGCCAAAAATACCTACAAATAAATAAAACACCATAATAAGTACAAAAATGAGCCCTCACAATATATAGAATCAAGACAAATCAGACACAAAAATGTGTTTATCAGTTGGTTGATGGTGCATATGTGGACTATGCACCAAGTAAGCTTCATATCTTAGCCGGAAGAGTATGAATGATGCCTAAGGCTCATTTACAGTTATGTAGCCTCGCGAAGAGGGCATTTGATGCATTTTGACGGAACGAACTATACGGACTAGGCCATTTCCATTATTGCTTGGACACGGCCATGCAAACGAGTTGGCTTAAGTTTCTGTCCCTTCGCGGATGAACTACGGTATGTGCTTGATCCCTTTATAGTAGGGAAGGGTACGTAGGCATCCGCAATGAGTTGCAGCATTGCCGGTCCAACACGTTGGCCCCTCATATCATCTAATCTCGGTAGCTCGATGCAAGAGATGATTGTGGCCAGACTTGATGAGGCTAGTTGGATGCTGGAAAGTGGATGCACATACTTCCTATCAATTCATAAAGAGTTGGTAAGTGAGGTAACGTAGGGAATGTCAAGGGCTTGGTGCGGCCTACGCCAAAGTCCAAGGCTTATGCCTGGACAAGGCTCGACGATATGATGGTTGGTCAGCTAGATAGGAAATTCAGTGATGAATTCCCTACGTTGAGGCAAAGACAGTGATGCACGCAATATGCGTCAATATTGGCCCTATGGCCTTAAACCCTTTAGCGGACAAAGGGTAAGTTTTGGAATGGCGTGAAGCTAAGTTAGCTGCATCATGCTCCACGAGCATGCTTACAAGGGAAATTGAACGTGCATTTTCCTAGATTTAAGGCCCGGATCGTAGCTTCATCATGGCGCATCGGGGAGATTACGGCCTGCGGTGCAACTCGCCAAAGGCGTAATTTTCTGGTCCGTCACAGTTGGTATCAGAGCAAGTTCCGAGAAAACTCTAGGTACTTGTGCAGAGTGGACTCATCGGCGAGTATTTTCCTTAATGGAAATTTGAAGTTGGAGAGTAGGCCAACTTTTGCATGAGAAAGAATTTTTGACTGGAACTTCTAGTTACTTTGCAATTCGAGTTGAGCTTGGATGAGTGTTGTGAGTTTTCCTGGCCTAAGTGGCACCCCACTTACGAGTGGATATCCGGAAGACCGTCTGGGACAGTGGGCAGACAATGGGACTGATCATCCCCACACGTTGGAAACTGGCCAACGGTGTGCGTTATCAGGCCCGGCTAGCATCCCACTTATGAGTGGCAACCTGGATGACCGTCAGGGACGGTGGGCAACTGGAAACTATTCCACGCAGTACTGTGCTAAAATATTGTCATTTCGATGACACCTTTCAACCTGTGAACCTTATGGATTCCTGGGTGGTATTATGGATGCTATCTAGGATACCTGGTCGATATATCCTCTTGGCACTGGCCAATTGCAATTCTTGGTATTGATGTGGGCACTTTTGGATTCCTGGGCAGATGGTATGGGACATGTGCTCAGAAGGTATAAATTGTTGTTCATGACAACTTGAAGAAACCCGTGATTTTTGAGCATCTAGTATGGGACTTTTGCTCAGGAAATCCAAACCGAAGAGATTGTCCACAATAGTTTTGGTTTTGAATTTCGGGGACGAAATTATTTGAAGGGGTGAAGAGTGCACATCCCGTGTTTTTAGCATGGAGCATGCTAAAAGATGCGCCATTGCTCGAGATGAAGCTTCATCCAAAGCTTCCGTTGCATGAGATGCATTTGGCCCAGGGCCAATATCCGGTGCCAAGTAAGGCACATCGCCTATACATATTGGCTAAGGCCAATGTGGCATTAGTTGGAGGCTACATCGCCCAAGAGCCAATCTTGCATCAAATGATGCATTAGGCCCGTTGGGTGGATGGCCTTGAATATGTACAACCAACATGGCTGGACATCGGGTGGAAAATGTATAGCCAACATGGCTAGACATCGAGTTGGCAGTGGAAAACCAACATGGTTGGGCATAGGAGTGGCCTACGGGCCAAAGCTATAATACATCCATCCTGGATAATCATCGAGTTGACATTTAAGTGGCCTATGGGACAAAGTCGGAAATACAGCCATCATGGCCGAACATCGCTGTTGGCCAGAGTGGTAAGGTGCAACCGCCATGGCCAGGGGAGTTGATGAATGATTTTTCCTCCCCTAATTTGAGTTCTAAAAATGTCAAACTAACATATATAGGGAGGGGTAGTTGGTTGATGGTGCATATGCGAACTATGCACCAAGTAAGCTTCAGAGCTCAGCCGGAAGAGTATGAATGATGCCTAAGGCTCATTTATAGTTGCGTAGCCTCGCGAAGATGGCATTGGATGCTTAGGAATATTTATGACATACTGCGGGCCAAACATGCATCACTTGGATGCATTTTGGAGGAACGACCTATACGGACTAGGCCATTTCCATTATTGCTTGGTCACGACCATGCAAACGAGTTGTATTAAGTTTCTGTACCTTCGCGGATGAACTACGGCCTGTGCTTGATACCTTTAGAGTAGGGAAGGGTACGTAGGCAGCCGCAATGAGTTGCAGCATTGACGGTCCAGCACGTTGTCCCCTCATATCATCTAAGCTCGGTAGCTCGACGTAAGAGATAATTGTGTCCAGACTTGATGAGGTTAGTTGCATTCCAGAAAGTGGATGCTCATACTTCTTATCAAGTCATAAAGAGTTGGTAAGTGAGGTAACGTAGGGAATGGCAAGGGCTTGGTGCGGCTTACACCAAATTCCAAGGCTTATGCCTGGATAAGACTCGACGATATGACGGTTGGTCAGCTAGATAGGAAATTCAGTGATGAATCCCTACGTTGAGGCAAAGCCAGTGATGCGTGCAATACGCATCAACATTGGCCTTATGGCCTTAAACCCTTTAGCGGAAAAAGGGTAAGTTTTGGAACGGTATGGAAGCTAAATTAGCTGCATCATGCTCCACGAGCATGCTTGCAAGGGAAATTGTACATGCATTTGCCTATCTTTGAGGCTCGGATCGTAGCTTTATCATGGCGCATCGGGGAGATTACGGCCTGCGGGGCAACGCGCCAAAGGCGTAATTTTCCGGTCCCTCACAATTGGTATCAGAGCAAGTTCCGAGAAAACTTTAGGGACTTGTGCGGAGTGGACTCATTGGCGAGTATTTTCCTTAATGGAAATTTGAAGTTGGAGAGTAGGCCAACTTTTGCGCGGAAAGAATTTGTGACTGGAACTGCCAGTTACTTTGCAATTCGAGTTGAGCTTGGATGAGTGCTGTGAGTTTGCGTGGCTTAAGTGGCATCCCACTTACGAGTGGATATCCGGAAGACCGTCTGGGACGGTGGGTAGACAACGAGACTGATCATCCCCACACGTTGGAAACTGGCCAACGGTGTGCGTTGTCAGGCCCGGCTAGCATCCCACTTACGAGTGGCAACCTGGATGACCGTCAGGGACGACGGGCAACTGGAAACTATTCCACGCAGTAATGTGCTAAAATATTGTCATTTCGATGACACCTTTCAACCTGTGAACCTTATGGGTTCCTGAGTGGTAGTATGGATGCCATCTAGGATACCTGGTCGATATATCCTCTTGGCACTGGCCAATTGCGATTCTTGGTATTGCTGTGGGCACTTTTGGATTCCTGGGCAGGTGGTATGGGGCATGTGCTCAGAAGGTCTAAATTGTTGTTCATGACAACTTGAAGAAACCCGTGATTTTTGAGCATCTGGTATGGGAATTTTGCTCAGGAAATCCAAACCGAAGAGATTGTCCACAATAGTTTTGGTTTCGAATTTCGGGGACGAAATTCTTTGAAGGGGTGAAGAGTGCAACATCCCGTGTTTTTAGCATGGAGCATGCTAAAAGATGCGCCATTTCTCGAGATGGAGCTTTATACAAAGCTTCCGTTGCATGAGATGCATTTGGACCAGGGCCAATATCCGGTGCCAAGTAAGGCACATCGCGTATGCATATTGGCTAAGGCCAATATGGCATTAGTTGGAAGTTACATTGGCCAAGATCCAATCTTCCATCAAATGATGCATTAGGCCAGTTGGGTAGATGGCCTTGAATATGTACAACCAACATGGCTGGACATCGGGTGGAAAATGTACAGCCAACATGGCTGGACATCGGGTGGAAAATGTATAGCCAACATGGCTAAACATCGAGTTGGCAGTGGACATCCAACATGGATGGGCATAGGAGTGGCCTACGGGCCACACCTATAATACATCCATCATGGCTGAACATCGAGTTGACATTTTAGTGGCCTATGGGAAAAAGTCGGAAATACAACCATCACGGTCGTACATCGTTGTTGGCCAGAATGGTAAGGTGCAACCATCATGGCCAGGGGAGTTGATGAATGATTTTTCCTCCCCCAATTTGAGTTCTAAAAATGTCAAATTAACATATATAGGGAGGGGTAGTTGGTTGATGGTGCATATGCGGACTATGCACCAAGTAAGCTTCATAGCTTAGCCGGAAGAGTATGAATGATGCCTAAGGCTCATTTATAGTTGCGTAGCCTCGCGAAGAGGGAATTTGATGCTTAGGCAACACTATGCCATATTGCGGACCAAACATGCATCACTTGGATGCATTTTGACGGAACGACCTATACAGACTAGGCCATTTCCATTATTGCTTGGACACGACCATGCAAACGAGTTCACTTAAGTTTCTGTCCCTTCGCGGATGAACTACGGTCCGTGCTTGATACCTTTAGAGTAGGGAAGGGTACGTAGGCATCCGCAATAAGTTGCAGCATTGCCGGTCCAGCACGTTGGCTTTGTCATCTAAGCTTGGTAACTCGACGCAAGAGATGATTGTGGCCAGAATTGATGAGGCTAGTTTCATGCCATAAAGTGGATGCTCATACTTCCTATCAAGTCATAAAGAGTTGGTAAGTGTGGTAACGTAGGGAATGACAAGGGCTTGGTGCGGCCTACGCCAAAGTCCAAGGATTATGCCTGGATAAGACTCGACGATATGACGGTTGGTCAGCTAGATAGGAAATTCAGTGATGAATCCCTACATTGAGGCAAAGCCAGTGATGCACGCAATATGCATCAACATTGGTCTTATGGCCTTAAACCCTTTAGCGGACAAAGGGTAAGTTTTGGAACGGTGTGGAAGCTAATTTAGATGCATCATGCTCCATGAGCATGCTTGCAAGGGAAATTGAACGTGCATTTGCCTAGCTTTGAGGCCTGGATCGTAGCTTCATCATGGCGCATCGGGGAGATTACGGTCTGGGGGGCAACGCGTCAAAGGCGTAATTGTCTGGTCCGTCACGTGGCGCCTGCTATATCTTGGCGTATTGGTGCTAGATCCAAATATGGCTCAGTGATATTAGCTCTAGTTGCCACATCGAACTTAACGTCTATGAGATGTTATTTGGCATATGGCAGCATAATGGCCCTGAACGGATTAGGGTTTGGCATGTCAAAACCCTAAACAGCGTGCGCGGCTGTGTGGCGCGGGGGGCATCTTGGAAAGTCCGGACTTGGCCGTTTTGATCAAGGAAATCATTGTAAGCCCATGACTAGAAAATAAGGTTTCCTTTTGGTTTAACCAAAGCCATTAAAACAAGAATTCTATTCTGATCAGGATAGCCAGGTTAGAGTTTGAATATTACTCCATAAATGGTGAAGAGAGTATGGTCCAAATTGGACTCTTTTAGGCCGTTTGATTAGATTTAGCTATAAAGTTATTTTGTCCACGCTAGGATTTGGCCATGGGTTTTCAAGATCCTAAAACATCATAGAGGGATCTGTTATGGCATTGGCCATGAACAAAGAGTGAGGTAGCACGCAGCTGCGCCGTTTTGGCACGTTAGTATATCGCTGCCGCGGGATGGCATGGCTTGCCAATTAGCACGCTGGAGCGATCGGCAGGTTGGCTAGCCAATCATCATGGCGTCTGTGATAATCACTAGGCGCGGTTTGGGATGGCTTGTAGGCAATCTCAGCACCTTGGCGCGGATTGCAGCAGCTGTGTTGGCACATTGCTTCCGGAGGCATGGTGATGCCTATTTGGGAGCGTTAGGAGTGGCTAAGATTAATAAGTCAAGTGGCCAAATCGTGCGGCCGTGATATTTTTTGGAGACTGGCTTACACCATCTAGATTAGGTTCCTAATGGAATTAGGCGTATCGACCAACCAACTTCCAACTTTATTAAAAGTGTGTGTGGCGGGTTATGAGCGATATGATTGGTCGGTGGCAAAAAGAGGGGGCCGGCAACATGGGGCCGACCTCATTCCAAATGCATTTGGCGCATTTAGTGCAACCTGATTGGTCGATGGGAAAAATGGATGGCAAGCAATGTGGGGCCGGATTGGGAAACCTAATCCCCAAACCTCATGTGTGATACTAGTTGCATAAGCTAGAGTCGATTCTCCTTTAACCTGAGGTTTTTCACGAAACCCTATAGGTTAACGACTTGAATACTTCATTGGGATTGTAAAACCAGACCCAACTATTTTCTCTGTAGTTGCATGATCTGATATTGCTGTTTCTATCGTGTTTGAGTTTGATCTTATTTAACATTGGCTCGAATATTATTCTCCGATAGGCAAGATAAAAAGTAATCACAAACATCTTCGTCTCATCGTTTCTGATTCCATAATATCTTGTTTCTCTACCATACGATTAAGATTATTGTGAGGTGATTGATATTTCTAGGCTTTTCTTTGGGAATATAAATCCGGTATATCAATTGGTTCCTGTTCACCTTGATTTATCAAAAGACGGAACAAAACTCGTAGGTGTCTCTGTGGGAGACATATTTATCTATTCGTATAACAGATTTGTTTATCAAGTCTTAGACTTTGGGTCGTAGCAACTCTTAGTTGTGGGTGAAATCAGCTAAGGGAATCAAGTGCGTAGTATCCTGCTGGGATCAGATACGTAAGGAGCGTAACTGTACCTTGAATCAGTGTGAGATTGATTAGTGTTCAAGTACAGTCCAGTCTGAAGTTCATTGGTAGTAGACTAGTATCTATAGGGGCTTAATACAGTATGGTGTTCAAATCTGGACTAGGTCCGGGGGTTTTTATGCATTTGCGGTTTCCTTGTTAACAAAACTTATGGTATCTATGTTATTTCTTTTCCGCATTACATTTTGTTATAAAATTGAAATATCACAAGTTGTTCGTTGAATCGATTGGAAAATCCAACCTTTGGTTGTTGATTGAAATTGATTGATCCTTGAACATTGGTCTTTGGCACAGTTCAAGTTATTCTTCTTATATTCAATCGGGCTCGCAAATTCCTATTTGTTGATTGCAGATTGAATTGAGAAATAGAGATACAAAACTCTTGGATATACTTTTCTCTAGATTGAGTCTAACTGTCTAGTTGATTCTTTTGAAAGTATATTGGAGTTTGTCTATTCAGATTACCAAACGAAATATAAGGTGTGGTTTTTAGACCCCCACTTTTTCACCAAGGATGTTTCAATTATTGAAATGTGAGTTTAGAATGATTACCCATGTCTGGATACAACACGGTATGCATACCTAGTACGCAGACTGTATTGTGATGATTCGGGTCCGGAACTCTTGTTTCCGTACCTAGTATGCGAATGGATTTACTTGAGAAGGTCCTAAACTCTTATTTATGTACCTAGTATGCGAACGGGTTTACCTGAGTTTGGTCCAGAGCCGCTATTCGCGTACCTGGTTGGCGAACGCAGTGGTGAAGTTCTAAAATCAGTTATGTATGATTCTCATACTCATGAACTAAAATATTTATGATCAAAGGAATGCAATCTTTGCAAACCGTGACTTAATATTCATGAATTGATTCTTGTATAAGTACTTTGTACGATTATGAATCAAGCCGATCTCGATTCAAATTATTCATTTATATTTCTATGAGATAGTGAACAATTAAACAACTCTATTTGAAACACAATTAGATTCATTTGATTATCTTTCATGTTTTATTGATCTTCATATTTGATCTAGAAGTGTTAGATGAATATTGCTAAGACAAAAGTGTTCATATGGATAACTTCGAATAATTGTTATTGAGCCAACTCAATATACACGTTTAGGTACGGTAACCCATATCTAAATGAAAGTATATTTTATTTGTGTATAACAAGCTAATACCATCTAATGGTGGAGATTGATTGCTTTATTTTTAAGCATACTTAGCTTGAAGCTTAATTCAGGATTTCATCTAACGGTGAATATTGAATGCTTTGTTACTAATCTATCTTAGCTCTGATTGAAAGCAACCCTGATTTGAAAAAATATATAAGGGAGAACTCTGGCAACTGGAAAATGTAATCCCCACACTTCTGTGTGTTCCTAGTTGCATACTAGAGTCGATTCTCCTTTAACCTAGGGTTTTCCAAAACTATTATAGGTTAACGACTTGAAGACTTAATTTGAGATTCGTGAAGCCAGATCTTACTATTTTCACTGTAGTTACATATTCTGATCTTACTTGTTCTATTGTATTAAGTTTTATGTTCTCTAAGATTTACTCAAGATTTATCTCCGATAGGTAAGATATAAAAAGTAATCACAATAGTTCTTCGTCTCAGACTCTCGTGATTCTACAATAACTTTTCATGTTAATTAGTTGGGTTATCGTGAGGTGACTAATATTTTTAGGCTTCTCTTCGGGAGTATAAGACCGGATTTGGTTCATGTTCACCTTGAATTATCAAAAGAAGGAACAAAAACCGAATAAAGAATAGACACATCTGTGGGAGACATATTTATTTATAAGTCTTCGACTTTGGGTCGTAGAAACTCTTAGTTGTGGGTGAGTTCATCTAAGGAAATCAAGTGCGCAGAATCTGGCATGGTTCTAGAGGCGTAAGGAATACGACTGTACCTTAATCGGTTTGAGACCTGGTTAGGGCTCAACTACATTTCAGTCCGAAGTTAACTTGTAGTAGGCTAGAGTCTGTAGAGGCTTAATACAGTTTGGCGTTCAAATCTGGACTAGGTCCCGGGGTTTTTCTGCAATTGCGGTTTTCTCGTTAACAAAACTTCTAGTGTCTGTGTTATTTCTTTTCCGCATTATATTTTTATATAATTGAAATATCACAGGTTGTGCGTAGTTCAATCAGTTGATAAATCCGACCTAGTTTGTTGGGTAAGACTTTAATGACACTTGGGCATTGGTCTTTCGTACCGTCCAATTTATTTCTCATATCAATCAGGCTCGTGGATTCCTGTCTGTTTGATTTGCTGATTGTATTAAGAAAGAGATAAAAACTCTTTGATATATTTCTTGATTGAGTATCGCTTTTAAGTTGGTGCTATCGGAATTATATTGGATTTTAGTCCATACATATTGCCGAGCAAATTATAGGGTGTGGTTGTTATACCCTCGCTTTTTCAGAGTCGATTCTCCTTTACCCTAGTTTTTTCTAAAACCATTATTGGTTAATGACTTGAAGACTTCATTTGGGATTAGTGAAACTAGGTCCAACTATTTTCACTGTAGTTGTGTATTCCGATCTTACCTGTTCTATTGTATTGAGTTTTATCTTCTCTAAGATTTACTCGAGATTTATATCCGATAGGTAAGATATAAAAAGTAATCACAACAGTTCTTCGTCTCAGACTCTTGTGATTCCGCAATAACTTTTTATGTTAATAAGTTGGGTTATTGTGAGCTGACTAATTGTTTGTGGGTGAAAACCGTTTCTGCTGATTTTGGTAATTTTGGGTGTGTGGATGAGAAACGAGCCTAGACCCTAAACAATGTACTGTACGGGAGTAATTTTGAATCGAGAGATCAACCTGTACAATCCTGACCTAAACCAAGAAATGGCCGTTCCAGGCTTACTTCGGTCACAAAATGAAGGAGAAGGGTTGGTCTTAGGGAGGGAAGCGAAGAGAGTGTTGAGACCAGAATCATTGATTCTAAAGGTGTGGTAGTTTATGACTTGTATCATAAAGTAGAACTGGCTAGCATAATGGAAAGCTACCAGATGATTTCTAGATACTGTGTTGTTTCCGACCAAAACTTGTTGTTTGGTGAAAATATATGAAGCCTATTTATACAAGTCATATTGAAACGTATCCTGGTCTCGTAGGAAGTGAAAACGATTGAGTGGTGGAAGAAAAGGGTAACGTGTAACCGTCATACGTTATGCTTCCATGATGAAGGAAATGAATTCGTGTAACCGTCAGACATCATGCTTCCATGATGATGGAAATAAATTTTTTTACACCGTTACTTTTCACCACCACTAATTGTCCCGATCATGACACTTTCTTGTAACGGGCGCATTGAATGCCGCACGTTATAAACCGCCAGACCAATACCCTGATGAGGATCCCCCAGTTTGTGACATGTTTGATGTCTCGAGTGTTTTCGTGGAAAACATGTAGCACTTCGCTACGTGTGGCAAGTCAAAGTCAAGGGACTTACCGCAGGAAAATAGCAGGTAATGAAATTAGTCTCGTTTTGGCTGGTCGCCTAAAACTTGACACAGGTTTGTCAGTTCGGTGGCGAACTTCGATGGCTGAGATCGCATCTCATGAAGGAGGGTAGCCATTGATTATGGTTACCTTGTGTTGGCGCCTGATAGACACATTTTGTGTCCGATTTGTCTCGATTCTATATATTGTTAGGGCTCATTTTTGTACTTATTATGGTGTTTATTTATTTGTAGGTGTTTTTGGCCAATAAACATTTTTGGAAAAAATTGGCTCGAAAAGTTGTCGGAAAGCACCCGGAGGACATTTGCTATTCAGACTCTCACTTTGAATAAGGGGTAACCTAATTAATAAGGGGAATCCCATTCCCTGGCAGTTTCTAATCGCACCCCTACTCTGGATAAGGGGAAACCATCTTCAACATTTCAAAAATCAGGTTTTTGGCGGGAAAATAGTGCAGTGAAGAACAGTTTTGGTAATCGTGATTTGAAGGATTTTGAGGTCGATTAAACCTCTGATTTTCATAGGATAGACTCCTTATGGGTCTAGGAATCTGATATGGGTGTTTAAATCGATTAGACTGGGCTCAATCGACGGATTTTTCTCACAACAGAAAATATGGAAAGTCACGTGTGTGACCTGTTTTAGGGAATTTTAGAGAGATTAAAGCACTGTAAACCTTCCCAAAGATTTGTATCTATCTAAGGAAGAGTTTAGAATAAAAAGGAAAGCTCAGAAACACGTAGAAATTCTAAAACAAGAAATTTCCTCAACTTGGCCGTGAAGAGAAGGAAAGAGATTTTGGAAGATTTGGGAGAGATTTAATCGGTATTTTTGATATAAATAGATGTTTTGGGTCATATAGAAGAGGTGTCGAGAGTTTGGGAACCTAAGGAGAGCCAGAGAAGAAGAAATCAGAGCTTTACCAAACTCTGTTTCTTCTACTGCTGCTGCTGAAGAAGAAGAACGCGAAGAAAATTGACGCACGGTAAACAGTCGCAGAACAGTGTCGTTGTTTAACAGCTGAAGAACATTAAGATGTGAAGGGAAGTCGTATTCTGGGGTCTTAAAATCAGCGACAAAGCAACAGTTTTTCTGTAACAGTTCCATTGTAACAGCTGTTTTGCAACAGCGCCTGATAATGACGCGGTGGCATTTTGGTATATGTCAGTGGCAATGTGGTATGGCTGGCATGGATCGTGCATGCCAGTGGAATGGTGGTGCAAGTGGCGCCTGGCGTAGCCATGGCCACTAGATTTAGGCAGCTGGTCGCCTGAAACTTGCCACAAGTCTGTCAGTTTGGTGGCGAACTTGGATGGCTGAGATTACTTCTCATGAGGAAGGATGGCCATTGATTATGCCACATCTTGTTATATAGATAAGTGGCGCCAATATGCTAATGGCGCCTAGTGGAGCCATGGCATATCGGCATGCTAGTAGCTGTGGCATAGTGTCATGCCAGTGGCGTAGCCGTAGCATAGCGGCATGCCAATGGTGTAGCCGTGGCATAGCGGCATGCTAGTGTAACCGTGGCATAGCGGCATGCCAGTGACGTTGTAGCATGGCCAAAGCCAAGATTTGGCTCCATGGCCAAAGTTAGGGCTTGACGGCATGGCCAATGCTAGGGTTTGGCGCCGTGGTATTGGACCCACATGTGGCATGGAAACATTGTCCCTGTTGCCACATCAATACCAACGCTCTGGGAAACGTTATTTGGCTTTGGTTGGCGTAGCAACTTTCCCCAAATTAGGGTTTGGCATGTCGAAACCCTAATTAGCGCGTGTGGCATGCGGTCGCGGCTTGGCGATACTTTTGTGCAAATGGAGCCATAGCTATGCCAAATGAGTTATGGCAAGGCCATAGTGTGGAAACGGCCACAAGAGTAGGGATTGTCGTGGGTGTCCATGATATGGCGCCAACCCTATGGCTTCCTAGGTCTCACACGGCTCGTGGCATGTCGTGGGGTCAAAGTGGCATAATTTGTGCCACGACTGGAAATTAGGGCTTTGGTTAATGCATAGGCGTGCTTTTGACCAAAAAACCCTAATTTTAAGCTTTTCATGACGTTGGCCACGAACATGAGGTAGGTTAGCACATAAGGCATTATTTATGGCAGGTTGCCACGAAATGGTATGTTGGCATGTTACCGCGGCAGAGTGGCATGTTGGCATGTTACCGAGGCAGAGTGGCACGTTGGCATGCCGATCAATATGTTGTTGTGGCAGGGCGCGTTTGGCTTTCCAGTTAGTATGGTGGCACGACAGTGTGCGTTTGGCCTTTCATGTATGGTGGAAAGTTTAGAGCGACTTGATTGGCCAAGAAAAGGGGGCCGGCCAAACATAAGGCGCGCCTATACTTCTGGTAAGAGTGTGGCGGCTTTAGAGCGACTTGATTGGTCGATTAAAAGAGGACCGGCCAAGCATGGGCGTGGCTACACTTCTGGCGAGAGTGTGGCGGATTTAGAGCGACCTGATTGGCCGATGGGAAGTGGGGCCGAAAAGTATGGGCCCAGCCACAACTTATGTGTACGTGGCGAGTTTAAAGTGACTTGATTGGTCGAGGGAAATAAGGTCGGTTTAGGATGAGGCGTGGCCAATGGCAAGTGGCGCCAGCTGGCCTAAGGCATGGCCACGCCTCCCTTTGCTGCTGCGTATCCCAGTTTTTCTGATTCTGGATAGGGTTTTATACCTACTAATCCATGGCGAATTAATTTCTTAGTTTTCCTAGGCCTACTTTCGTCAAGAAAGGTCTGGTATACTGCGCGAGGCACGAAACCTTAACTTCTGCAAGTTAGTTAGGGAAATTGATTGAATTCTACGTGTTGACACAGAGTTCTTTTAAGTTCATTGCCAGAGAGCAGCATGCTTTTCCGATTGAATACCTTATGCAAAGACCTTATCCTTGATATTTGGAAATTCGTGCTACTCTGCTGCGAATGAACACAAATCGTCATGCCATATCAACATTAAGGGTTCAGCCAGGGAACATAGCATAGAAGGCATTCAAATGAACTTATATTAAGTGAATATAGGAAAGACGCCGAAATTTACAGAACATCTGGGATGGTTGCTACATTCGCCAGTCTGGATAAATTTTATGTAGATATATTGAACGACTCAATAAATATACCAGCGGAGAGGTTAACATTCACGGATTTGTTGCCTGACAGAGTGACGTCACATCAGATGCAAGGTTTTACGATTTTAACCTTAAGATAAAAACCGCCATCAACATTAAGTCCCATGCTTAGCACGTAACAATGGCATTGTTGCGGGGTAAGCATGAGATGGTGACAGAAAAGGACAAAATCAAAACGTCAAGTCATGAAGAGATTTCAGGAAGATTTGGCTAACCTTTTTCAGGAGGCATGAAGAATCTGTAATCCTTGCATTGGAGGCTTTGCATAAATTCGGCTTGGCCATAGGTGGTTGGCGTCATTGCTGCAACTTTGGCTACTGATCGGCAGAGGTGGTACTGCAACTTGGTCTGCGGAACGGGTGTTAGCCGGCTATGGAAAGGTGGCTGGCGCTGCTTTGGTTGGATGACTGATGGCGCGGGTTTGGCCGCGTTCTATTGGTCGGGTGTGGAGCAGAAATGTGGCGCTGTCCGTGGAGCGGACTGTTGGCGCTAGCTGGGTTAATAGCGCCGCTGGCTAGCTGTGGAGCAGGAAGATGGCCCTGCTTTTAACGACTAAGATGGTGCCGCTTTGGCTGGCGAAAACTGGCTTCAGTTCGTAGAATGGTGGAAACTGGCTTCAGTCCGTGGAATGGTGGAAACTAGCTTCAGTCCATAAAATGGTGGAAACTGGCTTCAGTCCGTAGAATGGTGGAAATGGCGTTGCAACTTTGGCCACAAAACACTTGATGATGTCGCTGCAACTTTGGCCACAAACTATTGACGCTGGCGCTCGGGGCGTTGACACTGGCTTGACCACGGAGTGCTGGAGCCACGGAGCGTAGATATTAGCACACGTCTTGTTTGGATATGGAGCATGATTGTGGTGTGCCCAGTCATCTATTCTCATTCATGGAGCAAAGGGTAATCCTTATTCTATTCAAGCCCTAGAAACTTTGTTCGTATGAAAAGGGGTATCGACCCTCTTCTGTTTTTTGTTGCTCGTCCGGCTCGGTGCTTTCGTCTGCAGCGTCTGTCTCCTCTTCGTCGTTTGTTAGCGATGGTAGAGCGAGCATTAACGACAACAAAGCAATCTTCAATAGTTATAATCAGCAGCAAGGCGAGCTAGGAGAACTCAAGGTAGTTGCTCTCGCATGTATCCACCCAAAAGTACCATCGATCTTCTCCAGAATGTGTACTAAGGTTCTAGCTCCAGAAGAATGATTATCTAACCTCTCCAATGGATTTTAAAATTTACCGAACTCCATTACACTCTTGGGATGGATGGATGAAATATATGCTCGACAATGATCATGTCAGGGCTAATCTTGGAGATTGTGGTTGCGTTGTTGGTCAAAATCTTCTGGAATCATTTAGATGAGTTGAGAGGCGCTCCGTCGCCGATGTGCTGCTACCAGAACTTCAATCCAAGACACATCCTCTGAACCATCTTCTGAATCTTGGATTATTGTATGGAATGGGATGCGGTGAGCATCCCCAGTTATACTTCTGTTAGATCCGATGGCGTGACTGGATATGTGAATGTATCTCTTTGGCGTGCTTTTAGGGTTTTTGATGCACGTGTACGGCTTCATGTTGAAAAATTCTTGCGGCTCGTAAAACTTCGACAGTGACGATTTTGAAATCGGAAATAACCTGGTTGAGGGCAGTGAAGGTATCCCATTCTGGTATTCCCCATGTGTAATTATCCTGAGCCTATTTTCTCGCAGAAGATGTGCTTCTGCTGCATTCAATGGTAAGGTGGTGACTGCGTTTAAGCTTCTAAACATGAAGGAGGCTTCACTCCCCAAGTGTAGCCTACTTTAATTGCATAGCCTTGAATCCACGCCTATGAGATTTGATACAATCTTATCATACTCTCCTGGATGTGATGCTGGGATGCTTGGAATATCACATGGGAAAAACATTCTGGATAACGAAGAGGTAGAAGTAAGGGAGTTATGTCGTTAATCGTGGCTCCCTCTGTCTCTTCAAGAAAAATGTTTCAGCCGCGTCTCTGGGGTTATGTCATGAATGCTTGACTATTGTCGAGGATGGACCGTGATGAGCAGTCCCAAGTCGCAATTCTCTTTGGTTACTGAAGTTGATTTCTGAGTAGACTTGGTATCCGCCGTGGTCTGGTAAAGTGTTGCAGGTGCCTTCTAGACAAAGAGGTGATGATATTCTTACGCTACACCTTTGAAGGGAAGATGATCTTGTCGTGGCCATGACTTTTTGGTTGACCGTGTCTTTTGAGCTTTGACAGTGACGGGATCCCGTGTAGAGTCTCAGTCCCCAAGTGTGGTTTACATGTTTCCATCTTGTATGTTAGGTGAGTTGACCATGATAAAGATATCATCTTGCATCCGTACCGGCGACTCTATTACTTCTTCCACGTGAAACTAAAATATGGAGAAGTATGGATTACCTTTGTTGTGGTTGTTGCTATGGTAAAGCTCTGTCTGGTATCGACAAACGAGCAACAACATTTTTTTGGCAGCAGATGTGATCAGAAGAGACTACGTCGTCGTGGGAACCAAAATAGGTTGGCCGGAATTGCATGGGCGTCCATGGAAGCAAAGATATTGGCTGGATGCGTAAGCGGGTAAACTGTCCACGACTTGGAAGGAAGGGGTGTGGCGGATACGTCATGATCTTTGGCAGTAAGGAGGCGTTGAAGCGGCTTCGGCTCTTGGAGAGGACGTTGAAACTTATGGAGCAAAATGCTGAAGCTTCGGCCTCGGATCCTGGAGCAGCTTATGGAGAGAACGCTGAAGCGGAGTGGCTGCTGGAGCGAACGTTGAAGTGGAGCGGATGCGGGAGAACGTTGAAGTGGAGCGACTTCTGAAGAGAACGTTGAAATGGCTCCTGGAGAGAAACGTTGAAGCGACTCCTGGAGAAAACTCCAGTGAGGGCGCTATTAACCCTTGACTTCGAAAAAAGACTTGATACAATATGGCAGATGGGAAGACGATACAAATAGTGTTGGTCGGCAAGTCGTGTTTTTCTCTCATGGGAAAGAATACGCTTCTTCTGTTTGATTTTCCCTTGTAACTCTCAAAGCCTTGGCGGTCACAATATTGGAGTCGGAGGCCGCATCAATCAGCGTACTGTCAAACTCTACATCCTTCAAGTGAACAGTGGTTAATTGTCCCCAGTTCCATCTATCAATCGTGTTTTTCAGGAGAGGTTGGGGTTTGGGAATGACTTCCCTGGCTGGAAACAACTGCTTTCCTGATGCGGTACAGTTGAGGGATGCAAATATGTCTTGACGCTACGCCTTGGAGAAATATATAATCTCACATAAATGTTTCATCATAGACTGCACGATTTTGTGGCCGAAGTCCCTTGAAATCATGCAGCTCCTGATGGGAAGAGGGTCTCTGTGAACTCAGGAGGGTTGCTGATTTTCTTTGCCTCGATTTTGGAGAATTCGTTCCTGCTCCTCACGTGTGATGAAATTGGATTGTTGATTCCCTTCTGTTGGGCGCTCAAGAGCAACCCGAGCCTTTTTATATATGGACGCGCGTCCTGCTGAAGTTCCTGCGCCGAATGTTAAAAGTATTCCTTGTCATCTCCATATGGGGTTGACGTGACTTTTGTGGTGGCCGCTCCGCTAGTGTCTTGAGGAAAATATGTATCTCTTTCTGAGTTGTAGCCATGTCTGTCTGAGCCTTAAGACAACATTTTATCTTTCCGTCAAATCAACAGTGGTAATAGGAGTTCGGCTTCTTCTGGCTCCTCCAGTCCCTCGCCCCGATGGTGGAGTAGCAGCGGTTCTGGCGATGGTTGGATCTGTCACACTTGAAGAAACGTTGGGGGTTTCACCGGGATATGTGTGTAGGCTTTGAGTTCAATCTATCCTGGTTATGTGAAGGTTTTTTCGAGATCCAAATGTTGCAGGCTGAAGCGGTCGATGGCCCCTCTGCGGATGTGATCTGTCAACAGGAAGCGGAAATCAAAAGATTGGCCCACGAGTTGAAGCTGAAACAAGCGGATCTTCAAAGCGCGAATGATGTTTTGTCCAAGAAGTACAAGCCATTGCTGAATGATATCCCTTAAATATCTTCTGAATTCTGGGATTCTTCTGCTTAGTTTTTTTTTTGAAAGGAAAACGAAACGCCTAGTTTATGGTTTGATTTTCTGGTTTTTGGACCAATAGATAATTGTTACCTATGAGGGTTTTGGATTATTCTTTGGAATGAATTATTTTAGAATAATGTCGTTTTGATTATGACTGTAAGTATCACAATTATTCCAGGAGATTCATGGAACCATGAATATTGTATGATGGTGGAAAGTATGGGATGAAATTCGGGAATAACATGGTTATCGGTTTCCACCATCAGCGCGGAAACTCAAAGTAATAGGTTATGTACTTTGCTTAAATGGACTTACTCGTTTTTAGGGTCTCCCAACAAAATGGATCCTCAGGGACGCCGTCCTGACCGTAAGAAGTCCCCAGTCATTCCTCGTCGTATGATAACTGATAACTGAGCCGTTGATTCCCGAGCGGATTGTTTGCTTCTACCATCTTGAGATCAGGTTGAAGAATGGAATTGAAAATTGGAAATTGATATTGTAACCGAGAGATTAATCTCCCACTGTGGTCACCAATTGTTTGTGGATGAAAACCGTTTCTGCTGATTTTGGTAATTTTGGGTGTGTGGATGAGAAACGAGTCTAGACCTTAAACAATGTACTTTACGGGAGTACTTTTGATTCGAGAGATCAATATGTACAATCCTGACCTAAACCAAGAAATGGACGTTCCAGGCTTGCTTCGGTCACAAAGTGAAGGAGAAGGGTTGGTCTTAGAGAGGGAAGCGAGGAGAGTGTTGAAACCATAATGGTTGATTCTGAAGGTGTGGTTTTTTATGACTTGTATCAGAAAGTAGAACTGGCTAGCATAATGGAAAGCTACCAGGTGATTTCTAGATACTGTGTTGTTGCCGACCAAAACTTGTTGTTTGGTGAAAATAGATGAAGCCTATTTATACAAGTCATATTGAGACTTATCCTGGTCTCGTCGGAAGTGGAAACGATTGAGTGGTGGAAGAAAAGGGTAACGTGTAACCATCAGACGTTATGCTTCCATGATGAAGGAAATAAATTTGTTTACACCGTTACTTTTCACCACCACGAATTGTCCCGCTTCATGACAGTTTCTTGTAACGGGCGTATTGCACGCCACACGTTGTAAACCGCCAGACCAATACCCTGATGAGCATCCCCCAGTTTGTGACATGTTTGATGTTTCGAGTGTTTTCATGGAAAACATGTAGCACTTCGCTACGTGTGGCAAGTCAAAGTTAAGGGACTTACCGCAGGAAAATAACATGTAATGCTATTAGGCTCGTTTTGGCTGGTCACCTAAAACTTGCCACAGGTTTTTCAGTTCGGTGGAGAACTTTGATGGCTGAGATCGCATCTCATGAAGGAGGGTAGCAGTTGATTATGGTTACCTTGTGTTGGCGCCTGATAATGGAATGGTGGCATTTTGGTATGTAGCATGGCTGGCATGGTGGTGCAAGTGGCGCCTGACGTAGCCATGGCCACTAGATTTAGGCAGCTGGTCGCCTGAAACTTGCCACAAATCTTTCAGTTCGGTGGCGAACTTGGATGGCTGAGATTACATGTCATGAGGAAGGATTCCATTGATTATGGCCGCATCTTGTTGTATAGCGAAGTGGCGCCTGGTGGAGCCATGGCATAGCGCCATGCCAGTGGCGTAGCCGTGTCATAACGGCATGCCATTGGTGTAGCCGTGGCATAGCGGCATGGTAGTAGCCGTGGCATATCGGCATGCCAGTGTAGCCGTGGCATAGCGGCATGCCAGTGGCGTTGTAGCATGGCCAAAGCCAAGATTTGGCTCCGTGACCAAAGTTAGGGCTTGGCGGCTTGGCCAATGCTAGGGTTTGGCGCCGTGGTGTTGGACCCACATGTGGCGTGGCAACATTGGACATGTTGCCACATCAATACCAACGCTCTGGGAAACGTTATTTGGCTTTGGTTGGCGTAGCAACTTTCCCCAAATTAGGGTTTGGCATGTCGAAACCCTAATTAGCGCGTGTGGCATGCGGCCGCGGCTTGGCGATACTTTTGTGCAAATGGAGCCATATCTATGCCAAATGAGTTATGGAAAGGCCATAGTGTGTAAACGGCCACAAGAGTAAGGATTGTCGTGGGTGTCCATGATATGGCGCCAACCCTAGGGCTTCCTAGGTCTCACACGGCTCGTCGCATGTCGTGGGGTCAAAGTGGCATAATTTGTGCCACGACTGGAAATTAGGGCTTTGGTTAATGCATAGGCGTGCTTTTGACCAGAAACCCTAATTTTAAGCTTTTCATGACGTTGGCCACGAACATGAGGTAGGTTAGCACATAAGGCATTATTTATGGCAGGTTGCCACGAAATGGTATGTTGTCATGTTACCGCGGCAGAGTGGCATGTTGGTATGTTACCGAGGCAGAGTGGCACGTTGGCATGCCGATCAATATGTTGTTGTGGCAGGGCGCGTTTGGCTTGCCAGTTAGTATGGTGGCACGGCAGGGTGCGTTTGGCCTTTTGTTATAATTTTGAAAGTGGTAGTAAAAGTTCGTTGCTCGGACTTGTAAAGATTTAAAAATAAAAATATATACACAATATTTGTCACAATGGGCGAGAGTTACTGGGACTAAAGATTCGGCCATTTTTCATTTTCAAGTGGTTCAGAATTTAATTCTAGGCGATTATAGTTCAAAACAAAACAAATATTAACTCTAGTTTATTGCCAAGATAGATTTTATAAAATATTACTTGTATTTCTTAAGCATGGCATATCAAAAATCCCTAGTACTAAGCATACTCCATCAAATGAAATCACAAGTAATTAATTTAAAATCTTATTTCAATTAAAATTGGTGCAAAAAGTAAATAAAGAATTAATTTAAATTACCACATGGATGAAACACGGCCTCCTCCGTCGTCCCAGTGTTGGGTTTATCTCATCATGTTGGAAAACCTCTCAAAACATTTCATTGATGCTCAAAAGTGTTTTACAATGAAGAGAAAGACAAGAAAATGATGTAAAACAGGATTTTGCGACCCACAGAAGGCGTCCAGAATCAACGACAGAGCCGAAGTGCTGTTGTCGTTGAAAAGCTACGACCCACATCTGTGAGTCTCTTTCACTGTTGATAAACGACTGCTGCTGCTAGTCTGTTCTTCGCGTTCTTGGTGTTCTTCATCATCAGCAGCAGCAGCAGCAGAAACAGAGTTTGATCAACTCTTGATTTCTGCTTCTGTGGCTCTCCTCTCTTCTCCCAACTCTCGACAGCCCCTTCTGCTCGACACTAGGGACCTATTTATACACAACAGGTCACTCCAATCCTTGTAATAACTCCAAGAATATCCGGCCATAAAAGAATATTTTCCGATATTTTTTTTTTCTTTATTTCTCTGATTCGTTACGGATTGTTTTCTGGTTTGTCTCTTTCACGCATCATCTCTGAGTTGTAGGAGAAGTTTCCAGCCAATAGAGTTAACCCATGCACGTCTCTTCCATCCAACAATTCCAAAAATAGAATATCTTCCCTATTTGAGAATATCTTCCCTGTTTTGATTCCCACCGATTATCTAACCAAATTTGACCGAATCCAACACCCATACCAGCTCTGTCTAGGCCCTAGGAACAAACCCATTTAATTTGGGCCATTGAATCTCACTGGAACACCTTCGAATCATCAACCCTAGTCACGGCAGTTCAAGACAATTTTTTCCCGCCAATTTTGAGAATTTGAATTGTTGAAGAAGGTGCCCCTTATCCTGGACTGGGGTGCGAATAGCAGATGCCTTGGGGGTGACCTGGGGTGCCCCTTAGTAATTAGGTTACCCCTTATCCAAACTTCGGAGTCCGAATAACACGTGTCCTCCGGGTGCCAAAATCAACTTTTCGAGCCGAATTTTCCAAAAATGTTTATTTCCTAAAAATACATAAAAACACAATATTAGTACAAAAATAGAGTTCCAACAATACTGACATTGAGGACAAATTAGACACAAAAATGTGTCTATCAAATACCCCCAAACTTATTATTTGCTAGTCCTCGAGCAAATTTATTCTTGAAAAGTGACCGAGTTAATCTCGGGTGGGTTTATCAGAGGTGTACCCACAAAAACCAATACTCCAGACCCTAGATATCTACGCAGAACCTTGGAAAGCACTAAAGAACCTCCTTGGTTGGCATACAATTATTGACTTTAAGAGGAAGAACCCTGATGCGAAATTCCAATTGCTGTACACGAGTTTGCACTCAAGCATACTAAAATTCATATAAGTGACAGAGCTCTACTAAGATAGTTTCACGATGGACATCATACTCGGAGTCAGACTAATCACATGAAAATATTAAGAAGATGGAAAAAGAAAAATGTAGATGGTTGAAAAGTGAACGGTGTTTCCCATATCTGTCTGAAGGCCTCTGCCAAGGTGAACCTAACCTCAATGACTGAGATACCGGTCTGACTAATATTAACACACTGGCATATACAAGGGAACCAGTGGTCAATAACTTAAATCTAGATCAACAAACTGGCAAATACAAGGGAACCAGCAGTTGACTACACATAACAATAACCATTTTTTTTTATTTTTTTTTAACTTAACGGCATGAATAGATCTTTTTGATCCAAGCGCATGCTTCTTGTCAGCAGATTACACGATAGTTCCCACGGGTCCTGCATTCCACGCTTGCTTAGGCGACGGAAACAGGGAGAACACACGCATATTGCTATCCAAGTGTTAATACTTATTCCGATTGGTCTAACTGGTCCGGTCTTTTTTTTTTTCTTTTTTTTTTGTTGATAACTCAGTCACTCTATTTCACCCTAGCAAAGGTAACAACTTGAATCGTGTGCCCCACCAAATCACTTGAAATAAAAGAAAACTAAAAATAGAAAGTGAAAAGGACTCGACGAGATATGGCGAAACTATCATGTTATTTCTAACACCTGAGCTCTGTGCTTTTATGAATAGACTCTATAGATGTTTCCATCTAGTCAGATTGGTTCCTCAACTCCTAAAACAAAAATGTTTCCATCCACTTAGATTGGTTAGTGCTATCCTTAATACGCATAAATTTCTAGGCTCTGGAGTTTATTTATTTCAACTAAAAAGTTTCTCCCATACCCCCAAACTTAAATCTAACATTGTCCTCAATGTTCTAAAGATGAAACTAAAAGCATGAACAAGGAGAAACTGTTACCACTTGAAGCAAAAGAGATAAGGAAGGATATTACCGTGTCGCAAGAATATTGGGTTACCTCCCAAGAAGTGCTAAGTTTAAAGTCTTCAGCCAGACTTAGGAAAGGATTAGTCAACTCGAACCATAAAGTAACAGTCGAAATAACTGTGGGTCTTCAAAACGAAAAAGAGCTGACCAAAGGAAACTACAATAACCCAAGAAAGTGAACAAGAATAACATGCCCTTATCTAGTTTCCTGATTAAGATATTTATATCTAATTGTGGTTCAGGTTCAGGTTCTATGAAAGGGTCTAAGTAAAATATTTTCCTCGGATGCATTTCCTCATAGGTTGGATCCAAGTTATTAGGTCCTAGAGTTTGGAAAAACTCAAATAAGAACTTAGAATCACAAAATAATAATAACCTAAATAACTGAGGATCCTCTAAGTCAATCAGGTTTGACTTACATAATTGACCACAGTGAGAGTAGTGGTCATTCTTAAGCAAATGTGTCGATTCTAATTTCCTAAAGCATTTAGGTCTAGTCTCACAACTTAATATTCGACACATTTGGAATATAAACGTTCCCACAGTTGGAAGAAAACTATTTGGTGGGAAAACAAAGTCAATCTGGGGATCATAGCCTGGGCAAACCACATCAACCAGAGGATGGGTTTCTAACGACTGAACTCCTTCATGGACATCATTAGGCTCGGGAAAACGAGTATGAAGGTAATCTTGTAAAATGGTCGAGGCACAGATATCAAGTCCTAAGTGTGGGGACTTTCTGAGAGTTAAAGGTAAGGCACTAGGGAAGTGATAATCACCCCAAAACTTAGAGTTTTTAGTGTCTCTAGATAGACCTCTAATTATTTCTTGAATTTCCGTATCTTCAGAGTCCTTAAAATATTCAAGAGATTCTTCTAAGTTATTATCAGGTAGTGCATCTTTACTCATCTCTACGGGTATATCTTCTTCATCTAATACTATTGTTTCTAAGTCGCTAGACTCTAAAACAACATTTTCGGAATAAACCCGTTCCTCTAAACCACTATCGGCTTCGTAATCAAAAGGAAAAACTACATCGTCTAAAACGGTAGTATCCCTAATCAAATCCTCGTCCTTTTGAATAGGTGAATAATCATAAAAATTATTTGGATTTGAACTAAAAATAATATAATCATTATAAAGCTCAATTGGGTTAATAGATTCCTGATCACTATGCCTACATATTTCAGATTCTTCATTACTACTATCCTCATCATCATAATAGTACAAAGATGATTGAACCTTATCTAAATAAGTAGTGTCTTTTATTCTAACCTCGTCCTCTAGATTGGGCAAATATTCACTATTGATATCAAGGGTAGAATTGGAAACACTATTTTGGAAAATTAGATTATTTCGAGCAACATTAGATAACTGTTCATTTTCTTCCTCTAAACGTGCTTGAATTTCACTGAGCGTAACACTTATACTTTTACAAGTCTCATTGAATATCTTAGACCGTTGTGTACTCTCTTCTCTTGAACTAACTGCACGTTCATACTCCCTTCGAATTTGTTGGTAGGTTTCTTCTAGAGATTGAACAGGTTTAGAAATGTCATAATCAGGACTAGTTTTTAAGTAATTTTCCAAAAACGCATGACTAGTACTATAATATTCCTGATTTTCTTGCTCGTAAGACCAATTCGTGTGTGGATAGTAATTGGGCTCACTATGGTATGAACCATAACCTTGAAAAGGTTGGCGTTCCCAACTACTATTCCCACCATGGTCATAAAACTGATGATGTACATATTCAAATTCAGGTCGATACTCATTGTATTGGCTTCTATTATACCAGTTCGACATTCTTAATTGCAAGGGAATTCTACACAACCACAAACAAGGCCGACTCGACTCCACCAAAACAAACCTGAAGATTTCTAGCAAACAAAAAGCATGATGGCTCCACTTAGATTGTTTATAGACCAGCTTCTATCTTTCGAAAGGGAATTCGTTGCAATTTGAGCAAACCCCTCTGGAATCAATCCGAGTCTAAGTAAGTTGAATTGAGGCGAGGGAAGCTCAGTGGAGCTTTGATACCCAAGGCCTCACCGCTATCACAAGGCGGCGCAGTCACGCATTCAACTCACAAAAACCATCATGAACTTTGGAGTGTGCTTAAAGAGCAACCAATATTTTTCGAACGAGTTTCCTATTAAGCTCGTTACCCTATCGGTCTCGTTCTATTCCAAATTTTAAGCTTGGGTTCGCGTTAGGTTTCGTTTTCCTAAGGCGGGCAAGAAGGGAGCGGTGATGAAATCCGAACCCTTATCTTGTTTAGGCCAGGCCTTGCCCTTTACTAGGAAAATAAATACAGTCCGGTTCGTCCTCAAACAATTATCACCTTAAGGCAGACAGTAAACCGCTTGCAGGAGATTCGCGGGTGTTTCGATTGGACTTACCTCCCGTACCAGACGGGCGATGAACCGTTGTCGTCGACTCGGGCCACGACTCCTATGCCGTGTGCGAACCCGAGGGGCCGAGACGATATAGTAATCGTCGTCCTTCCCTGCACACAGTTTTTATAATAATTTTTTTTTTTTTTTTTTTTAATAATAATACCCTTCCGTAGGGTTAAAAAAATAAAGTCCAATTGTGTAAAGTCCAAAGTCCAAAATAAATAAATAAAAAATTATAGTTTTCCTCACACACTCTAAAAAAATTAAAAATTAAATCCTAAAATTGTCCTTTTTCTTCTCTTTTCGCTTTTCGCTTTAAGATTTTTCCTCTCCAAGTCCTTAGTGCTCCACTTCGAACCTGTAAATCAAAGAAAAAATACAAAGTAAAAAGGAACAAATAATAAAAAAATAATAATAAAAATAAACCTATATACAAGTCCGCGTCGGCGGCGCCATTTTGTTATAATTTTGAAAGTGGTAGTAAAAGTTCGTTGCTCGGACTTGTAAAGATTTAAAAATAAAAATATATACACAATATTTGTCACAATGGGCGAGAGTTACTGGGACTAAATATTCGGCCATTTTTCATTTTCAAGTGGTTCAGAATTTAATTCTAGGCGATTATAGTTCAAAACAAAACAAATATTAACTCTAGTTTATTGCCAAGATAGATTTTATAAAATATTACTTGTATTTCTTAAGCATGGCATATCAAAAATCCCTAGGACTAAGCATACTCCATCAAATGAAATCACAAGTAATTAATTTAAAATCTTATTTCAATTAAAATTGGTGCAAAAAGTAAATAAAGAATTAATTTAAATTACCACATGGATGAAATACGGCCTCCTCCGTCGTCCCAGTGTTGGGTTTATCTCATCATGTTGGAAAACCTCTCAAAATATTTCATTGATGCTCAAAAGTGTTTTACAATGAAGAGAAAGACAAGAAAATGATGTAAAACAGGATGTTGCGACCCACAGAAGGCGTCCAGAATCAACGACAGAGCCGAAGTGCTGTTGTCGTTGAAAATCTACGACCCACACCTACGACCCACGTCAGTGAGTCTCTTTCACTGTTGATAAACGACTGCTGCTGCTAGTCTGTTCTTCGCGTTCTTGGTGTTCTTCATCATCATCAGCAGCAGAAACAGAGTTTGATCAACTCTTGATTTCTGCTTCTGTGGCTCTCCTCTCTTCTCCCAACTCTCGACAGTCCCTTCTGCTCGACACTAGGGACCTATTTATACACAACAGGTCACTCCAATCCTTGTAATAACTCCAAGAATATCCGGCCATAAAAGAATATTTTCTGATATTTTTTTTTCTTTATTTCTCTGATTCGTTACGGATTGTTTCCTGGTTTGTCTCTTTCACGCATCATCTCTGAGTTGTAGGAGAAGTTTCCAGCCAATAGAGTTAACCCATGCACGTCTCTTCCATCCAACAATTCCAAAAATAGAATATCTTCCCTATTTGAGAATATCTTCCCTGTTTTGATTCCCACCGATTATCTAACCAAATTTGACCGAATCCAACACCCATACCAGCTCTGTCTAGGCCCTAGGAACAAACCCATTTAATTTGGGCCATTGAATCTCACTGGAACACCTTCGAATCATCAACCCTAGTCACGGCAGTTCAAGACAATTTTTTCCCGCCAATTTTGAGAATTTGAATTGTTGAAGAAGGTGCCCCTTATCCTGGACTGGGTTGCGAATAGCAGATGCCTTGGGGGTGACCTGGGGGTGCCCCTTAGTAATTAGGTTACCCCTTATCCAAACTTCGGAGTCCGAATAACACGTGTCCTCCGGGTGCCAAAATCAACTTTTCGAGCCGAATTTTCCAAAAATGTTTATTTCCTAAAAATACATAAAAACACAATATTAGTACAAAAATAGAGTTCCAACAATACTGACATTGAGGACAAATTAGACACAAAAATGTGTCTATCACCTTTAATGTATGGTGGCAAGTTTAGAGCGACTTGATTGTCCAAGAAAAGGGGGCCGGCCAAACATAAGGCACGCCTATACTTCTGGTAAGAGTGTGGCGGCTTTAGAGCGACCTGATTGGTCGATTAAAAGAGGACCGGCCAAGCATGGGCGTGGCTACACTTCTGGCGAGAGTGTGGCGGCTTTAGAGCGACCTGATTGGCCGATGGGAAGTGGGGCCGACAAGTATGGGCCCAGAAACAACTTATGTGTGCGTGGCGAGTTTAAAGCGACTTGATTGGTCGAGGGAAATAAGGTCGGTTTAGGATGAGGCGTGGCCAATGGAAAGTGGCGCCAGCTGGCCTAAGGCATGGCCACGCCTCCCTTTGCTGCTGCGTATCCCAGTTTTTCTGATTCTGGATAGGGTTTTATACCTACTAATCCATGGCGGATTAATTTCTTAGTTTTCCTAGGCTTACTTTCGTCAAGCAAGGTCTGGTATACTGCGCGAGGCGCAAAACCTTAACTTCTGCAAGTTAGTTAGGGCAATTGATTTAATTCTACGTGTTGACACAGAGTTCTTTTAAGTTCATTGCCAGAGAGCAGCATGCTTTTCCGATTGAATACCTTATGCAAAGACCTTATCCTTGATATTTGGAAATTCGTGCTACTCTGCTGCGAATGAACACAAATCATCATGCCATATCAACATTAATGGTTCAGCCAGGGAACATAGCATAGAAGGCATTCAAATGAACTTATATTAAGTGAATATAGGCAAGAAGCCGAAATTTACAGAACATCTGGGATGGTTGCTACATTCGCCAGTCTGGATAAATTTTATGTAGATATATTGAACGACTCAATAAATATACCAGCGGAGAGGTTAGCATTCACGGCTTTGTTTCCTGACAGAGTGACGTCACATCAGATACAAGGTTTTACGATTTTAACCTTAAGCTAAAAACCGCCATCAACATTAAGTCCCCTGCTTAGCACGTAACAATGGCATTGTTGCGGGGTAAGCATGAGATGGTGACAGACAAGGACAAAATCAAAACGTCAAGTCATGAAGATATTTCAAGAAGATTTGGATAACCTTTTTCAGGAAGCATGAAGAATCTGTAATCCTTGCATTGGAGGCTTTGCATAAATTCGGCTTGGCCATAGGTGGTTGGCGTCAGTGCTGCAACTTTGGCTACTGATCGGCAGAGGTGTCACTGCAACTTGGTCTGCGGAGCGGGTGCTATCCGGCTATGGAAAGGTGGATGGCGCTGCTTTGGTTGGATGAATGATGGCGCGGGTTTGGCCGCGTTATATTGGTCGGCTGTGGAGCAGAAAGGTGGTGCTGTCCATGGAGCGGACTGTTGGCGCTAGCTGGGTAATGGCGCCGCTGGCTAGCTGTGGAGCAAGAAGATGGCGCTGCTTTGAACGACTAAGATGGTGCCGCTTTGGCTGGCCGAAAACTGGCTTCAGTTCGTAGAATGGTGGAAACTGTCTTCAGTCCGTGGAATGGTGGAAACTGGCTTCAGTCCATAGAATGGTGGAAACTGGCTTCCGTCCGTAGAATGGTGGAAATGGCGTTGCAACTTTGGCCACAAAACACTTGATGATGGCGCTACAACTTTGGCCACAAACTATTGATGCTGGCGCTCGGGGCGTTGGCACTGGCTTGACCACAGAGTGCTGGAGCCATGGAGCGTAGATATTAGCAGACGTCTTGTTTGGATATGGAGCATGATTGTGGTGTGCCCAGTCATATATTCTCGTTCATGGAGCAAGGGGTAATCCTTCTTCTATTCAAGCCCTAGAAACTTTGTTCGTATGAAAAGGGGTATCGACCCTCTTCTGTTTTTTGTTGCTCGTCCGGCTCGGTGCTTTCGTCTGCAGCGTCTGTCTCCTCTTCGTCGTTTGTTAGCGGTGGTAGAGCGAGCATTAACGATAACAAAGCAATCTTCAATAGTTATAATCAGCAGCAAGGCGAGCTAGGAGAACTCAAGGTAGTTTCTCTCGCATGTATCCACCCAAAAGTACCATCGATCTTCTCCAGAATGTGTACTAAGGTTCTAGCTCCAGAAGAATGATTATCTAACCTCTCCAAAGGATTTTAAAATTTACCGAACTCCATTACACTCTTGGGATGGATGGATGAAATATATGCTCGACAATGATCATGTCAGGGCTAATCTTGGAGATTATGGTTGCGTTGTTGGTCAAAATCTTCTGGAGTCATTTAGATGAGTTGAGAGGCGCTCCGTCGCCGATGTGCTGCTACCATAACTTCAATCCAAGCAACATCCTTTGAACCATCTTCTGAATCTTGAATTATTGTATGGAATGGGATGCGGTGAGAATCCCCAGTTATACTTCTGTTAGATCCGATGGCGCGACTGGATATGTGAATGTATCTCTGTGGCGTGTTTTTAGGGTTTTTGATGCACGTGTACGGCTTCATGTTGAGAAATTCTTGCGGCTCGTAAAACTTCGACAGTGACCATTTTGAAATCGGAAATAACCTGGTTGAGGGAAGTGAAGGCATCCCATTCTGGTATTCCCCATGTGTAATTATCCCGAGCCTATTTTCTCGCAGAAGATGTGCTTCTAAACATGAAGGAGGCTTCACTCCCCAAGTGTAGCCTACTTTAATTGCATAGCCTTGAATCCACGCCTATGGGATTTGATACAATCTTATCATACTCTCCTGGATGTGATGCTGGGATGCTTGGAATATCAAATAGGAAAAACATTCTGGATAACGAAGAGGTAGAAATAAGGGAGTTATGTCGTTAATCGTGGATCCCCCTGTCTCTTCAAGAAAAATGTTTCAGCCGCGTCTCTGGGGTTATCTCATGAATGCTTGACTATTGTCGAGTATGGACCGTGATGAGCAGTCCCAAGTCGTAATTCTCTTTGGTTACTGAAGTTGCTTTCTGAGTAGACTTGGTATCCGTCGTGGTATGGTAAAGTGTTGCAGGTGCCTTATAGACAAAGAGGTGATGATATTCTTACGCTACACCTTTGAAGGGTGGATGATCTTGTCGTGGCCATGACTTTTTGGTTGACCGTGTCTTTTGAGCTTTGACAGTGAAGGGATCCCGTGTAGAGTCTCAGTCCCCAAGTGTGGTTTACATGTTTCCATCTTGTATGTTAGGTGAGTTGACCATGATAAATATATCATCTTGCATCCGTACTGGCGACTCTATTACTTCTTCCACGTGAAACTAAAATATGGAGAAGTATGGATTACCTTTGTTGTGGTTGTTGCTATGGTAAAGCTCTGTCTGGTATCGACAAACGAGCAACAACATTTTTTTGGCAGCAGATGTGATCAGAAGAGACTACGTCGTCGTGGGAACCAAAATAGGTTGGCCGGAATTGCATGGGCGTCCATGGAAGCAAAGATATTGGCTGGATGCGTAAGCGGGTAAACTGTCCACGACTTGGAAGGAAGGGGTGTGGAGGATACGTCATGATATTTGGCAGTAAGGAGGCGTTGAAGCGGCTTCGGCTCTTGGAGAGGACGTTGAAGCTTATGGAGCAAAACGCTGAAGCTTCGGCCTCGGATCCTGGAGCAGTTTATGGAGAGAACGCTGAAGCGGAGCGGCTGGTGAAGCGAACGTTGAAGCGGAGCGGCTGCTGGAGCGAACGTTGAAGCGGAGCGGATGCTGGAGAACGTTGAAGTGGAGCGACTTCTGAAGAGAACGTTGAAATGGCTCCTGGAGAGAAACGTCGAAGCGGCTCCTGGAGAAAACTCCAGTGAGGGCGCTATTAACCCTTGACTTCGAAAAAAGACTTGATACGATATGGAAGATGGGAAGACGATACAAATAGTGTTGGTCGGCAAGTCGTGTTTTTCTATCATGGGAAAGAATACGCTTCTTCTGTTTGATTTTCCCTTGCAACTCTCAAAGCCTTGACGGTCACAATATTGGAGTCGGAGGCCACATCAATCAGCGTACTGTCAAACTCGACATCCTTCAAGTGAACAGTGGTTAGTTGTCCCCAGTTCCATCTATCAATCGTGTTTTTCAGGAGAGGTTGGGGTTTGGGAATGACTTCCCTGGCTGGAAACAACTGCTTTCCTGATGCGGTACGGTTGAAGGCTGCAAATATGTCTTGACGCTACGCCTTGGAGAAATATATAATCTCACATAAATTTTTCATCATAGACTGCACGATTTTGTGGGCGAAGTCCCCAGAAATCATGCAGCTCCTGACGGGAAGAAGGTCTCTGTGAACTCAGGAGGGTTGTTGATTTTCTTTGCCTCGATTTTGGAGAATTCGTTCCTGGTCCTCACGTGTGATTAAATTGGATTGTTGATTCTCTTCTGTTGGGCGCTCAAGAGCAACCCGAGCCTTTTTATATATAGACGCGCGTCCTGATGAAGTTCCTGTGCCGAATGTTAAAAATATTCCTTGTCATCTCCATATGGGGTTGACGTGACTTTTGTGGTGGCCGCTCCGCTAGTGTCTTGAGGAAAATATGTATCTCTTTCTGAGTTGTACCCATGTATGTCTGAGCCTTAAGACAACCTTTTATCTTTCCGTCAAATCAACAGTGGTAATAGGAGGTCGGCTTCTTCTGGCTCCTCCAGTCCCTCGCCCTGATGGTGGAGTAACAGCGGTTCTGGCGATGGTTTGATCTGTCACACTTGAAGAAACGTTGGGGGTTTCACCGGGATATGTGTGTAGGCTTTGAGTTCAATCTCTCCTGGTTCTGTGAAGGCTTTTCCGAGATCCAAATGTTGCAGGCTGAAGCGGTCGATGGCCCCTCTGCGGATGTGATCTGTCAACAGGAAGCAGAAATCGAAAGATTGGCCCAGGAGTTGAAGCTGAAACAAGCGGCTCTTCAAAGCGCGAATGATGTTTTGTCCAAGAAGGACAAGCCATTGTTGAATGATTTCCCTTAAATATCTTCTGTATTCTGGGATTCTTCTGCTTAGTTTTTTTTTCTTTGAAAGGCAAACAAAACGCCTAGTTTATGGTTTGATTTTCTGGTTTTTGGACCAATAGATAATTGTTACCTATGAGGGTTTTGGATTATTCTTTGGAATGAATTATTTTAGAATAATGCCGTTTCGATTATGACTGTAAGTATCACAAATATTCCAGGAGAGTCATGGAACCATGAATATTGTATGATGGTGGAAAGTATGGGATGAAATTCGGGAATAACATGGTTATCGGTTTCCACCATCAGCGCGGAAACTCAAAGTAATAGGTTATATACTTTGCTTGAATGGACTTACTTGTTTTTAGGGTCTCCCAACAAAATGGATCCTCAGGGACGCCGTCCTGACCGTAAAAAGTCCCAGTCATTCCTCGCCGTATGATAACTGATAACTGAGTCGTTGATTCCCGAGCGGACTGTTTGCTTCTACCATCTTGAGATCAGGTTGAAGAATGGAATTGAAAATCGGAAATTGATATTGTAACCGAGAGATTAATCTCCCACTGTGGTCGCCAATTATTTGTGGATGAAAACTGTTTCTGCTGATTTTGGTAATTTTGGGTGTGTGGATGAGAAACGAGTCTAGACCCTAAACAATGTACTTTATGGGAGTACTTTTGATTCGAGAGATCAATATGTACAATCCTGGCCTAAACCAAGAAATGGACGTTCGAGGCTTGCTTCGGTCACAAAGTGAAGGAGAAGGGTTGGTCTTAGAGAGAGAAGCGAGGAGAGTGTTGAAACCAGAATGGTTGATTCTGAAGGTGTGGTTTTTTATGACTTGTATCAGAAAGTAGAACTGGCTAGCATAATGGAAAGCTACCAGGTGATTTCTAGATACTGTGTTGTTGCCGACCAAAACTTGTTGTTTGGTGAAAATAGATGAAGCCTATTTATACAAGTCATATTGAAACTTATCCTGGTCTCGTAGGAAGTGGAAACGATTGAGTGGTGGAAGAAAAGGGTAATGTGTAACCATCAGACGTTATGCTTCCATGATGAAGGAAATGAATTCGTGTAACCGTCATACATTATGCTTCCATGATGAAGGAAATAAATTTGTTTACACCGTTACTTTTCACCACCACGAATTGTCCCGCTTCATGACAGTTTCTTGTAACGGGAGTATTGCACGCCACACGTTGTAAACCGCCAGACCAATACCCTGATGAGCATCCCCCAATTTGTGACATGTTTGATGTTTCGAGTGTTTTCATGGAAAACATGTAGCACTTCGCTACGTGTGGCAAGTCAAAGTCAAGGGACTTACCGCAGGAAAATAACATGTAATGCTATTAGGCTCGTTTTGGCTGGTTACCTAAAACTTGCCACAAGTTTTTCAGTTCGGTGGCGATCTTCGATGGCTGAGATCGCATCTCATGAAGGAGGGTAGCAGTTGAATATGGTTACCTTGTGTTGGCGCTTGATAATGGAACGGTGGCATTTTGGTATGTGGCATGGCTGGCATGGTGGTGCAAGTGGCGCCTGACGTAGCCATGGCCACTAGATTTAGGCAGCTGGTCGCCTGAAACTTGCCACAAGTCTTTCAGTTCGGTGGCGAACTTGGATGGATGAGATTACATGTCATGAGGAAGGATTCCATTGATTATGGCCGCATCTTGTTGTATAGCGAAGTGGCGCCTGGTGGAGCCATGGCATAGCGCCATGCCAGTGGCGTAGCCGTGGCATAACGGCATGCCAATGGTGTAGCCGTGGCATAGCGGCATGGTAGTATCCGTGGAATATCGGCATGCCAGTGTAGCCGTGGCATAGCGGCATGCCAGTGTAGCCGTAGCATGGCCAAAGCCAAGATTTGGCTTCGTGACCAAAGTTAGGGCTTGGCCAATGCTAGGGTTCGGCGCCGTGGTGTTGGACCCACATGTGGTGTGGCAACATTGGACATGTTGCCACATCAATACCAACGCTCTGGGAAACGTTATTTGGTTTTGGTTGGCGTAGCAACTTTTCCCAAATTAGGGTTTGGCATGTCGAACCCTAATTGGCACGTGTGGCATGTGGCCATGGCTTGGCGATACTTTTGTGCAAATGGCGCCATAGCTATGCCAAAGGAGTTATGGCAAGGCCATAGTGTGGAAACGGCCACAAGAGTTGGGATTGCCCTGGGTGGCCATGATATGGCGCCAACACTAGGGATTCCTAGGTCCCACACGGCTTGTGGCATGTTGTGGGGTCGAAGTGGCATAGTTTGTGCCACGACTGGAAATTAGGACTTTGGTTAATGCATAGGCGTGCTTTTGACCAGAAAACCCTAATCTTAAGCTTTTCATGGCGTTGGCCACGAACAGGAGGTAGGTTAGCACATAGGGCGCTATTTATGGCAGGTTGTCACGAAGTGGTATGTTGACATGTTATCAGGGCTGAGTGGCATGTTACCGCGGCAGAGTGGCATGTTGGCATGCCGATCAATATGTTGTTGTTGCAGGGCGCGTTTGGCTTTCCAGTTAGTATGGTGGCGCGGCAGGGTGTGTTTGTACTTTAATGTATGGTGGCAAGTTTAGAGCGACTTGATTGGCCAAGAAAAGGGGGCCGGCCAAACGTAAGGCGCGGCTATACTTCTGGTGAGAGTGTGGCAGCTTTAGAGCGACATGATTGGTCGATTAAAAGAGGGCCGTCCAAGCATGGGCGTGGCTTCACTTCTGGCGAGAATGTGGAGGCTTTAGAGCGACCTGATTGGTCGATGGGAAGTGGGGCCGACAAGTATGGGCACAACCACAACTTATGTGCGCGTGGCGAGTTTAAAGCGACCTAATTGGTCGAAGGAAATAGGGCCGGTTTAGGATGGGGGGTGGCCAATGACAAGTGGCGCCAGCTGGCCTAAGGCATGGCCACGCCTCCCTTTGCTGATGCGGCTCCATGTTTTTCTGATTCTGGGTAGGGTTTTGTACCTACTAATCCATGGAGGATTAATTTCCTAGTTTTCCTAGGCTTACTTTCGTCAAGCAAGGTCTGGTATAATGCGCGATGCGCGAAACCCTAACTTCTGCAAGTTAGTCAGGACAATTGATTGAATTCTACATGTTGACACAGAGTTCTTTTAAGTTCATTTCCAGAGAGCATCATGCTTTTAAGTTCATTTCAAGAGGGAGGATCTATGGACACTCTTAGATGGACAAGGTCAGACATGATTTGCGACATTTTCTCCACAAAACCCAAACGATAATGAATTTAAGTCTAATATTTTGATGATATGTTCTTCTTATAAGACTCTACATTCCTACTAAAAAAATAAACGCAATTACGTTAATCATTTTATCAGTATTATGCACAATTTTACATTGAAAACCAGATTTCCAAAGGAGAGCAATGTCCCCAGCAAGACCAATAAAAACAAAAACCCATGTATTGGTGTAACTGACTCTTTTAAGATATTGATTAATTTTAGAAGACTCATTTTTGGTTTCACATAGGAATATCATATCGGGGTTTTGACCTCTGCTCAAGTTTCATAGTGTTGTTCTGGTGGTAAGGTTGTCGAAGCCATGAAATTCTCATAGTAAGTCTAGGAGAACAAGATGATAAAAACTTTATTTGCCACATAGAACAGACCCAAATAAAAAAAATTCTTCAAACAAGGTAAATTGAAAAAGCAAATTCACTCAAAACAATCAATAGTTAGCAAATAAAGACGATGAGCGATGTCTCTAGAAGGTTGTACAATCCTAAGAATTGGACGATAGTTTACGCAAAGAAAATTATCGACCGAAAATCGCATTTTTTATATACTTCCCGATTAATTCACGCATAATACGAATTCGTGAATCATCTGTCCGTCGAATTTGGTGGGCTTTTTTTTTTTAACCTTGGGTTTTCTTATTACGACCCATTAGTTTAGTTGGGCTTGGGACGTAAACCCCGAACAAAAAGATCCGGACAAAAAGCCTCGTGCCAATTAATTGTTGCAATTTGGAACATAGGAAGCTCGAAGGAAAACCGTTAAAATGGCTACTTTTACCGTCCACATAAGAACGATTTTAGACTAACAAATTATCAGATAAGGATGGGCCATCATTCCTTATTATCCTTGGAACATATTAGGATTATCGATGAAGTCATATACTACACCACTCTAAGGAATTTTATTAAACTACACTAGATTTATGCCTGTACTACGCACCAGGTATATCTTTTTGTTTTAATTTGGCGTGCGTGAGCTTCACCCTGTCCCGTGGCGATGTATTTATGATTTGGTGTTCGCGGGTTTCGTCCCGGCCCGTGGCGATGTATTTTTGGTTTGGTGTGGCGGGGCAAATATATTAAATAGGTGGAGAATATGTACAAATTTTATTTATTTTTTCTTTTACCTTGGTGTGTGTGGGGCTTCGTCCCGCCCATGGTGATGCATTTTTGATTTGGTGTGCACGGGACTTCGTTCTACCGCGTGGCGATGCATTGTTGATATGGTGTGTGCGGGGTTTCATCTCCCGTAGCGATGTATCATTTATTTGGTGAGGCGGGGCAAATACATTAAATAGGTAGATAATATGAGCAGATTTTATTTAACTTTTCCTTTGATTTTCGAATAATATATGTGTCTTTTTTTCCCCTTTATATATTAATTTTATTGCAGTGGAAATGTAGGGAAAGCAAAGAGGTATACCATTCATCAGAATCAATAGGGTTACATGAACAATATCCTTTATATACATGTAGAAGGGAAACCATAGATAACTAATCTGGGCCGCACATCTATGGCCTGTAGGCCCTACAACACTCCCACTTGTGAGGTCCAATAGAACTTCATATGCAGTGCTTCACATTTAGTGCTTCGAATGTAGTTCTTGAAATGTCGTCATCTCTTTAATGACTTGTGCCGAAATCGATTGCCTCATTAAAACTTTGACAATGAAAAATACAGTGCGACAAAATATTGATACAACTCTTCACATGGTGTCTCTTACTTTACATGTAGTTCATCACATGCATTACGATTTTCAAAGACCGACAAGTCTAAGTTAATTGCCTCGTTAAAACTTCGTCAGGCTAACCCAGGAGGACAAAACCTGAACTAAAGAAAAATAGTACAATATTAAGTAAACTTAGAACATAGTTCGATGCGTATACGTTGCCTCATTAAAACCTTGACAAGGAAAAAACCAGTGGGACAAAACCTTTACGAAGGGAAAAGAGTACAACGTGATAGATGCAAGTAAAGATGATCTGTTGTAGATGATTACTTTGCTCTGTTGAAGTTGACTAGTTGCTTTGCAACTCCTAAGACATAAAATCATAGTGGGAAAGATTATAGCCTTAGCTGGGAAATTACTTCCCGGTGTTTGTTGTTGTCTCATTAAAAACCTTGACGAGTAACAAAACCCAGTGGGAAAAGGTAACCTCGGTGAAGGAAAAGAGTTCAACATACCATTAGATTCTCCCCCTGATGTCATGCAATTTTCATTAGTCTAACGCAGTCAAAAAGAGTTTATCACACTTTACTTTGGTGACTTGAATGTTTATAAGACCCTGTTGTTGATTCCGGAAGTTATGTTGCTTAACAGACTATCACGTTTAATTTCTTTGATCCAGATATTTTCAATAATATCAGTGCGATCTTTATGTCTTCAACGTTCAACATACTTGATGTTTCTAGTGTTGTCTTGCTAAAAACCTTGTCGATTAACAAAACCCTTTGGGAAAAACTATTCTCGATCGAAGGGAAAAAGAGTACAACATATATTAAATTTTGAAGTAAAATATGTCGACATCATATCCTTGGATCCTCCCCCTGATGTCGGCATCTCCCCCTGATTGCTTTCAGAGTTATTCTAGATAGTTCCTTTAGTCATGTACTTTTCGAAACCGAATATCGGTAATGACTTAAAAAATAGTCTACCATATCTCCCGATGATTACTTTCGTTGGAGAAGAGATTATCGTTCCTTCATAATTAACAACTTTTGGATTGCACTTTTATTAGCATTCCTTTTTATGTCTTTGTAGGGATAAAGCAAATTTATGTCAATGGTTACTTTTAAGTACATGATTACATTCACTATACCATTCCAATGACGTTGTGTTGGCGCGGAGCTATATCTAGTTAACAAGTTCTCTGAGGATGTAAAATTTAATCGAGTACATTATTATACTAAGTACAACAATGCGTCTATTGTACTTAGATATGGGAATTTCATCTCCCAACACATCTTCGTCATATTCCTTTGGACGAAATGGTTACTTACTTACATTTGAACCTCGACTAATCATGGGAGTGTGTATGGGCTGTCGTAGGCTCAACAAATTAATAAATATATTTCCCACTAATTAACTGGTAATATAGTGGTAGTAAGAGATTGTTCTCACAGAGAGCTGTGTAATTGATATGTTATTTGATCAGCAAGATAAAGTAAATAGCAAAGGGGGATTTGGTTTTAAGATTTATAAAAAGACAATAAAGAAAAAAGATGATGAAGGAATCCTTCGCTGTTACCAAGCGTTAACAGGATTAGAATACTTATCTATCGTTCGTAAGAACCATTCATCACCAACCGTAGAATAACAGTTAGATCAGTGTTATCCCCAAAACTCCTTTTACCACTGGATACATAAGTTCTCGACTACCAGATTCTATCCAAAGAACCACCAAGTAGTAGATAACTCAAGATGTAATCCAATCGAACGCCTTAAGCTTTGTGAATTTAGGTTGATCCCAGTAGTTCAACTTTAGATAAAATTTTACATGTTGGTGTTGTCTTCACACACGATTCATCCATAGAATCCCTCTGTAAGGTCTCGCAATTTCTACTTGTGTAGAGAGTTAATCGACGATTACTTATCTCATAACTTCTACTAGCAATAAAACAATCAATAGACTAATCTAGTATGCATCCCAAATCAATCTAATAATCACTCATAAACCCTATATATGGTAAAGAAAAACGATGATGATAAAACTCTCAATAGGTTTGTATTAATAATTAAGCTTCAAGCTTAGAACATTGAATTCATCCTTAATCAACAAAGGATTTAGCTACTCATATTACAAAGAATAATAGTAACGGTGGTTTCCCCCTAAAGGGGTAAACCCTAGGTTTTTGATGTAAAACTTGTGATATGAGACTCGATTGATATTCTTTTACATAACCTAATACCTTTTTATAGGTTTACATTACTTGGCTTCCAAGTATTTAGTTCGGTTCAAGAACCCGACCCGAAAACACGAACTAGCGAAACCAAACGTGCCCTTAGGCTTTCCAAGGTATTAATACACGTTTTCCACTTGCTAAGTTTGTGAATCCAGTCCGCGAACTTCAAATTCCAGCAGAAATTTTCGGAAGTAAAGTATGAAACCCGTCCGCGAACTTTACTGTCTTCGGTATTCAATAAAAGCTTGTTTTGGCCAGAATTTCTTCATTCGAACTCGGAATGACCTCATTATTTTTGCACTGTTTTTATCTTTAAATTATATTCAAGATGATTATGAGAAATTCTTAATTTGAATGAGTTAAGATCGGTATTGGGCCCTTCTCTTGATTTTGAGCGTTTTGCTCCTTTTCGTCGCACTTCTTCCACTTCTCTTGGACTTCGGCACTTGGATTGTTGGAATACTTCTCTTCATAGCTCTTTTCAGCACTTTGTAGCTCCTTTTTGGATGATTCACCTATTAGAGACAAACAAAAGAAAACAATAGTAATAATACGAATACATGCAAGAATAATAGATAAAACAAGTATGGAATGGATACTAAAATCATATGAATTATGCACTTATCAGAGTGCTATCAGGATGCATGTCTTTGTTAAATTGCCTGAAAACTTTAGACATATGCAAACTGGTGGAATAATATACCACAAGCTCAGTATTCGATCGAGCGTTCCCTAGATTTTTCATCTCAAATTCGGATTTTAAACAACTTTTAAGGTCTCTTATTACATCAAGAGTACACATCATGTCTGTACCATCAACATAAATATCTACAATTCCAAATCAGGAACTTTCTTATGAATAAGCAAGGAAAAATAACTTACTTGTCTATCCCTTTTAAATCAAATAGCCACTTAGACGGGTATACCACATCTGCATGATTGCTTGAATCTATAAGTGAGCGTTCTATCTAACTGTAAACACACTCTGTGGTTTAGAGTCATTTGATTTGGGCAACAAAAGGATATCAAATACTTTTGTAAATATCTGTTATCTCTTGATTCTTTCGGAGATATATAACAACCACATACATATGCTGCATTTCAAGTCCTTTTGAAATTACCAAGATAACTAAGTAGCGGAACGCCATAATGTTCATTACAAGAGAACAATTCCAGGGCTTTCTGAGAAACCTCGCGCTACAAGGCGATTCTTGATACTTTGAGACTTCATTCTTCTCATTACACTTTGTGACAAATAACCACATATGTCCCAAACACTACACCAAATCAACGGTTTCGAGACATATATAGGTGTTGCCTTGATTTTATGAGACACATATAAGTGTCTGAATTTTGGCGTAGGGAACGTTTTGAGACATATTAAGAGACGTTTATATGTGTCTCATAATTATTTACCCACGGTAAGTTAAGTGAACCAATTTTATTGTTCTGGTTATTTAAAGCGACGGATTAAAAGATTAAGAGACGCTTATATTTGTCTCAAATTAAATTCATATTTAAAAAAATAAATAAATATTATATTTAAAATTTTCTCCACCTGCACATTTGATTTCCGGCACCAGAATACAGGTATATCTAGCCACTCCATTCCCAATTAAATATGAAACCATTATTCAATCAAAACACTATTATCACATACGAATCCATTCATACAATCAATCAATTCTATTTTATTGATCTAATAAATTTTAATTTTAACAAAACAAACTACGGATAACAGGTTTGTCTCTATAATTTGGGATCAAGGTTGAGCATATTTAGAGTTTCTTGTTCAATCAATGTCACCAAACTTCATAATGCATATATGCAGTGGATACATTTTTTTACAAGAATTTAAGAAATTACCTACAACTTGTTCACTCAAATCGTATTACGCTTATCCAACCCTATCTTCTGGTTTCCTTATAATGCCACCTGATGTAAACGGAACATCTCTAGGAGTCAGTTTACATACCAAAGAAACAGAAAAATGGGAACAATTTCCATACATATACCTTTACTATAGCTTCTTGTTCCGATCTTTCCACTTTTGTTTAGTCTAGCACCACCAAACATAAAGTTTCCCTTTTCTTCTCCTGAAGATAAGTCAGTCTGCAAAGAGAGACAATAGAAATAGTGAAAACTGTTAGGGACTTGGTGCTATATGTAAAGTAATAAGGTCACAAGATAGTTTTCAGTTCAGAAAGTGGATAAAAAGATGTGGAAACATACAGGAACTCAGTACCCCAATGATGTGAAATAGGTATGTTAAAATTCAGATTCAGATTCAAATATCTAAAATTTCATTGGTTGAAGCCACATCATACAGATTAGTTATATGTGGATCTAAGTGGTAAAAGAACAGTCAAGCTTCTAAATCAGCTATTGTAATAACTCCAAGATAAGAAAGTACATAGTTATACCTGATCATATTCTTTCTGTTGTGCCCTGGGTTGCTTCAAAGGATTATCTTTTACACCTACAAACAAAGAAATTTCCAAATCAGATCAAAAGGCTCCTTATCAAGAATATCACAGATGAATAGCTGATTTCAAGAATTTTATCTGGCTTGAAAGACATATATAATTCAATCTGTGATTACCAGTAACTGATAGTAGAAGTAGACCTGTTACACAAATTTCAAATACGATATTTTTGAGTAAAACACACAATTTTAATTGTTTGGAAGTAAAAGTACCAATTGAGAAGCTAGAAAACGAATTCTTAAGCTCTGCACCCACCAAAATTTCCAGGATTGCATCTACTTGATCTTTTTCTTTGGCCTCAACGGCAGTTCAAACAAGCAAATACGGACACCAGTTTGAACATAATCATAAAGAATATCAGAAACCCTACATGCCACAAATGGAAATAGATGGCAAAATCTATTGAAAAAGTACAAAAAGCAATACCTAGTTGCTATGTCCACACTTCTTCTTGAATTTACAACAACACCCAATTACAAAAAGCAATACCCAGTTACAAAATGCACAACATAATGGTGGTTCCAAATCATTCAGTCTTATAATGTTATACCTACTATTTAAACTTCTATTACCAAACAAGTCAAATTCCTAGATGTTTATTTCCTGCCTGCCTTAAACATGTGGTCTACCTCTCACATGATCATGAATTCATTTACAGGGGTAGTAAGTGTGGAAAAATCGACTTACTTGTGGGAGATCTTTCTGTCTTGTTTGTACATTTGTATAGGATAGAATTGGACCTAGATATTTTACAGACCTGAATGGATGTCGTGTCTTAAGAAACCTGCGGTAGTTTAAGTACACTATCTTCCTGCAGTGACCCAGCCATATACTTTCTGTCTCATCAGCATATGAAGGACAAGCTTTATAGCCATGTGTCGTACACCCTGACACATTTCCATAAGCCGGTAAATCATGAATACTCCACATAATAATGGATCTGCAGATAAAATTTTCTTTTCGACACATATCAAAAGCAGTGAACCCATCAATCCAAAGTTTAATCATTCATCTATCAAAGGTTGAAGAAACACACAAATGTCTTGACCCGGCACCTTCTGTCCCGGTATTAAGAGCGACATTATCTGAAATTCTTCTTTCATGTACAAAGAGGGTGGAAGATTTATACATCACCAAGATTACCGGCCAACAACTGTAACTAGTGCATTGAATTCCCCGCGGATTGAAGCCATCAGTGGAAATACCAAGCCAAACATTTCGCGCCTCAGCTGAAAAATCAGGCCACCTTGTCTTCATATTCTGCCATTGGAGTGAGTCTACTGGATGGCGCATATACTCGGGAGAACTCTGTGCTTCATCATGCCATTGTCATATAGCGTGTTATCCATGATATGGTATAGAATCTCTTAAGTCTCGGAGCAAGCTTAAAATGTCTCAATACCTTGCAAGGAACTTTTGTTGTTATTAGTCCATCTTTACCATGTTTCACTACATACCTAGATGCTCCACAGTTGGGACACACAGTTTCCTTCTAATTTTCTTTTCAGTACAAAACACAATGATTAGGACACGCATGAATGGACTCATCCTTCATTCCTATATCTATCAACATAGATTTAATTGTTGGGTATTTTGCAGGAAAAGTGTTGCCTTTTGGGAACCAATTTTTCAATCGTCCCAAGAGGTATGTAACACTATTTCCTGACCAACCAAACATCTTTTTCATATGTTGTAGTTCTACAATTACACTAAGTGTTGTTTCATTACCTTCATAACCTGGATAAATATTTTCCTTCGCTAACTCCTTATACTTGTGGTATTTCTTACCTAGGTCTGGCTCCTCACCACCTTCATTCACATCCTTATTTAACCCTTCAAATATTCCATACGCCTTGTCGACAAAATCCCCTAATCTACATTGTTCATCGCTAATGTTCTGTTCTACATGTTCCTCAATAGAAATTTCTTCCTCTACATTGTCTACACCTACATTTTCAACATCCAAATTTTCTTCTACATGTTCCAGCACTACTTGTGATGATGTGGTGGACTTCTCTCCATGTAGACACCAAAGTACATATGACTTGTCTATCAAGTGTATTTATAAATGATACTTGACTAGAGCAAAAGACAAAGAATACTTATTTCTACAAATACAGCAAGGACATGGACATAATGGTGAACTTTTTATCCTGTTACTATATGAAAAATCGATAAAATCAGACACCCCTTTTCTATAGACATCATAGAACCTATCTTCCTCATTCATATAACCTTTATCACCTACTTGCACCATTCTACAACAACATAACATAGAATGTTAATCAAGGACCAAACACAACAATCTTCACACAAGCATGAATACCAACAGAAACTAAAATTGCAGCAGAAGTGTTCTTTTTTAATACATTACTAAAGCAAGACAAACCCAGATATAATAACACTCTAAAATTCAAATGAAAAATAATGCAGAGTATACATAAGAAAAAACACATCAATAAATCTATACAACGTCGTCGAATAACCAAATGTTATCAACTGAAACATGTTATAGTAACCAGCAAAACATGTTATACCAATCCTCTACCATACTCATAACCCTTCTTAAAAATCATATATCTTATTATAAAAAACTAGCAAAACTCATAGACCCATGCTTAAATCACAATGAATCAGCTAACAAAAAAAGAAAAAAAATAACAATTCTTCTGAGATATATAAATGCTAAGAAAAACACAAAAAACTGAACCCTTACTTGTTTATCTTGTTTATCTGGTCTCTACATCAACTACAACCAAAAAGTTTCATCTATTTTCTTTCTATTATGAAGAATTCTGAAAAACTCTTAGCCTGGTACTGCAAGGGGAAATCAGAATGGAACTTATATGACTGCAGCTTTCACTATGTGGAAGATTTGAAGAATGAGATTGTGTTTGATAGTAAGTATATCAATATTGATGTTAAACTCAGCCAAATAACACAATCTAGAATGGACTGGTTGACTGCACGATAAACACCCAAGTTTAAAAAAGAGTTAAATTTCTATGTAATTCAAAAACAAAATCAGATTAACAATATACCAAGTGATCAACAACTTTATTAAAGAATATGAAACTCCCTTCTGGGAGACATTTTCTTATCAAATATCACTCACTTTTTCCAAACAGAAAATGAAGAAACATTGACCAAGCAAAAAACATGAAATTATTCATTTCACCGCAAGAAAAAGACATTGATAACATCAATCGATGTATTCCACAAGGATTAGAGGACTGGACATCACATATTTTTCACAGCATATTTTTCTTCAACCTAATCAATAGCTCGTTCAAACAATTATAACTAACATGAATTAAAAACCACCTAAAACATGGCAAAAACCTGATGAAGTTGTGCATAAAAGCAGCACCTCACAGACTTGTATTAATATTCATTTTAAAACACTGGCAGAAAAACAAATGCACTCAACACTTCACAACTGCAAGAACATGTTAAAGATTAAACACCTCTATCATACTTATGAACATTATTCTCTAAACCAAATATCAAAAACTTTATAATAACAACCAAAACTCACAGATTCACAGTGAAATGGAAATCACTTCCACTTAATATCAAGCAAAACTCACAGAACTTTATTCTCTAACTCAACACTTCTACAACTGCAAAAATACTGAATATCAAGTACATAACCCCAAAAGGAAATCAGTTCATATAAGAACATAAATCAAACACCCCAACTAGCAAAATATGCTTAGAGGTAATACCTGAATCTTCAAGGATTTTACTTCAATATTCTTCTGCGAATTTCAAAAACAAAAATTAGAAATCAATTTTTTAGGGTTTTCAATCATATTTCGATTTCTGTAAAAAGGATCTTTCCTACCTGAGGATAGAGATTCCTAGGGTTTCTACTTCTTCAATTGAATCTGCTTCTAATCAATCTTCTTCTGCGAAAATCAAAAACAAAAATTAAAAATCAAATTTTTAGAGTTCATCAACCAAATTTCGATTTCTGTAAAAAGGTTCTTTCTTACCCGAGGATAGATATTTCTAGGGTTTCTACTTCTTCAATTGAATCTACTTCTGAGAGTTTCAATCAAAAAGCAAAAATCAGTTTACAAAATCAAAGATTTTGATTCGTAAAAGGGTTTTTTATATGAGTTTTTAGGCTTAGAGAATCATAAATCGGTAGAAGATTTTGGTTTAATTTCTGGTTTCGGTTTGATTTAGGTTTCTCTTGATATGTCTAACCCAATTTCACTTATTTTTTTCTCTGGTTTTTTTGAGCGGAGAAGAGAGCGAAGAAGATTTAAGTTCGAGAAGAGACAAGTGAGAGAGAAAGAGTTGGACGAGTTTGTTATAAGGAACGGATTTTTATTTAATATTAAATATTTTCTAAATTTCAAAACAACCCAAAATAAAGGTGGGAACTAAAATAAATGGTGGGAATAAATGCAAATCATGTTTCAAATGATTTGGTGTGAGACAAAGATTTGGAGGGGTTGAGAGGATAAAATTGTTGGAGGGAAATTTAAGAGGGAAAATATTGTGAGAGATTTAGAAAATTGGAAAAGGAGGGAATTTTGGGGGGAAGTAATTTGGAGTTTTGGAGGGGAAATAAAATGAAATTATAATGAAAAATAAATGATAAATGAGATATATATTAAAAATTTTGTAGAGACACATTTTAAGACACTTGTAAGAATAGTTGAAAAATCAGAATTAAAGCTACTCATGTTTTTTATTTGAGACTCTTTTATGAGTGGAAGCACTAAAGACATATATATGTGTCTCGAACCCAAAAATCGATATGTCTCAAATGGGGCCATATGCTGTAGTGAAATGCTTTACACTTGGTTGGTTAGCACTACCGCATCAAATACCCGTATATTTTTCAAAGAACTAAGTTCTACCTGGATTGTGCAGGCCAAATATGCTCTTTATTTGAAATTAATCAAAATAAATTATGGTTCGATCTCATCATGCTCTACTCTAGAGATACTATTTATGAAATATATCATCATTGTGCATGCATGATCCATCCATTGACTCATGTGCATTCTCATAATCCGTCAGGATTTCATTGTTCTCTAGAATCATTTAAAACTTCGGAGCATCCTCCAGTATTGATTCATGGACATAGTTAGAGTCAATAAAGTGAGATGGTTTTATTAATGATACAAATTAGGTTGTGCCTTACTTATATACTTCCTTTCTAGGTGAGTATTGATCGAACCTGGTGGTCTCTCCATCTTCCTTTATGGAGCCATGGCCTCAACTACACTTCCACCAAGTGTAGTTGCAACACCTTAGTCTATGGTGTACCCCATACTGAGGATTTATAACCTTGCAGGAATATTTGCAGCTGGTATATGTGATCTTGTCACTTTAGCGACATCAGTGTACATTCTGAAAATCGATTATTCTTTGTCACTTCACATTTACATTTGTGGAGTATAAGAATCAATGTCACTTTAGCGACATCAGTGTACATTCTGAAAATCGATTATTCTTTGTCACTTCACATTTACATTTGTGGAGTATAAGAATCAATATGGGACACAGTGGGAACACACCACGACAATTCCTGTCGTTCCCTTAGAAAATACATTTTCTTATCTCCCCCTAACGATGGGAAGACTGTCTCATTAAAATGACAACCCGGAAATCTAGCGGTAAGAGATCTCCTGCCAAAGGTTTAAAAATGTGGATAATTGTTGGGAACTCATTTTCAACATAACTACTTAACAGTTTTGAAGACCCATCATAGTACGATGTGGAATCGTTATGGCACATGTATAGTGTAACCAAAATGCGTAAGAACACGAATATCAGGCTTAAATCCAGCTACCAACTGGTACGCAAAAAAAAAAGGTTGATTAATATTGGGGTCTAAAAACGAATTAAGTAAATATGCACGTAATATTGCATATCCCCAAATCAATAAAAGGTAGGTTAGTACGCATAATCCTTAGGCACCATCTGTAACCTTTGATGGTAGTCTCTGCGAGACCATTGGGTATAAGATGCTCTATATATATTGACCTTATTAAACATGCAATATTCATCAAGACCTTTTGATGTAAATTCTCTAGCATTAACAAGGGTGGTGAGACTTTGCACTTTGCATTGTGTAATATGTGCTAGGAGTTTTCAAACGCAAATTTCTTGGGAACTATAACTAGTCCAAAGTGTCAAAACATTCACCAGATCCATAAGTCACTTTAATGGTCCGCATTCTGCATGAATATTTTTCTAAATTTCACCTTGTTTTCTTTGTAATATGGATTGTTTACCATTTGCATCTTAGAATGGTCTCAATCTTGTTTTCTTACTTAAAAGCAATAGGGGGGGGGGGGTGCATCTAGTACTTTAGAAAACACGAGATATGCCATCATTTCGCATTATGTCAATCTTTCTCCCGTTTTTGTTCACTCAAATAAATTGATGTTCGTATGAGTCCTTTCAAAACGATCATCATGCCGCAACCAAAGTGGCTTTATGTTTATGGCCAAAGCCTGAATGAGTCATTTCCCAACATTTTATCGTCGGAGTCAATATGGATTCAATAATCCAAATACCATAGTGATTTACATTTCACTAGTTTGACTCACTAGTTTCTCTAATACATTAAAGACTATATAAGATGCATTCAATTACATTCTCATCACTGTGAGTTTCCACATGATATCCACTTGCATGGGTTTATGCAGAATTTAACAAGGTGTGATTATCTCTTGGTACATGTAAAGATTTTGTGACGTTATTGTTCAAATTTTGAGTAGTGCTTCGCTCGATGATCCAATCCTCGTAGTCACATTATAAGGAAATAGTCCAATCCCCGTACATCATTTTCTCATGATACATATGTCCCTTTTCACACGCTTTATATGAGTCGGTACGTCTAACCCTCATTACTTGGGGGTTCTTTCCATTTTCAATTTTGCTACATTTAGCTTAATTTGAGAAATTTCTTTATCTCAACAGGCCAAGAGAATCTCACAACATATGTCAACCACTTACTTTAGGTTGAATATATTACTAAAGATAGTTATCTTGTTGTCATACTTCAACATATACTAGTTCGTTAGTATCATGGATGAAGTAGAGAAATGGAAAATTTCTGACTCATATCAATTTTCGTGAGTTCTCCCACAAAAATTGGAATACATGTGAGTTTATTTGAAATTCTTTAGAAACTATTGACTCTTTAATAGTCGAGCAAGTGGATTACATTCCACGAAACATTCAAATTTTTGGGGAGACAATATCAAATACGCAATAGTGGTCCAACCCCAAATAAATACATTGGAATCGAGTTGGTACAACCAATTGAACAAAAGACATCATTCAACTAAAACCAATATCATACTCAAGAGAATAAAATAACATTAAGACAAAAATTCATAATGATCGAGATCAATAATCATAATTTAATAAAATTAGGCATGTTCTAAAAACAAATAAATAAACCCAACAAATATCCAACGTTAAAACCACAAATAGTTACATACCTCATGCCAAGCGTTGATTTCATTTATACATACACGGAACCGGAGACCACCCGGACATGCACAACCAACCACCAGAACAGAACAAGATAGTGCTGGGCTTGGACGGACCAGGTTGTAACGAATCTGACAGCTGGGTCGGAAAAGCTCAGTTTCGGACAGCTGGGTCGGAACAATTCAAAATCGGACAACTGGGTCGGAACAGTTCAGAATCAGATAACTTTGTCGGAATAATTCATAATCAGACAACTTGGTCGGAATAGTTCAGAATCGGACAACTTTGTCGGAGCAATTTAGAATTGGACATCTGGGACGGGATTTCTTTCTCTTCTCTTTTAGAAAATCCTTTTTTCCGAACAGAAGATGCAACCAACATGTTTCGTAGGCTATTGAATCTTCTCATAAGATGGAGATACCAAATTTGATTAGATAAATAACTCATGTTGCATCTATAGTTGCTTTTTCGATCTGTTAAATAGATTTTTGAGTTTAAATATCTTCAATTTATCAAGAACAGATGAAAGAAAAAGAATTAAATTTATGGGTAATGGAGATTTAAAGATGTACGGATCTGAAAACCAATTTGAAATCTGAGACGTCCCATGATCATAACTTTAATAAAATAAAATTTTATGAAACCAACGATTTGATATTTTTAAAACCCTAAAATTATTTTTCTGTAAATCGTTATCAATTACAAGACCTATCGATTTTATTAGAGATAAGATGATTAAAAGAGAGGAAACTTATCTCTTTTTTTTCATTTGTGATGATTTCTCTTTTCATATGCGACCTATGATGATGAAATTCATCGATTTTGATCGTCGGCTTCTGGTTGTTCATGAGTTCACCCGTAACAGCCGTGGTTTAGCTAATTTTTGATTCCAGTGATTCTATCCTACTGTATTTTATCCAAACAATCTTAGTGATTTGATAACAACAAGAAATAAAATAAAATCAAAATCCGTTGCCGCGAGGTTAGAGCTCGTGCATGATAACGTATTGTAGTGAAAATGTAGGGAAAGAAAAGAGGTAGAGAGTGGTTTCCATTCATCAGAATCAATAGGGTTACATGAACAATATCCTTTATATACACGTAGAAGCGAACCATAGATAATTAATATGGGCCGCACATCTATGGGTTGTAGGCCCTACAACAAATTTGAAAAAAAAGAGTTCTGATATAGTAATATAATAGTTACTCGATTTCCAAATAGAATTTGGAATGCAAACACGGTAAGTTAGTTTTTTTCTTTTTAAGTTTGTAATTTTTAAACCAATCATACATTGCCAAGTGTCTTTACCTAAATATTGAATTTGGTTTCCTTTTTTAATCTTTTTCCTATTCTTTTTAAACCAATCATACATTTCCAAGTGTCCTCACCAAAATGCTCGTTTCACAAAACTCAAAAAGGTCTATTTCGACCAATAGGAAACGAGGATTTCCTCAACGTGAGACCTTTAGTTGTATAGGCCTTTAAAATCCAAGAAAACAAGCTTATTTTAAAACCCATATTTTCTGAAATTGTAAAATTAGTTAAGCTTTGTTTTCTTTATAATTCCTGAAATATTTCTAGATCTACAAACTCTTGATCTCCGAGAAAGAAAGGTGGGAAGAACTTCAATACTTTTCAGAAACAAATTATTCATCTGTTTCTCTCTAGAAACATCATAAATCTAAATCACAATCAGTTGTATTATTCAAAATTTAGGTATTTTGAGAATTTCGCAAACTAAAATCAAAAACTTTCTTCACTTCATCTTTCCTCTGTTGCCCAGATTGATCACAAAGCCCTTGATGTTGCTGTTGTTGTTGTAATCTTGGTATCAAACGCAGATTTCTATTTGTTGCTGCTGCCATGGGAGAAGGTCCAAAACCTAATACTCGAACAAAAAGAACCAATACTCAGAGAAGATGATTTCACAACTAAATTAGTTGAATTCAAAGACCGTCCAATTGCGGTCTTAACAGCCGGAATTTTTCGGGATCAGTGCTCAAGTGCTCGACATTGAAGAGGATGTGGCGAATTCGGGATCAGTTGAGAAGGTCAATTGACGTAACAAGGTAGGATCAGTTGGGATTTAGACGGAAGAGGGGTATTAAGTGCTTAAGAACAAGTCTTAAGAATCAACGACTCTATTGTCTTCACACCTGCAACAGAGGTGGCAAATCCACTTGCAGCTGCCATATTATAAAATAAAACCCAAAATTCTTCAAAAACCAAACCCTAATAACCAAAAATATGATGAATTTTGATAAATTAAGAGATTGGTTTTTTGAATTTTGAGGGGTTTTCTGTTGTTGTGAAAACTAGAAAAAGTTGATGGAAAGGGAAAATGAGTTGTTAGAGAAGAGACGGTTTGGTTACGAAGGGAGATGGTGAAGAGATTGACTGGATGAAACGTTAATGGGAGAGAGGGTTGGATTTTTAGACTTGTGATTGGTGGGTTTAAAACACACTCTATCCACATTCCTTGTTCTCGTCTTCTCCTTCTTTCAATCAAATCCTTTTCACATTAGGATTTTATTGGTTTAGTTAGAGAGGATCTTCATGATATCTCCTGCAATAACTGTCTCCTTTATCTATTGATAATAGTTGAATAATCCGTTATACAATTATGGAATTGGTTGCATAACCTGTTATTATCTACAAAATTTGTTGCATAACTTGTTATGCAGTCCCGAAAATAGTTGTGTAACACGTTATGCAGTTTTTTTTATTTTTGCATAATTTGTTATGCAGTCCAGAAAACGGTTGCATAACACGTTATGCAGCTATTTTTTTGTTAGTGTTGAAACCAAC